>NC_072894.1:61138600-61763600 GCF_027943255.1 Anastrepha obliqua
ATTTACTCCGACAGCCAAGCGACAATAAGGGCCCTTGGGTCTATGACGGTACATTCGGAATTGGTCAAGGAATGCTTGACCTCACCTTCAACTGCATCCGAATTCTATGATATCAGCCTCATCTGGGTTCCTGGTCACAGCGACATTGCGGGAAACTGTGAGGCGGATGAGCTGGCCAGACAAGGGACATGTGAGGTGATTCCCCTGCGAAGGGAGAGAATTGGGATCCCCCTGAATACCTGCAGTATGCTCCTGAAAAGATGGGCATCGTGCCAACTCAGCGAGCGCTGGGCAAATACACACACGTGTAAGGTCGCGAAATCCTTCGGACCACGTGTGGACTGGAGGCGCTCGGGCGAACTTCTGAGGCTGACAAAATATCAGCTCTCTAGTCTAACGGGTTCTCTCACAGGACGCAATACGCGAGGAATGCATGTTGTGAGACTTGGAATCATCTCGAGTCCTTTTTGCGCTGGATGTATGGAGGATGAGGTGGACTCATCTCAGTACCTTCTCCTTAGCTGCCCTGCTCTGGCGGGGCTAAGATCCGAGGTATCTTGGTTTTTACTTCTTTGCTACGCCTGCTGATATAGCTGGCGCTGGCATTAAAAATCTGATAAATTTCATTAGCAGCACAAAGCGGTTGACGCAAACATAGTTATCGTTCGTAATCTGCACGTTCCTAACCATCCCAGCATCAACTCTCCCCGCCCTCCCCCTGCATCCCATCCGTCTTTCCCTTCCACCAAGTGTGCTCATACCCTGGGCAACCATACCAACCTAACCTAACCTAACCTAAATCAATCAATCTTACATAATATGTAGGCATCGCTTCATCCTCAAGCAAGCTGCAACAGTAGCTGGACCACGGATCCCATTGATGGGAGAACTAGACAAACATAACTGTGACAAAACTGGGTTCCCATCAATCTAGATCACCTTTCATTAGTACAGATATTGGTATCATCAGCGAGCACTGCCTAATTGAAAACACGAGAGAAACGTATGCGGTTTCTCTCAAATCACTTTTGTCGCAGCAGGAACGAGGAGGAGGTGGGGAGCGCTGAATACTTCATTTGCCACTGCATAGCTGTTGCCATAAGACAACAACGCTATCTAAACTGTTGTTTCCTTGGGGAGTGGCAACAAGCCACCCGATCTCGTTAAATATTATATTTATTTGAAAGACCGATGCTATATTCATCGATAGCATATCGAGAGCACATATAGTGATATTCCATTTGAAAGAAAGTATTCTGCATCATCTGAATAAACAAATATGTGAATGCTTACGTTCTAGAAGCGCCTGAATTATTTAATTATCAAAAAGCTACTTCACATATACTCATACAACTTTCAGTTTTCATCACCGACTCTGTACAGAATATTTGCAAGCACACATACTTATACATATACTTATGTGTAAAAACATTACGCTGCAGACATATGCACATATATTTTCCAATTAGACTGCGCACGTCAATTGCCTTTCTCTGAGTTTACACCATTAAATCTGATACGTATTACTATAATAAAATCCCAAATTGCAAAAAAATTGTTTTGTTTTGTTTTTTCCTTCACCGACAACTGAAACTATTAAAATACACCCACGGATGGCTGACCTTTTTCGGCTTTGCATAATTTAACGGTAATGCTCATTAAGCACAATAAAACAACAATCGTAATAAAATCCTACATCTGCAATGACACGCAATGAAAGTGGAAATTTCTTTTCAATAAAAATGCAAAAGACATGTCAATGAAAACACTTTTAACGCAATCGACCCGAAAGTGCAAAAACAACAACAAAGAGACGAACATCCAGCTAGGGTGAAAGTAAATTGCGAACTCGAAGTGCGATTGACTACCAATTTTCTGGGCGGGCGCATACTAATCAACCAACAAATTCAGTTCATTCAAATGGAGAAAAACAAATAACACTCCCCGTCATAGCTGCAAAAACTTTGAACCCACTCATTATCTAACAAAATATTTACTCTTCTCTTTTCTCTGAAATATATAAATACATGTATGTATGTATATGATATGCACCAACACATTTACGCTGATTACGTGAGCTGTGAATTGATGTTGCAAGTGGAAAGAGGAAATGAAATCATATTAAATGAAAAGAAAATTATCTAAAATCTCTTCAGTAAAATCAATGACCGTGAAAAAAATAAATTAGCAAAATTCAGTGCAGTGGATACATTTACATATATACAAGAGGTTGGTTAAAAAGTTAGTTAAAAGTTAAATATAAATTTTTGTATACTAGGATGAGCCATTTCTTTGGTTTTCAAATTGGTTCTTCATTTTTCAAAATATACATAATAATATAAAATAAATAAACAATTGGCTCGCATACTTCGGTTAGGTGTTTGGCCGAGGTCTTCCTCGTATTTGGGGTGTGCGTCTTGATGTTGTTCTAGAAATGAAGAACTTTAACTCGACACCGAATGGGAGATATTATTTCATGGCAGAAATACACTCGGTGGCTTGCCATTGCCTGCCGAGGGGCGACCGCTATTAGAAAAAAACTTTTTCTTTATTCTTGTGTTTCATGGAGATTCGGACCGGAGATACGTTCTCCGAATGGTAGTTACGCACCAACCCTTTCGGCTACGGCGGCCGAACAATAATATGATGGGTCTAAATTTGGACTATATCTACGTGTTTTTCATTCCTGTGTAGAATTGCCGTAGTATTCTCACATAATTTTCAGACTATAAACAGTGACTATCATATTCCCAGCCGATTGTGTCCCTTTGAATTCCTTAAGGGGGGCATCATTTTTGGTGTGGCAAGGCTCTTGCTTAGACGTGGGTTCATAGTGATGAATTCTCATTTCGTCTTCTGTTTTAAATTGATTGATAAAATCATTTCTGTTCCCGCTACACAGATTTAAGAACTCCCATGAACACTCGCAGCCTCTGCAGGGAAAAATATTAGTTGGTAACTAAAATACTGTCAACTAATTCTAGCTCAACTAATTCGTGTTCACTTTATTTTCCATTCTAGTAAGTGGTATTCGCGATACAGCGAACTCCCTCGAATTGCCAATTATCCGATCTTGCATCATGCATAAAAAAAAATTGAGTCAGGTATGTAGCTAAAACAACCAGTTTTGGACGAGTTAATATATAATATATAAAAAAACGTCCATTCCATTTCCAAGATTTAAACTATTCATTTTAGTACTAAAAGAGTGCACAGTTATTTCTAAAAATTAATTCAAACTTCTTTCAGGTACGGAAATTGATTCAACATTCAAAAACCGTTTCGGGCTTATGTAAACTACATATTAGTTGGTTAGGTTAGGTATATCCGGCTGATCCCAATAGATCTCACATAGACCACAAGGGTCCGTATTGTGACCAGTTGTTGTTGTTGCGTCGTGTTAAACATAGTTCATGATACATGGCTTCGCGAGCTTTAATAAACAATCTAAACTTTTGTCAGCAATATCCTTCAGATAAGAAAAGTTTACCGATCCAAGGCAGTTGTAACGAGTTCTGCTTAGAGCAGGGCAGTGACAAAGGAGGTGTTGTAATGTACCCCTTTTTCCTTCGCATCACTTACATGCTTCGCTCTGGACCAATTTCATTTTAGCTGCGTGATATGGAGTGAGACATTGTCCTATCAATATTCCAATCAGTATTTTACATTTCTTCCTTAGGAGTGATGGAATACAGTTGGTTGTTTTCGTGTTGTAAGTTCGTAGCATTATTTTGGAAATCCTGTAGGAGGTCTCGGCTTCACATATAGACTGTGCTTCCAGAATTCCTTGTTCCTTGTCTAGTTTCGTCTTCAAAATGGAAAGTGGATTATATATGTTCGAGTTCTAAGTAAACAACCTCGTCAACTCTTTCATTTCACTCTATTCCCTTGTGCACTGCTACCCATTAAATTGTGACCTGTTTATTCCCGCAGAGCTCATCTAGTTTGAATCTACAGTATTGCGCGGATTACTCATAGTCATTACAGCTATTACTGCTTTAATAGCAACTTGACTATCGATGAAGATGTTTGTGCGAATGTCCAGAGAAATAAATTTCAAGGCTAATTCAGTTGCTTTGGTTTCATCATAGATCTCAGCTTGAAATATGTTAGAGTGATTGGGAAGCCAAAGACTTTTGAACATTAAATTGAGCGCAAAAGACAGGTGATTCTATCCCTTTCGTCATTTTTGATCTATGTAAAGAGATTATATATAGGTGGTAACTGTATTCTAAGCCCTTCTGCCAGCCATTCTGTTCTTTTACAAAACCAAGCATCTTGCCAAAGTTTACTTCTAAAATAAGGTAGTTCCGGTATAGGTATGTCCTGTATATTAAAAAAACAAAAAAAATAAATTATTAGCACGTACACTTTGTGGTGTGCGTTTTGATGTTGATGCACAAATGGAGGCATCTACCGTTTTGAGCCGACTCCGCATGGCAAATGGCTTTTATGTGGAGTTTTTTATGGCAGAAATACACTCAAAGATTTGCCATTGTCTGTCGTAGGGCGACAGCTATTAGAAAAAACTTTTACTACAAGTATTATTTGATGTTCATGCAGGGAGATTCGAACTTAAGCAATCCCAAATGCTAGGTACGCAACAACCCATACGGCTACGGCGGGCGCCTGTACCATAAATGTTGCTGTGACCAAAAAGTTTTTGTGAGAATTGTCCAGTCAACCTCAGTCTTAGTTTTAGTCTTAGGTTTTAGCTGAGTTTCTTACCATTAACTTCATTGTATGCCAGTTGAGAGGTCTTTCTATTGCTTACTTACACCATAAGTAATCCCAAACAAATCTTAAAAAAAAGCTTAATAAATAAAGTTTAAGGTATTTCTTTTAGGAACACAACTAAAATTAATGCTATGTAAATTTCAGATTAATATTTTATGGATTCCGTGCTGCGAGGATTTTTCTGTAAATAAGTTGTGAGTGTTTGCGAAAAAGTTTCCCATGCGCAAATGGCGTGAAATAATTATTTCTTTTGGCTTTGAAAGTTTCAACTTAACTTTTCAGAAATCTGACTTTACTGACTTATGATGCGAGACTACATATACCATAAAGTACATAAATTGTAGGAAAATGATGCACTTTGAAATAGTGTTTTTAGAATACCTGCATTCGGTATTTTCTATACCCTTAAATAATCCTCTAAACATCGCGAGTTTCAAATCTTTTTACCTAATTTGTCAACTAATTTGTAGACAGATTGACAATTTTGCTACTGCTTTTAATACAGTCAATGACCAACTGGTCTATTAAATACCAGTTTCTGTACTAGAATGCTACTATATTAGATCGGATTTTACGTGCCTGGGTTTTCTTGAGTAGTGTGAGTATTCTGGTGAGGTGTGAGCATTCCCGACACCCATATAGCGCAGGCGGCAGACTTTCCGAAATGTTATTGGGTGATATCCAAAATGATGAAAGGTAATATTCCATTTCACCTCTGCTGTTTGTTAATTTTTCAAGCGTTCATCAGTAGGAAATGTTTTTTGGGATGGCAACTTAATCAGTCTGCCTGTCCGCTAATTGTTTTCACTTAACCATGTTCTTTGCCTGATTATGTCGCTTATAAATAATTTTGGTTTCTAGGCAATAATCGAAAAAAATGCCTTTCGCGTTTGCTACTCCTCCATTTCTTACCCTCCCTCATAATACATATTTATTTGGAGAACACGCTGATACTTTGATCCAATAGTAACAAGCCAGGGAGGTTTCCGTTCGCACTGAACTTTAAACATCACAATAAAAGTGAAAATATCACTTTGAAAAATGTTTTCGGTACCGGGTAAAAATACACGTTTTCTCTGCTTGAACACTTTCCGAGGCAAAGAATTCGAATTAATTTAACGCAATGCTTTTGATTGTTTTTTCCTGTTTTTGTTTTGCAAACAATGTTTCGATCGTTTTTTAGTTGTTTTCCTTCTTCTTTCAGTTTCGTTTGAGATTTTAAATAGCGTTTGGCCACCCGTCCGTACCGTTATTGCTGTAAAGATTTGCGCTTGCTTCTATCACAATTTTTCGGCCAACCGGTCTGCCAGCTATCTATTTCCTACCCCAGGCAAAGCCCACAATTTGGCTTAAATGTATGTACTTATTAGCAATTCGACAATTTCCTTTTCGTATTAGCTGCAATGTACGAATCTTCCACAAGGGAATTGAATCAAAGAATGGATGCAGAAATTGAAAAAATAGGGAGCATTACAATGTAATAAGCGCAGAAAAAAACTGAAAAAGGAAAATAAGGCAAAACCAGTCGAGTGAAAGCAAGGAATGTGAAAAGGGTGTGAGAAATTTTGCTAATAGAGGTTTGACGGCATTGCTCAGAGCGAAGAGACAAATAATCTGTTGTACCATCTATACATATATACTTACGTCTGTGCAAGCTGTGATAAAAAAATAACGCAAATAAAATAAAAAATTTACAATGTAGCAGTGTCACGAACTGTAAAATTATACATTAAGAGTAACAAGTAAAGACTGAACTCCCTGCTGCTAAAGAGAGGCCCCTAAAGAGAGGCAGTTGCCATGCCACAGTTTACGCTGACGATTTGGCAAACGCGGTTAGTGACAAATATCCAAGCACGCTCATTGATGTTCTGCGCTCTAACAGAGAGTAGAGGACTCAGAATACCCCCCGATAAAACTGAACTAATTATCTTTAAAAGGAAACATAGACCGCCAACAGTCTCCCCGATAATTTTCAAGGTTGTGGAGATTCCTTTGAAGGGAAATGTTTAATATTTACTTAGAACTCATATTACGGCAGCGCAGGACAGGACACTTACGTTGATATCTAATATTGAGAAAAGGGTTCAAAAGCCCAACATTGCATTGCACACATGCAAAAAAGCGGTCGAAATCAAATGGAAATTAATACCTCAAATCACACACTAGCTTCACACCTCGACACTTTAGCCTATTTAACTGTATGGAATACTTGTGTGGTGGCCATCAACTGCGTTTTTATGCATCACCGGCGCTTCAGGGCTGACCCCTAATAAAGCGCTCGAGGTGCTATAATCAAGAAATCGGCTACTTTTTCCCTAAAACCACCTTAAACATCCTCTTCAAGACTAGCATCCCGTCAAGAAGAGAGTGGAAAACTCAAAGACCATGGACAAGGGGGGAAATCAATTTTTACACGCATGGATGCAAGCTAGAAAATAAAGTAGGCTATGGAGTGTTTTCGAAAGAATTAGCATACGGGTTATCTGACTGACTACCGGGCTACTATAGCGTCTATCAGGCAGAAGTCTTGGCCATAAAGGAGGTAACTGTGTATCTTAACACTCACGGCGTAATAAAAACTACGTTAAATATCTTTTCGGAAGGAGGCCATTAAATCAACTGAGGCAGTTATACTGAGGTCAAAAGTTGTTCAAGAAATCCTGCCAGCTGTAAATGATGTTAGCATCGTGTTCCAGGTCAGCCTTATTTGGGTTCTGATATACATATAGAGATACTGAACGAAATTTCAGAGACGATGAGCTGGCCAGAAAGGGTACTAATCTTCCACTGCTTGAAAACAGAAGCAATATTGGGATATCTCTAGCAACTTCCAAATTAGGGATACAAAATAATATTCTCCAGGAGGCCAATAGGTAATGGAGAGAAGAAAATACTTCTGTTACAACCAGGATAAGTTGGCCGCAAATAGATAAGAAGAAATCAGAAGAATGATTCAACCTCTCAGGAGAAAACATCTGGAAAGTCATTGGTTGTTAGATAGGCTTGGAGTATTTCTAATTTCGCATGAATACTGTAGAAGTTGTAGGGACGAGAATTGTCGAGCCTTAGCCAGGAGTAGAGCAAGGTTGTTAGGAAAATATTATTTTTACTCTTTTATGGAACAATCTGGTGTTGGAATAAAACCCACCCTACGCTTCATAAGAGCATCTAATTGTGTTACATAGCGGTACCACAAAAGACCTACATACATGGTCTAAGTGAGTTGGCGACTCTAACCCGACTATCACCAAAACCTGCCCTGTTCTAACCAGTACGGCCGAATGCTTCGGACCGAACTTTATGCAGACTACCAGGAAGGTCGTCCAAGATACTTAAGGACATTTTTATTTAAGTATTTTCTGATTAATATTGATGACGTGATACCAAAAATTTTACTGTATTCGAGATATCCGATTTCAAAGGTTATTAAAAAAATATTTGTCAACTTCTTTGAAATGTTAATCCAAAGGTCCGATTTTTTGATTCTGGTTTTTCTGTTAATAGAAATAGGTATATCACGTTTTTATTGCTTTCTGAAAATTACTGTTATTGAGCTAGTCAATAGCTTTGAATTATGGCTATTGACCGATTTTGACGATTTTCAATACTAATCATCCTCGGACAATGAGTAATATGTGTAGCAGATTTCATTAAAATACTAGTATATGTCTATATCTCAGTCTCTTTATGCTGTTACATAAAACCCGTACGTGAACAAAATTATAATACCCTTATTTACAAGTCCATGCGGGTATAAAAACGTAGTATTTCGATTATAAGTATAAAAAAAATCAGCACTTTTTAATGCAGTGAATAAATGGTGTTCGAATCTGGTGGTTTATTAATTTTTAATTACCTTTGTATATTTTATGTGATCAAGTACAATATCTAGACAGATTTAAAGTGCATTTGCTATAAGAATGGATTTATTTTTCAGTAGTTACTTTATTAAGTTTGGCAATCATTTTACAAGTCTGAACAACGCTTTTGTAATGACGTTTTTAAAATTTGCTGAATATAGTTAACGTTCAGAATATTCAACTTAAACTCTTTTAACACACTTTGCTTCTACACTTATTCCAATCAGTTTTACGAAGGGGAAACAAAAACGAGTGTAAAATATATTACATAGTCATATATATGTATGTACAAATATAATTTTCGACCACAGAATATTTTTATCTTAGAGTTTTGGAGGCAAGTTGAAATCTGCGAAATTACACCTACATATTTTAAACTGCTGTTGCAGCACTAAAATTTTTGCAATTAGGGCGGAGGCCGAAATATAGCGAATAGAATAGAAAAAAATAGATTAGTTGCAAATTTTTTGCAATTTTGGCTTCCTTCTTTGTCCCGATATGGTAACAGCTGCGGTGGCAGCCATTCATTGCCCGCAGTTGGTTAGCAAAGTGGCGTTAGTTGCTGAAAATGAGTGCATTGACCCGCTGCTTTGGTCAAAGCTGTGGCGTTTAATTAACGTAACAAAAGTATTTTTTTAAACGGATTTTTTGTCGTTGGTGTAAAAGAAAGCAATGGGATAACTTCTATGTTGTATGAAATGGAAATATTGCTGAGGAATGTAAAAAAACTCGAAGGCACAAATTCTTGGGATATTTCTTATTCGAATAGTCCCACTTTACATACATAAAATATTTTGGAAAATTAAATTAAGTATAGAGTTAAGAGTTTAAGAGAACGGATATTGATTCAAATATATCTTCTGTATGTTTTTCTTTGTTTGTGAGATTACCTACCGGTTGATGTACCGAACATTTTAAATTTCTGTACACGAAAACTAGTTTATGCAGAAGTTTTTTCTATTCAAAAGTTATTGTAATTATATTTAAGTATTTTAGGAAGCCGTATTGAATGACTGGGTACGTAATTCGAAACTCGGACCATGAAATAGTAAATGATAGAAAAAGTGTTTGTTTTATAGATGTCGACTCTTGGCAAGCAATGACAAACCGCCATTAAAAAGCTCCTCATAAGAACATAACTGCCATATGGATGTAGCATAAAACTATAGCCTCCTCCATTTGAGGAATAATATCAAGACGAACATAATTAATTGAAGGAGTAGCTCGACTAAACACAAAAAAAGGGTGTGAGAGCTAATTATTATTATTATTTTTTTAGTACCCCTAAGTTAATTAAACAAGACTTGCGGTAATTTCTGTACCAAATTTAAAACTTCTATTCAATCTTTTTTCGTATGCTTTCTAACCGCTACATCTCTCTTCAACAACCAGAAATAGTCTGACATTATACCTGCGCACCACCCTTCCTGGTATCTGCTACCCACAACCTTAATATCTACGTATAGTTAAGAGCACTCATATTGTTCATCACTTGTAGTTGAATTGAAAAAGTATCTACCTAGAAAACCTGCTCTGATTTTAGCTAAGGTTGAACAATTGCAAAGGAAGTGCTCAACTGTTTCTTCCCTTTCTCTTCCTCATCTCTGCAACTCCTACAATATTCATTGGAGAAAACTCCTAATCTAAAGAAATGCCTACCAGGTAGCCAATGGCTGGTTATACAAGGCACGCCTTCGAGATATATTCTCTTTTGAGAGCTTAAGCAGTTCCCTTGTCTTCTGCTTATCTATTTGCGGTCTCTCTCCATGCCCTATTGACCTCTTGCTTAATTGTTAATTTGCTCGTGGCCGTTGGTACAGAAAGCGTTACTTTATTCTTACAATGCAGCACAACTAGTTGCCATTGCATTTCTAAAATCTGGTATTTTTCTGTTTCAAACAAAAAAAAAAAAAAAAAAAATTTAAACTAAATGAATTATGTTTTATTAATGGCTCGGCGGTCCAACAGCTGGGATACCGCAAGTATAATCAAATAAAAGTTTTTCCTTTTTATCCAAAGATATTTGAAAGTGATC
Organism: Anastrepha obliqua; assembly: GCF_027943255.1. Classification (NCBI taxonomy): domain Eukaryota; kingdom Metazoa; phylum Arthropoda; class Insecta; order Diptera; family Tephritidae; genus Anastrepha; species Anastrepha obliqua. The sequence goes on from NC_072894.1 coordinate 61,149,233, forward strand.
GGCAAAGCGAGAAAAAAACTCGAAATCAATAAATTATATAATCCATTTATTCAGGACTCATCTTTCATTCATTCGTCATTTTAACGCTGTTCAATGGCTTTGAAACTTATATTTGGCCTTTCCTTAGACTTCTTTTGCAAATTATTATTATTTTTGACTAAAGATTTATTCCATCCGAACTTTCTTAAAATTTGTTTCTAAGTCATGCCATACTATTGTCCAGACTCGAGACATTATCGAGCAAAAGTGTTTGAAACCCACTTATGCTTTCGTTTTAGTTAATTCGTTTTTAAGAGGACAACCAACGCAGACCTCTGTACTTGTCAGAAACATGCAAAAACAGGGTGGTCTCTGTAAAAATAAAAATAGATCCTCAGCGAAAATTATTCAAACTCACTTCATTCAAACTTCCTAGGAAATCATAAAGTATAAAAATTTTTTACGCATTTTAAGATCTCTGAAAGCTCGAATATCGTTAATGCATCAATGAAGTAAAATTTCGCTGCTCCAGTCCAATTACGATTCCAGAGACCATTACGTATATATAATTGCAACGTATACTTTTTTGGTGTTTAGCCGAGGTCCTTCTCTTATTTGTGGTGTGCGTCTTGATGTTGTTGTACAAATGGAGGAACCTACAGTTTCAAGCCGACTCCAAACGGAGCTTTTTCATAGCAGAAATACACTCAGAGGTTTGCTATTGCCTGCCGAAGGGCAACCACTTGAGAAATAACTTTTTCTTCACTTTGGTCTTTCACCGAGATTCGAACCGACGTTCTCCCTGAATTCCGAATAGTAGTCACCCACTAAGCCATTCGGCTAGTACGTGGTAGTAGGAACACCGAATAGGCATACCAGAAAACATCAAAAAAAAAAACAAAATACACAAAAAAGATGTGTGAGCTAACTGACATCATAAAGATATCAAAAAAACGTGTTGGTTTATATTGCATGAAAATTTGACTGTGAGAAAGCTCTGTTAAAAGTGGGTGCCGCGTTTGCTCACTATTGACTTAAGTCAATCAAAACAATGGCAAAACTACATTAAGTTAACTTCGAATTGCTACTACATCTACCGTATTCGCGATATATTCAGTTCAAGTTCAAGAGAGTGGCTGCCCTAGGAATTTCAAAAACTATTGTACATGAAATATTGAGGAAGGATCCTGGGCCTCACACATTCAAAATTGAAATCGTGAAAGCCCTTACGCCTAGCGATAACAATTTCTTTAAGATAATATTGGTACGGTTTCGTAAGGGAAATACTATATTTTGGGGTGCTGAAGCCCATTATCATTGAAATGGAAGTGTAAATAAACAAAATTGCTATTATTGGCCACATAAAGGACAAAAATCCAGTATTAATACAACAACAGCCACTTCACAGTCCCAAAGTAACGGTTTGGTTTGCATTGCCACGCAATGGAATAATTTTGCAATCCTTGAGGCCAGGCGATTTTTCTAGATCATTTTTTTCTGTCAACAACGGCACCATACCACACATGATCAGAGAAAGAGAGAGAGAGATTGATAAAACATTTCGTGGATATATCTTGGACTCCCGAGTCACTTGAACACCCCTGTGAATTTTTTTCTCAAAAGTAAAGCGCAGGAAGCAAAAGCAGCAACCATCTTAGCACTAAAAAAAAGTATCGTCCGTGAGGTTACTGGCATCCCGACATCCCGAGAACCGATTCTAAGAGTGCATGCGGCGTAACAGTTAACATTTATAGGAAATAATTTTTAGAAGATAAAATCCGCACTTGCCTTCTCTAATAGTTATGTAATACATTTTTATCATTAGCAAATCATTTTTAATGTAGCTTTTTATATCTGCACTATCGGCACTCGTTTCATTATTCGGTGAGCAAAATTAGAGAGGTAACTTAATAATTTTACATGTCTCCTTAACAAAACTCACTCCATTCTCCACCCCTGACATATGGAGATATACTACGGCGGACACTGATAATGAACCAAGTGCCGAGAATATGCAAATATATATCCAACAGAGTTAATGAATGCAGGTATCTAAAAAGGAATTTGGCGGAAACAACAATGAAATAAAATTAGGAGAAAACGTAGTTTTCGTTTAAAATGAAATTAAATCAATGAGGGGGAAAAACTGGGCGAATTTTCCGCTGTCGCACAATTAACTTTCCATAAGCCAGAAAAAAAGTTAGTAGCATTTTTCTTCATTCTTAGTAGCCGCCTTTTATTATTTCTTCTTTAAGCAAGTAAAAAAAAAATTATGAAAGGAAACGCAAATATTGTGTAAGCGCTACCTTAGACTCAAATGGCCGACAAAGAATTTTAAGATGAACTGACAGCACTTGTGTTGACCTCATTGTAGCTTTAGTTACGGTTTGACAAGGGACAAAAATTATTCAAATAGGTAAGAAAAAAAATGTAAAAATAAATGGAATTTTAAGCGAAAAATGGGACGCATGAGCTAGTAAAAAAGGGTAGACTAAATATGTCGAAAAAGGATTTAAGTAAATAAGATCAGTGCAGGGGTAAACTGCATAGAATATTTAATTGCAATCTTGCCATTTTAGGGCGCAAATTTGTAGCGACTACAACCAGCGGCAACCAAACCAGAAATGTAGCAACTTTGTAAGTAACTTCCTATGCGTTAAGCTCGTTGGCATAAAGAAGGCGCATGCAAACAAACAAAATTACAAACCGTGCCCTACACCACGGCAACCTACTCTGGTAGCTTAAGTTTGTTGTCTTTGACTAGGGAGCGACGATGTCAAGCAACTGACAAATTTAAATTGAATGTAAATGTTTGTTGCATTGTTTACTCACGCCAACTTGGTTAACACTGCTTACTAAACAACAAAATAAAAACCAAAAAAAAGAAACAATAGGAAACGCCTTAAGCGCGCTTTGCACGCAAGCCTTAAACTCGCCAACACAAGGAAATTACAGTTATGTCGCGGTTATCTTGGTTGCTTACTCCGCTGTTTACTCTGTTGTGTACTTCTGCGAATAACGGTAGCGTAGTTGGTAACATGCCATCAGGTTGATAATGATAATTGCTAAAACCTCAAGTTTAAATGCAAAAGCCACCGAAAAGCGCACTTGAACCTACACTGCCTGGATCCACAAACGTTTCATTTTAGCAGTTTGGTTTTCCAAAGCCTCTACAGCCATTTAATCTTGCAGTCATGTACCTTTCAGTAGCATCCCATATTTGAAAGTATTAAAAAATAACTAGTTTTACATTACCCATTTCACGATTGGCCTCCTGTTTTTGCAAAACGTAAATGGATTGCAATATTAGCTACTTGGTTTCGCAACACAAATCTTGTGTATGCCTGTATGTACCTGCTCATGTATTGAGACTGTCACTAAATTAATTCCAAGGTAGGCGAAGTGTAAAACATTATTACCCAGTTGTAGATATTTAACGGCAATTGAGTGTAAACTGGTGCCGACCTTAAATACACAAATTTGTTCTGCGCTAATTTGAGCACAGTCCGATTTACTGCCGCGCAGAGCGAACGCCTGCATGGCTGCAGGAACAAGTGTTTGCTCAAATCACGTAGTACATACCAAGTGCTTTCACATATTCGCACTTTGTGGCATGTTTACACGAATGCTTGGTTGCCTGAGGTGCAGCCAGTTGGTGTCTACGATAGAGCTTGTTGGGGTTCCGGTTTGTTTCAAGTAGTTAAATGTAAATATACAAACAGATATGCATTTTTCTTGGTCACGGCAGGTGACCTAATGCTCGATAAATTTTTGTTGGGCATACTGTGGAGCCAACCAAGTGACTATTAAAGTACACAAATGTCGTCTAAGAAATGTACTTGTTTACTATGCATACATACAACTGCACATATTTATAAAGTAGTTGCATGATGGCCAATAATGAGTTGAGGAAAGATTGGAACCTGAAAAACGAAACTGAAACTCGTCTAAGCTATGAGGTTACTAAAAAAAGAAAAACTACTAAAAAAATTTTATCCCGTTTCATACTAAATTTTATAATACATATTTTAACTAAATAGCAAACAAAAGAAAATACTTTCTTCTCGATAAATAACATAACCCCATTACATTAAATAAGATGCCGAGATATGCAGATGTAGGTTCAAATTTTATAGATCAAAACAGATCGTTTTCTCTTTATATAAAATGCGTTTTAATTGGAAGATTACCTTTCAATATACCGGTCACCATTTTACACTATTTTGACGTTTTTCATATGTAATTGAACAAATTCAATTTTACTAAGAATTTACCCATTGCGCGAGTCTTAATTGAACTCAATAATGTCAAAGTTGATATTATTGAAAATTGACAATATCCGATAAGTCGTCTTTTGGAGTATTTGAGGAAAAGATTCTGCGGAGGAAATTGAACCTTTGTGTCCCACAGTTAAATAAATAAATATAAATAAACGTTTTTCGGTGAACAGCAGCTATTAAATATTAAAGTCAGTGCAAGATTTATGTTTTGCACTATTATAGGTGCAATACTGTTATTTTATTATATTGCAATACTGTTTTTTTTTCAGCAAAAAAATGTCATAAGTAGAAAATAAGCGAGTACGAGGATGTCTGGGGGGGCAATAAGTTCTCAACTTTCCAAGTCGGGAGAAGGAGATAATTGAATTGTGAATTTTTACCTTGTGAGATTTAACTTTTTTTCTAGTGATAAATAATTAAGGGTATCTTACCTCGAAAATAGGTGCTTTATTATTTTTGTTTATTGTTGTTTTTTATTATTTATTGTCAAACAAGGCAACGAACAGTCTGAACTTTGTGAAAGTTCAGTTGTTGTGCCCTAAGGCCGCATTACGTGCCCATCCTTTTACTTGCCATCTTCTGAAGAAACCACAGTTGGAAGATACAAAACGTTCCTAAGTCCCTCTTACACTAAATCGAAAAACTTGTCCACCCGTTAAGTTCAATACTACTTATATAATAATCCCCGAAACAAACGTCACAAAATATCTCGGCATGCATCTTGATAGTAAACTTACTTATAATATCTAAATTTTCATTAAACGGAAGACTCTAGGAATAAATGGGCATATGTCATTCTATTTTGGTACACTGCAGCTAACTCCAATATCAAAATACTTTAAAGATTCATGTCGAAAACCCCCAGCATGATCTCATACGCCCGTTTTAAAGCACAAGTGCACGAATTCATCGTGATCTCAAAGTACCCACCACTTCACACAACACACGACTTCAATCGCACTCAAACCCTTTTGTCACAGAAATAATTGCAAATCTTATAACCTTCGCCAGACTCAAGACAAAGTCTACAAAATACCTCTTATGATAATTAATCAAAATTATTATTTATCAGAAAAGTGTTAAATTGTTGCTTCACTGAGTTTATTCCAGAATTTTTTTTTCTTATTTTAAATGAATTAAATAGAATTTACGATCATTGACGATTGGAACACGGCTACTATCTAACATTTTAAAGTTAGGTCCGGAACGAATTTATCACTTCCTTACTTGGTGTCTATGCTTTGCACAAATACGCGCGCTTATGAAAAAGTAGTTTTTTTTTTCAAGTATAAAGCATAATTAGAATTTGGTAATTCAAATTTAATACTTTTTTGTTTGTTTTTGATTCCGAATGTGTTTTCTAGCCAGCCACCATTCGCTTTTAGAAGCACATGTATTCTGGGTGGCATACCGTTGATTAAATTTTGGCAAGTATCGAGCTCTGGTGTAATTTAATACTATTTTCCTTCACCTATTGCCAAAGCTCTTTGAGGGAGTGAGCAAACCCAGTATTATTGATTTGCACTGTATTATCACCCACCTGATTTGTGTTGTTATTTTCCGCTGCGCCGCATAAGCCAGTCACTTTCCTACGCTGGGCAGCATTTCTCTGATAAATTTTCTAATTTTTTTCTGCTTGGCTGGGACCTTGCAGATGTAGTTTTGTATATTAAGTTCATGGTAATGTGAAATTTTAACAAAATATCATTTACATTCGATCCGTACTTCGAAAAACTGTATATGCAATATGTGAGAGCTGAAGCCCATCATCATTTACGCAAAGGATTGCTGAATGTTGTGAGAATTGTAGCAAAATAATTGGAATCGATGTAACATTTTCTGTTTGTGAGGTAAGCTTCCAAGTTGCTGTTGCAGAGTCACATAAGGTGCAAAAGAATGTATGTATGTATATATAAACAGTGGTGACACAATTTATTCGTATACCTTGCGTAGTACGTAAAAAACTTAAGCTTTGCCCAAAATATTTGCTGTTATAATAAATGTTTTTTTTTTGGTCAGTGTAAGAATGTTACATTCCTGATAAATTGCTGCAAACAAAACTCCCGTTATTTCAACTGACACTGAGGGATTCCAAGGAAAGCGGGCCGACGTAGAAAAATGCTGCAGAACATTTATTCGTACACTTTTAGTTCATAATATTGTTGCTACAAAAGTAGCAAAAAAAATTGTAATATTGTTGAAAACGAAATAAGATTGTGTTTTCTTAGTTTTTATTGCCAATTCAGTTTCATCTCGATTGAAAATTGCAAAATGGGACGAAGTGCGGATTTACAGTTACAGTTATGGGGAAAACGTCATAGTCAGTGATGAGTCGAAATTTAATATTTCCGGATCAGATGGACCTACAAAAGTTTGGCGAAAAGAAAGTACAGAACATAATGAAAAAAATCGTATCCCTATCGTTAAGCATGGAGGAGGAAATGCAATGGTTAGGGGGTGCATAGTTTCATCTGGAGTAGGAAAAATGGTTTTTGTTGATGATAAAATGGACAAACATTACAGATGTGTTACATGTTGTAAACATTTTGAAGAATAATTTGCATGATAGTGCCGTTAAACTTGGACTGAATGCTAGAGAATTCTTGTTCCAACAAGACAACGATCCAAAACACTCATCTTATCTCGTGCAAGAATGGCTTATTTACGACTGTAAGCAGCTGAAATATTCACCTCAATCACCGGATCTGAACCCAATTGAGCATGTCTAGGAGCTCTTAAAAAGGAGAATCAGGAAGCACAAAATAACATCAAAGGCGTCATTAGAGACAGCTTTAAGTGTGATTGGGAGAAAATTGCAGCTAATGAAACCAAGGTATTGGTAAAAAGTATGCAACGACGTTTCGAAGCAATTACTAAAGCTAAAGGCGACCCAACAAAGTACTAAATACTCTTTTTCATTATTTTTTTAATAAAATATTCCTTATATGGCTATGTATAGTATGAATAATATTTTGCATAAAATTGTGCCTTATTTCGTTATTGCCTTAAGTTCTCTAATTCCAGCAATGAAATTGAAAGTTTTTGTTCCTTAAATATTGAATAAATATGTTATTTTTTACGAACTTATCAAAATTTTGTGTATCTGATTATAAACTGTGAGTGTACGAATAAACTGTGTAACCACTGTATCTGTTAATATATAGCGTGTCTCATTAGGACCGCTGTTTTGATTTGTAGCTAGTTTTTTTGTCTGTTGTTGTTGTTCTCCATACATGTACGGTTCACCATACATGGAATGACAGTTTTTAGCCAGATATAAGTTCGTGTAGTTCCGGTAACGTAGGACCGATTGCCGTGTAAGCCATGTGGCGTGGTTGCTTGACAGCTGCCATTTATGTACATTGAAGTTCAGGATGGAGAGTTAGACGAACGCACAACGCATTGAGTTCGAATAACCAAATATGTAGCGATAAAAATAAGGTAATACTTACTTAAAGAATAAATAAGGGCAAGTTTCACACGCGGCATTACGAGTATTCTGTGGGTCTATTCTGATGTCTAAATTATTCTTAAGAGTGATTAATATCATATTTGAATAAGTCTGATAAATTAGTCATGGATTCACAAGCGCTTTATAATTAATCTGCTCGTTTTGAGAATATATTCCAAGTCCTGAAATTTCGGACTTTAAAACGATTACACTAAAATTTTCGAGACATCGAGATATAGATTAACTTAAATTTGAGACCAAATGAAATTGGTAAAGATTTGCTGCTTGTAAGGTTTTAAATTAAATTAAAAAGCTTTCCAGCAAGAATTGGAAAATTCTACTGAAAACAAAGTAGCAGTTTGTTTACTAAATTTTTCCTTGCTCCGAAGTCCTTTAGAGTACAAGTCTAAATATACATGTATATACGAGTACACATCAGGGTGGACCAAACAAACGTTTCTTATTGATGCTACTTCCTAAAGTTGTTCATGTCCAAAACAAATTAGTTACCCATATTTTTTGTTTTCAATTATTCACATAGTTCTTGCTTTTCAAAAATATCCACAAAAACAAAAACATCGAACAATAGAGCTGAAACAGAACATTGAGAGCGAGATTGCTGAGTTCAATGCATGAGCGAGTCTTTGAAAATTTTAATTCTCTTATGACTGTCGACATTTAAGTGATGTCATTTTGCACATACAATTGTTGAGAGCCACATTTGGAATAAAAATAGTATAACCGGAAATTGTTACTTGTTTTATTTTAAAACAACATCTCGGAGTGTCTTTTGAAATACTCTTTACTTTCCGCCAATGCTTTGAAAATCACCATTCAATTATCGCGGTTTATTTATTTATTTTATTTACGAAAACGTGCACTTTAAATAAATAAATAAGTCAAAATAAAATATAATGTTTGCTGATTCACCTCTTCTTTTATTTTCCCTTCAAAGATGTTGAAAAAATGATAAAGAAATAAAAAAAGTTGTAGAATATATCTGCTTTTATATTATAACTTTAAACTCTTTTTTAATTTAGAGGGATTTCCAGGGGAACTATTTAGGGGTAAATATTTAAAATCTCTATTTTTTATCGAAAGAAATTTTTATTTATTTTTTTTCCTTGTTCCCTCTACTCGGGAGCACAGGGTCTCGACAAGACTCAGTCTTGCGTTGGTTTCGTTAATCTATTTGATTTCTCACAGGGTAGGCGATTAGCCTGCCGCCAAATCTTTATAACTTTATCTACATAAAGTACAGGATGCAGCAACTTTTGAATAGAAAAATCAATCGATTTTCTCACAAAGGCCAAATCCTCAAATACATTATAATGCGGTTTAGAAGGCTTGGTGGTGTTCGCTACATTTCAGAACTCTCCATGTCAGCATGAATCAACACTTCGTTAAATGAAGGTCTTTGCCAAAGGGATTCTAACCGTCAATATATTCGAAAGTTTTGCTAGTTCAAGATTTCTTCGTTATATCTTCGTTCTGCAAGAAAAATTTGATTTGAAAATTTTTTCGAGTTTATCGTTTAATCAAGGCTCGTTATTTCGAGGTTTCACTGTGTGTGTAAAAGTAAAACAAACAAAGTTATAGTGTTATTTAAATTTGTAAACTTTAAATTGAAATCACTAAATTAATTGCTCTTAAGCCTTTAAGACTGTGACGAATAAATGAATAGAAATCTGGTTGCTTTCGGCGTCAATTCAAAGGCTTTGAGTTTGGGCCACATGAAAAATATTTGGTACAAATACGAGAAATCGATTACTCTAAATCAAACAGGGAAATTGGACAGAAAATAAATTATTGAAGCTAATAGGAAGACATATCGTTAAGCTAATTAGAGCTCTAATAATCAAAGCAAGTTCTCGATATAAATAGGCGTACAAAAGACGAATACACTCTTTGTTAGGTGTTTGGTCGAGCTACTCCTACCCTTGAGGTATGCGATTTGATGTTTTTCTACAATCGGAGGACAGATGATTTTTTTGTATACGGAGCCTTTTCATAGCACCCAGAGGTTTGCCATTGTCTGCGAAGGGATGATTGGTACTGGATAGTGTTTCATGGACAATGCTTCGAGCCCGGGTCTTACCGATTGATAGTCACGCATTACGTAAGCAGTCATATTTCTTTTCACCAACCTGAACAACTGATTCTACACAACATTATCGCAACACTAGCAAAAATCCAAATCGGAAGCTAGAAAATAGGAAATTTCCTTAACAGAGAAGTAATAGCTGGTAGAGTAAAGTGCAGTACATGGTTTACATTAAACAAACCGTTTTTTAAGATGCACTTATTCAGATTTTCTGTCTTACTAATTTTTCACTTATTATTATTAATTTTTCACTTCAGTAATCGCTTTTACTAACTTTTGAGTGTGAAATAAACACCAAAGATAGTGCCTTTATTTGTATTCAAATTCCATAATATATAAGTAATTAAGTTTATCATTTTGAGGGTGCGTTTGTAGTATGTAGTTGAAAATAAGAAATTTTTGAAACAGAAACTTAAAGTAACTAATAAAGTTATATTTAAATAGCCAAGCAATTTTTAAGCGATGTACGGTACAAAATAAATATAATTTTTAAAGAATAAATCACCACAAATGTATACTTACATCGTAATTCTCGGGCAAGCCAGGCGGTCCCGGCGGGCCAGGTGGTCCCTGCACGCCGGGCATGCCGTCGACGCCAGGCTCGCCTTTATGGCCTTGCAGACCCTCGGGTCCACGGGAGCCAGGATCGCCCCTATCGCCGCGGTCACCTTTGGGACCGGGGGCACCACGTTCACCTGGTTTCCCTGTAGCACCCTGTGTATGGAAAATAGAAAAAAAAACAGTAGTATTAATCAAGATTGTAGTTAATTCCATTCATTTGTATATACAAGTATAAGTATGAGTAAACGAATGTGTGTGTAGCTTACATACGTGTCTGTGAACTTTTTCCAAAAACGGTACTGTGCTTTAGCAACTTATTCTGATTTTAGATGCTGTATTCAAACCCAGATCATCATCATGGTTGATCATTAGAAAGTGCTCAGTCGATATATACTGTTTTGCCAAAAGTTCACAGATAAAGAACTATAAATATGGTACAAAGTCGAGCAAAATCTAACAAATTCGGTGGACTTATAGCCGTAAGTGTAATCAAAATAAGTACGTAAAGCTGAAAATAGTTATAATAACACTTTTTGAGCCAAACACGTATTTGGGTGTATATAAGGTGGTCCATCTAGCGTTTGGATTTAAATTTAATTCGGTTTTAAATAAAAAACGCCTCATAATTTTTGAATGATTTTCATTTTTATTGGAAGCAAAACACTGCTTCATTAAAGTAAGAGCTTTATGATATCCCATTCCGTCGACACAATTTTTTAGTGCATTCTCGCGAGTTTTCGGCACTTACCTTCCGGATTGTAATGGTTTTGTGCCAACCCTCTTTCTTTGAGTTAAAAGTCAAATACATAATAGTCGGTCTAAGAGATAAGGAAATTAGTTTTTATTACCGAACTTTTTCTCTACTTTCAGAAAAAAAAAATTAGAAAATTTGCTTAAAACTTTTTTAAAATTTTTTTCTAATTTCAACAGCTTTGAGTATTTTTTCTTTCGCACTGATAAAGACTTCGAATTTTGCATTTGAAATTATAATGAATTTTTTATGGTGGAAAAGAACGGGAAGCTGAATTTGAACGCACTACTCCGACACGGCGCGGTGAAATCGATTGAGGAACAGATGTCAGGAAAATTAAGTTGTGTATTGTAGTCTAGCATAGGTTCTACAAATATATTGAAACTATAAGGCAGCTTATTTTAGTTGTCACGAATTTCATAAAAACCGAAGAAAAATTCATAAAAACTCTAACTCGCTAAAAGGAAGGAAGGTGGGGCTCCTTTCCTAACTACTTTTAAGTACACCGCTTTTAGTTGAAAAACAAAAAATGTTTACCAGTTATTGTATTATAGGATAGAACTTTGAGCGAACGGAGAAGGTTTGAATAGGTATATTCATACATATTATATATACGCGTATACCCTTTTCGGGTGTTTGGCAAACTCCTCCTCCTATTTGGGGCTTGCGTCTTGATGTTGTTCCACAAATGGAGGAACCTACAGTTTCAAGCCGACTTCAAACGGCTTTTTTTATGAGAAGCTTTTTCATAGCAGAAATACCCTCATAGATTTCCGATTGCCTACCGAGGGGCAACCGTTGTTGGGAAAGTGCTTTTATTAATTTTGGTGTTTCCCCGAGGTTTGAACCTACGTTCTCTGTGTGAACTCCGAATGGTATTGATATATACAGGATGTTAAAAAAAGAATGTAAAATAATTAAGGAGGTAATAGTATCGACTAATAGAAACAATAGAACTTAAGAAACATAGGGTCACAAACTACCTGAGATATGGCAACTTATTTCTGTCCATCTTTTTAGAAAAGCTGAAATCGAAAGAGTGCGGAGCACCATAAAACTGAAATTCCACTTATTGCCTGTATGTAGTCTAAAGGATATTTCAAAGGTTAGGTTGGGCTAGCCCGGTCACTTGTCTATGACAAGACGCTTGGTGGCCCTGAGGCCCATTGCCACTAATTGATACCTGAATTTGATTTTCATCCCCTAACTTACTTGCTTACTCACTTGGATCATTTTAAAAATATAACTAGTCCCACCAGTGAGGCATTTTGCAAGTTTCCCAGGCCTTGAAAGAAATAATCGCCAAGATATTTAGCACGGCTTATTTGAAGTGCAGGACATTCAAAGAAGAGGTGTGATATCGACTTACTTTCCTTTTTATCTCCGCAAATCCTGTAGAGTTCATTGTGAAGTACATCAATTTTATTGGCTAGGGTACCAATAGTGTGCTGTAATCTGTTGAATCCAAGCATACATTTTGTGCTTTTCAAGTCAATTGCAGCATACAGTTTGTTTGGAGGAATACTAATGCCCTCCACCATTCCCTGAAGGTCAAGCTCAGAGCCTTTACCTTGCACACTCATCCGCTCTTTCATTTTCCTCCACGCCAGAGTGGCCGTGGACCCAACGAAGTATGGTGTTGTGTTGTTGGATAAGCGAGAGCGACCTCTTGCATTCTTTAACACATCTTGAATTATCATGATACGCGTTTATCAGTGCCTTGATCGCTGCTTGATTATCAAGGAAAATGGTAAGGTTTGCCGCAGGAAAGTCCATTAGTATTACTCGTTTTTACTGCCTTGTCTATAGCATAGGATTCAGCTTTGAAGACACTACACTCGACTGGGAGTATAATTGTTCCGACTACACTCGCAATCCAGTGCCATTGTTCTTCGTTGAGCCATCAGTATATTTGTGGTGTTCACTATGTGATATGGCTCTGGTCTGTCAATCCTTCCTGTCGGGTATTCTTATTTCATAGTCTTTGTTCAGATCTGTTTTAAGAACCAGATGGTCTGTTTTCAATGCGTCTTACAAGTATTCCACAACTAGTAGAACTGATGCGTGACCATGCCTGTTTTCTTGTAGCAGGCCTGCTGCTTTAATTCTGGAAGCAGATTTACTATACCTTTAATATGTATATGAATGGGTAGAGTATGTGGAAGCCGCCTGATGCCTGCGCCGCCTGAGGAGCGATCATTATGAGATTAGTTGGATTTTTATGAGTTTCTTTAGGTAGGATTGACCAACCTAACAAATTATGGAATTTGAAATTGTGTTTCGGCTGGTGAATAAAAAAAAGTTAATAACACTGCAGGGTTGTTTATAGTTCGTGTGTCTTATTCTCGATTGCACCTGGCAAAATCAACTCAAATGATTTCATACAGCATCAGCTAACTGCGATAAGAACATCCAAGAAACATCGAAGTAAGAAAACTAAAACGAAAAGTAGTTTTCTATGTGGGGATTTCTTCAAGGTAGAAATATTCTCGGTAGTTTGCCATTGTCTGTCGACGGGAGGCAGCTCTAACTAGATTTTCGCACCCGGGGTCTAACGAATGGTAGTCAGTGCACGAACCATTTGGCTACGGCAACCCATTCTATTACCTCTTTTTATATTTTACATTTCTTTATTATAACTGTTCTTAAAACGAGTACACCTTCTGCTACATCTGGTAAACACTTAGTGTTAGCAGGAAAAATTTGAACAATCCTGCGTATACCAGCGTTGGGTAAAAAATACTTTGCGTTTTTGGGTATACCATGGAGCAAGGAGTGTGTTCATGCATTTTTTCCTATTATTTCTGCAAATAATTCTCCTTTATTATATTTAAGGGCAAGCTTAAAAGTGAAAGTGTGTAAAGGGTTACTCAAAAACTAGCAGCTTGAACTTTGAGCCCCGAAAAATGTTTCTTTATTCGTATTTTGGGCGTAAAACACCAAATGATATTACAATTGTTTTTTCTAATAATGCTACAGGCAGCCAATGGCTTCCAAGAGTATTTATGTAATGAAAGAGCTGCTCTTAAAAAACCCTCTGCGGTAGGGAAAACATTAAGGCGTGCACTAAAAATAGGAAACTCATATTTATATATAATATATGAGTTTATATAAGTTTGTATATGTATATATATTATACAAGTATATATAGCAGTTTTTGTACGCTAATTTATGTCAAAAGCTTGTAGGACTCGCGTACTAGAGGACTTCACATATGGACGCTTCCAATTCTTAGCAGAATGTTGCTTTTGCGATCTGCTACTCATTAACCTCAGAAACTAAACATTTGCTTACGCGCTGATATTTACTCAGCAATTGAAAGCAAAACTCCATTAGCTTTTCATACTATAGCTTTCCAGTTCGGCATTCAATCAACTCGAATTGAACGTCGACTTTATTCGAAAAATTGTCTGGTCTAACGAGTTACATTTTCGTATCAGCAACCATTTTGAAAAATAAAAATTCTGTATAAGCAGTGCATAAATACATAGGAAGTGACATTTTCGTTAGGATTTTGGATTGATCATTTTGTTCAAAATGCTGCTAGAAATAATTTTTTCCCATTAGAAAAAGCCTGAAGACGTGTAGTTGGAAGGAAAGCGCTTTCTTTTACATAGCCTAACAGGAGATTACCTACCATTCACCTTTTTGGGGTGCCCGGAGAAGGAGACTTTTGGCTCTGGTAATTTTATCAGATTAAAGGCGGGGGACCTTGACAAAAGTATGCTAAGTGAGGCGGCGACCCTCTCGTCTCGTTTTTCATCCTAGAACAGGCGAGATTTTGTGTAATCATAAAAAAAATTTTAGCTTAGAAAAGTTTATTAAACTCTTAAAACTATAAGAAATATTGTAAAAGAATTAAACACTAATTACAAAAAGTGTTTTAAAGTTCATATTTATAAAACGAATCTAGTTTTTTTATGAATGTGATAATGTTGATAACACTCGCCAAGGTGAAGATGCAATTGCATTGCAAAACTCGCATTTGAAGCAAGTTAACTTTCATTTTTTATGTGCCCCACAAACTGCGTAGTTTCGTTTGGCATACAGCTTTTTGCCTTTATTTTCTATCCGAATTCATTTGTGCTTTTTAATGTCTAGCAAAAGACGTCCAATTCGGATTAATTTTATATTGTGGAATCCGTGGTGCCGTGTTTGATATACCAGGTCGTGGCTCTTCAATGTCCATCTATTCTACATCTTCGGTTTTTTTGTCAATGATAAGGCAGTCGAGATAAATCGTAGTACTACGACTCCCACTTTTAATGAGTTAAGATATGAGTTAAAAATAATTGGAATATTTGTATTTGGACTACCCTTTTTATTTACAGAAAAATTCTCAAATAACCTTTACCCAGGGAATGTGGCAATAAAAAAACTTAATAAATGTTCAACCATTTGACACTCCTTTATTACATGCTTCTAAGGGGCGCACGCTATGCAAATTTCGCCCTTCTTTTTCTCTCACTTTGTTCGTTACTTTGTTTGCAGTCCCTTTTCGCACATTGCTTTTACATTATACATACATGCATACATATGCACAAGTAGATTGGCTTGGCCTTACCATTTTTGAAGAATTCGCTTGACCGTATCTATCTATCGCTGACGCACCCCTTTCGGTTTTCGGCGACGTTTATATGGTTTTCGTTTTATTTTTCTTGCATTTTTCCTTAATGTTCGTCATGTCGTTCTTAATGTCGTGCATGTTTTACTATTGTTTGCGTTTGTGTTGCAAATGTTTTTGTTGTTTGCTTTATCAGATTTAATTAATTGCCCTAAGTAAAGGGATTAGACTGACAGCTCGCAACGGCGTTTAGGTTAGAACAAGTCAGTACCGGAATTTCCGGTATTTCGACATATTTTATCGCCCAAACGATATGCGAAATAACAACTAGACTTACAGAAGCATTTGTTAAGGAACAAGATAAAAAAGTGAGAAGGCATTAGCGAAATATAATAAAAAAAAAAAACAAAAATAAAAAGGATACGCTCGCAACAAAAAGTAATGTTGTTCTTGGTACGCTTGTTTTGGGAGCAAAGTGATTTTTTATTACTAAAGATTTGCAACTTTTCCTTACATTATTTTACCCTACGCATTTTTTGTGATTTTTTTCTTTTAAGTGCCTAATTTCAATGCTATTTGTTAACTAATTTATAATTGTGTAACATGAT
This sequence comes from Anastrepha obliqua, assembly GCF_027943255.1. Taxonomy (NCBI): domain Eukaryota; kingdom Metazoa; phylum Arthropoda; class Insecta; order Diptera; family Tephritidae; genus Anastrepha; species Anastrepha obliqua. The sequence continues at coordinate 61,165,531 of NC_072894.1, forward strand.
CAAGGAAGTGCTAAGCTTATCTTGGTTTAGGCGACATTTAACAACTATATGTATTAAAATTGCTTTCAAACGTGTTTGACGTATTTATTTCTAAAAAATTTCTTAGCTCCAATATGAATTGAAATTTACAGCCCGAATAAATGATATCACATCAATATTTTGAACAGCTTTGACCTTTTTTGCTTTCTTTATTTTAATGTTCATTATATTTGTATAAAAATGTAGCTCCTTGTCTAATAAAAATTAAATGAATCCAATTCTGAAATTTTGTATGAATAAATAATGTCGCGTAATCACAGTTTTTTGTATAGGAAAAATGCACAACACCGTCAGGGGGAAAAATATAAAAAGCCAACGGGACTTTGTAGCAATTTCTAACTCGCACTTTATTTAATAAGCTAGGACTATGAATAAGTTCGTGCGGTTTTACAACAGATGGCGTAACTTGATTATTATTCCATCGATCCACATTTCCAAACATTCATTGGAGAGCTACTGTCGTAAGGCACAAACGTCAGTATAAGTTTTTTATTTGAAGCGTAAACAACAATATTTTTACCACACTTGAAAATGTCGAATTTCGTGCCAAATAATGTGTTTTTGCGGGGAATTCTTCTTCATTATTTTAATATGAAGAAAAAAGCAGCCGAAAGTCATCGTATCTTGGTGGAAGTTTATGGTGAGCATGCTCTAGCTGAGCGAACGTGCCAGAAGTGGTTTGCACGCTTTAAAAGTGGTGATTTTGGCTTGGAAGACGAAGAACGCGAGGGTGCGCCGCCAAAGTTCATGGATACCGAATTGGAGGAATTGCTCGATCAAGATCCGGCTCAAACGCAAGAAGAGGTTGCAAAAACTTTGGGAGTTGATCAATCAACCATTTCCAAACGTTTAAAAGCCATGGGAATGATCCGAAAGGTAGGCCATTGGGTGCCGTATGAATTGAAGCCAAGAGACGTTGAACGCCGTTTTATGGCATGCGAACAACTGCTTCAACGGCACAAAAGAAAGGGTTTTTTGCATCGAATTGTGACTGGCGATGAAAAGTGGGTCCATTACGACAATCCAAAACGTCGGGCAACGTATGGATACCCTGGCCATGCTTCAACATCGACGTCGGCGCAGAATATTCATGGCCTGAAGGTTATGCTGTGTATCTGGTGGGACCAGCTGGGTGTTGTGTATTATGAGCTACTGAAACCGAATGAAACGATTACGGGGGATGTCTACCGACGACAATTGATGCGTTTGAGCCGAGCACTGCGAGAAAAACGGCCGCAATACGCCGATAGACACGACAAAGTTATTTTGCAACAATGCAATGCTCGGCCACATGTTGCACAAGTGGTCAAAACATACTTAGAAACGCTCAAATGGGATGTCCTACCCCACCCGCCGTATAGTCCAGACCTTGCGCCATCCGATTACTATCTCTTCCGATCGATGTAACATGGCCTGGCTGACCAGCACTTCCGTAATTACGATGAAGTCAAAAAATGGATCGATTCGTGGATTGCGGCAAAACCGACCGAATTTTTCACAAAGGGAATCCGTGAATTGCCAGAAAGATGGGAAAAAGTAGTAGTAAGCGATGGACAATACTTTGAATATTAAATTTGTAACCATTTTACGTCAATAAAGTTTCAAATTTCGAAAAAAAACCGCACGAATAGTCCTATTATTTACAATACATACTAAAAATCTTCTTAGAAATGGTAATGAAAATATAGAATTGGGTTGAAAAGTTTGTGAAAATTTTCAAATTTTTCATATTCTGATATAAATTTGGATTTATTTGTTTTTTTTTTGTTTACGCCCAAACGCCCGAAAACACCCGCCCGAATCCACACGCCCGAATGTATATTTCCCCGAATTGACAGTTTCCCGAATTTTTTTGCCCGAACGTCTTCGCCCGAACCCATTTGCCCGAATCCTTTTACCCGAAAAGAAAAAAAAATTTAAAATAATTAAGAATTAGTATACACTTGAAGTACATGCAAGAAAAGAACAAAAGAGTGCTATTCCTTTATTTATTCATAACAAATGTTGTCAAAATTCTTGTGTCAAATTCATCAGTCAGTCATTCGTTCTTAATTATTCATAAAAATGGAAGAAATTGAGGAAGTGGGACAACTTGTCGGAAAAAAATTAATAATCGGAGGATACATTTATGTCAGATCCAAACCGTCGAAAAATAATCAATTCTATTGGGACTGTCAATTGGTTCGAAGAAAAGAATGCAAAGCGCGGGCAATTACATTGCAGACAGTTTCTGAGTTAATAGTTTTAAAAGGCCCTAAAAAATCTCCTCATGAACATCCGCCCAATCAGGATACAGCGAAAGCGGAATTAGTGAAGGTTAATTTTGAATTTTAATTATTTATTAACATTTTTATATAAAATTTATTTTTATTTTTTCGGGCATTTTTCGGGCATTTTTCGGGAAAATTAATAAGATTCGGGTATTCGTATTCGGGCAAATTTATTCGGGTAATTATTTTCGGGTGATTGGGTTTCGGGTGAATGTCCATTCGGGCATGTGTTTTCGGGATTTTGACCTGGAATCTTTTTTTTTTTAGACAAAAATAATGAACATTAAAAATAAAAATGACAAACTGTTAATAGTATTGATGTGGTATCGTTTATTGTGGGGCGCAGTTTGTAATGACAAGCATTTGACCCTCGACTAAGAGCCCGTATATGGTATTGCAGTATTGATTCAATTTTATTTCGAAACTAAGTGTTATAAAATAATTCAAACTACTTTTATACATCAAAAATATATTTAGCAATAATAAAACGGATACACAAATTTCTATGATTTATGACATTTCAAAGTAACCTCACTTTTGTCCAAGTGGGTGAAAAAGCAGAATTTAAGTGTGAGGGATTCATTCATTAAAAAAACGATAACAGATTAAAACGTAAGTACTTTTTGACAAAGAAAAATATTATCATGGTGCCGATCTTTCTCGATGGATAATAATTTTTCCGCTTTTCAACTGTTTGCTATACTTTACAATTAGGTTTTATATAAGTTGCCGTAAAAAACCATAATATAATAAAAAATCTTTTTCATTATTTCTCTTTTATTATATCTTATTGATAACTAAATGAAGCTATTTTCAGCGTGTTACTATTTTTTTAACGCTTTATTAATTCATGCAGTAAAATGTTAAATATTTTTTTCCTGCGTCTGAGTTATTATTATTTATTTTAGCAGCCCAAGTATCGAATGCAAAAATAGCATATTCTAGAAAAACTCTGTCTAATATATGAAACAATTTTTCAGTATATCAAAGCTAACTAATTGACAAATATTTTGTTATATTCTTGCTGCAAATTTTAAAAAGTTTTACTTTTAGGACCTCAGTTTGTATGACAGTTTCGCTTGCGTTATCAGTGTAATGCATGATAAATTTCTTTAAAATTAAAAAAATTCCTATTTTCATTAGCCGATGTATGTATGTATTTATAAATACCTCGAATTTAGATGAACAAACGGAAAACATTAAATTGGAATATTTCGCAGAGTGGCGAACGCTTTCTGGAAAATTATACAATGCACAGTAAAAACTAAAGAAGACGATGTGTTACGTTGGCAGCTTCTACTTACTAATAAAGATTACTGGCAAAAAGCTACATAACTCCATAATAAAATAAGCCATTTGCAGGATGTGCAAAAATTAGCATTAGAAAACGTTGTCCATACTTTTGCACGGGTATTTTAGCAAACAGTTATTGTTTTAGATTCCCCTGTAGAACAAGTAGCAGTGATTGTGGGCAAGAATATCTTGAAAAAAAGTGAAAACTATAAACGGTGGTGAAATTTTAGGGCCGATGTTGAATGTAAACCACAGCTAAACGTCAAGTTTTTTTCTGCATTTCATTTGACATTTTTCAATTTCAGACTAACTCAATTTGAACCATGGAAAGATACACAATCGAGCAACGCGTTAAAGTAATTCAGGCTTATTATGAAAACGGGCGTTCAAATCAAAATGTATATCGCGCACTTCGTGAATCGGAAAAATTGAGTAAAAGTTTGAGCAAACCGGGTCTGCAGGAGATGTGAAAACACCAGTGCATGCTCGTGCAGCTCGTACTGCAGAAAATATTGCTGCTGTTCGCGATAGTGTGATTGAAGAGCCGTCCACCTCAACTCGTCGTCGTGCCCAACAATTGCACCTCTGTCATCGATGAACATTATGCATAAAGACTTGCATTTACACGCTTACAAGGTGCAATTGACTCAAGAACTAAAGCCTCTTGATCATTTCAGGCTTCGTCAATGGTCAAAATGGTGGCAGAAAATGGCAACACTGAATGACCAATTTTCGAAGAAAATCATCTTCAGTGATGAGGCACATTTTCACCTCAGTAGATGCATCAATAAGCAGAATTGCCGCATTTGGGCGAATGATAATCCAAGAGTGATTGCCGAAAAACCAATGCACCCATAAAGAGTGACTGTTTGGTGCGGTTTATGGGCCGGCGGCATCATTGGGCCGTATTTTTTCCAAAATGAGGCCGGTCAGGCAGTTACTGTGGATAGTGTTCGCTATCGTGAGATGATAACGAACTTTTTATGGCCCGAATTGGAAGATATTGATGGGGACGATATGTGGTTTCAAGAGGATGGTGCCACTTGTCACACAGCTAACGAAACAATAGCTCTTTTGCGCGAAAAATTTGATGGCCGAATAATCTCACGTCGCGGCGATGTCAATTGGCCACCAAGATCATGTGATTTGACACCGTTGGACTTCTTTCTTTGGGGTTATTTGAAAGAAAAAGTGTACGTCGATAAGCCAGCAACAATTTAAGAGCTAAAGGATGAGATAGTTCGGCACATTAACGGCATAGAACTTCAATTATGCCTCAGCCTCATTGAAAATTTGGACCGTCGGATGGACGTGTGCCGCCGAGGCCGGGGCGGCAATTTGGCCGATATTTTGTTCCATACCAACAGTATCGTAATTGAGCCATACAACTATTATCATAATAAAGAGAAATGATAATAATTTCCTAAAAAAATTGTATTTGATTCAAAATCAACAGCCCTTGAAACTGAACCACCCTTTATAATCACACTCTTCATTTGTTTATTGAAAATATTTTAAGAAAAAAAAGGTCAAACTATTTTTTTAATTTTTTCTATTAATACGAGTATCTGTCGTGAATAAATTCTTTTAGAGTTCGCATTATAAATTTTGCTTTTATCTTGATGAATGGCGATTTGGCTGGAAATCGTTAAGTACTTGTTAAACTCATCTTAAAAAAATGTATACAATTTTAGCAAAATCTGTTATTATTTTTTTCAAAGTAGACTTCGCAAATAGAGCTTTGAGAAAATTGTGATACAAGCATTCCCCACGCTGATTTGACCTAGTTAGGGCAATTTTCTAAGGCTCTATCTCGTAAATTTGTACTCTAATTGACGCAGAGCTACGGGAAAGCATTCTGGATACATTATACAGTTCAAAAGCATAATAAAAAAAAATGTTTGTAAGCCTATGTAAACCTTTAAATGGTGCTATTGTAGGAATTTTATATGCATCACTTTTATTTATAAGCCATACCAAAAGAAATAGCATCTATTGTAAGAACGGTTGTAGAAGTTTTGAAAACCAACCGTTTTTCGTTTGACATATTGCATGAGACTTCGTTCCACGGGATGCTAAATAAATAAAATAAAAATTCAGTAACATTGAATAGAAACTAAATAAATTATGCACAAGATTTAAAAGTTGATGTGTTGTTGTGAAGATAGGAATTTGATAGAATTATAAAATAAGTTTTCACTGAATTTGTAAAAAAATCGGTTAAAAAATACCCATTTAGTTGCACAAAAGACCAACGGCATAAAGCTACAAATAAAAAAAACGGTAGAAGCATTAAATTTGTGACACTAATTTCGTGACGATTTATTCGTTTACTTTACATTTGAAACATTTGATTACATTTGAAATCCGACGCCAAATATTTTTATTCGGTGGGATCGTGGAATAGGTGGAAACCACAAATCACGTTGTCTTCCAAATATTATAAAACGATGCGTGTTTTTAATTCCGCTAGAAAATTTCAACAGAAAAGATGATTTTTAATTCATACATCGAAGCACTTTGCATTTTATAGGTAGGTACACGGTACTTTTCCTTGCTCTCATTAACCGTTAAGTCAAGTTTTTTGCTTCTTTCTTCATACTAGGTAGTGGTCAGCCGCGCAGATATCTGTTTAGGCCAACTATGTTCTGTGTCATGAATATTACATTGAAGAAGTCGATCAAATCTAATACCTCATTCAGTTTCGAATGCCTTGGAGTATCCCTTTCCTCATTGCCAGGAACTGACTGCATATGCACAGTATTAGCGATAAAACTTTCTAGGTGATATCAATGAGGCCTAACTGCAGGATCACCTTCCATGTATATTAGGCTGAGTGCACTTAGGTTCTAATATTGAAGTATTTGCTATCATATCAAATTTTTGGCTGCAGTGGTCTTATTGTCTTTGACACATCTTCGCTATGCTCAGGTTGTCTTTGTCGAGGGGAAGAACTTGAGCTGGATACTTCCACATCGATTTTAGCACTTCTCTATCACACGCGTCACCAGTGTCTCTATTCAATAGCAATGATAAGCAATATTTCCATATTATAAGAGTACTCTAGGTGCTAGTTTCCAGATTTTCATTCTCTTTTTTGCATTAACCAACCTCTGTTCCATTTATTATTATGAGGGGCTTGGCACTGCGACCTGAAATACATATTGTGTCCTTTCATGGATTCAAGGTATTTCTCCTAATGCATCACTCGACTTAAGCATATTTATCTTTATCCCTAGAAAAGCTTTAAAGCTTTGCTTCTGTTGTTATGGATGTGTTCATTTGTGTTGCGCTCATTCTGTTGATTATCTGTTGAGTGCATCTTTCTATTGAGCTGACTTTTTCTTGAAATGTACTTATATTCTTGCCTAGCGCTTGCCATCACAATATGCTACATACCACCTTGATCTAAAAGTACCCGGAACAACCGCCAGTTGACGCTCAAAGTCAACTGATTTGAGCTCTGTTTTTGTTATGTTGCTACATCTGTGATTAACATTCCTTTCAAAATTTGATCGCAATTGCTTGAATTTGTAAAAGTCTCGCCGTCTTGAGTAAATCTACCTATGCAAGTATTTTCGATTTACTACAGTTTTAAAAATAGATTAGAATTCACCACAATGTGTTTGCATGAAATTTTGCTTTAAAACTGTTTCGGTAATAATATCCTAAAATAACAGCCATTAACGAGTGGTATGAACGCTTCAGAGAGATTATGAGCCTATCGGGGACGACGAACGGCCTGCGTAGTGACAGGCCGGCGACATCATAAATTGATGAAAGCATCAATAAAGTGAAAGAAAAGTAGATCAATAACCGCAAATTACCCAACAGAGAGCTGACTGAAGACCTGAACATTGCTTTTAAATCCATTCAGAACATTGTAGTCAATGATTCGGGTGCGAGCTATGTTGCTGTAAAGTTGTTCCCAAAGCACCTGAATTTTACGCAAAATAGAGGCCGCGTTGATATCGCCAAAGGCATGATTTTTAAGGCTGAGTCCGATTCAACATTCGCCAAACCTATCATTACTGGAGACGAGACTTTGGCTGTCGAGTACGACACACAATTCAGACATCAGGCGATTGAGTGGTGAGCACTGAACCAAGACCAAAAAAATCCCGTCGTTTGTAGCCAAAAAAGAAAACAATGATCGCGGTGTTGAAATTCACCAAAAAGGAAGGATTTATGGAAAAAACAACTTGTGAATTTTGCACCATGATAACGCACCGTCAAACTTATGGGGGCTCTGCTTAACAGCCACTTAAACTTATGGACATATGCATAAAAGTACCTAAATGAAAGTAGTAGCCTTTTAGTTGAGATGTATCCCTGTAAGCATATATGGGTATATGTATATATGTACTAGAACAATAAATTGTATACATTTTTTCGTCTTGCTTTCTGTAGCTGCAGTATGTCACGCTGTCGCTATTTAGATGCATGTACAAGAACACATAGATATACATTTAACTATTTATGTAAAATAGTTACTTTCGTGTACAATTACGTTTCTGCTAGAATTTTAGTATGTGAGTTAGGATATTTTGGAGGTAAAAAATACCCATCAGCATTGCGAATGAGGTAAGAAAGTTGATACCTCCATGTAAGAAAATTCGCAGCGTAAAAGAAATTGTGTCTCGTACGAAGGAGAGGAAAACACATGCATGTAACGGAAAAACCTCATCAACAATAAACAGTAAAAAAAATCATAGCTATTTACTATATTTTTCATGCTGCTGCACATTTTAATTTTTAATTCAACTACGACGAACCACATCAAGCACACTTTTAAACGCACATCATACAAGTGGTGGAAAAAAACTATGTCGACAGGCGAAAGTGGCGACAAATCATGTGTGTCATGCAGATGAAAAGCAAATTTTAACACCTTTTTTGATACCTACAACGCATATAAAATTCCTACGACGTACAAGCAAAAGAGGAAAAAGGAAGCAGTTAGATGGGCATCGTACTATGTCGCGAAGGTTGCGCATACGCCCCGTGCGACGGTGCTTTTAGATATACTGAACTGCTTATACACGAATATTTTTCATACAAGTATTACTTGGATTCACAATAGTGGCGAATTAGTCCCGAATGAGTTTCTTTTGCCTTTTTACCAACCATAAACGGTCTAGAAAATACAAACAACTATGGACTAAAATCCTATTGTATAATTCTCCAACAAAGACCTACACACACGGATAAAATTATTCACAGAACAACCACTTTTTCATTCAATATGCTGTATCTAAAGAATAAATGAATATAATTAAGAATGTTGCTGTAAGAAAAATCCACATATTTATTATATATTTAAAACTAGCATAAACTTAACGAAACTTTACCTCATAAATAAAATATTAACAAAAATCAAACGATGCCTCATATTTTTAAGGGACAAAATTATTCACATGAAGTATGAATTTCAAATTTTAAATGATTTTTTTTCTTTTTCTAACAAAGCAATTTTTGAAGGTATGGCTAGCCCGTTATTACTATGATCATTCGCAATTCAACTTGCGTGGTCATTACAAGTCTTGCTTTCGCAGTATTCATACATCACAGGTAAAGAAGTCCATCCGAGATCAATTCGCAGGGCCTTGAAATGTTCACGATAAACCTCGCGAATGGTGCGAAGAAAACCACTCATCAACAAGTTTAATAAAAATAAAACGCTGGTGTTTGCAAAACAAGATAAAAATAAGCCACTTGATTTCTGGAGCAACGTTTTTTTAACAACGAGAATAAATTCAACATTTTTCAATCGGATAGAAGGATTCGAATTTGGAGAAAACCCAATACGGAATTCGAAAAAATGAATACAGAGCGTACAGTGAACCATTAAGGCAATGAATTCATCAAGCAAAAAGGAATCCCTACTAAATACTAAAACTTGTTTGAATTTAAAATTAAGAAGTCTATTGTATGCCTTTTGTTAATTTTTTATTCATGAAGTAAAGTTTATTTTAAAAAATAGACGTAATTTTAATTTTAAATATATAGGTAAAATAAGTACAATATATTTCTAGATTTTTCTTACAATAATATTTTTCGTTATTTGTATTCCTTATATTCATTTCAGCTCAAGATACAGCTTATTGAATGAAAGATTGGTTGTTGTGTCCATAATTTTGTCTGTGTATATAAGTCCTATCTCGACGAACAAAACTTACACTATACAAGGCTGTCATCAGCCTATCCTAACGTATGGCGTAGAAGGTTGGACGATGACAATATCCGATGAGACGTCACTTGGAGTGTTTGAGAGAAAGATTCTGTGGAACATTTTTAGACTTTTGCACGTTGGCGACTGCGAGTATCGCAGGCGATAGAATAATGAACTCTATGAGCTTTACGACGCAAAGGGTAAGCAGGTAACTGGATGCCACATCGATTGAAAGGGATGGATATCGAGAGACGTTTGGTGACGTGTGAGATGCTTCTTGAACGGCAGAAAAGAAAAGTTTTCTGCATCGCATCATCTTTGGCGATAAAAAAGGCATCTATTATGATAACCCTAAGCATCGAAAATGATGGAGCCTGCCAGATAACCAGATCCATCGACAGCGAAAAAAATTTTTCATGCTTCAAAGGTTATGTTGTGCAACTGGTGGGATCAGAAGGATGCCATCTATTATGAAATCCTTAAACGATCTGAATGGAGCTCTCTAAGAAAAGCGGCCGGAATAAACGGTAGACATGACAAACTGCACTTGAACTTGAGGAAAAGTTCAGCTCAAAATAACCTCAACAAAACCTTGCCGTCCAACTTGGAGCTACACAAGTACTGGCTCACCACTGAATTGGTACAGAGTTACTATAAACTTTACCCTTAAATTACTTAACCGCTCCTATGATATTTTAACAATTTTAAATTTCTTGCCCTCATTTATCCTCAGCACCAATATTTTACGACTTAAGAAACCCAAATGCAAACTCTTGCCACCTACTACAACTACAATGCATACAAACGAGAATTCAAAATTATCGCCGCTGGGTGGCCACTACGTCCTTGCACTATCTTCAAGAGAAGAGCAAGCTCATATATGTAATAGAATCAACAAAGGCAAACACAAGGCGGTATGTGTGAGTGGTTTAGCAACCTTACTGTAACGTAGCTTCTTTTTTGAATATGCCGGTTAAAGGCAAGAAATTTGCTATCTCCTAACAAAGCAAATATTTTTATGCCCTCAGCTACATGAAATCACACACATATACACACCAGTTACATACACTTTTGTGCGGACGTATGCAGTCACATTAGCATACACTGACATATATTAACATTTCATCGTATACGAGTACACTTGCAATTGAGAAAAGCGTAACTCACTGTGAAAATGTGCTATTGTTGCCACAAGTGCATCATGCAACTAGATATTACATGCTCTTATATTGCTTATTTTGCAATTCAGACATTTTGATAGTTATGTTCACGGGCATTGAAGATTGATGAAAAGAAGGTGCGCAATGCAAGGAATGAAAATCAGGCAGTTTGAAGTAGCTATGAGCGTAAAAATGCAATTTTATTCTTGCATACTTGCAACAATTGTTGTTGCACTTAATAGGATTTTAATGGTTTGTGTATGTAGCGAATTTAAGCATCATATTATGGCAGAATTGAAGTAGCTTAGAAGCATTTCCGTTGAATTTTCTTTAAAGGTAGAGAGTAGTAGTTAAGAGTTCACATTCGGTAGTCTATAATTGTGCAAGCAAGAAGAATCTTATCAGACGAAGAGATTCAGATATCCAATGACTTAGTTAAAACATTTGCCTGCCTTTGGGTACCATATCATAAGTTCATTTTGAATAATACAAGTTCTGCATCACCCTATTTATATATTTGAGTTGCCACACTAACACCGATAGTTTAGATAGTGGGTGTTATTTTATCAGAAATCAATGCTTTTGTTTTTTCATCAACATTGATAAAAATTTTGAATGCATTGTTCTCAAGCCAGAAATTCTAGTGAATATGAAATATATTAATTCGTATTTGTTTACATTTTTATTAAATGTGCAGTGAGGTCAATTGCAGCCCCTAGGAAATTTTTTCTACACCGGCAGGGTGGGTTTAATATTAATAATAATAATATATAATATATATAATTGGTACATACCCCCATTTTGCGTGTTTGGCCGAGCTCCTCCTCCGATTTGTGTTGTACGTCTTGATATTGTTCCACAAATGGAGGGACCTACAGTTTTAAGCCGACTTCGAACGGCAGATGGTTTCCTTATGAGGAGCTTTTACATGGCAGAAATACATTCGAAGGTTTGCCATTGACTGCTGAGGGGCCACCGCTATAAGAAAAATGTTTATCTTCATTTTGTTTTTTCACCGAGATTCGATCCTACGTTCTCTCTGAATTCCGAATGGTAGTCACGCACCAATGCATTCGACTAAGGCTGCCGACTTATTATGGGCAGTTTAAAGTGTGGAAGACCGCGAAGAAAGATGAGCAGAGGGTACTGATTCAGACTTACACATTATACTATAAATGCTTGGAGAAGGAAAGCGGTGAAACAAGTCGTATGGAACGCGATTGTGAAGGAAGCACTGACACACCCCTAACTTAATTGCTATGATGATGATAATGATTATTTGTTTGAATGAACGGACAAGCCAACATAAACAATTGAAATGAGATTGTGAGACCAAAATGCATCATTAAGCTTTGCTTGAGACTAAATTAATTGCAAGAGTCGATCATTTTATAAGAGCCTCTCAAGGGCTCTAGCTTACTATATTTTTTTCGGAAAAGCAGTGTATATATTTGAATTCCTTTAGTCTAGTTGATAGGTATCGAGTGGAATATTTTGCAACAAATCTGAATTTTACCGGGTATGTTTGACACAATTCATAGAAAAACAAGAAGTTGAGGTTAAAATGAAGATCAAAGATGGGTTCCTAAACTCCTGTATTCCAACAAGCGATATCTTGAAATTAATTACTAAACATGTACTCTTTTACTCGTATGTTGCAATTTTTTCTTATAATTTAAGAGTGGCGTTCAACTTCGACCATTTAAGAACCGTTTCTCGTTCCTATCAATTACCCGCTAATTATTTATTTGTACGACGGTTTCCGCAGTTGAACTGCATATGAATGCACTTTAAAACTTTCATATATACTCGTACGTACTATGCAGTTGCTTTCCTTTTGCAGCTGTTATTGAGATCACGCGGGCAAATAAAAATACTTTATATAGCACGTACACCTTTAACACGCATTTATTTGTACATGTAAATTCATACAAATTTTACTATTTGTGATTGTACAAGGTGGCGCAAAATTAATCACCCTTTCGGAGTATTTATAAGTTTTGCAAATGATGCCGTACGTTAATAATATTGGGTTAGGGTATAAGTTCGTACCGTTTTTACCCAAGACTTTTATTTAAACGAAGAACAATAATTATATCAATAGTTAATCAATTCTACATTCGCCGTTGCTGCTTACAACCTCTTCCCACCTCTTGACCAATTTGTTGATGCCGTTCCGCCTAAAATCGCCTGGTCTGGTTCCTAAGAAGTTGTTGAGCCAGTTTTTAAGGACCTTTCACAGAGAGCGAAAAAGATGGTAATTGGTCGGTGCAAGATCCGGAGAATACGGCGAATGCTGAAGGACCTCCCATTCGTGTTATTGGAGTGCGGCTTTGACGTCTTGTGCAACGTGGGCCTGGCGTTGTCCATGAAGGAGTACGGTTTGATCGTGTCGATCAGGTCTGTTCAGTCGAACAGCCTCATTCACGTGGTGTAGTTGGGCAATGAGAAGCCTATTGTTGAGCGTAGAATTCTTTTCGAGCATCTCCCAGTGCACCATACCCTCTCAGTCCCACCAAACACATATCATGATCTTTTTTGGATGAGGATCTGGCTTGATTCTCAGCTGTTGCGTAGCTCCTGGAGCGACCCCACCATTTTTCATATCCCGTTAAGATCCGGTACAAAAAGCGCTGTTTAATGCCGCGTGTTGCTCGATGCTCATTGAGCTCGTGAGGCACCCAGGTGCCCAATTTTTCGATGAATCGTATTCGATGAAGGTGGCTGAGAATCGTTTTATGATCGCAGTTCATTTTTTCTGCCAATTAATGACTGGTTTGGCGACCGTTCAATGTGATTTGAGACGTTCTTCCTCCTGCCTCCTGCGTATTCCATTTTTGAGCCTCAAAACTAATAAAAAAACAAATAACTTAAAAATAGAATTAACATAGTTTTGCAGAACACAAAGAGTTTTATCAAATGTATACCCTTAGCCAAACAGCAAACAAAACGTTGTAAAATAAAAAAAATATATATAAAAATGCTACGAACTTATTCCCCAACGCAATATTTGAAATTTTTGGCTGCAAATTTTAGAAAAAAAGTTATTTAAAACAAAAGTGGATAATTAGTTTTGCGTCACCTTTTATAAGCATGCACTCGTACACACTTTACTTTTTTTGACTGCATAAGTGTGCATAAGCATTATTGAACATTTGCGCTGAGGTAAGTTAAGCATAAATAAGCAAAATTAAGTGGAAATGCACACGGATGTATATGTATGTATATACTCATACATATTCATATTCAGCTATCGAACATAATCGTACATGTGTATGCACACACATTTCTGATTCTGAGCAATCTGCAAGCTGCATAAAGCGCGTTGTAAAATTGATTGAGTTGTTCTATTGGAGCTCGCCACGTGATTGCTCAACAGCGAGTGCGGCTGAATTGTATATATTTATGCTCCACTATGTATGCAAGTGTGACCACATTTGTGTGCTTACGAATAGGCGAGTATATAAGTACATATATGGTATGTATGTATGTATGTACAACAATCGAGTACTTACCGTGAGTCCAGGCGCACCAGTTTTTCCCTCCTTACCTGGCAGACCAGGTGGACCGCGTATTGTTTCACGTAATATATCGTTATCTTTGATTGCTTCTAGGATATCAGACGCATTGCACGTACATTTGCCAGTGTATTTCTGCAATAATGAAAAAGGAAATAAAACATAAAATATTTATAGTGGGTAGTCGGAAGATAAATATCCTTAGAAAAATACTAAAATACAAATACAATTATAAAATTTCGGAAATGATGCAATAAAACTAAAGATTATAAATGCTCAATCTTTAAATTAGAGGCTAATCAGAAGCATTTCTCCATTTCTTATATACGTGCGCTTGTGCTCAAAACTTAAAAATTTCTTCACATAACGGTTGTACTTGTATGTAACAAAATACAAAGGAATGGAGATAGATATTGACATGCATGTATATATCAAAATCCTCAAAAGGTGTCGATTTAGTGATATCTGATGTTGTTGTAGCAGCATAAACAGCATAAATCCCTATACCCGGAATGATGCTGGAGTGGCAAGTCTTTCGAAGGATATAAATCCGAGTCACTCCGGTAACGTAGAACTGACTGTCGTAGGAATGAGTGAGTGATATCTCTCCATTCGTTGGTTCGTCCATGCGCACGATAACACGAATAAAAATGCTTATATTTCATTAAAGGTTGGTACATACATAACTCTGTTTATCCAAGGTAGCTTGCTATCATAACCACGTCCAGCTTTCCCGTAACGGTAATTTTCAACAAACAAAAAAAGGTGATACAAATTAATCACCCTATCGGAAGATGTTATAATGTTTGCAAATTGCATCGTACGCCAATCATATTTGACAGTTGAAACAAACATTAATCAGACGACGGACCACGAATAGCGAATTTGAGTGAAAGACTTAAACAGGTGAACTGTGCAAAAAGTGCTGCAGTTAATGCCTGCTGACGGTCAGACGCGTGTAAATTACTATCAAGCTATCCTCAATCTCAACAACTAAGAGGACGATTTTGTGTCGAAATATATACATGAAATATTTCAATGAACAATGACTTCCTACTGCCAGAAGTTGGAATTGGTTAACCGGGGCTTGGTACACAAGCGGTCCGAATATGTCCGTACAATCGCACATACACAGCACGGGGCACCAGTGAACACACTCTTCCTCAAACAAAGGAAATTGGTTTCCTAAATTTCGAGGTCGACCGCACATCAGTTTCCGCGCATCACAGCAGACGAGGTTCTTCAAGGTGCAAAGAGGCTCGTAGATCAGAAGTCTCCTGGCCCAGATGGGATGCCTAATCAGGTACTTAAATAGGTATTTGTACGAACAGCATCGACTTTCCCGAGTCGTCTGGGCTTAGACCAATCTGAAAACAATTTTGGATGCAGAAAAGAAAAGTCCGCCATTGACTGTGAATACTCATACAAAAATTGCACAACACGCGATAAGTGATACCCGATGGCTCGAAGGTTCCAAAGAGTACTTCTCAAGATAACTCTGGATGCGACTAAATGCCTTTACTGGCTTCGTTGTGATTTGGATTTAAAGTGTTTTCATTCAAATGTTTTTTTTTTGTTTTTTTTTTCTTCCTATTAATTTTGTTTTAGAACATTTACGTCATTTAAACAAACCGATATTATATTGTATATTTATAGTTGATGTAGGAAGATATTGAACCCCTAAGCCAAATATTACCCAAATCATTCGGGAGAGAGCAACAAGTATAATTTCGAAAGCGCTTCTTGCGCTTGAATCAAACTCATAAGTACTTTTTTCAATAACCTCCAACCCCAGTAGGCGTATTGTACTTACATATTTGTAAATACCTTTGCATTATTTCAATAAACATTACCAGGAGGCTAACGTTATCAAAAAGCCAAAGTTAAACAATAACATAGGTACATATGTTTGCTTATGCTTACTGTGCATAAATGTTATTTCAGCTTTAAATAGCACATATTAACCATTGGGGAATCAATGCACTTAGTCTGGTGGATTTGTTTAGTAGTACATAAAATGGCTGAATAGTTCACTAACGCAGCGAGTAACCTTGTGGCAGCTAATCAAACATCTGATTTTGGCAAATAATTAGTGTAAATATTAAAAGCTTGTGATTCAATTTGCGTGTTTTCTTTCCTGTATTACATTCTGTCAAATAAATATCGGGAATTGTTCATTTAAAAAGCGCGCTTACAAATATGTCTAAATTTTTTTTGCTGGGATGTTGGTACAACTGTCCTCTACATTGTCGCAGAGTTTGATCCTGATCTGTCAATTAGCTTGTTTTTGGCATTTAATTATATCAGTTAACCCGGCACATCATAACAGGTGATGAGACGTGAGTATATAAGTTTGACATGCAAACCAGTCTACAGGTGGCTGCATGGCACTACCGACATGATCCGAAACCCAGAAAACCACGTCAAAATCGGTCAAAAGTAAAAGTCATGCTACTCGTGTTTTTTTTTATTGGCATGGTGTTATGCACTCGGGATTCATTCCCAATGGTACTATAGTAAATAAAGAGTACTATTTGGAAGTTATGCGACATTTTTGAGAGAATGTGCGTAGGAAACGGCCGAATGGAAAGAAAACTCATGGATCTTGTACTATGGTAACGCACTGTCTCACAAGGCTCATATTGTGAACACTTTTTTGACCAAAAACTCGACAAATATCATCGAACAACCACCGTATGCATCGGATTTAACCCTCTGTGACTTTTTAATTTTGCGGACGCTGCTTTGAGTCGGTAGAGAATTCGCTGAAGAAGCTGAAGAAGATACCTTCAAACGCGTTTGAAAGGAGGAGCTTTGATGACTGGACTAATCATTGGCGTATGCGTATTGCTTCGAATGGAGCCTATTTTAAAGGCGACTAAATAAATTTTGATAATTAAATAATTACTTTGCGTTTTATTGAACAATTCCCGGTACTTTTTTGACAGAATGTATATATTTCAGGAGTTTTTTAATTATTAGTGTTTTTAGTTCGCAGCTCAATTATTACAGTTTAAATGCAAAATAATTTTCCTGCAACGAAAAGAAAAGAGTATGCAAACTGCAGTCATGCACAGTGTTGCATTTTGCCTGTAGCCTAATCGAATTTAATTAAAGGTAGTTGTGTAGCAAAAAAGCAATTATGCATGTAGGTCGGAAGTTTGAATCAAATATATTTTGTTGCTGTTTAAGGTGAAACTAATTTTTTACATTTTTGTCAGGGTAAGTGTTCCGATTCGAGAACTGAAATTGCATCGGGTGTTTTTTAGCTTTAGCTGCAAGAGAATTATCGATATCGATGACTAGGTTTAGACAGCTGAAAATGGCAAACTGTTCCCGATTGTAATGCAAATCATTTGAAAAATATTTCCGTTTTGCGTTATCATTTTAAGGTGTAAAGCTCTTAAAAGGCATCCATTATCAGTAAATGTGTTCATATATACTTTATGCATGCGACATGCGAGAGTCGCCTTTTATATTTTGCACCCAATAATGAAAACATAGTGAAATAACTATGAAACTGGCTTTACCGTTTTTTCAAAATTATCTCCTTGGTAGTTAATACACTTCTGTATTCGCTTAAACCAATATTCAAAGCACTCTTGCCATTCAGAAGAGTATTAATATTTGCTAAAGCGCCGATTATGAGGCGCATAGTGCCAAAGCTAATGATTTCCACATATTTCTATCTCTTGCATTGTGCCCAAATTAAGTCCAGTTGAGATCGCTGCCAGTTATTTCGTCATGCAGGCAGCGTCGCCAGGATCGTCTTGGTCTTCCCCTGAGTCTATACCCTTGTGGACTCCATTCTAAGGCCATCAGAAGAGTATACCTTAAAGCTAAACTGTTCAATGGCTTCTTAAAGCATTGAAAAACCCTGAGAGTGCATTTTACTTTTGTTGTTCGAGAAATGAAAAAAATCATTAAGTGGGATGTCACATTAATTCGCTCTTTTGAGTGCTCTTGTGTGCGTCGATACATGAGAGCTCGCATTGTCTTGGTGAATGATGATTCGTTTCTGTGGGCGGTTTTTCTTAATTATCCAAAAAACTTCTCGGAAACAAATGCTTGTTTACTACTCAGAATTGACTGTTTTAAGTTTCTTTAGTGGTACAGTAGCGACATGCCCAGATTTTCCGAAAAAACAAGCGACCATTTGCTTCATGACGCTTATTCCGCGAACAACTTTTGTTGGATATCCTCTTTGGGGCTACCCTAGATTGCTATTTTGTTTCCATAGACATGTTTTGTACTGAATATCTTCAACATTCCTTTACACCAAACGACGCGAGCCTTTTATTGGGGGATTGTCAAATTATCTGGGTACCATCTGAGAACTAATCTGCTTGACGACCAAATATTCATGTAATATGGTAGTCCGAATAATGCTTAAGTTTGCCTCTATCTGGTGATATGTCACATAACCATCCGGTGTTATCAATTGACACAGATGGTTTCTGGTACAACAACCGTTTCTGGACGGCCTTCACGAAATTCATTCCGCAAGAATCCACGGCAATATTTGTACTCATCGTGTCAGCGTCTCACAGTGGCTAAATGTGGTGCTTTTACGCCAAAAGAAGAAATAAACTGACCAATGCACTCCTTATTCGTTTTACTATATAACTGATCCGTATCTCGATACTTACCGTAAATATGAGACTTCATACGATTCAAAAGTTCTTTTCTTCTAGCGGTCACTTCTCGGCAGGCAATAGAAAACCGTTTAGTAGATTTCAGCATTAAAGACGCTTTTCATTGAAACTGTTTGCTATTCGGAGGTGGTATATAACTGCGGGTTCTTCAATTTGTAGAACAAAATACAGACACATGCCAGAATTTGAAAGGGAAACTCCGCCAAATCCGCTTCGATCGTGTATGTGTTAATTGTCTATGCAAGCATGCAATTATTTGCATTACGCCCACTCTGCCAACATGAATTTCCAATTGCATATGCACACTTGCAAATGTTTTTATCATTTCCACATAATTTATAGCCGACTGAAATTGTTTAAGCGATGCCACATTTCTACGCTGTACGCAACCGAGTTGCCTTTTAAGAGCATTCCAGCAAATTCTACTTCACCCGTACTCTCTTTCAGTCTATCAACAAACATCATAACAATAGCAAGTCTGTCAGCCCATGTGCCAATTCGCTGCAGTCATATTGTATGCAAACGCTTCAATTTCCATAATTGTTTCAAAATTATGGAATGTGCGTGTGCCTCACAATAACCGGAATTTCAATTCCACGCAATACATGCGTAGATTCACATGCACAGTATGTATGTACGAACATATGTATCGACAGAGTCATTCCATAAATTGGGAATACGCAATTCACTTAAAATATGAAAATTTATGGCAAAGCCAAAGTGTCCTTTTAGGGAAAACCTGAACTAGTCAAACAAATTCTTGGTAAAGAAATAGTTTGTATGATTGCGCCAATTGTGGACCACTTAAATTGGTACAACATCGTGATATTTCAGTTTTTTTCGAATTTTACCATCCCGGTATTTTCCGGATATCTCTATTGTAGTTCAAACATCTTGAGATTAGTCTCGAAATTGAGATACATATTATTTTGTAACAACTTAGCTATGTACATAAAGCGATATTGAAACATTTGAATACCACTTTTTTAGAACGATGTATATTTTGCCTCAAAATAGGCCTCAGGTTCAGCGATAATCTCTTCATTCGAGCGAAATTTCTTACCGGCGACAATTGTTTTAGGTCTGCGTCGCCAGTAGTCGCTGACAGCCAAACCTGGCGGATACGGTGGATGTGGGAGCAATTCGAAGTTCAATTGCCTTTGTTTTGATTGACTTGTGATACGGTGCGTTGCCTTGGTGAAGCAATTTTTTTCTTTGCCATATGCGGACATTTCTATACAATTTCAGTCTTAAAATGCTCCAATAACGCTATATATGTAGTATTCACTGTTAATTTATTCCCTTTCCCAAGAGAGTCAATGAATATTACGCCTCGCGCATCCCAAAATACAGACACCTTAACCAATTCTTGCCAATTGTTGTGCTTTTGGGCGCTTTGAACTAGGTTCACCATTTACTGTCGACTCAGATGACGATCGCGTGACGACGTGAAGTGAGGGATCCATGTTTCAGCCATTGTTCACTGCGTTCTGCATCATCAGTGTCTCTACAACCATGTTTGAAGTCAGCAAACCATCGTTTTATTGTTGTTTCTGATGAAGAGGTCTTCCAATTATACCTTTCCAGCCCTTGTTTCACTTGTGCGATATTTTTTCCATCAGTGTAAAATTAAAACACGCAATTCTTTTCGATGCTAACTGAGTGCTAACGGAAAAAGAGCTGAATACAATAAAACTAGTGGCATTTATATGTTAGGCCCGGGACTTTTCAGTTCATGTGCTAATTTTAATCTCGTAAAATTAAAGCAGAATAATTGGAAAGTAGTAGGCTGTAATATATTCATTAATGTTAAGATAAAAAATCAAGCACGCCAGTGCAACTTCTTAGAACATATGTAAATATATTCGTACTGCTCTTTGATAAAAAAAGGTAGAAGCGTTCAAAACATATTCATATTTGCTATGCAACTAAAGTGAAACACGCTTTCTTTTTCTATAAAAAGCGATTTTTCTGTCTTCACTGTAAATGTTTTATCTTGGTATTTTCAAAGCATAAAACGACCGGTAATAACATCCCTAGACATCCTTGATATCCTTACTGGGCGAAGACATTTGAGTTGTCTCCAGGGACCACAATTCACCAAAGTGAAACACGCTTTCTTTTTCTATAAAAAGCGATTTTTCTGTCTTCACTGTAAATGTTTTATCTTGGTATTTTCAAAGCATAAAACGACCGGTAATAACATCCCTAGACATCCTTGATATCCTTACTGGGCGAAGACATTTGAGTTGTCTCCAGGGACCACAATTCACCAAAGTGAAACACGCTTTCTTTTTCTATAAAAAGCGATTTTTCTGTCTTCACTGTAAATGTTTTATCTTGGTATTTTCAAAGCATAAAACGACCGGTAATAACATCCCTAGACATCCTTGATATCCTTACTGGGCGAAGACATTTGAGTTGTCTCCAGGGACCACAATTCACCTGCTCCTCGAATACGATGCAATTTTGAAAAGAGGAAGAAAATATTGGTATAATAAATGTTATACTTTCGGAGGAGAGTCATATATATGCTCAGCCCAGCCCTGTAATATTTTACATTTCACAAGGTTTTACATGTCAATCAAACTAAACGACCTTGACACGAAAACACTTATTTCTGCTGTACTCAAAGTCAAAGTAAAGAAAACAAAATATTTGGCGATACATGCTGTCAAAACAAATCAGCACGCATACCAAACTTCGAATCTCTAATTTCAACATTAAGTGTTAAGTATTTGTAAATTGCAGCCTGAGGTATATCCTGCGCATTTGTTGCCGAGACAATTGGATATCGAATCCCGACTTACACCGGCGATGCCAACAAATCCACTCGCGTAAGAAATCAGAGAGAGAACAAGTGGAGGTGGCTTATTCATACGTTACGCAAGGGACGCATGGACAGACAAACATTAGACTGAAATCCTTAGGGTTAGCTGAACCGAGACAGACCTAGAGGTAAATGGCGCCGTTGAATGGAAAATGAAAGTAAACCTTCGAGCAAAAACCTGACGTAGCAGCAAGTAGAATTAAAAACAGGGAACAGAACGGAGTGGAAAAATTTTGCTTTGGCCCTATGCTCCGAAACGTAGCTCGAGTCGATGTTTTCACAAGTGATCATGACCTGTATGATAACATACCTGGACAAAGTGAAATGCAAAATAAGAAAGACTGGCGTCATAAAAATGTTTTTGATGGCACCATCTTTTTAGTGCGTTGGAAGTTGCATCCCTAGCTGACTTCCAGTGAAAGCTTGGTGATATTCGGTTCAAGGGAAGCGAATTTATTGCGTTTAAAGTGTCAGTATGTTTGTGTCATTGGTACAAAAATGAGTTTCGAACAAAGAGCTAATATCAAATTTTGTTTTAAAATCCGAAACATTTGAATTGATTAGAAAAGTTTATGGCGATAACTGTCTATCTCGTGCCAGAGTTCATGAGTGGTGTACACGTTTCAAAGATGATTGCGATGACATGAATGACAATGAACATACGGTAAAATCAGTAATCACCGATACTCTACCGAAATTGTTCGCAAATTTATCAAAAATGAACCGAAACATCGTTGACATCCTGGAATCAGAGTTGAATACATCGATTTATAGCCTTTTAACTGATTATTTGGGTTTACGAAAGGCCTGTGCACGTTTTATTACGCACAAGTTAATTGAGAACCAAAAGTTGCTCAGAATTCAGCATTCGAAAGACCTCATTAAAGAGACGATAATTTCCTACCCAACATTCTAACTGGTGATGAAACGTGGTGCTCCCAATATGAGCCTGAAACTAGGTGTCAAAGTGCCGAATGGAAGGCCCCAGACGAGCCACCACCCAAAAACTCGCGGTTGGGAAAGTCAAAAATCAAGTCGATACTCAATTGGTGTTCGATTCCAAGGGAATTATCTTCAAGGAATTCGTGCGGACAGCTCAAACTGTCAATGCAATTTTCTATCTTGCCGTTTTGAAGCGTTTGTTGCATCATCTCATCGATCCACTCTTGTGACTGATTTTTTGACGAAAAAACGCATTTTAACTATCAATCACTCACCGTATTCGCCTGGTATGGCTCCTGTGACTTTTACCTATTCGGAAAATTGCATTTGGCCATGAAAGGAAAACGTTTTGAGTCCGTAGAGGCCAACCAAAGGCTCGTACCGACATCCTGAAGGACATTTCGGTCAATGACCTGAAACACGCTTTCAGATAGCGCAAAACACTGCATCAAGGCCATAGCGGACTAAATTGAATAAATGAACTCGAATTATCTGAACAAAGCTCTTTTTGTTTCTATTTTAGGTCAGTCTTGTGTATTTTGGACTTCACCTTGTATAGTTTCTGACCCAGTAAGTTTTTGTTTTGGTAAGGACCAAAAATGATGTGTAGTTTTCAACTACAACGAAATTTTGAATTTGAATTTCTAATACAATCTTGGGTGCTGCAGACTGCAGTTTAATTTTCGTTTTTTTTTTAAATTCGTTGAATTTAACTCTGCTCCGAGACATCTATTATCTGCCGAATTACTAACTCCAAACTTTCGAAAAAGCATTCAGTGGGAGACAATTTTCACTTTCAAAATTCAATAGTTTATATGGAAAAGATAATTAAATAAATTCAGAAGTAGCGAATCAGTCCGGTACTACAACTTTTTCTTGCGGGGGTGTTCCAATTCATGCATTGGACTATCTATTGAGTGGCAGCAGCCAAAAATAGCGCAAAAAATATTTGATACCAATGAATAGTGAAAAGGCTTACAGTTGTTTTTCGCTATGCGTATGTTGATACATTCATTAGCATATGCACGCATATGCGCTCACATTCATGAACCATTTGTATTTACGTAGGTATATGTTTTTATCACATTTTGTTTGCGTATGCTTGCACATTTCATTTGTCATTATAGGTGTGCCGAGACGCAGTACACCCATCTACATCTTCATTGATTTTAGTAACCATTTATTCGTTCTGTGGGAAGTTACAGACACATATGTATGCATATATGAATGTATGCATTTTAAACCTTATGCCTTTCCAGTAATAAATTAAAATTTTCATTTGGTTAGGTTTTCAGAATTCATTCCTATACAGGAACAAAATTGAGAAACCTCAAAATATGTGAAATATGCGAGAAATTTATTAATATTTGAAAACTCGGTAAAAAATAATGCACTTCGTTCATAAAACGAAATTAGGGATGATGTTGGCATATGCATTCATCTATACAAAGATTTTCAGAATGTAGAGATATGATGGATGTGAGCAGACGATAATTTCAGTAGAAATGTATGTATATACCTTAATGAAATTGGGTATATGAGGTACACTTCGTTTAGGAAAGGAATTTAGCGAACAAGGTAATAAGCAAGGCCAATAGACTACAGAAGGTGGCACTTTCCCAAAACCGCTACTTTATTTTTCGGGATTTTGATAATTCTGACATCAGGCAACTGAATAATACAAAACAAACAAGCAAAGGAAATGAAATTATTTGTTTGTAAATATTCAATAAATGACTAGGCAATATTGAGATTTGTGAAATTTAAACTAAACAAACTAATGAAAACGAAGTGCCGCGTGAAAGCATGAAGCATGCCGCGTGGCATGAACGTGTGTGTGTGTGTATAATTTCTTGTGTTTGGTATTTTCTATAGAAATTTGAAAAGTCAAGCCAATAAGCACCAAGAAATTTAGTAACTTCTAAGTCACTCAAGCTAAGAAACCTACTGCATTTAAAGCTCTGAGATGTAGAAGCGTAATTGAGGTGTTTGGTCGTAGTACCATTCTTGATCAGGCCCGACGAGAGGGGAGGGGAGGGGGGGGCGTACTTTTTCCCCCGGGCCCGGAGTTTTCAGAGGGACCCGGACTCGAGAGTAATTCGAATTATATGAATTAGACATAATTTGAAGGGGCCTGCATCTCAAGTTTCCCCCGGGGCCCGAATACTCTCTCCACGGCCCTGTTCTTGATAGTCGGAGGCTAAACGGTAATCCATTAGACTACATTACCGATACCCTAGACTTCAGACTAGAATTTAAGGTATTTTTTCCCACGTGAAAGGAATGGAAAATAAATTTATTGGTCAAGGAAGATACCACCGCACTTTAAACCGATGTACCCAAGATGAATTGCAATGTTAGTCCGGGTGTATATTCGAAAGGTCTCGAAACTTCCAAATTCTTTCGCCTGGCGAATTGGAATAGCAGCAAGCTTGTAAGATAATTATCCACAACAACTATCAGAAATACATATTTTTACGAACAGTCAAGCATTCACCTTAGCCATAAAGTCACCAACAACCAATTCTAGAATTGTCAGACTATGCAAAGAAGAATTAAATGCCTTAGCACGCATTACATACATCACTCTCATTTGGGTAACTGGCCATAGAAGCATAGAACGAAATGAGAAACCTGATTAGCTGGTAATACAGGGGGCTTTCTCTGGAGTATCCGAAGTGTTAGAGGTGGACTACCCCCGAAGCGTCTACAAAAGGGAGAACTTTTTGCAATTCCAGAAGAAGCCTATTAACAGTTGCACCAACACCAACGAAGAAAAGTGTCCATAGTAAAACGAGTTAAGAACTGACGAGCTGTTACGAAAGCCAAGAATAGACATCTTTAAAACTACGTTAATAATAACCAGCCATTGGCCTATCGCAGACCATGCTATATAACGAGAGACCAAGACGAATCGAGGGAGACAGTGTTCCACTATCTGTGCAAGTGCCCAAGGTTGGGTTTTTACGACATACAATATAATGGTGGGGAAAAACCCAATGAACAACTTGGTAAAAATTGCAGAAAAGAAAATTGATAACATAGGCAGATTTATAGTCAAATCAAGATTGACTAAATAATGGCAGGGGTTCTACCAGTGACATACTAAAATGGCACCTTTTGTGCTAATTGTGCCTTTTCTAGCTTAGAAAAAAGTCCGATAGTTAGTAGACACTTTGCAATTCTTCAGCGTTCTAGGCCGGACCATCGCTTCTTATATAAATTGCATACGTAATGTTGATCCACTTCATGATTCCTCCAGAACTGAATTCGATTATTGGCTCTGGTGCCTGTGGGGTCAATGCTAGTCCACAGTTGGCAATTCAATTCCCTTGAATACTACAGTGTTCTGGAACGCAAATAAGTACCAGCTTATTCTCTCTTGTAACATAAATAAGCTTCCTATTACGTTTTTGAACAATCTTTGAGGAACGACATGAGTCAAATCGGGAGCATAAGGCCTTGACAAGACTTGTCTTGCATTGGTTTCGTTAACCTATTAAATTTCTGACAGGATAGGTGATTAGCCTGCCGCTACCAGTCCTAAGGACAACGTCTTCTTGCAAAGAGAAAGAAGAAAGCCGTCGTTTCCACGAC
This sequence comes from Anastrepha obliqua, assembly GCF_027943255.1. Taxonomy (NCBI): domain Eukaryota; kingdom Metazoa; phylum Arthropoda; class Insecta; order Diptera; family Tephritidae; genus Anastrepha; species Anastrepha obliqua. Next base: position 61,192,007 of record NC_072894.1, read on the forward strand.
AGTCGGTTCTACGTTACCGAAACGACCAGGATTTATATCCGGCCAAGGACTGTCACTCCAGCAGCATTCCCCGTATGTAGGTAGGGGGAATGTTTATGCTGCTACAACAACAACAACAACAACGTCTTCTTATAGCTTGGAGCGCCATCTTTGTTTCACATTTTTCTGGCAGAAGGATCGCTCAGATGATAGAGGACTTCATTAGATTTTGGAGTGTCTGCTGTTACCGCGATTGCCTGCTCCCTCTTGCTGGCGTCGCTGATGCAATGTATAACTTTATTGTTTGCTTGTTTTAGCAGCCACAATGCAAATAATGTACTGGCTATTGTCCGGGAGTTAGTATAGAAAGGATAAGTTTTTGGGTGGAGAACGAACATTTTTTTCCGTTTTTTTTCTTTTTTTTTAGAAAGACGGAAAGTAAATAAATTTGTAGAGAAAGTATTAAGTACCTTAAAAATTTTAAAATTAGAAATAAATAGTTGCTATTTTTTAAATTGCATCATTTCAGCTTCGGAGTGCGTTCGCTGTATATTTGTTCTTTTGTTTTTTGCATTACAAACACTTTTTTGCTTTTTATATTGAAAAATGAAAAAAAAAAAAAATAAATAAAATATCTGTCTACTCTGTTTTTCTAATTTTGCAAAATATTATGAAATATAGAACACTTTACAAAAAATCGTATATGTACCAAATAAATTGTAGGTGACTCCATTTCTGTTTTGTACTGTTTCTCATTGTACTAATGAGGCTGCGTTCGTACGAAATACTCGTAGAGTTATAAGTTTTCATAATGCGCATGTTAGGGCCAACGCTAATGGCAAGCGCTAATGGAATTTGCCCATCAGACAGGTGTTTCTAAACATTTGCATGGAATTGTAGGCTATTTATTAGAATATCATAGTTCTGTTGTTCTCGTAAATCGATTAACTGGCGCTGTTTATCTTATCTTTCAGCATAACAAAAAGGTTAATCTTCTGAATATCATTCCGTTTAACCACGGGAAATATCAGCATGACGATGCCCCAGCTCAATTTTTGGCTGGCTTAGAGAGCGTTTACACGTAGACGAACGGAACCTTGTACGAGTGATTAAAATGCTGTAGATATATATTTGTTTAGAAAAAGCATTACATTAGTCTATGTTAATTTTTGAAGAGCTGGAGCTGTGAATTAACCAAAAATGCGAACAAGTTCGAGCCACCCAGGGGGTTTTATAAATAGTTCGAATATCTTTCGGCCACCGTAGCCGAATGCGTTGGTGCGCGACTAACATTCGTAATTCACAGAGAGAACGTCGGTTCGAACCTCGGTGAAAACACCAAAATTAAGAAAAACATTTTTCTAATAGCGGTCGCCCCTCGGCAGGCAATGGCAAACCTCCGAGTGTATTTCTGCCTTGAAAAAGCTCCTCATAAAAATATCTGCCGTTCGAAGTCGGCTTGAAACTGTAGGTCCCTCCATTTGTTGAACAACATCAAGACGCACACCACAAATACGAGGAGGAACTCGGCCAAACACCCAAAACGGATGTACGTGTCAATTATTGTATATAGGTATATATATATCTTTCGGACAAAGATGTGACTGTTTGCATATATCTTATGTAGATTTGTCTTTTCTTTTTGCTTTGCTTGTGTGATTTGTCTGTTTGAATATAATTAGTAAGGTGATAATTGGAAAACAATGTTTCAGAAAAGACTCCTTGGAACTTTTTTGCTTATTTCGCTCCTTTTTGAATATTTACAATTTTTCAATACTTTGCTGCATATATTTATCGTACGATCTGCCAAAACTCTAAAATGATTTCCCTCAATTGAGCCATTTTTATATTGTCTTATAGAGCATACACCCTTCTCTAAATTAAAAAATAAAAAATTGAAATTATTAATCTTCACATCACTCATATAAAGTATCCTTTAGCTACAGCCCAAATCGGTCTGTAGATATGGTTTTTTGAAGTATCTCGACAATATCTTAGTAAAGCAAGCTTTTAAACCATCCTCGCCATATTCACAACACTTACGACCGAACGAGCGTACACTCACACATATGCACATCCAGTTTTATATATGTACATATACACATGCATGTTATATATTACCTTACAATTATATATTGCCTTACAATTAGAACGTGCGCTAGGTATGCAAGTGGGTAAGAAGATTAATTCCAACAGAACGCATACTTTTTGCTTGTTCATCACTCAATGTCAGCTTGAAGCAGTTTTATTTATATAGCAGAAAATATGTATGTAGGTGTGTGTTTGTTGTTAGGAAACACAAATACAAATTGGTTATAAAGATAAATGTTTACCTCCGGCAAATACTGCATGAAAATTTTTAAAACGAAATGCATAAGTGCTTTTTATACAATACAAAAGTACATAGTAAATGAATTATAAACCTTTCTCAAGTTAATTAATTTTTTAATGAGCTTGACAACATATTAAATATTAATGTTATTAGTGAGGATATTATTTTACACATTGAAGAATGCCACTTCCCAATCTGTAAATCGGATATGCACAACGTGCCTTTATCGTTTTCGCTAGAGTTTTTGATACCTGCCGTTGATACCTGCCTTTGAAAATAAAAGCAAGTCTTTCGATTTTCATAGCGGAGAACTCAACCCTTTATAGCCTGAAATCTCGCATATACTTATAGTTTGGACCTCAATCGTTTATAATAAAAGTGTATCTGTGTGCTTTGAAGAATTTCTTTTCAATTTATTGTACTTGAAATATTTTGCAAAAACCTTTTCCTTCTGCCTGATTGTATACATAAACTAATTTGTATACAAAAAATCTTAAAAAACTGAAGAAACAAAGAAACAACTTTTTCAATCTACACAATCCGGCACTCAATGTGTAACCACTTAAAAAGGCCATACATTTAGTTTGGAAAGTTACTTTTATTAAAATAAAATTAAAAAATTTGTGAAAATAATAAAGAATTAAGAATCAAGTTACTTTTGCTCGATATGACCACTTTTTGCCTTAACTATGGCTTTGAGACGGTCCAGAAACGAATCGCAAGCTGCCCGAATGTGACTTCCAGGTATTTTGGCCCACTCGCAGACAATGGCTTTTTCAGCGTCTCGAGACTGTTGAATCTTCTAGTTCGGACCTTGCTCTCCAAAATGACCCAAAGATAATAATTCATAGGATTCGCGGCTCGTGAATTTGAGAGCCATTGTGTGGACGTTATGAAGTTCGGAATGTTGTTTTATTGCCATTCTTGGTTCACTTGAGCTTTGTGAGACGGTGAGGAGTCCTGTTGAAACGTCCATGGTCTGCTACCGAAATGTTTGTGTGCCCACGGCTTCAAAGCAACCTCCAGAATACTTTCCCGATAACAAATCGCATTTAGCTTGATGCCAGGCTCAATGAAAACGATTGAAGTGCGCCCATCTGTGGTTACAGCGCCCCAAATCATTAGCTGCGGGGGGTGCTGCCTCCTGGTGGCCAATCAATGACCAAATTTTCGTATGAACGGTCGATCGAATAAACGTTATCGTTTTGGGAGTTTACGAATTGCTCCATTTGAAAAATTTTCTCGTCAGAAAACACAATGTTCGGAAATTGATCGCTTTCTGCCAAACGAAGAACTCCTTCGCTCTCTCAAATCTGATTTGTTGTTGCTGCGCTGCTTTAGTGTGAGATTATGCGCCTTTTGGATCTTGTAAGGCTTGACTTTAGATAGGCGGATGCTACAGTCAGATATTTTCAGTTATTTCGCCCTTTGATTGGCACTTCGTCGGGGATTTCGCTCAAGTCGCTTTTTCACCTTTTTAACCATTTCACGTGACGTGCCAGTCTTTTGATGACTACCTGCATGACCTTTGGCGATGCTATCATTGAAGGAGTAATGGTGCGATAAATGAAAACTTTATTTACATTATGTGTTCGAGCTCACGAACAATCGCTGGTTGTGATTTTCCAGCCAAATATAATGCAATCACACTATTGCGTTTGAAGTCCATTACTGATTTTCTTTTTTCGCGCTTACTCTCGGCAAAATGCTTCCGCGCGCTTGTAAACAATACTCTGCACAGTCATATAGCCAACTAACAGACAGCTAATACCCCTGCAGACAGCTGCGCGAGCGGTCTGAAATTGGTTACACTTCGAGTGCTGGACGCCGTATACAAAAACACAAATAGCAAACATTTTAAATTTATTATAGTTTAAGGCTTCCGTCAAAATGCTTGAGATAATAGAAAAATTGAAGGTTAAAAGAAATATGTAAAAATGTGCGAACATTTTTTGAACGGAATCAATATAATCAGAATTTGTATGCACTTTGAATACTTAAGCCAAATCATAACCGGTTTAAACTTTTAAGATTTCATTGGAAGGGTATTTTCAAACCCACAATTTCATGGAAAATTAGCTCATGCATCCGTCATAAGACTCAAGCGATGGTGCAATATTTTAAATTCTCGCTCCCGTGGATCAATGGGCAGGTATACAGAAAAAAGTTTTAACTGATAAATTTAACCACACTCGCTTCTATAGTAACAATTCAATGTGAAATTGTTTGAATGTTGAAATGGAAGGTCATGCGCAGCTCATAGCAGGCGAAGTGTTTTGAAAGTTTAGCTAATCCTCGTTAGTAAACTCTTTTGGAAGTCACACGTTCAAACAAAGCCATCCAAAGAACTGATAGTCTTCTGGCAGGCAAGGGTGTTTTTGGGAAAACGTGGAGTCTTTCTCCTAGCAAGATCTTAGGGATCTACACGGCTGATCTCTTATCAGCTATGCATCAGTAGTCTGGACGAATAGACTATCTCTCGTGGGAGTCAGAAGGATCTTATCGAGACTACAATGCACTGTGGCCATCTGTTGCACCGGAGCTCTTCCGACTACTTCAGGCCCGGCATTGGACGCTCTGGTTAGTCTACCACCTTTTGATGCTTTCATCCAAGGAAAGTCCTGTCTACGTGGAATCCAGTGGGACAAAACTGCACTTTGCTCTTGAATGCATCTGTGCTTCAAGCGGATGTGTATGCTGTTCAAGAAGCGATGAACTTTGTTGTGGAAAACAGAAGGAGAGACAGATTTATATGTGTTTGCAGTGACAGCCAAGCTGCGCTCATGGCTTTAGATATCCTCCCAACCCCTTCAAGGGTAATGGAGTCCTGTAAATCACCGCTAAACTATGTCGGTAGATATAACAGCCTGATGCTAATACGGGTCCCGGGACATGTGGGTATCGCGGGTAACGAGATCTCTGACTCTTTACCCGTTCTGCCACTTCCTTCTGCAGCCATCAAAGCTACGGTTAGCAAACGGGTTACTCTTACCCACAAGCAAGCTTGGCAGGCTGAAAGAGGATGCAGATAGACAAAACTGATGTTACCTGCCATGTCCGACCGAATATCGCAGTTTCGACTGTCACAAGCAGAGGGGACTGTAGGGAGCTGATTGAACTGATGACGGGAAACTTTCTATGGGCAAAACACAGAAAATGGTAGGCATCTCAGACAGTGCACTCTGCCCAGGCTTGAGGTTTTTGGCACCTTGGCTGCTTGGCACTACAAGATTTACTCAGATTTAAAGAAAATAAAAAGGAAGTCCGAGAGCAGTACAATGGACTTAATTGTGTCTGAGTGCTGTCTGCCCGAAAAAAAATGAGTTTGGCTCAGCTTTAATTCCAATTTTTGATGAGCAGCTTGTTATTATCCCACAAATGGGCAGTCTTCAGTTCCATTAAACCTCCGGTTGACATTTGGTTTTTGTGAGTAGCCTCTTTAAATTATAGGATTATTCTTAGGTTGGTCATTGCTTACCCACTGGTGTGTAAATCGTAATAAAGAAAAAAATCGAGCTCTCTATTTTTTATCCTCGACTAATCTAAATATAATTAATGAAATAAAAATAAATACAAATAGGCTTAGACATTAGTTTCAAAGAAATGAATGCTCTTAAATATTTTGCAAGAGACTACGGCAGATTTTTTATGTATTTCCATATTCCTTTAGGCACTTCATCATTTGAAATATGGTTTGTGTGTTTGTGATATTTCGATTATGAACCAATTCAATGCCATGTATTGTATTCGCTGCAATGTTGCACTATTATTGATGTGTTGAAGTTTTGGCATGGGAGAATCATGCAAATACTTTGATTATGTTTCGAAATTATGAATGCGCTAAGTTAGGGCCGTCCTTATTTCAGCTGTTTACATTGAACAGTTTTATATAATTATTTGTTTTTATATGCATATTTCCATATGTTGATCGTTATATGGGCAATAGAAGTAAAGACCCATCAGTAATTTTATAGCTGACAACTATTAAAACTTCAAATAACCAAGTTATTTTAACAAAAACCTGACTCCTACAAGTAAGTTTTCCTACAGTAACTAAGAAGTTATTAGCAAATATAAGCCACTCTAGTGGCATCTGCCACCGCCGAGAAGGTTTGTGAGTGATTCAGTTTTTAAAGCCCACTGTTGGTATAAGGAATCGAGTAGCAAATATATGTATGTAAGTATGTATATAGACGAATTAAGTAACATGAGAAGGTAGGAACACTGCTACCAAAATGACATCTTGTATTCCAATATTTTATGTCTAACTTCCAGTACGCAATACATCTTTAGACTTCCTCGTAAATGCTGATACAGCCTCGGTTGCTGCATTTCTAGCAGTTAATATAATCGCCTCAAAGAAAATAATTCTATAATATATCCAGATAAGGTCGAACATTCACATCAAATAACTGTTTGTTACGATATTTCGAAGTATGCTCTATTTAATATTAATGTGCAGAGGTTTTATTATACTAAAATCACTTTTTTAAATAATGTAAAAAGATGTAGCGATAACATACATATGTTATAGGGAAGTAGTTATAATATTTTTGGTTTTGAATCATTACGTACACATCTGACAACACTGTACGTGATCTGGAATTACTTATGTTTTTGTTTTTTCTAGTGTTTCATATATATTTGACAGACGTTAGTGACAGTGTGTGTTCAAATTTCAAAGCGCAAGCTTCTTTTTGCGGGTGTGGTTTTTTAGAAAAAATAAATCTACAATACTAGGTATGTGCTAATGTTTATTTATTTTTGGGTTATTATAGTGTTATATATGTACTCATATTTTTTTTATTATTTCTAGTTTTCTTATTTATTAATTGGGTTTTTATAGAAATAAATTGAAAATTTTGCCTCGTAGAGATGGGGAAGTGTCAAACAAATACCCAGCGTCAAATAGCTGAGTTACTAAATGTTTCGCAGTCCAGCTTCGAAATATTAAGAAAAAATTGGACGCTAAGAAACCGAATAAAAGTACAGAAAATTTTGTTTGAGTATAACTATTTGGCCACCCTCTGTAAGTCGTATCCCAATACCGTTGAGCGTCTGTGGTTCTTTAAATAACTCAAACGTCTAAGGGATCTGAAAAATAAGTTCTACGAGAAGCAAACACATTCTAACGATGCTCATTTTTATGAGCTTTACGGATTTTCATCATCGCCGTCAGGCAGCGTCTTAGCTTAATCAACTAGCCCTCTCCAAGTTGTACGATTCAAGACAGCATACCACCAGTTATGCATTTTCAGTTTCTAGACCCTCTTTTACATCTGATGGCCAGCGTATTGTGATTTAAAAAGGATTTTTTGGGACGTTATTTACATTTGAGTAGTTGCGATTTAACGAGTTTAACGACATATTTCCCTTTGCAAATCCGCAGCAGCTCCTCATTGTATCTGATTCTATAACAACCATCCTCAACTTGGACCATACACTTTTTGTAAGACTAATCTTGCAGAAGTTCGGAGATTTTTTTATTATTGATTGGTATTACTCATAACTTAGAATCATACGCCAAATCTGGTGTTATTATTTTTTATAAATAGTGTATTTACAGCTGCGTGAGAGTAGTCTGGAATTTAGTAGTTTGCTGCATGAAGTCGATTTTGGTTGCAGTCTTGAACGCCATGGTGATTTTTTAGTAGTATCCACAGGTACTTAAAACTCTCTACGCCTTCAAAAACTTACTTTCCAATAGTTATATTGCGTGATATTTTACAGAGCAAAACTTAACCAGCTCAATAAAACTTTGTAAATGTAATCCCAAATTCTTCCGAAGCTACATAAAGATCAATACGTGTACCATAAATTCGAGTAAAAGCTCAGCATAACAAAGGGGGTCACTATTGCATGTCCATAAGCTAAAATTGTGCGAACGTATTTTGGCATTCAAAACTATATAGAGTTCGATACAAAACGGAGCTTCCCTGTATCACATATACACGCACGAGTGTGCATGCAAAGGCGCATTAGTGCATAAGCGAATAAGCGACGATGGAAATAAATACCTAATTTCCCCAGATAGCTTCGCGGTGGATTTGCATGGTGTATCACACATTGTTGTACGTTGCAATTATGTGCGCTGCATTGAATATGTATTTTTATTTTGCCTACGCAGGCTGCCTTGTTCGCAGGTTAGCCATTCTCCTCCAAAATGACTATCCATGTAGCAGGAGCTTTTGTTGTTGGACTCGTACATTGTGGTTGACATATGTACAACGTTCTAAGCAGAATGTGCTTATTATTTCCGCTCTTTTTGAATTTTGAAATATTTTGAACATCGAAATATGTTTTATATAAATTTACCGTACAAAAGTTGTTGCTTTACTCAGGTTAGGTGAACTTTAAAAACTGATGAAGAAAAAATGCACAGCTGTATATCGAAATTGGGAACATAAGTAAGTACTAAAAGGGTTAAATAGGGCATCTTTCAATATGTGACGTGTATTTTAATGTAGGTATATATAATTATGGTATATTCCGCCTCCGAATGGCTGCCGGTTTTAGTAGCAGCTTTTTCATGGCACATGACAAAATATACAATAGTACTTTTCTTTAACATTAAAGATTTCATAACACACAAAGTCATTGAAGCCGAAATTGATCCAATTGTAATCACACACAATCTCGGTCGGCAACAGTGAAAAAAATTTGGATTTGTATTATTTGATATTTTTTTATAATTATTTGTTTTTTGTTTTTTTTGTGCTTTATAAAACATACTTAATAAAAATTTGTGGAGAAATTATATTTCTCCCGGTGAACTTGAACATGAGATAGATCTGACAAAAGTTACATACATAACAGCCAACAGTGATGCGTTATGGCTATTCATATAAGCGAAATCAGTTTAGTTGGAAATTCTACGCGGCTCTGAACTCAAAATAGTTAAATTTTTTGAAACCAAAAATGCTGAATACTCGAATCTATTATTGTTTTTTGCTACATTTCTGCTGCAACTGGCAACTGAATTGGGCCCGTCTTTTTCGGTTCAAAACAACAGTTGGTTTAGAACCACCTGTACTCAATTTGAGTTCATTATTTCCTGATTCCTACTGTTTTGTAATGCAAGTTTCGTTTTCGAAATAGAGGTAATGACTTGATCTTGCTGTTTTTCCGGTTATTTCTCCAATAATTGGATTCGGGACTATTTAATACATTGCGGCGAATGGCACAGGTATGTAGAATACCTTTTTTGAAAGCACTTTGTACAAACTTGCATTTTTACTGAAGATTTGTGTGCATTTTTTGCTCTCGAGAGTAGCGAATCTGGTGACAAAGCATGGACACCGTTTGTGGTATCAATTTCAGAAGATTGATGATGACACAAGACATCACACGAGATCAGTGGGAGTAAAACGGCGCTAGTCGCTAATTAAGATTATTTCAATAGAAATACTTTAACACTTCAACAACAACAACAACAAGAGCAAAAACAACACATGTTTAAACCAGCTTTGCTTCATCTGCGATTACGCAATTCTCTATTTCATCTTTCATAGATTATCGGAGGTTTGCAATCTGCTCAGTGCACTATATTAATTTCTTTAAAAGAGAACAACGGTTTACGTAGTTCCCAGAGTTAAATTCTCTGCAATGGAATAGTAGTTAGTTACTCTCGTACTGGTACGCAAGCAAACAATTTAAGCTCATGCCGACTCTCTGCCGGGTAGCCCCCTTGTCGCATATTCTTGTGGTGGCTTCAATTAATGTGGCTGCTATCTGCCTATCAGGCGGCAGCAATTAATATTAAAATGTCATTACTCATACCCCACGCCTCTAGTGTATGCTCTTACTCTGCCCTCCACCCTTGCCTGCTAATCACCCTAAGCTAATCCGGCAGCTAAAACTCTTTGCATTTGTGTATTTCGGATTAAGGAATACTTGAATGAGTTTTGTAAAAATTGAAGTTTAAACCATAATTAGTACCGGTCTTACTCAATTGCTTGACCACTTAATAATGCATAAACAATACGAGCCCATATTAGCATACACAAGTATGCATGTGGACTGCTGTTCACCTGCCCACATACCACTTATGTAAAAGCCTAAGTGTGCACTTAGAAATGAAGTATAACAAATAAAAGCCCTTCAACATTCACGTTAAAACCACTAAGTAGACAATTATCGGGTTTTGCATATTTGTGTTGGTATTACTGCAATCGTAAATACACACATAAATAGCTAAGTCAGCGTACGTGCATGCCCATTCAGTTTATGTAGAGTAGATTTAGTTCAGTATTTGCAGTTAATTTGCGCTTACTTCGCTAGCATTTATTAGTGCACTTTTACATATACACAAATTTACAGGTACAGCGAACATATGCGTGTGTTTGGCTTGTGTGTGTTAGCAAATCAATTGCCAACTGGAAATAGGTAACCGCAATAACTGTAAATATATGTTTTATTGCTGCTTCCGCTCAATAGAACTAACGTATTGTCGCCACTGCAATTATGAACACACTCGTTTATGAGTACTTTCTGTGCTTGTATTTGTACGTTATTGTTCATGCATTTACTATACTTCCACATTTGTGTTGATTATGTACTAATTATTGTACAATTACTAGTATCAGCCGATAATTGCAAAATTTATGTGGAATTCGGGATCAATGTTTATTAATGTAGACAAACTATAAACCAATGGTGGGCAAGCAAGTAAGCATACGCACGCACACATAAATGCACATGCGCGATAATAGATAAACACTTCTGTTAAGTATATAAACCCCAATAATTACTGTCACTAATGGCTGTTCTTGCGAATGATTTATTACCTACATCAGGAATGACAAAGAGCCATATTTAGTGAAATAGAATAAATCTTCTAAGATAAACTTATTTTTTTTTAATGTACAAAAGCTTACATAGCGATAAAATTATTATATAAGCTTCGGATGCTTTCGGCCGGCATTTTGGTTGGGATGCGAACAAATGTGTCCATGAAAAACAGATTCTTTGAGGGACTGATATATTCTGCTGAAACTGCTGCGCTTCGTCGCTAAACTAATGCCGTGTTTGGATTCCAAGATTCCGGCAGCACAAAGGAAATGATTTATGCCGAGTGAAAATTTTCAAGACGGGCAGCAACTAGGTGAACGCCTGGGAGAGATGAGTGGTTGTGATAATAATGTGACCAAGGCGAATGCATGTGTATGTTGTAGTTTGCCGGTGTGGACACAGTAAGGTAGTGTTTCGCACGACTGGGATTAACAGGATTAATTGAGGAATAATGATACCTATACCTGCACCACTCAAATTTGTTTTCCACTCAAGTTCAATGAGCCGATACTTGAATTTTTTAAAGCGTAATGTCTAGCAAAAAGGGTGCGCCATTGTATAATATAATTATGCCTACTCGAAGTATGGAGTGCATATAACGTATAATGATTTTGGTATTTATATAATCTTAATTGATACTTACCGCATCAGGACCGGTGGGAAAATCAACGAAGGCGGGAAAAGTTGCCGATTCACCTTTTGGACCCGGTGGACCCGGAGGTCCCGGAGGACCCCGTATACTATCACCGGGTGGTCCTTTTGGTCCACGTTCACCCTTTTCACCTTTAATTGTACGATAAGCTGCAAGCAGAATACAAATATATAATTTAGTATGTTGAAAATAAATGAAATGATATTTTAGCACCACGGTGCGTATACGCAACTACTGTTTTCATGCAATATATAATATATTATTTAAGGGGGTAGTATGGTTAATTCGGTGTAAAACAAGCATATTTTTCGAAATTTTTTTTGTCGACACAGTTGATTTATTCAAAATTTTAAAATTACTTCATTATAAAGTCATATTTAAAGAATATTGTGTGAAATTTTCATTGATTTTTATGAAGAAATGAGTTGGTGGCAGCGAATCTTCGGGGACGTCTCATAAAAAAGTTTTATTGCGGTGTCCCTCAGAACTCATTACTGGATCAACTAAAATCAAAAAACCAAATTGATTTCATCAGCTAATAAAGTTTCGCAGGTAACAACGTCGAATTTTTTTTTTTTTTTTTTTTTTTTAATTTTTTAAAGCGCTTTGAAGTCAAAACACCGATTTTTCATAAAAAAAAACCTTGAAAACTTTGTTGTTTTAAAATATGGCAAAATTAAAAAAAAAAAAACTCGACGTCATTACCTCGTGTATAAAGTAAAGAAACAAAAAAACCAAATTTGAAAAGAATCGGTGCAGTAGATATGAATCTACAGTGGACACCGACCGTAAAAAAGGCAAGTGTGAGAAAAACGCGTTTAAAGATTTGTGAAGATTTTTACAGCGTGAAATCCGGTTGGAGAGGTAGATACTTAATCCTTTATGTCTTTGTCAATTTTACTCTAATGCACTTCAAACTTTCACACAATAATCTTAAGATGTTATAGAATAATTTAAAAAAAAAAAAAAAAAAAATGAAAAAAAAAAATACCATACTACCCCCTTAACATACGCCAATGCGTCTGTGAACATCTTCAATTATTAAGGAGCTTATATGTAAATATGCAGAGCTGGCATTATACTTGACACGCCAGTTAAAAGTACATCCCCTCTATCCAACGTCTGCAAAATAAAATACTGCGGAGCATATAGCCCGGGAGCCAGGGGTCGATTTTGGACTGCGTTTTTATACCGTCAGCTGGTACAGTAGCGGTGGATACGTGCGTGGGATGCTGCGAAACGTGTCGAAAAAATATTTCTAACAACTTATTTAATACCTGCTGAAGTTTTTTTGTATATTGTTGACATTTAGTAGAATAAAAAAGATAGTCATCTGCGCCGTAGAGGGAGGAAAATACGTCAGCTGAACAGGCGAACTTGTAAAATAAATTAAAAAGTAAAACTACTTTATGCCAATTGAAATTTTTTTACATAATTTTGGATACATATGAAAATATAATAATGATGGTTAACTGCGTTTATAGCGGTGGGAAGACCGTCAGCCGAAGCGTTGAAAATTCCGCGCGCCGCCGAGATGTATGAACGCAATGATACATTCTTATATCGGCATGAAATGATGAGGTCAAAATGACCCCTGGTTCGCGGACTAATAGTAAACATGCCATCCTATATAAAGAATATATTCGTGACCTTGGCATGCCAACTGTGGCTGAATCAATTTGCCATAGGTAGATCACAAATACGACTAAAAAATAATGTCAACGCTGCAGCATCCAGCTTACTTTGGCTGAATTTTTCTCGAAGACGTTTTAAACGCACAACGTTTGCAAATCTTGTTGAGAGCGAATAATGATTATATTCTAAAATGCTTCTTAAAGCAAGGATCCTTTTCGAAATACTAGTTGCAATTTTATAATGCTTCAACAAAATGTCTTTGAATTGTTACTAAAAATAAGAATAAAAAGAAGAATTCGTAATTATACGTAGAATTCAGTGTATTTTATGGTTAGTCAGCACCGCTGGATTTTTTTGGAAGTAACGAAATATTTGCCAAGGGTCACATTTTTGCTTCTTTCTGTACGAAAGGCAGGAGACGATTGAAAGGCAAAAATAAACAAAACAAAATACTTTACGAATAATGAAAAGCAGTGCGCAGTAACTTGCGTTTTCTTTTGTGCTTGTGTAAAGATCACGACGCCAAGTGTAAAAGTGTAGACAACATCAATTCGTTAACCAGCTCTCAGCAAATTTGAAGGAATCAGCTGATTTATACAGGGGTCACAGGTAACAGGGGTTATGACAGCATTTTATTTACGAAAAACTGGAATTGTGTTGTCATGCTACTGCGTTGACGTCTGAACCATAGAGGACTAGACGCGAAACTCTTTTTCTCATGGGACCGCTGTCAAATTGTGAATTATTAACATTCGTCAATAATGAAACACAGAAAGAAGCATTAATTGGATAGTTTTTAAACAACAATTGGGAATTATCAGTTTCTAAACCATCACTTTGGTTAGCATTCAGTGCTCTGTTTCCCATAAACACAAGCAGTATAAAATACATAATAAACAAAAAATAGAAAATTAATTAAAAAAAAATATTCATAATTGACACAGAAAAGTAATCAACACGAAAAGCATAATTATAAAGAAATACATAAAATATTGCGAATATAATAAATTGGTTGGTTAGTTAAAATGGTGATTCATCCGGAATCCAACTAGCGGTTCCACACCATTTGCGGCATGACTATATCCAGTCTGTGCAGTTTAAGACCCTTATTAGGTTGTTGACATCTAAGCGAGACAGTTTTTCGAGACTCTCAATCACAGAGGATATGGAAAATCGTTTCCTTTTTCTCTGGTTGCTTACAGTGGTGGCAATGCGTGCTGTGTTTGGCTGCTTATTCCTTCGTAGTCTAAAAGCTAGTTATGACTGCCGTGAGCCTCCGGGTGCCCCGTTGCTTCAATGTTGACGTTTGCTTGTGGTTGTAGATGGGTCGTAATATTCTGATAATTTCGCATGTTGTCCGTCTCTTAATCTTTAATTCGCGATTCGGAGGTACTTTGAGGAAATTGCATTCTTCATTACACCCTATGGCAGATCCCCCTCTTGCCAGTTCATATGGTTGTAACTGATTCTAGTGCTTGGATTGCAGCTGGGTGATCCGAAAAATAGCGATATTGCCCTTAAAAGACAAATCTGCGGTTGGTAATCTACAAGCTTCCCCAATTGCCAGAGTTTTCACTTAGAAGACAAGGCAAGCATTAGGAAGACTTCAATAATAATTAGTAGTTGCCAACAAGAATAATTTGTAAAGCAGCAAACAGAATAAGTTCAAGTAAAATGTAATAATATTAATAACTATTAACAATTAACGAAGATAACCTTTAATTTTTTATGACTTAAAAAAAATTAATAAAAGTATTTATGTTTGTAGAATATCCCAAACGAAGGAGATCAGAACTCATATTCAATTTAATTCTCTATGCTTTCAAAGCAAAGTTTAAAAGTTTGTATGTACTTCAGTTTAAATTATTTGGTTTTGATTGACACTTTTCCTTAGAGTAAAAACGAACTATTTTCGCAGGTTTTTTTGACGAATTACACTGTGCGACAGTGATTTTGTACTTTTATGGAGACCTAGTACAACTTGTAGGTATAGTAAAACTAAGAAAAATGGTATAGGAGAAATTTCCAATACACCCCCAAAATCTCGTTTGCATAAAATAACAATCATCTGGTTTATGATAAGGCTGATGATGCCACATAATTGGAGAATATTGAGAAATTCGACTTTTCTGATTTATATCTCTTGAAAAGTTGAAAAAATAGAGAAAAAATAAAAAAAAATTCCAAATACTTCCGCCTACAGTTTCGTTAGTTGTCATTTCAGAAAAATTGTCAACACACTGTCAAAAAGACTTGTTTTTGTTCTTTCGAACTAAAAAAACAAATTCGAAATCGGATGGAAATTGGCGAAGTTAGGAGCGATTCTTCACATCAACCTACTGAAAAACGGTTTTAGGGCCATAAAATGAGATTTTGGGGGTGTATTGGAAATTTCTCCTATACCATTTTGTTTAGTTTTTCTATAGCCATAAGTTGTGCTAGGTCTCCATAAAAGTATATTTAATTTGTTTTTTTTTGTCACACAGTGTTATTTATGGTAGCCCGCTATTTCGTATATCAGCTGAACAGGATGTACTGACAAGTACAATACATAAACGAATTCCTGGGCGCGCTCTCTAGTAAAATTAGAAAGCTTTGCATCTCAATATCTACGGTCTGAACAACTAATAACCAAAGATACTTCCACAACTTTGCTTCGGATTGCCAAAACCTTGCATTCAATCATCCTTGCGTAAGCATTGGATTTTATAATTTATGTTTATTGTATTGCAGGCAAATAAGAACTCAACCCCCTGTGTACTGTCCTTGCACAGTTTTTAGTTCGTTTGTGGTCAGTACAGCAGTAACTTTACAATGGATAATGCGGATGTCGTTCAAGTGCAAGCCTTGTTTTTCATTAATTTTTAATAAAATCATAGTTATTTTATTATTATTTATTAGAATTCTCTTTATTCTCTTTAATTATAATTTTATCTTTTACGGCCCAGAATCTTGAGGAGACATTTTTCATACACCACGTCTTCTCAAAACAATTCCTAAAAAGAAAATATATTTTTCGTGGTGAATTATATCACAACCACGCATAATTGGAAATAATTAATTGCTTTTGTTGCAAAAGTATTACAATATTATAAAAAAATACTAAGTTATGAAGAAGAAAAGTAATGAAATGTAAATTTATATAATTTAAGTGCATTTACTTTGCATTCCTAGTTGTCATTTGCATTCTTAAGTCACTTGTACGTATTTAACTATCTACGAAGGGACTGACGAAAGCTGGACGAAGTATAAAGAGAGGGGGCGACTATCCCTCTGCATGGATTAAATTTATATAATATATATATATATATATATATGTATATTTAATTGGCCCGTATACCCCTTTTTTGGGTGTTTGGCCGAGCTCCTCCTCCTATGTGTGGCATGCGTTTTGATATTATTCCACAAATGGAGGGACCTCCAGTTTTAAGCCGACTTCGAACGGCAGATCTTTTTTATGAGGAGGTTTTTCATGGCAGAAATAAACTCGGAGGTTCGCCATTGCCTGCCGAGGGGCGACCGCTATAAGAAAAATGTTTTTCTTCATTTTGGTGTTTCTCCGAGATTCAAACTTACGTTCTCTCAGTGAATTCCGAATCGTACTCACCCACCAATCCATTCGGCCACGGCGGATTAAATATGATATATATTAAGGCATACACTAGTAGTATCACCTCTCCCTACATATTGTGTATATTCGCAACGCTTTCCATAAACGTATTCAAAATTAGCATGCTCTAGGCTGTAGGCTATTGCCACCGTAGGATTATGGTATAAACGCAAGGGCTGAAAAGTCCTGGACCTAACACATAGATTGCACTAGTTTTATTGCATTCAGCTCTTCTTCAGTTAGTACTAACTTTAAAAACACAGCTTTTAGAATTTCATGATATTCTATTCATAAGTTTGTGAGTTATTGTGACGTTACTTTTATTATTTTCAAAACAATGGATCAAATAGAATTTTGTATTTTAATTTTAGACTGTTTGTTAATGGGAAAAAATACCATTGAAGCAAATAAATGACTTGTAAAACGTTATGGCGACTCCCTTCCATCAGAAGCAACAAGAAAACGCTGGTGTGCTGACTCCAAACGTGGTCGTGGAGACACCGATGATGTACAACGCAGTGGATGTCCAAATGAGACACCGGAAAACATAAAAAAAAATTCATACAATCGTTTAAATGGTCGAAAAGTGTTAGATATAAAAAAACATATTGGCTTTTATTACATGAGCATTTTATTATCAGAAAACTCTGTGCAAAGTCGGTCTCTTCACTGTTGAGCAAAAACAATTCAGTCACCATGAGATTTGGCTCCCAGATACTAATGGCTGTTCACAGCTCTAAAAAACCTCGCTTTTAAGAAATTTCGGTCGAACGGAGAGGTTATCGTTGAATCTAAGGCCTATTTTGAGGCAAAAGATAAATTGTTCCACACGATGGAATGATTGCATTGTTCTTGATGGAAATTACGTTGCTGAATAAAGCTAACTTTGAACAAAAAATGTGTTTTTGATGTTAGGCCCGGGACTTTTCAGCTCATGTGTTAGCTGAGCGAACTTCATTGGGCGAAACGTCGCTGTCAAAATTAATATACACTGCAATACACCAGATTGTACGGAACCAAAGCGATGGGGAACTGAATAGATTTATTTTTAATTTTGCCCCTGCCGCCGGCGACGAAATCAGGTTTCAGTGGAAAATGTAAATACATCTTTTTTCCATAAGTTGCCTGTTAGAAAAATAATATTAGAAAGTTTGATAATTTGAATGAATCGAAAAAATTCGGGATTTATCTTCTCGCTTTTGAGGAGAATTTTGTTTTGGTTCTGATTAACTAAGTGTGAGTGAGGCGGAGTTGCTTCAGCCGATGAAGTTCGCTCCGTCATTTGCAGCCTAGAGCATGCAAATGTTGAATACGTTTTGGAGAAACCATTGCGAGTATATATGTAAGTATTAGTGTACTAAAGAGTGAGGTGGTACTACTAGCGTATACCAATTCGTTGACGATCCGTTAATACCGACCACGGACTGGCATTGGCGGGTAGTTTGCTTGGAAATGGAAATTTTTGAAAAACGTAATATCAAGAAATTTATGTCATGTGTGACTTGTTACGCTTTATACATGATTTTGTTTGCCGTTCCTCCAATTTGCGTATACACGCACACATACGAGTACGTGTTGTAGATATTTACATGTTTTCCTTTGTTTATATTTATCTACATATTTATTTATATTTTGTAACGATCATCTGTATGGCAATATAAATTTAGAAGCACATTCCTATTGGGGAAAAGCAAAAACAAAAATTGTACTATTTAAATTTTAATAAAAGCGCATGTGGCACGTACAAACATATAACTTGCAAATTCAGAGGGTAATTCTGGGGTACTAGGAAAATAGTACAGTGGTGAGTATCTAATACGGTGAGCCAAAAACCAGTATCACCCACGCTTTTCAGCTTTCAACGCTTGGCGTCATACTGAGTAGCTTTTTGCAGCTCTGCTTCATTTGCATAGATTGATCCTCTTCTCTTTTTTTGGCATTCGACAATGTTTATTTAATTTTTTTTTGTAGCTTAAAAACTCGCAGTTCGCACATAACTGCAAATACAAAGATAGATAGAAATTATGAAGTAAAATATGCTACAGCTATGCACAAGGGAATGCAATATAAATATTGTTACTATTGTTTTTAATGCTTTCGGACACAGGTAAAATACGTTGTTGGTATTTCAGTTATACATACTCGTAAGTATGTATGCGTACAGAAAGACCTGCTCAAATTACTACATTTTATGCGTGGTTGTATGAATGCAGGCATGGATGATAATAAATGTAAAATTTCCAATTAGATTTTATGTACTAAAAAGAAGAAAATATTTTTTCTAGACTTTGAATCAATCTTGAAAAATTTTGATTTTTAAATTGAAACAAAATTAAGAATTGATATGAAATATGATAAATATACTCAATACCGATCACTTCAAATGGAACTCAACTTGGCAGTTGCGCAATAGAAATCTTATGGGGTCTCAGTGGACTAGAATTGTCAAAAAATCATTTTTTTTATATTTCGAAAGCCTAGGCTTTTAAGAATATACTGTCAAATTTTTGGAAGGATATTTCCAGTTTTTTTGATTTTACAGCCGTTTTAGCAGGTAGAGTCAGATTCTTCACGCGGCCGCATCAATGAAAAATATCCACTCTCAAAATTTTAAACTCATTTATCTCGAAACAAAAAAAATGTTCAACCAAATTGTCTGAAATTATAATATGGCTATTGCGTGTACTAGAATCATATTATTATTTTAATTATTTCGTATGTTTTGATTAAAAAACTGAAAAGAAAGCCCGATTTTTAGAGTGTAAAATTCAAAGCCACATCATTTTGTCAATTTTTTGTTTATTCTAGTACGGGATATAGCTACAAGCATACTGATCAATATTGTTTTTTTTTTTTTTTGTTTTTGTGTTTCAGATAAATAGAAGGCCAAAATGGACAACACCGACCAGGTCTAATTTTTTTTGGAGGGTCAACTTCAGTGCCATTTTTAAAACTATTAAAATTAAAAAACAAAAATCTGTTTTTCTTTTTTGTATCTAAAAGAAGTCAAATAAAAAGCCTACACAATTTATGTATCGTTCTTAATTTTTTATTGTAAATAGAAAAAAATCCACCGAGACCTCTTAAGTCTAAGTAGGCAATATACTCAGTCTTGCCGTAAATTCAAATTGACAAATTTTATAATGCATACGGCGAGAACAAATTTGCTGAAAAAGTTCCGTTATTTTTTCTTCTTTTCTCATGCATAGTCTACTCATAACTTGTACTCAGTTTCGTGGCAAATTTTGCTGGCTAACAATGCAGTGGGGAGCTAAATAAAATCGCATTGCAGTGATTGCATTGCATAAGTGGGGTAAAAGTGCAAGTGAGATTAACGAATTGCTGAAAAAACTTACTATATCGATAATTTTTGTTTACTGTATGAGCAATCGTTTTTCTGAAGAGACAGATAGAACAAAAAGTGTTCATCCTCGTGTGCTGCGAATCAGTGCGAATCCACTTAAAAAGCAGAAAATCGTGTCCAGAGAAATTAATGTATCGATCAGATCCATTTCAAGGCTATTCGAGATGATCTCCACATGAAAGCTGCTTAACTGGTCGTCTTTTGACAACGCGCTTGAAGAAAATTAGACTCGACAGATGCAAGCAGCTTCTTCGGTGGCACGCGGTCAACGGTCGTGAAAATATTCTTTTCACAGATGAGAAAATGTTCACTATTGAAGAAGTTTCTAATAAAAAGCAAAAAACGAAATATAGTTAAAATTTCTAAAGACGCAAAAAATGTTTCTCCAAGGGTTCAGTGTGGCCACCATCCAGCCTCCGTAAAGGTTTGGTAGGAAGTGTCTTGTAAAGGCGTAACATCTCTTCATTTCTGTAAAAAAAAGGTGAAGAACAGGGCAAAAGTGTACCAGGAGGATGTTTTAAAAGGCGTGGTGAAGCAGATGAGCAGTACTCTCTATTCGATGGAGAGCGTTGGATCTTCCAGCAAGATTCCGCTCCTGCCCATAAGGCAAAAACTACCCAGCAGTAGCCAAAAAACAATATCCTGGGTTCATAGTCGCAAAAGATTTGCCGTCTGGAAATTCATATCTGAATCCCTTAGCCTACAGCTTGTGGTCAGAATTGGAGAACATGACCTGTCGAAGACCTCAAAGAAAATTGCGGAGTTTCAGACAATCTTTGGTTCGACCAACGACGTAATTTGTAATTTTTTTCTTTTGACTACTTTTTCCAAAACATCTGGTCGTATGGCGTCAAGGGCGGCTTGGATATTGCATTAAATCGATTGTTAAGCGCACTGTATGACTATATGCTGTTTTACTCTGTGAACTTCGCTAATAGATTTTTTTTTCGAAGTAAATTTCCGCATTTTATAAAAGTGGTTCTGACGTTAAACGATTCTGGTTACTGAATAAAAATGCTAACACAGTTTATTATGTTTCATTATGTTAAGTAGAAGCTGTGAAAAAAAAGTTTGAGTTTTTCTTTTAACGGTAAACATTTACAAGATAATACGCCAATAATGCCAACGACGAAAGATTTAGGCGCGTGAATTATATTTATGATAGCTTGAAAGAGACGAGAAGCAATTCAAGTAATCACTACAAATGCCCCTTTCACATGCCTTCAATCAGAGCTCCTATATTTTCTCAATGTATATTACGCATAGCACTACTGTATGTAAGTAAATCACAGTTTTACATTGTTTTTGTTAGATATGTCTCGTGGTTTTGTTACCTGTAAGATATTTTTATTCACGGTGGCACCCGACAATTTCATACCCTTCTTCATAAAAATATTAACAACATTTAAAATAATTCACAAGCCGATTCCAAGTTCTTTACTACTACTCAAAGTTTTCTGTATCCAGCTCATCGGCCAGATGCTTAAAAATAGACTGACAACTTTCTACTGAAATCGAGTTGATGCAAACATGGAAGTAATAACAAAGTGGTAAAAATAGAACACAATGCTTAATTCAGTAGCATTTGTTGCTATGTCAACATAATCTCCAGGGAGTTCCGGAGCAAAAATTGCAATATTTACTTTTTGCTCATTTTTTGCTTTCACTGCGATGCTGTCAAATCATATGTAGTAGGTGTCTGATGCCAGTGTAAGAGAAATCGGAATACTATTTCAGTTGCATACGAGTATATACATCCTGCGATGGATCAAATAAAAGTATATACTAGCAACAATTTTGTATTAAGGAAAGTATCAACTTTTGTTGCAAAATAGATAACCAGATGTCCAAAGAGAAAGTGATTGCTTATTGACGTTTTGTGGATATGAAATAGTTAATATAAAAATTTTCTTCTGATTTATACTTCGAGATGAATCTTTGTTAACATTAGAAATTATTCTGAGAAATAAACCAAGGAATACATGCACGGCAAAGTTGAGCAAAATTTGCACTGGCTGAAATACCAGTACTTGAAAATCTTATAACTGACTTTTTGAGGGGAGCATAGAACTTTGGGTACAATCATTCGCAGCTAATAACTTTTGTATTTTTTAACACTTAAATGCGAGAGTCTTTTTCAATGTTTTGGGTTAAATATATAAAGTGATCGAGATGGATATAGACATTTATATGCCAAAACGCGCAGACTTTTAAGAGTGATCGGTTTAGTGATGCTTGCCCGTCAGTCTGTGATGCTTGCCCGTCAGTCTGCACTAAAACCTCGAGCAAAAATTAATATATTTCAATGAAACTGGATACAAATATTATTCTTTGACCAAGGTAGATTGGTATTTTAAGTGGGCGAGATCGCTCAATAACTACGCCCCCCCTGCCATAAAACGGTAATTGAGAAAAAGAAGAAACGTGATATATCTGTTATAAATAACGAAAAATTACTTGAAAATTAAACAAAGCCAATTAAAAAATGGGCTGTACCTTGCCCACTTTTGGTTAAATTGGTGTATCTTGATAATAATATAGGAATACATATTGCTTAGGTCCGACGTAATTGTCATTGAGGTCGCATAAGAAAAATTTTATATAAATTTTATTTTATATTTAATATATATCTGAATTTTTCCGTCAGCTCATCTGATATTACAAGCTACAACTGCAAAGAGTATTTTCTTGTTTATTAAGAGTCAGCCCAAACTAAACTTTACTAAAATTTCCACGGATATATAAAGTTCAGTCCGGATCGAATTTAGCCTTTCTTACTTGCTACGAGTATGTCTAATCTAGTAAAATTTTTCATGGTGAAATTCATTAGCGAGCAATTTGCGTAACTTATTAAGAATCATTGGCGAAAATCGTATGAGTCTAGAATTCTTTCTTCATTCAAAAGCCATTCACTCTAATTTACTCGTACAATATGCCATTCCACACCGCAATGAAACTTGCGTAAAGATATTAGCCTACACTTTTACAAGTTAAAACTAAATAAAGTAATTTAAAGCCTCAAAACTTTATTGAAGGAGCTCGGCAACAATATCTAACGTAAAACTACCAATGTTTCAGCCGAAGGAAGTGTTGAAATGTGTTTCCAAAAATTCGACACTTTAGGCGTATGTCCGCCTTCTACATTAACATTTATAAGCATGTAATTAAATTTGAAATGCTTTCTTTACTCGAAAAAATGTCTGCAATATGTAAGACTAAATGAGGACATCCAAGTTTATTCAAACGAAAACCAGTATTTGTGAGTTACGGCGATGATACTACCGAGATTAGCCTGTTGCATTAAGGTGGTGCAGTGGTATAGCGAAGTAAACTATTTTTTACAATCAATGATATAACTGCCTAATTATTTCCCAGCTTACTTAAATTAGTTACTTACGTCTTTCGTGTGAGTACGGGGGCGGTGTTTGTAATGGAAATCCACTGGCATCGTCCGTCGCCTGCAAATGAAAGAGAGAAAAATAAAAATCAAATATTTATAAAAACCATTTAATATGATTATGGGCTGTGAGTTATACAATTGTTTAATTTTATTCGAACATAGTGAGTATTGGGCTCTTCCTCCTATTTGTGCTGTGCGCCTTCATGTTTTTCTAGAAATGTAGGCACTTACAATTTTATGCTACCACCAAATGACAGTTTGTGGTCGCCCTTTCATTTTTGTATATTTTTTTCATCTAGTAACATATTAGTATGACATACATGTGTTTTCTGTGAAGTACAAAATTACTTAAGTGGAGGCAACAGTTGTTTTCAAATATTTATTATTTTGATGAAATTCGTTTTGGACGAAAAACCATGATTTATTTTAAAAATTTATTACTTAAAATTCTTTTCCCGTATGAAATTATAAACTTTTTGAAATATGTGAAGAAAATAATTGCACTTCTAGAATAAGAAAAAGTGTTCTTCAATCAGGTATGGTCTTATATATAACGATAAATTCGAAGCTGTACTCCGTAAGTAGTACTTTAAACTAACATTAAACGTCATTAGACGCACTTTTTTGTAATATAAAAAAAATATTTTTGCAATTTTTCTTATTGCAATCCTTCTACTGCAAGCAGTAGGTCTAGTGGCCGCTTCTTCTGTGAAAAAATTATTATATTCTAGTATATATACAAACTAAATTTGCAACGCAATGCTTGAAAAAATAAATAAATCATTAGATAATTAGCATAACCTTAGAAGTGGTCGATTGACTTGGAGTTGTAATTTTCTATAATTTTCTTCACTTCACATTTCCACTAAAAATCTCACCAATCTTGCGATATGTTGCTCTTAATGATCGACAATTTTCATACAAAGTTTCAGTACTTTTAACGCATTATTCTATAGTGTGAAATGCGCATCTGTCTTCTTAAAAAATATTAAAAATTATTTAAAAAAGATGTGGAAATTATTCTCTACAGAAATCTAGGCGTCACTTTTGAAAAACCTTTTGTGTAGAAATTTTAGGTGCATTATCGAATGCTTTTTTGAGATAGCTTAATTTTATTGTGACAAGTGCAAAAAGTATGATGTTACAAAGTGTGTATATACATATAAACTTACAGCAACCCATCGCTGAGAAAGGCGCGAAGATAGTGTAAATACAAAAAATTGAAACTCATGCGGACAATGGGTAAGTCAACGATAAGTCAACTGCACTGATAAGATGCAAGGAACACAAAGACTCTTTTGGTTTGGAATTCATGGTATTATTCCTTGATGGTTACTCTAAGATTGCTTTTACACTTAAGACTTGTATAGCTAACGGTGGATTGAGTAAGATTGAGTATAGCTAACGGTAAGGGTAAATGTGAGAGGAAGAGCAAAAGGGGAAAGCAGTTTTACATAACTTGCTTACGTGAGTGCATAAGTACGATGAGAGGGCGTGAATGCAAATTTGATGAATACGTCGCAAGCGTGGTGACGATGAATTAGTGAGGAGTTAAAGAGCCTCAAAAGAGACGTTCTGAAATATTTTTTAATTCGGATGCTAGAATTCGATATCCAAGTGGTTAAAAAACTTAAGTTGTTTACTTTTTTAAATGACAGTCAGCTAATTTTCGGAGCTTCGTGAGTTTGATGCGTTAAAACATACTGACTAGGAATTAAAAGACAAGAAGTGAAAAATAAAAAATGTTTTGAAAAAGATAAACTTTTGAGTTTTTTTGTAAAACTTCCCTGATCTTGTTAAATTGGTATTTTACTAAGAGTGATTTATTCTCACATGAGTAACCCTCTTATTTTGAACTGGTCCTTGCCATAGCGACGTTCACGGTTCGATATTAAAATTATTATCACGGTGAAATATTATTAAGTAAGAATTATTGTTTACATTTCTAATATCTGTAACAGTCAAACATAAATTTATGTGGGAGCTTAATCGAACTTGAAACAGTATTAGTATAATTGGAACATGATAACATTTTACCAAGTGCACCAACATAATAAAAGAATAATAAATGAGAGTCGAATGTGCGTAGCTAGCGAAATTTGAAGATTCATCTTACAAATATTTTGAACAAACCTCGTATATACATAAGACATTATTCAAATGCAAGAATGAAAGACTGCCATTTTGCGGTTTTAAAACGAAAAGTTTTCTTGGCTAGACAACTCAAAAAAATGAGAAATGCTTATGATCTAAGATGCGAGGACATGGAAAATGTCACAAGAAATTGGAATGTTAAATGTGAAATATTGCTGAAAGAATAATTGAAGACTACCAATGCGGATTTCGTAGAGGCAATTCTACAATCGACCAATGTTTTGTTCTTAGCCAAATGTTTGAAAAACACTATGAATACGGGCTAGATGTTCACTGCCTGTTCATTGATTTCAAAAAAGCCTTCCACAGTGTTAAAAGAGATAGAATCCAGCACATATTGCTTATTCTTGGAATACCTGCCAAACTAGTAAGACTCGGTAGCGCAACGCTCACAAATACAATTTGACGCTGCACTTTGTCGTAAGGGAAGTCAACAAAGGTGGTACCGTGATAACTAAAACAACCCAAATTTGTGCTTATGCAGATGACATCGCTATTCTCTCAAGAAATAGGAATGACTTAAAAGAAATTTTCTTAAAAATTAACAAAATTGCTAACGATATTGGCCTTTTTGTAAACGAGGGCAAAACTAAATATCTGTTAAAATCGAGGCGGCCTGCACATATGCCAAATTTCCATGTGAAGCCTATACTTTTGAAGCAGTGCAGCATTTTATGTTCGCATGTAGCGGTGATTCAACTTCCGTCGTCAGGGATCGCACTAACGCCGCCAACAAAGCGTATTACGCCCACCTTAACTTGTTCAAGTCCCGACTGCAAAGTTCACTATGTACAAGACCCTTATTCGACCAATCCTAACTTATGGTTGTGAGGTATGGAATCTCAAGGTCGATGATTGTGCTCAGATTGCTCGCATGGAAAGAAAAATTTTAAGAAAGATCTTTGGCCCAATAAGAATGGATGTTGATACCTATAGAATCCGATTGAACTCTGAACTGAACGATCTAACTCAGAACGAGACAGCTGTGCGTTTTGTTAAAGCGCATAAGATGGCTAGGTCATGTGATCCGTATGCCTGTTGACTGTACCGTGAAGAAAGCCTTGACAGGAAAGCTAATGGGCGTGAAGGTCAAAGGCAGACCGAGGAACCGTTGGAAAGACGCAGTGGAACACGATCTTAAGAAGCTGGGAATACGTAACCACGAAGCAACAGATCAAGATAGACCGCTTTGGATCCGCGTTGTAACGGTAAGAAATAAGAAGAAGAAGCTTTGAAACATACAATAAAGGAAAAATGTGGCAACGTGTAACGAATAGTACTGACAGAGTATATAAGTTTTTAGATCATAATATAAGACATAATCTCGGGATCTCGTTAATTTTTAAAACTAGGAGTCGGGGCATACTAAACGGGCTGTATAAGAAAAACTGCTCCATCTGTAACTTAAAAGAAATTGAAACAGTCCAGCATTTTATCGACACGTAGCTTTTGAGGAAACTTTTTTTAGTGCAATTTGAAATTGTAATATACAAATGCGTACACTTTGATGATCCAAATTGGAAACATCTTAGGAGCTTTGTATAAGTATATTGGATGAATAATTTTGATCATTTTATGTAATACCTTTTTTGTATTTTACTATATTTACAAGTGGTATAACTAATAAAAATCTATCTATCTAACCGTGTAAGGTTAATTATGGTTTTTTGTCGTAAATAGCTTAATAGGTATTCCTTTTGTTTTAGCTACAGCTACTCTTTTTTATCTAATTCTTAAAATTTTTGTATCAAATTGTATGACTGGGTAGCTTTCTAAGTTCTGCACACAAAAAAGTATAATTCAAAATCCTGCGATGTGTGAGAAAAAACCAAGACGCACACTATAAATTCTGAGATAAGCTCTGCCGCTACACTGGAATTACTGTTAAGTGCATAAAATGGAATGCAAAGGCATTTTCTCCTTCCGAGTAAATAAGTTCACAGCGATGGAAAAACTGGTTACGAATACAACAAAAAACAAGTGAAAGAGTTCAGGGAGTCTTGTGACTTATTATATGAACACAAACAGGGTGGATATATTCACACACACATGCATAGTTCAGATGTAGATATAGCTCACAAAAGTCAGGAAGAAGAGAAGATATCCACAGATGTTTACAGTGAAATTTTTTATGCTACTTATTTAAATACACTTGAACTCACATGATTAAATCATTTTAGTTCTTACAATAATCGCAATATCTTGCATACAATTTTTTCTTTTTTCGTTGAAAACTTTCCTCCATATAAAGCATAAGTGCAAAAGTCTTTTATATGGAGGAAAATGTTCAACATCGCTTGCATAAGAAATTGTCAGAAATCAATACGATTTTTGGCCGACTTTAAACTTACCATTAATTATAATAAAATTGTAAGAACTATAAAATTGCCTTTAAAATGTATGTGCATACAAATCTTGCGAAAAAATAATACATTTTGTCAGAAAATAAAGTGACATAATTATGTGTGCACAGGTAAAGATGTACATATATCATAAATTGGCAATAAATTTTGCATTTGAAAGCGTAGCAAAACTCAAAATCTAACACAATTTTCATAATACCTTTTCAACTTTTATTTTATTCTGGATTTTTTCGTTTTTATTAACGTTTGTATCCCAACATTTTGATTTTCCTTCTCCAATGCACAATAAAAATTTATTTGCAACTTATCAATATGTTATGGGAAAAAAAAATTCTAGAGCCAACAACAACATTGGCATTAAAATATTCTTTTGCTCTCCCATCGCCCTAACTCGTTTGCAATGCTTTTGTTTGATTGCGCGTTGTAAGCATATACATACATATATACATACCATGCATATATGAGTATATGTATATTTATGTATATATGCATATGCACCCACAACTGTGACATTTCCAATATGAATGTGGTTGAGTTTAAATGAATGTAGAGAAAAAAAAAATTTTGGTGGCTCGGGTGCTTTTTTGAAGAGCCTAATAATTTAAAATGATAATACAAAACTGAAACGTGGTTGGAATGAAATTTTTTCAAAATAATTTGGTGGATAATTCAGGCATGTGTCCACCGCGACTACGAGTTACTTGGTCCATTCGATTACTCTATGTTTTAAATAAAAAAATAAATATAAATAATTGGCACGTACACTTCTGTTAGGTGTTTGGCCGAGCTCCTCCTCCTATTTGTGGTGTGCGTCTTGGTGTTGTTCCACAAATTAAGGGACCTACAGTTTCAAGCCGACTCCGAACGGCAGATATTTTTATGAGGAGCTTTTTCATGGCAGAAATACACTCGGAGGTTTGCCATTGCCTGCCGAGGGGCGACCGCTATTAGAAAAATGTTTTTATTAATTTTGCTTTCACCGAGATCCGCCTAAATACCTTTTCGAATAAATCTGAGCGTATGGCGTCAATGGTGGATTGAGCATCGATCGATTTTTTAAGCGATTCAAGTTGCGCCGTTTTGGAACCAAATGTCGTCGATGTTTAGCTGTTTAATTTTTGGAAACAAAAATTCAGTCAGCATGGCTCGCTAGCATTTATTTTCTCATTCTTCCTCATTTCGAAGAAATATGGACCAATGATGCCGCCAGTGCCCTATGAACTTCGTGATTAAATTCAGTTTTTCAAAGTAAATTTTCACATTTTAAACGCGTTTTTCTGTCTTTAAATGATTCGTGATGACGTGCCAAACCTTACTGGACAGAAATTTCTACACAGTTTGCCATCTCAGCTGTCAAACCCCAGTTATCGATGTCGATAGTTCTCATCCGGCTAAAAAAAACACCCTTTATATATGCACGGATATGGTGTGAATACAAGTTGCGTAAGGTCTTTCAATACCAGCAGAAAACAAAGAAGAAAAACTTGTAAGGAAAAATGGCAAATGGCAGTCAAAACGAGTAGAAGTGCAAGCATAGCATGTCGTCCCATGAAAATGACTAGAGGCGTTGTGATGTTATTTGCTATGTACGGAACGAAATTGTTGGATATTTTTATTTATTACAACTTGTTGGAAACAATGAGTTTTTGAGTTATGATACGAAAAATGCTCATTGTGAGTATTGTCGAACTGGTATTGTTAGTAGCTCTGTGTATTTGTGTGTGTGCGTGAGTTTCATACTGTGCAGCTCTTTGTTTGCTTTTACAAAATTTAATTCGCTGTAGGTGTTTATAATAAAGCTGAAGTAGGTATATAATCCTCATACATATGCATGCATACGCTGGTATTGTTGGAACACTTTGTCGACTGCAATTTCATAAAATATTCAACAATTGCGTTACACCATATGGGAAACAGTAAACAACTATGCAGGTAAGCAGACGTTTCGTTGGCCAACTCTTTGAACGGTGTAGGTGCAGGTGCGCATACCGACCCAATTAATTAGCCGGATTGACGGTGGGTGCGCCCACAGCAGGCGAATTCGTCGGACTATTGCTTTCGCAGGGTTGCACTTTTAGTAACCATATAACTAAAACTTTTATTTACATATGGAAGTTTTCGGGTCCACCAGTTGATCTACAAAATGTTGCCCAAAACTGTTGTTATCGCAACTAAGACAAAACAGAATTAAAAAGAAACGAATAAATTACGAGCTTTTCTTTGTTTTTTTATGTTCTTTGAGTTGAAAACTTCATAGAATTAACTCGTGAACATTTTCGTGTAATGGTTTATTACGATTTTCGGAACAGATTATCGAGAGAGGAGTGCATTGATCAACTTTATTCGAATTTTGGCGTTAAAAAACCACATTCAACAACTGTGAAATGCTGATACAACGAGTACAACGAGCCTTAGCTCCTTGTAGAATGAGTTTTGTGAAGGCCGTCCAGAAACAATTGTTGTGCCAGAAACAATCGATGATGTGCCTCAATTGATAACGCAGGATCGTCATGTGTTATTTCATAGTGTCATTCATGGGCATTAGTGGGACTAAAACATATTAAATATTCAACAGATTTGTTTTCACTGGATGTAACAGAGCTTGGCAAATCCCCAAAAAGGACTCGTGTCGATTTTTGTAAAGATATTTTGAAGAAATTCAGCCGCGGTCGTTCAAAGCATGCCCATAGGTATCGAATCCTGGAAACAAAATAGTAATCGACAGTGTGGGCATTCACAAGCTTAATACAACAAGATTTCTTCGCGAAAGAAGCACGTCGAAGCAAATGGTAGCCTGTTTTTCATATTGCAACTGTAAGACAATATAAACTTTAAACAGTACATTCTGGGTAACACGCAAACATTTGTTTACCAGAAATTTTCGGCGAACTAAGGAAAACCAACCCAAGAAACAATTCATTCTTCACCAATACAGTGCGAGTTCTAATATATATCGGCTTAGACAAGTGAATTTCTAGACTATTAAACGAGCAAATTAGTGGGTCGTCCATCGTACAGCCCTGATTTTGCACTTATTGATTAATTTTTGCTCCTAAAGATCCAAAGTAAAGTGCGGGTTCTGACTTTATCACAGTCTGAAGAAACTGTTGAAGCCTTTGAACAGCTCGCTTTGAAGGTATCTCCTTCTCAGCGGCATAAGTGCTTTGAACATTCGGTTACGCGAATGCTGAATTGAATTGATTTCCAAGTAGAATAATTATAATATTGGGCAACAAGCGAGATTTCTTGGTAAATTTTCGCTCTTTAGGGAAAAGAACAGGTGATAAAAAATTATTTTCGGTATTCTTGGGTTTACCTTTTGTATAAAAACATCACAACAAGCCCTAATTCTGGCGTAAATTGCCTCCACTATGATTTTTGGGGAAATATCAAATGAGGAATATTTTTATGGAGGCTGTTGCAGATACGCGTTATAAAAGAAGAAATAAAGAATCTAAAAATATTTAAGCGAAATCTGATAAATAAAGTGTGTGCTGCAAATGACCTGGGATGTGTTCAGACGAAAAGTAGCTTTCAAAAACTTTTCCTCATTGTTACACCTTGTTGAATGCGCTTTGCGCTTTAATCAAATATGATTTTACAAGTTCTTTGGGAATTGTCAATATGACCTTCTACAATCACGAATAAAATTTTAAAACCGATTAAGACATGCAAATTAAGAGTTTTATAAAGAAAACTATACATTCAGAATAATAATTAATGCATTAACTAAAAGAAGTAAAGGAAAATATTTCTTCATATAATATTTGCAGTAGTTTACTGTCAAATAGCGAGTTTTATAGGATCCATCCTATCTTTTAGCAGGTTAACAAGATGCTCTTTCAGAACTCCCACTTTGCTGGGTTGGGAGCTAAAATGAGACTTTTAGTTTCCCCCTTCGTTGCGTATTTAGGAAGTAAATTGCTAGACGTAATCGTAAACTTACAAGTGAGAACTTTGACATTAATCGAAATATGATCCCAAGATCTACTGGGTTAAAAATAATATTTTAAATTTAATATAACCATATTTTTGTTTATGTTGGTAGTACTATCATTGGCAACTTTGGCTAATTTAATGAAGAACGATATATAAATTTAGCGCTTTTTGCAAAGCCTAGTTTTTGGAACCGAGCAATTCCATTAAATTTTGCTTGAGAAATAAAATTTCTGTTCGAAAAACATTAAAAATATTACAGGAGGGTTTCGGTAATCAGGCTATGTTATATCAAATTATTTGAAGATGAAACTCTCTCTCGATGGGCATCAACATTACATAAATAATTCTTAGTTTTGGTATCCAAAAACAGTCCATTGACAGTTAGAAACCTCGCAAATATCATGTCGAACTGTTTCGAAAGATGTTTTGTGCCTGAAAAGTAAAATGTCGCCTTTGGAGAGGCACAGGTTCATCGAAAGCATTTCGTTAACGATTAGGTAAATATGACTCCAAAATCAATGTACATATTCCTGTGACTTAGCTCCGTATGGTTTTTGTGTTACACTTTGTTCAGAGAGAGGGCAAAACTCGAATTGCGGCACTCTTTGAAACCCATTTTGTAAGTCGACTTCAACAATTATTTTCGAGGATTAGGAAAAGTGCATACAAGAATTAGTGTATTGTAGGGAGTGTATTTGGAATGAAATGATGATGAAATGAAATGAATAATGAAAAAATTCACACATATGTATACAAGCACTATTAAAAATATTGCATACATATTTTACAGTCAATTATTTGGTAATTTGTTTTAGAATTATTTTTGTTTTACAAATCCTAGGTGTGCTAACAAAAATTAACAACATAAATAACTAACTATTTATGTGTGATCCATTTTGCCGTATGCGCAGCATGGCTTGTAAATATTTCAGTGTGACAAAGAAATGTATTATATTTTTCGACCATTTTTTCACAATAAACTACTGCCATCAAATCGAATTTTATGACTTTTTCATACTAAAAGCAAATAGGAAACAAAAATGAAATATAAATTCCCCCAAGCCAATTTTGAAAATTGCAAATAACTATGTATTGTAAAAATTTGTACGGTGTTGATGTTATAGAAGCAAGGTAATTAGAAAAATATATAGATTTATGCCGACACAATTCTAACACAAGTTTTTCAAAGAAATGTAAATATAAAATTGGAATTTCTAAGCCGATAACGTAACTAAGAATTTAGGATGAGTTACACAAATTAATCCAAAAATTTGTGTGGCACCACCCATTTTCCAAATATTTCCTTCCAATGTATTTCTACTTTTAGGTTCATTATTATACTTTAAATAAATTTGAGTAATTTTGCTTCATATATAAAAGATACTATTGTGTTTTACTGCTAGGTGGAAGGTGGCTGTAGTTATTGACCGATTCCGCCCAGTTCCAACATAAGATGCAAGTAGTACAAGCTTTGCCATCTCTCATATGCTGATGCTGAACTAAAATTACAAACCGGCATTTAATTTGTATATACTCATAAATAAATATCTACATAATTAAAACTCAGTTCTAAAATTTTCAAAAATTGGAATTATCACAAATTAGATGTTTATTACAATTTCCTAAAATGCTGCACAGGTAGATCTCGTGGTATTAGTGCTTTGAATATTTCTGTTTACATTTTTTGCTTGGAAATTCGTGTTTTATAGCAGAATGTTGAAGGTTGAAACTAAATGCAGGTCAATTGTGTAGGTATGACAAAAACAAATTAATTTTGTTACGAAAAAGTCATAAAATTCTATTTGACTCCTGTGGTTTATTTCGAATATCTTTTTTGTCAAAAATGGATCATACATAAATAGTTAGTTATTTATGTTGTTAATTTTTGTTAGCACACCCATGATTTTTAAAATAAAAGTAAGTTCAAAGTAAATTACCAATTAAGTGATTGTAAAATATATGTGCAATATTTATTCTTTTTAACTAGTGATTGTATACGTGTGAATTTTTCCATTAAATTTAAAGTTATTTTTTAAGCCAATAGATTTGCACTTGATGTGGAAAATATGCACAGTGAACTAAAAATGGGGTGTAATTTCTTATTTTTTCTAAATCTTTATTTATTCCTCGAAACATATTATATTCTGTCACTTTCAAAACAGGCTACTCTTTATACAATAGATTCATTTCGAAAATAATTGTTGAAGTCGACTTATAAAATGGGTTTCAAAGAGTGCCGCAATTCGAGTTGACGCGTTCTGTCGACTAAGTGCAACACAGAAACCATACGGAGCTAAGTCAGATGTATATGTACATTGATTTCGGAATCCTATTTACCTAATCGTTAACGAAATGCTTTCGATGAATCTGAGCCTCTCCAAAGGCGATACTTCATTTTTCAGGCACAAACCATCTTTCAAAACAGTTCGACATGATTCAAGTGAAATGTTAATAGCATATGAGAGGTCTTTAACTGTGAATCGACAGTTTTTTGATATCAAAACTAAGAATTATTCATGTAATGTTGATGGCCATCCAGAGAGAATTTCGTTTTCAACGACATTTGTACCTTCTTAGCTGACGCCATCTTGAAATACTTTTTTATAACATAAACTGGTCACACCCTGTACTATTCATCGAAGTGCTCCCGTAATATTTTTAATGTTTTTCCAATATAAATTTTATTTCTCTAGTAAAATTGAATGGAGTTGCTCGGTACCAAAAAGCAGGCTTTGTAAAAATCGCTAAATTCTTCATTAAATTAGCCAGAAATGCCAATGGTAGTATTACCAACCTATATGAAGATATTATTAAATTTAAAATTGCATCTTTATCCCAGTAGAACTTGAGGTCATATTAAGATTACTGTCAAAGTACTCCACGGAGGTTTACGATTACTCCTCATGCCTGTCCGATGAGTGCCACTTTACTTCCTAAATAAGCAACGAAGGGGGAAACAACAAGTTCGACTCAAACAAGAATTAGCCTACAATACTGCTAAGGAGAAGAAAGACACTATTCCTATAGAACTCGCTATTTGATAGTAAGCTACTTCAAATATGAAGAAATATTTTCCTTTACTTCTTTCAGCTTATGGATTAATTATTGTTTTGAATTCATAGTTTTCTTT
Organism: Anastrepha obliqua; assembly: GCF_027943255.1. Taxonomy (NCBI): domain Eukaryota; kingdom Metazoa; phylum Arthropoda; class Insecta; order Diptera; family Tephritidae; genus Anastrepha; species Anastrepha obliqua. The sequence continues at coordinate 61,227,355 of NC_072894.1, forward strand.
AAAAAACTATACGTTTTCTTGTGTTAGTCAGCTATTAAATTTTATTCGGGGTTTTAGAAGATTATATTGGCAATTCTCAAAGCACCTGTAGAATAATATTTAGATACTTATATAATCTAGCAAAAGAGAATGAAAATTATTCAAAAATGTGTATTACAGAACAGGAACTTTTTGAGTGAAGAAAAATTCTTGAGAGTTCCTCCTCGTCGGAATATATCCTATTCCACTTTGAGCACCCACTATATTTACCAGGTTTCCCTTAAATATTTTAAAATCAGTGAATTAAGAAATCTGTACTGTTTATTTACGATAACTTTCAGAAATTGTAAATAAATAATTGTATGTATATATTTAAATATTAATAATATTTCCTCTAGGCCATGTATCTGCAACAGTCTTCATAGAGAATATTGCGAATTTCATTCTACTCGGTTGCAATCAGAATGGAAAGAATATTGAGATGGATGAGCAAATTTGACAATGAGTGACGTTGTATTAGCACCAGTAAGGCCAGATTACCATTTTCGTAACTTGATTTCGCATTTGTTTTGTTATTTAGTCTAGGAGTTCTAGTTCTTTCTTCGTGACATTTTTCTAGGCAGTTCTAATTAAAATGTAATGTTTATAATTTTGTGAAATATACTTTTTTTTTAAAAATGAGTTGAATAATTTACTTAGTTTTATTTAGCTTTACTGTTTTTTAACATCTGGTTGCATAGCCCGCGATTGCGGTTATTGTTGATGTTCTTCTCTTCCAGCAGTCAAATCTCTATTTCGCTACAACCGAGTTGCCTAACTTTGGATATAAAAACGCACTAAAATGCGCACTTAAAGAAAATAAAATACCAAATTCTTATTGAATTACTGAAAGAACTTTGTATGCGTGACAAACTGTTTTAAAATGTGCGTATTTTTAAAAAAATGTGTTATGGTTATGTACAATTTAATTTATAAGTTTTTTGTTAAGAAAATTTTTTTTTTGTTAAGGTATCGACTTTTTTGCTATATTTGAGGTTATATAACAAGATAAGGTACTCATTTTGTTAAAAATGTTGTTATGGTTCCTTTAGTATTTTCTGCTTGCTTATTTTTACTGCGAATACACCTCTTGATGCCCTATGTCCCACTAAAGAATGAGGACCAGAAGAAACGATTTCACCTTTATGGCTTTAATTCGCATTCACTAAATTCAAAATGTGTAAAAAGGTTTTCAAGTTTAAGAAGAGTTGAGAGAAGAAGATTTAATATTCTTGTATAACCTTAAAAGAACAAAAATTAAAGTTTCACCGTCAAAATATCAAATTTTATAAGAACCAACATATTTCGGATTAATACTAATACTTGTTTAATAACACAGTCTTTTGTTTAATTTACAGTTTCGGCAGCTTTAAATTAAAAAAAAGGAAAAAACAACAAACTTAAGAACTTTAGCATTAAATTTATTGCGAAGGGCAAATGGTTGGTAACACTGCACAACTCAGCTAATGCGACTTGATGCACTCTCTGATGGGTGCAATCTTGTTTCTATCTTTCGTGGGTTGCAATGGCCTTGATATTTCGTCAAACAATAAACTGGATACCATTTGCGTCAGAATTGGAGCTTGTTTCGATGTTTTTGTACAAGTGAATCTCAGAATACCGAAAATAAAGGGGTTTCCAATAAGAGGTGTTATTTTGATTTTCAAAAAAAATTCTATTTTTTAATATAAATGATCGGATGTTTATTTCATTATAAAGATGAAGGAAAATGACCACCACGACCACGCTTACAGGACAATATCCTTTTCATCAAATTTTTCATAACCGAATTGCAAAGTGGCTGCTCTCGATGTCATAGCCTCACGAATTCCATTTTTGAGGTCTTGAATCGAACCTGGGCTGATGAAGTAGACTTTCTCTTTCACGTGGTCTCAAAGAAAAAAGTCACAAGGTGTTAAATCACAAGATTTCGGCGGCCAATTGTGATCACTTCTTCGAGAGATAACACGGACCGGAAACTTTTCCTTGCTTGTGTGGCACGCAGTGCCGTTTTGTTGAAAATAAACGTTGTCCAGATCAATACGATCCAATTCCGACCATAAAAAATCGTTAGTCATCTGTCGATAGCCTTTTACATATTTAAATAACACCTGCTATAGGAAAAACCCATTTCTCTATCTCAAATCTCTCTTGTTGCCCCAAAATCATTTTTAAAAAATTTCCTGCCGCCGTGTTTCGGTTTTGGGTTTATCACTTTTACTTTTACTTTTATTTTCTTTTTAAGTTTTGCTTTATTTTTTCAAATCTATTATATGAAAGTTGGACGTGCTTATTGCACGAGTTCGCTCATTTTCCATACAAAATTTCCTTGGACAAAGATAAATATCTGTACCAAATTTTATTGAAATACATTAATTTTTGCTTACATAGTTGTAATTAATACTAAATCGAGTTACTTGATCATTCTGAGCATTTTGGTATTCATACGCCTATATCTATCTCGATTCCCTTGTGCAATAACATGCAACTGTTATGCAAACAAAGTTGTGATATCTTTGTGCACAAGTTCTTGCGCGCATAGAAATATGGCTGGGATGCACAAAAGCAATGAATTTCTAACCATTTACCTCTTACCTCCACCTTACCCAATCCTTTATCTTTTACTTATATTTTTTAAATATCTTCTCGGCAATATTGTTTAAGTGTTTGAAAAGTTACTCCATTCCAAGCATAATATAAATCAGAATCACTCTTGAAATAGTGTGTAATTAGAAAATAATAGTTACTGGAAAAAATCGAAGACATATCAAACTCACACACTCACGCTACGTTCTTATAACTCTTGCTCTGTTATATGGAAATTTGCCGCTATAGAAAACTAAATTTCATAGTTTCTTGCAAAAAGTCTCATTTAGGTTGCAGGCATGTATCCTCGTTTGGTACCAATTTTACTAATTTGTTTGGTTAACTTTCAAACAGTTATCTCTAACATTGTAATTATTTTTATTTTATTTTTTATTTTTTTACTTCTGAAAACGAGAAGGAAGCTGTAGCTATAATCGCATTTCTCTTGAGGCATTTCTCTTTAAGTGCTATGTTTGTTCGAGCCAATGTAGGGAAAGTTTTAACGTGAATGCTCTTATTTGAGATTTTGAAAACTTATTCTTGAAAATGCTAGATATAGTAAAATGAATATTATTTGGAAAATATTTTCGCTGTAATTTTATTGGAAGTATACAAGCAGACAAGGAATGACACGCTTAAAGGACAAAATGAAGATTTCCATTGTTCCAAATCATTTTTTTTTATTAAGTAAACAAGTTATACAAACGTAAAATTGAAGAAATTTGCGCCACCGTGAACTTTACTTAAAGAGTATTCAACGTAAAATTTGAAATAAAACAAATTTCAACAACAAATTCAACCAATAAATAAATTTTGGCAAAAATGCTTAGAATTAGATAAACTGATAATTAATTCGATTTCTGTAATCGGCCCAGTGTCGCTTTGACATACTGTATTGCTTGCCATCCCCAATGTCAACAAAATAGGAAACGATACATTTCCAATACAAATATCAAACGATAAAAAAGGTTTTTTACGTAGTACGAGTAGGGGTCGCCGCTGATAAGGCTAGGGCAATAATTCCGAGTGTATTTCTGCTGTGAAAAAGTTCCTCAAAAAAATCGTCGGTATTTCGGGGTCGACACATAACTGCAGATCCTTGCATTCGTGTAACAACATCAAAACGAACTACACAATCGAAAGAGGAGCTCGGTTAAGCATCGAGCAAAGGATGTATGCGCCAACAGATTATTTAACACTTTTTTACAAGGCAGTTTCAATAACCTCGACGGTAGGTCAATGTTAATTATTTTTAAAAGTATTTAACCAAAACTCTACATGTCGAGTCAGCTTGGATGAGTTACAATAATAATGCATACAAACAAAACAAACTAGAGCGAACTGAGCAAAAATAGATCACAAATAAAATTTTTAAAAAGTTATCTCCTCCTCGCCTCCTATTGAAATAAATTTTTCTACATGCATAATATTGACATATTAAATACTGACATACTAAAATATTTAAGTTATTTGCACTTCGTTAACTAAAAAAATCTTTTATTATTGAATTTGGAGAGTCTTCCAAAATTAGTTCATTAACTTATCTACATATATTAGTTACCAGAAAATAGCAATTGCAAACTTTTTGAGTCTTCTAAAGGAAGCAAAAACAAAAGTACGAAAATAAAACTAATGCTTCTCTCAGCTGTCAAGGAAGTATTTTTATTTTTATATTTTCGGCAGCGTTTGCTAAGAGAATTTGACCGTATTCGAATTGAGTTGGAACACCCACGTAAGTCATCAATCACTCATAAAATGATAGTTAGAGTGATTTGTTGTTTTAAATATCACATCGTACGTAAATTATAAATAACCTAAAAATGCCTACAAAACAGACATCGTTTGAGGTTATGCAGTCGAATTATTATAATTATACACTAGAAAAAGTAGTTACTAGAAATATTTTATTTAACCCGAAAACTATTTATAACATAATAAATCGTGCAAAAAATTAAAATAGGCTGGAGCCCAAACCGGAAAACCACAGAAAATATTTGACCTCGCCGAACGTTTTTTGTTGATAAAAGTAGCCGCAAATCCTCAAATTTTGATAAGAAGTATTGCCAGACGACCTTAGGGATGAGTGTGGGGTCGAAGTTTCTCATAATACAGTCCACCCAGTTTTGCAAAAACCCATATTATACTTCACAAGTGTCTGGATAGAAGACTTTGCTCTGCATAGCATATTTAAAAGCGATTATCTGTCACTATAACGGACCTACTTCAACCTAACTCAACTAAAATCATGTTGCTTTAGGTATACTATGCGTCCAATAGAGTGTGGGACAGCCATTAAAATCACACTGGCAAACTTTCAGTATGTAGTGATGGGATGTATATCCAGCAAAAGTATGGATACTTATAGAAGATAAGATGGATGTACGAAAGTTTTTAAATATTCTACAATGTGATTTTACAAATAGTGCAAAAAAATTTGGCTACATTGTTGACTACAAGCCTCAGTTTAAATTCTACTAGGACCACGATCCAAAACATAAAGCACTTATGGCGAGAATATAGCTTCTTTTTAATTGCTGCGAAGTATTGGATACATATTTAAAGAAAAATTGCAAAAAAAAACTCTACAGAGCTCAAAACCATTATTTCAGAGGAGTGACACAAGATACCCCAGGACTATAGTGCTCAAGAATTGATTCATTTTATGAGAAACAGAGTACAAAACGCTATGGATGCTCGAGGTAGTCATACAAAATACTGATTTCCATTTCATGTTTTAAAACATATAACTTAAAATTATGAGCTGCTAAATTGAAAAGACTTTATTGACTTGACAGTTGTATCAGGTCAGTCCATAAGTTCGGGCGTATTTTACTCATAATTTCACTTTTAGACTTTTGCATACAAAAAATTATTCGCGGAATATAACGGAACTATTTATATTTTCTTTGATATATTGTGCATTCAACAAGTGATTTTAATCGCGGATAGAAGCACGTGTTGTTAAAAAATAAAATGGAATCTTCGAACGCGTTATAAAAGTGGTGGCAGCAGTTGTTGCATGCTGCAGAAATAAACACTGTTCACGGAGAGATACTGTGAGTGAAAGGACTGGGTAAAATTCCGAAGTGGTAGCTGCGACGTGGAGGATGCCGCGCGCGCTGGTCCTCCTGAAGTCTTTAACTCCGACGCCTTGCTCGAAATCGTGGAAGCTGAGCCAAATTTGACAGTCGATATGAAATCTCAGAGGTTAAATTCATCGCATGAAATAGTTCACAGGCACCTGGTTCAGTTGGGAAAGGTTTCAAAGCTGGGAAAATTGGCTTCGCATAGACTTTCCCTCGCCAACCTTCAGCAGAGAGTGAATGTGTGTTCTCAGCTGCTGCAATGGCTTGAAAATGAAAGTTTTTTGAACCGTATCGTTGCTGGTGATGAAAAATTGGTGCGTTAAAATAATCTTGTTCGCAAACGCCAATGGTTAGATAAAGATGAAACCCCAGAACCGACCCCTAGAGATGGCCTTCACCCCAAGAAGATTCTCCTGGTGGGATATGCCCGGTATTGTTTATTATGAACTTATGGAACCAAAACCAGACGATAACTGCTGATCATTATTCCCGTCAGCTATTAAACCTGCATGAGGCACTTAACAAAAATCGACCGTCTTTAGTGAATAGACGCAAAGTTTTGTTTCACCACGACAACGCAAGACCTCATACCGCAAGGCAAACATTAGGCAAGCTGAACGAGCTCGAATGGGAGCTAATGCCGCATCCACCATACTCTCTGGATATCGCACCTTGTGATTATCACCTTTTCCGTGGACTTCAATCCCATATGAGTAACAAGAACGACTCCTCAAAATAAGCTATAAAAAGGGATAGCGAAGCGTATTTTGGCTCCAAGGACAAAAACGTTGGGAAGACATTAAAAGTAATGAAGGAAATATATTATTGATTAATAAATACTTTAAACATCTTTTTTATTAATTTTAAAACCACCTTTAAAAAACGGCACCACCTTTATTGTTTAACGAAATAACTTTATTTTCTGCCATTGGAAGAAATCAAACAAATGTGAATATTGATAGAAAATCATGAAAAAATACATATTTTCTTAATTAGTATTTCTGAATTTCGCTAGATTAGTAGATGTCAGAACACTTCCTCTACATACTGTATTGACCAGGCTACGAATTTTTGCTCAAGTGTAATAGCTTTGGTGCACCCTCAAACATACTTTATAGGATCATATACAGATCGAGAGATGAAAGCTGCAAGTAAACTAAATTGATTTTGCCGACTCAATCCGAAACAAGCTGTATATTAATTTGGGTTCAATATTTACATCGATATGGAATACAATTTCGCGCTAAATATTAAGATATATTAATTTCCTCAAACAGGATTTTCATTCACTTTTCTATGAGGGCGCCTTTCTCAGGCAGACGTATTTACATGCGTCTTTCGTAAACATGCAACCATTGTATTTGTATAAACATACTCGACATGCATACGCGTGTGCACATAACTACCATACGTAATGTTAATAAGTTTTGCCATTAAAGCTTTAGCTGTCATGCGTGGAAATCGCTTCATACACGCACACCAACTTAACAACATTCAGTTTCTAATATAACAGGTGGCGCTAAAGTAATCCTCCTATCAGAAAATGCTATAAATTTTTCGATTGCCCCTAATGTCAGTTCTGTCTTGACATTTGTGTAGTAAACACATGCGAAATACACGTTAATAAACAATGTTACGCTACACTGCTCCAGAACGCGGAATATTGCTGACTATTTATTTGACCAATAATCGGTCGGTGACTTTGGCACAACGTGAATTTCGTCGCAGATTTCCTCGCCGTCCAACGCCTACTGGTGAAACAGTGCGATGTTTAGCCGCTCACCTCGAAGAGACTGGCAGAACACGAGATGCTGCCAGGCGTGGCAGACCCCGGAGTAGCCGTTCTGCAGAGAATATTGCTGCTGTAGCCGAGGATGTCATGGAAGCGCCGTCGACATCGACCAGGCGACGTGCCACGCAAATGGGTATCAGTCGACGGTCTTTACAGCGAATTTTTGAAGATGTTTCCGTACAAAGTCTAGACGGTGCATCAGCTGTTAGCTGCTGACCGCCAATCGCGTCTAACATACGCTCAAGCCATCCTTAATCCCCACCAAGAGGAAGATGATTTTTCATCAAAAATAATCATGAGTGATGAGGCCCATTTCCATCTTAGCGGGTACGTAAATAAGCAAATTTTACGCTTCTGAGGCACTGAAAGTCCGCGTGTAACCCACGAAGAGCCATTACACCCGCTCAAAGTCACTGTATGGTGTGCTGTTTTCACTGGAGGAGTCATCGCACCTTTTTTCTTCGAAGACGTCGCGGGCCAAACGGTTACTGTGAATGGTGAGCGCTACAGAGCAATGATTAACGAGTTCTTTTTGCCGCAACTTGACGAATTGGGACTGGAAAACATGTGGTTCCAACAGGACGGTGCAACGACACACACTGCGCGTGCCACAACCGATATGTCAACGCGGGTTTATGTCAACAAGCCTCAGACTTTTGCAGCTCTTAAAGACAATATCTGTCAAAAATGTGAGGACCTATCGCCGGAAGTTTTGGCCAAAGTGATTGAAATGCCATAAAAAGGGCTCAAATGGCAATAAACTGTGGCGGCGGCCATTTACATGACATCATATTCTCGACTTGATGTAAAAAAAATTAAAAGACCAAATAAAAATAATCCACAAGAAAAATCAAAGTTTTTCATTTTTTTTTTTTAATTACAGCCAAAAAATATCGCAAGGTTACTTTTGCGCCACCTTGTATATATGCCACATATTGAGATATGTTTGGTGCCTAGCATTCATTTTCTATATGTACGCATGTCTGTTTGGCAAATTCTAATTTGAACATTCTTTGGAAAAATCAATGCTCGGAACTGTTCTTGTTTTTGTTTTTTTTGTTTTGTGTTTTGAATGAATAAATATCATTGCTCAAGAAAAGTAATTTTTTGGAAAAGTGAAAGAAATTGCTTCGATTATTGTTCAAATGTGTGTGCTTGGCAAAGAAAGTTTGTAAACAAGTCGACGCTTATTTTGTTGGGAATTAATATCAGTTTGACTTGCTTGTTGGGGGTTAAAAGGTTAACATATTTATCACATCTACTTAAGCGGACATTAAAGAAGTTTGAAATGTTCAAAGTGTCTTTTATCAATGTTCTGATGGAGTTTCGTAATTCCTTTGCATGCTAATGTGTACACATGAGATCTGCGGAATAAATGTAAACCCAAATATGACCATAGCGAATCTAGTCGGCTGAGATTGTGGAAAAATTTTACATACAGCTGTGTGATATGAAAATAGCAGTAGCCTTAAAATATTATGTAGAAGAAATTTGTTTTCTTTTTATAAACCATACAAGATAAAATTTCAATACAAAACATATTCGAAGGGTTTAGGGATTTCAGGTGTGTAGAATTTGTCTGAATAAATCATGCAACTACGTAATTTTTTTTTTATTTTTTATTTTATTACTATTGCAATCTAGTTAACAAAACTAATAAGCGATTCATTTTACATATATTTAATTAAATTAAAACAACTCAAGTAAAGACAAAATTTTATGAAAAGAGATCATGCGGTTTCGTCGTTTTTAATCTTCTCGTGAGGTCATCAGTTACAAGTAGTTGATGTCATTGATGTGCTGCTGCAACTACGTAATTAACGGTATTTTATTGGTACGTCATGTTATATTTTAAGTGGAACATTAAAATAGCAATGCCTTCAGTCTTTTAAAGGTTATATGAGGAATATTAATAAAACTTTGGACAGATTTAGACGAAAGTACGTTTTTATTATTTATTTATTGTACATTTTTTGTTTAATTCGTGAGTGTCGTACAAATATTTCTTATGATTTGAATATAGTGGGTCGCGCGAAACACTATGCCACAGAACAACGCGAGCAGAATTGAGAGCAGATAGAGGATCTTACACAGAAACACAAAATATGCTTTTATGTCCAGCCAAAATAATTTCAAATGATTTCAAATGCAATGAAACTTGTGGAAAAGCCGGAAAAAAGAGAAAGAAAACGATAAACTTCAATGCAAGACGATCGAAGGATTTTAAGGTGCTCCACAGAGCCATACAAATTAAAAAAGAAGTGAATTTCTGAAGTATCAGAAATTGTATGTAGAAAACTACGGAAAGCTGCACTAGCAGCTCGCAGCCCACGAAAAAAGCCACTCCCAAAACTTAAGATGAAACGTTTGGAATTTGCAGGAAAAAACCTGCTAGCTGGACAATTGACATGTGGCGTAATATTTAACGGTCTGACAAGTTTAAAATAGTTTTGTATGGTGTCATGTGTTCACGATAATTTGTTAGACATCCACCGAAAATCAGCCACAAAACGTTTCAAAAGCTACTTATTACACATGGGGGTTCAAAAATAATGCTATAGGGATATTTCTCATATTATAGCGCCGGCCCCATACTCAAAATTGATGGCATAATGGACACTAATATTTACGTGTTCATAATTCTGCGTTATTGCAGATAGGAAATGCCAATAAAATGGGAGTAAGAGCGGGATAATGATCCTAAAAACAAGAGTCGGAATTCTAGGGATTAGTTTCGTGTTAATAAAATTGAGGTTATGGAATGACCAGCTCAGCCCCCTATCGCAATCCATACAAAATCTGTGAAGGGATTCAAAAAGAGCTATACAGAATGCCAAATCTAGTTACAGTCAACAACTTTGGGACATTGTGAAAGATGGCTTAAGTTTCCGAAGCAGCGAAGGGACCAATTGGTGGACTCTATGCCCCGCCGTTGTGCGGCTGTAATAAAAAATTTGGAAAATTCAACTAAATATTTTCAACTTTGTATCTGCAATCTTTGTTAATGCAGTTTTTCTTTAATTTTTTTTTTTTAAACTTGAATGAGTTACTTATATAAATACTAATATATTAATGTCCAACTCTAAATTTCTATATTTTGTTATGCAAAATTTTGTTTTTTTCGTTATAGAATTGATTTAAACATGCGTTCAGTTAAAGAACATAATGTTTCAAAATAATAATAAAAAATAATTTTAAAAAATCTAATCTTATAATATTTTTTCGGACTGCTATTTTCGTGTTTGCAACTGTAGATACTTCCCCATTACATTAGTGAAGGTTGCTCGCAGGTTATATAACAAGGAGAATTACGTGCAATGGCTGTAGGAGGAGTTGCGCTTTAATCTGGTATCAGCAGTAAACTTAGCGATATTGTGGCACATAAATACTAAATAAATGCATTTAAAACTTATTTTTCGTGGCGCCTTTCATATCCAACGTGGTTACGATGTGAAAGATAGGGATCGTGTTTTTGTCTCAAGCCAAAATTCGAAGAAAAATTTTAAAAAGAAAGTTTTTAAAGTTTTGAATTGAAAAATCTGCTTTAAATGACTATAAAAGTGGTTTGAAAATTCTTTTTATTTCAAATACATGGAGATAGAATGTTCTTCTTAATTGGCGCGATAACCGCTTCAATTTTGGCCGAGACAGAATACTGAGAAGAAAAAACTCGTGGAAATCATAAGTTGGAAATTCATCCTTCATATTCAGTCAGGTACATGAGAGCCTGGTTGACGCCTCGCTGCAATGTGGGGGTATATCTTTGGAATTGATTGGAATTAACATGCAAATTTGGCGCTTACATCTTTTATTAGATACTTGGTCGAGTTACTCCCTCAAAATGTGATGTGCGTCTTCATGTTCCACAAATAGAAGAATCTAAAATTTTATGCCGAAGGAAGATGATTTTTCTTGGAAGCGTTTAGTCATTAACTTTGGTTGTGAGACTTTCGTTAAAAAAAAACAACTTTTATTTCTGTAACCTGATCTTTAGCTCCTGGGCGATGTTACGATTACTAAGAAGCCTTTTTCTGTGATTTTATCCAAATTTTCGACATTATCAAAATTTTCTTAACCTCCATAATACCGGAATGGAACCACGAAACCAAAATTGCACGTAATTAGTTGTTAAAGTATCGGCACCATAAACAACATTCACAATATCAGCGACCTGGTTTGCCTGTTTCCCTTAACTAAAGAAAAACTGTAAATTGTTAACATCCCGTACGTAACGACTGAATGGAGAATACAAAAAACAACAAAAGAATTTTTTTAGTGTCATTGACAACGAACATAAACTTTAAATTGTTTGATCGATATTTTGCGAAACATCGATCACTACAGTCATCTATCGTAAAAATAATGTTTTTCCATAAATCGAGGGACCTATAGTTTTATGCCGCTTCGGAACGGGTGACGGTTTTTTTATGAGGAGCATTTTCATGGCAGAAGCACACTCGAAGGCTTTCATTTGCCTGCTATTAGACCGCTATTACAAAAACGTTGGTGTTTCATGTTCCAACTTATGCACTTTCGAATGGAAGTCATGGAATCACCCATTCGCCTACGGCGGCCAACCTTTCTATCCCACGTCGTTTTTTGTTACATTTATTTTTATACCCGCGCACACTTGTACATAAATGTATTCTAATTTTGTTGACATAACGGTTATATGTAACAGCGTAAAGGAATTGGGATGGATATACTAAAATACACATATGTATATATATATTATATGCTTATAATGGGATATTTTTAATACATACTTGATAGAACACTTAATTCTATTATTGTAATTTAGAAGCATTTTTTTCAATAACTTAAGTTTTGTCCTGCTATTATTAAGCTATTCGCATTGCTAATATATGCTCCTAATTAAAGTAACTGTATGGAAAAATTAACAAATCCTTACATCAATTATCTTTAAATCTATACATTCATAGAAATAACTTCATTGTGTACACTCCTAAAATATGTACACACATACATATACGCATTTGTACATACGTACAATATGTGCAAACGTACTCCAATATGTGCACGCAAGTGTATTCCCGCCTCTACTTTTGTGACCTTATCAACCTGTATACGAATATACAAAGCATTTATTTTATTTAGATAAACGGCAAATGTACTAAAGCACAAGTTTGGGCTATTCTTATTAGTAAATGCATAAATTTTATGTAGTAAAAACTCTGCTATCGAACGAAAGCATTTGCAAACACATTTTTTCCTGCGCTTACCTACGCATATGTACTAAAGGGTGACTAAATTCTAAGTACTTTTTCCAATAGGGTTTTTTGACAGTGCACGTGTGACTACTGCCAAACTAAATAAATAATTTTTTTCAGCATTTAATAGCATTTTAGCATGGAAAGGCTTAAGCTTCAACAAGGTTTACAAACCTTTCAATTCCATTACGAAGATCGACGCTCTGTGAAAAGTGATCATCACGTGGTCAGGCCAATTTATGGTGTTCAGCGATGACGCCCATTGTTGGCTTAATGGCTTCATCAATAAACAAAATAGCCATATTCAGGCTGAAAAGCAACCCGAAGCATTTCAAGAACATTAATTGCATCCATTGAACGCAACCGTTTGTTGGGGTCTATGGGCTGGAGGAATCATCGGCCCATATTTCTTGAAAGATGAGGCTGGCCCCAATGTCACAGTCAATCACGAACACTATCGCGACAAATTAAACGATTTTTTGTTGCCAAAAATTTAATTTTAATTTTTTGTTGCCACAACATTTGGTTCCAACTAGACCGCGCTGCCTGCCATAGAGCCCGTGATGCTATGGGGCTGCGAGTCTTTTCGGTGAGCGGTTTATCTCTCGTATCGGACCAGTGGATCGTTTCCGTGACCAGCAAGATCATGTTATAGCACACCTTTGGACTTTTGCTTGTGGGGATATGCTAAGTATAAATGCTTTGTGATCAAACCATCTTCGATTGAGGCATTGGAAGCCAACATTACGAAAGTTTTTCAAGAGATACCTGCCGAAGTCCTCCAGCGAGTCATTTAAAATTGATGTTTACGTATAGCTGAATTATGGCGTAGTTGCGGCCAACATTTGAAAGGGAATAACTTTGAAAAATAAGTGTTATTAATGGTTCGACACAAAAAAAAAAAATAATAAAGATTGCCCGATCAATTTGAACTTTCCTTGTTTTTTTTTTTCAATTTAGAACCGATGGCTCTAAATTGGTCACCCTTTATAATATACAAGTATGTAACGTGGTTTAAATCGCTTAAAAAATATATCTGCCACTTTTTTACAGTAATATATAAATTTATTTTATAAACTAATTTTGTTTACTTTTAACATTTTCACAATGGGAAATAAAAATAAAAAAAAATCATGGAATTCCTGTCCAAATGAATAAAAAAAAATTGTATGTTCTTGAAAGCCGAAGTGCAAACCTCCAATTAATCTAAGTCTCTAAAGTCCTTGAAATATTATACAAAACTCTCTTAACAGTATTTAGTGCCTAATCATTTGGCCTTCGTTAGCGCATTTACTGTATTGGCATAAATTCCACCAAGTTTTTACATATGTCTGGTGAAATATTGTGCCATTCGGTTTTCAGTGCATCCTACAGCTCGTGTTCCGAAAGACTTTATTTCTTAGTTTTCTGGACAATTCCTCCCAAATATGCCCGATTATATTACTAAAATATATTACTAAAATATATACTAAAATCATCCCGTTTTGTGTCCGATACCTCAGTTCATTGGTTCATAACTCAGAGACATTGTTTTTGTGCAATTGTGTTATATTTATTTTCACAAGAGGGATAAAGTATTGACATGGCAATGCGCAACAGTAGTAAGTAAAAAGATGTGTATTACAAGTTTGTCCAGAATTGCAAAACGATTGAAGAAAATCCTATTTTTTAGCGAGTTAAATTGGGAGAGATATCGTATCTCATTTATGAGAGCCTGTAAAAAAAGTTCCCCTAAAATGGATCCATACACGCAGTTAAGGACATCGGATTTCAATAGAAATTTATTTGCTTTATCAGCTTTTCTCTGGTTTTGTTAAACCATTTCTCCTTTCTTGAATATACCACCTTTAAAAAAGCGATCAAAGGAAAACAGTCTTTGTAACCATTTACTGAAAAATAATAAAAATCTGAATATTTCTGATAGGTATAACAATTCTTTTTTATTAAAATTCATATAAAAAAATAAAATATAATAAATATTAATGTAAAACTACATACAAACTCGAAAAGGTTTAAGAAAAAATTTGATGACTGAGTTTAGTGAATAATTTATTACACAAATAAACGTAATAATCATAATTATTATTATTAGGCGCACAAACACAACTTTAAATTGAAAGGTCGACCACACAAATGTGCCTTTCGATCATAAGAGTATTCGGGGAAAGAGAAGAGAAGCTACGAAGTTAAAAAAAAAAGAATAATTGCCGCATGCATTTCGGTTAGGTGTTTGGTTGAGCTCCTACTCTTATTTGTGGTTTGCGTCTAGATGTTGTTCCACAAATGGGGCTGCGAAGCTGCGAAGTTATGTGACCAAATTAGCAGGAATAGTGATTTGGGAGTTTTGGCAGACAGTACTTAGGATATGCACATTTAGCTACGATTCTTAAGCACTGCGTCATGAGTACAAATCGTAGTACTAAAATAAAAAAATAAAAACTAAAAGGAACAGTGAACCCATTTAAAGATGTAGCTAATATATACTAAGGGATGGATGGCGTAGTTCGAGTGATCATTTGAATCATTCTGAGTCAATCAGTTCAAATGGTACAGATTGCATACTCTTAGCAACAACAGCGATTCCTTTGCGTCTTGTACCATCAAAAGAAGTATTCCTTTGGAATAATTGCACATATTGGTTAACATATAAAAAATTGTGAAAATTTATTAAGCTAATGATTGGAGTTTGTTCAATTTTAAAATCGTTAAATAATCTACTCTAATAACCCTCATACTTCAATAGGAATTGCTTTTTTTTCTTGTTGCGGTTTTCACCAACAAAGTTTGTAATTTTATTGGAGTAGCTGCAGGTCGCTGCCCTGTTAGGAAGCAAATTTATGGAATATGACTCCAAACAGCTCGGCACATTACCTAAGAGTAGCTATAAGGATGTTCAGATATTGAAATTTATCCATATTGTTTTCTACAAAATGAATATTTCCCGCACCTGTTCTTGAAACACACACCCACACCAACACAAAAACGCCTGCATGCTTCACACTAGCCTTTGTATTCTTCGGCTTAAATTCACATTTAAATTATAATACAATATATAATAAATATTAGCCTTCATCGGCGTATAATAATTTCAAAGAATAGAAAAATAACGAAAAGGAGTTATATTTTATCGTTTTCCTGAAGTATATATCCCTATAGCATAAGCAGTCGAAGACGGTGGTGTTCATTTGGATTAACGACTTAATTCGGAATTATCTCAGGGATTAAGTACAACTAATCCAAATCAACTACTAGACGGTGGTGTTCATTGGGATTAACGACTTAATTCGGAATTATCTCAGGGATTAAGTACAACTAATCCAAATCAACTACTAGACATAATTCCCATTATTTAAATGGATTAGTGGAATTTTCGATGGCAACATTACCGAAAAACTACAGTCTGTATTTATTGTGAATAAAAAATAAACAAACGTTTAGGAGGAAGAACAAGAAAGGCTGAATGCAATGGTAGTTTGCACTAACATATTCGAAATTGCATTAGTTGTTTTGCTATTTAGGAATAGTTTGAGAAATTTCAATTTACAATTTTTTTAAATAAATAATTAGTTTTTATTATTTGTTGCCTGTGGTCAATTTTTTACTGACGAAACTATTCAATAAATAAATTAACTGTTCACTAATCCGTTACACTACAATTTTAATCAGATTAACTGCGCCGGTAAACCGTATTAATGCCGCCGTCTGCCTATGTTATTGGGTAAATATTCTGTGGCAAATTTCACGTGAGCGCTATTATTTTTCAGATTAATTAAGAGCTTCTTTCGCGCAATTTGCTCGTATAAGTTATGTTATTTCAGCACGCTTCGATTTGATTCATCAAAACTACTTTATAAGTATTTTCCCTACGCATTTTATTAAGTTCTAGGGCTGCTGCAAGGGAAGTTTTTTAACTTCGCTTAAAACCATGCCTTCCTTTCCTGGCATAGGTTTTTATTTTTTATCGAAGAGCCACTGTTTTATCTTCTAGTTATATTTTGCACTGTAGGATGAGTTCAATTAAAATGCCAATTCTTTTTTTTTTATTTTTCCGTATTGAAGCAATTTAACAAACCTGTTAGCACACTAAACTGTAGTGATTTTTATGAAATTTAAATGCACTTTGATAGCGCGTTTGAATTATAACGCCTGCATTTTTTTACTTTTATTTCTCAGTATAAAAATGTTGAATATAAATATTTATAACTTTTTTAGGTGATTAAGTTAAATACAATAAAAATAATTGAAAAATGCCATTTCGAAAATCTGTTTTAAAGTTTAACGCTGAGTAAGTACGCTTAAGCATTTGAGCCACTGTATATGAGAAAAAGCACATAACCTACTATAATTCTTATGTACGCATAGGTACACATATGTGCTAGTTATTGACCAACTTCGCCTATTTCTGATCATGCTTCATTTTGCTTTATCTGTGATGCCCACAAACGAACATTGTAAGCTCACGAGTATGTATATGTGTTTGTAAATGAATAATTTGTAGAAAATACATATATAAATACGTGTACAGAGCTATCCATTTCGGCACGCTGCGGTCATAAGTCTATAAGTCGGTATTTAATGGAACGAATACATGCATACATACGTACACATATACATACATATATTTATATTTGTATTTGTACTATGTTAACTTATGAAATAAATCTTAAAATCTAATACAGAGTAAAGCTATGGATGCGTACATATAAACATTTGCACATATAAATGTGCATAGTGTATGCCAGAAAAGGCAAGTAATATTTTAGTATTTTTGTATTATAAGTGCACACTTAGCCATATACTCATACGTTTATATTAGGGAAAGTAAAAAGTTTTGAATGTTTGCCCCTAGATAGCTTTATTGAGCCATTTTTAACGATTTACCCATCGGATCTTAATGTAAGGCGATGTGTGCCTGGCTATATGTTATAGCACCATTTTAAAATAGAAATGGAGAGGGGGAGAATTCTTAAAATATTCTGAACACTTTTGATTACAACAGTCATGCAAGGAATTTGAAATAAATTTAAGTGAGCAAATTAAAAATAAAAAAATGTCTCTTACCACGAACTTTTTTTAAATTTTGGTTAAGTCGTTGCCGTAAGAGTCTTTTACTATTTGCTTCTAAGTCCAGTATACCGCCAAACATTATTTTATCATAATGTAAAAATCTAATTTGTTTAGTCTCATATTGTGTGAAAGGCTGAAGACTACCATCAACCAACTGATCGGACCTTGTCTGTGTGGCTTCAGACCTGGAAAATCCACAATCCATCAGATGTTCTGATTCCAGATACTTGGAAAAGACCCATGAAAATAATAAAAATAATAATATACAGCTTGAAAAGGAGTTGCCTATATGCTGCGATGTTGCTGACGTTGCTCAATACGAGCAGCCCCGTCAGAATTGGGAAGGACCTCTCCGAGCCGTTTGATACCAAACGAGTTTAGGGTGACTCGCTGTTGTATGACTCCTTTAACCTGATGCCAGAAAATATCGTGCGAGCCACATAATTTAAAAGCTCAGGCACATTTTTTTATAAGAGTTTATAATTAAATTTTGCTTTCTGAATTTCCGTCGAGTGTAAAACTTCTTTGGATGAAATTTTGAACAAATTTTAAGCATAATTACGGCTCGGTTTCAGAAATTTCACTTAGTTCAATGGCGTTAAAACGGGTGATCCTGGCGAATGAATTGCTAAAAGTATCATGACTATTTACTTCTTGGGGATTTTGTTGTATGTGGCATAAGTCGCACGCATCCCCAATATTTATGCCATTAATAATTGGTAAAAAAAATACTGTTAAAATACTTCAATATTGCTCAATGTATTGCACTGTAGCAGTCGACTAAAATTCTTCTATAATATACCTTTTATGAGAGTTTTTATGGCGTTGATTTGCTGCGTTCATGTCTACAGCTATTCCGCAGAATGGCTGAAATGAGGATTTCAGTTTGCGTCCCTTGCGTCTTGACTGCGAAATTGCATATATTTGAGTCACAGTTTAAAATATTAGTTGGGCTTCGTATGTGCTGTAAGTCCTACACCTTTTTCGACTTAAGACGTGAATTTAAAATATTCATTGTGTTCATTATAGCTAAGGACTTTAGTTTCCAGGTGACTTCATAAAATTTAGTTATCTATCGATTTATGGATATAACCTTTTAAAAGGGGCGAAAAAAGGTCAGACCCGCGTGCCCAACAGAATGCTGTAAAAAAGGATTAACTGCCAAAGCTTTGCGCAGTTAACAGCAGAGCAGCAATGCGCAGCACAGCAGAATTTTTCATCCGCTGTTGCTTATCGAACGTACGTGAAAATATTTTTACATATGGCCGCCGTTGAGAACTGTTAAAAAATCAATGAAGATTCGTAATTTTCAACTTATTCTTTTTCGCCTGCATTCTACGAAGATATTCGCACTACAGTAACAGTCGAATTGAATTTTTGCATGTATTTATAAAGGGTCTCAGAAAAGTGACATACTAGATGTCAGTAGTAAATAATTTGCTTACAGTTTCCTTTTTTATGTCTTCGTCGACATTTGTCAGTACAATTTTACTGGATAGAACAACGCATTAAAAATAAGAACATCCTATCGGGTAAATTTGTGGTTTTTTGGTGGAGATAATCGTCCAAATGAGTAGATTATTAAACAGTTGGTGAAAAATTTCTTGAAGCTGGGTCTGTCTATTCTGTTGAGAAAATGTCTGCTGTAGCACACAGGAGTGCAAACAACCTTTAACATCGGTATGTCGACGTTCTTAACCAATAGGCATTTATGAATCGACTGATTGGCTTATTTGACCTGCAAACGTGCTCATGGTGGACATAGTATAAATGATGTCATTGTTCATATATAAGTATAATCGGTAGGAGCAGTATTTTGCATAAAAAAAGTGAAACTTGAAATAATCTAAAATTTTACGTATTTCACTTTAAGGCAGCATCGAGGCATGTCTTTTGAAAGCCTTTTTATATTCATGTTCGTATGGCTACATATATTATGTTTACTATCATATGTGTATATATATGTATATCATGTATGAACGATTCAAAAAATGATAAATTATTTAAGAGCATTTGAATATGATATTCTTTGTTTGAACAAAGTTTAAAAAAATTAAAGCAATCGATCTTTTGAAATGTTCAGATCTGGCTCCTTCTCCTAGTGGATATTATTATACATCTCAAATCTTTGTAAGCAAGTTGTCTTACGAAAGTATGGTACTAAGTTTACATTTCACGTAAAATGGCAGTCAAAATCCATACAAATTACATTACCGTGAAATATGCGTGAAATTTCGTATGTATCTCACGGCAAAGTAGTACTCAGTTCATGCCGATGGCAGTAACATTTTTCACACCAATTACAATGCACATGCCATTTAAGATTCAACGTTAACATACAATTCGGTTGCGAGTGAAGTGCTCCGAAGGTTTGACATTTTTAAGCGAAACACCAGCGCAAAGAGTGTATATAAATCTTCTTTATATTTTTGGTGTGAATATATATTTAATACACATATAAATTTGTTAAAACAACCTTTTCTTTCGAAAATTTCCCACTTGTTTCTTCTGTGTTTCAGAACAATCGAAAACTTATCCACAGTGTCCAAAATTAAAAAAGAAAATAAATTTTACTCTAAATGAATTTGTTTTGATTTTAATTGGAAAGAGTGAATAAGTGTGGTGCACATTGGAGAAATTGAAAGAGACTTCGACATTAAAAATGATTGACAATTACTAAAAATTCCCAAATTATACAAAGAGCAATTTGGTCCATTTGGTTTAGAGGAAGAATGCCAAACAAGGCCACTGAGTAAAAATAATTCAGTCTATTAAACTAAAAATTATATGCAGTGCCATATTTGTATGGCCTCTACTTATAACAATTCTTTGAATTAAATAAGAAATAAAGGTAAATAATAAAAGGAGAAGTAAGCAAGTGTTAAATTCGGTCTGAACCGTACTTTATATATCCAGATATATCCAGATGGAAAGTAATACGTGTACTAAGCTTGGACGAGTTTTATTAAGTCGTTATCGATATGCACGTATTTACCCAAAGGTGGGCGTGGCACTACCCTTTTTCAGAGTTTTTTTAATTCTTTTTCGTTTTTTGAGTTCATTATTTGTACCATTTGTGAGTCAGTTATAATAGATATATTACGTTCTTCTTCTATGATGAATTGTGCCCATTTTCAAGACCAACTCACCTTGGATGAAGACTAATATAAATGCCATACTTTTTTGAAATATAATAATTTTTTATCGAGCCAACGTGCTCACGGACCTGCGGATGGACGAATATGGATAAAGGGACTTATCCATTTCGATTTCTTTATGCTGTTATATGTACCCGTTTTGTGAACAAAATAGCCTTGTGAACTAAAATGCGCGACTACAACTAAGCAGTCAATGGTAAGAGTTAAAAATTACTACATTTCGAGTAGGCATAAAAGGTATATGAAATTTAAAAAAAAAAAATATTTGATTTGTACATAACTGTAAATACTCACATTCCAAAATGATTCTTCCAAAATATTATAGCCCGATTCACTCTCACCGAGCTATGCCGTAAAAATTATTCACACGAGGATTTATGCAAAGAAAATAAAAATATGCAAAGAAATTAAAAATTAGATAAATTTAAAAGTGAAATAAGAAACTAAAAACTAATTTTAATGTTCGCAAAGCAAAATGTAATCAAAGTAAAAAAATAATATCAAACTTCTAGCTACATACCGAAAAGCCGGAGCCAGTATCTTCATCCATAATCTCATTGTCGAAGTCATCCTAACGGAAGGTTAAAAATAAAAAGTTAAAATAAGTTTAAGGAAAAAATTTAATAATAATAATAAATAATAAATCCAAAAACATCAAATACAATATTTTAAATATTAAATAAAATAAAACAATTAAAATTTAATTAAAGTAAATAAATCTTACTAAAAAAATTTTTAAATGCACGTAAAAAAAGAATTGATATTAAGAATCAAATGAAAACTTGTAACTCCAACTCATAGGTAACCATATATTTCGGAACCCATGGCAAGAGACGGTACTCTAGTTCAGATTCATTTGAACATACTTATATACAAAATATAAAAAGAAGTAAAGAAAAACTCATTCTTTGCGTCTCTTTACACGTTATATACGAGGGCTGCTCTTTATATTTTGCGCCCAATAATGAAAACACAGTAAAATAATAATGAAAATGGCTTTATTGTTTTCCAAAATATTTTCCCGCGAATTCAATACAGTTTTGAATGCGCTTAAACCAATTTCCATAACACTTTTGCCAATCAGAAGTGGATACCTCAAAAATGAGCTATACAAAATCTTCAAACTCCTCTTAAAGCGTTGGAAAACCTTGACCTTTGATATTCGGAAACAAAAAGAAATAATTAAGTGCTAACTCAAGGCTCTAAGGCGGATTACTAGTTAATTTGATCTTTTGAATGCTTAAAAACTTTCTTGTGAGGAGCAGAGAGAGCTTGCTTTATCTTCGTGAAGGATCATTCGTTTTCGGCGGTTGACTTTCCTTAATTTTCCGAAAATTTCTTGCACACAAATAGCTGTGTATCACTCAGAATTGACTGTTTTAAGTTTCGCTAGTAATACAATTGCGATATGTAAAAACAGGCTACCATTTGCTTCGAGGTGCTTCTTTTGCGAAAAACTTTTGTTGTATTAAACTCCTTAATACCCATACAACCGATTCTGGCTCATATGCATAGATGCTGAAAATCTGCAATATTTCTTTACACCAATCGAGTCTTTTTTAGAGCAATTTTCAAATGAATTGGTATCCAGTGAGAACAAATACGCTTGACGACTAAATGTTCATTCAATTTTGAATGCATGCTAATCTCACTAATGTCCAATATTCGTTAGCAATTGGCATTCAATTTTGGGTTGACACAATTGTTTCTGGCACATCAACCGTTTTTGAATCTTCTTCTTCTTAATTGGCGCGATAACCGCTTACGCGATTTTGGCCGAGTTTAACAAAGCGCGCCAGTCATTTCTTTCTCGAGCTAACCGGCACCAATTGGACACACCAAGTGAAACCAAGTCCTTCTCCACCTGATCTTTCCAACGCAGAGGAGACCTTCCTCTTCCTCTGCTACCACCAGCTGGTACCGCATCGAATACTTTCAGATCTGTAGCGTTTGTATCCATTCGGACAACATGACCCAGCCAACGAAGCCGCTGGATCTTTATTCGCTGCGCTATGTCTATGTCGTCGTAAATCTCATACAGCTCATTGTTCCATCGTCTGCGATATTCGCCGTTGCCAACGTGCAAAGGTCCAAAAATCCTACGCAGAATCTTTCTCTCGAACACTCCAAGCGTCGCTTCATCGGATGTTATCATCGTTCAAGCTTCTGCGCTATACGTTAGGACGGGCATGATGAGAGCCGTTTTTGAATCGCCTGTACGAAATTCATTCTGCAAAGATCCACGTCCACGTTAAAACTCGTTGTATCAGCGACAAAGTGTGCAGCTTTTATGTCAAATATCTCTGTAAGTTGATCAATTACCTCTTGTCTTGATAATCCAAGTCGAAAATTGTAATAAATCATTGCACGAAAATATATAATTCCATTATTTAGGCCAGTGAATTTATCAACTTACTGAGAAAAGGAGAATTAAAGCTCGTAAGTAAAAACGTCATATTTAAATTTAAGCTAAAAAATACTAAACTAAAAATACCGATTTATAATTCACCATTTGTGTTGTTGTAAAATCAACCCTGTTAAAATGCAACTCTCCCACACAGCCTGTTGCCATGTCATCAACGAAAATATAACCAAATTTACCGATATATTTTAGTATTTAAAATTAAATTTTGCCATAATTAGATAATACTTATGTGCGTATCTTTGTTTATATACATGCATACTTGTATACATATAAAATTTATGTTATTGATAGAATTGGCTTGAAGCCGTTTTTAGATGACTCGCCGAGTTCTTCCTCCAATTTATGATGTGAATATTGGATGTGTGAGGCCGATGGTTTTTATGGCGGGGTTTATCATTCCCTGGTCAGGCGCGACTGCTTTACAAAGCTTTTCCTATAATTTGGTGTTTTATGCTCAGAGTGGCTTTCGAGCACGGAGGGATTATCGGCAATTTTCATAAATTACCGCTATGCGACACATCAAAAACAATATCCTGCATTAACCAGCAGCATCCAGCCGCAAAACCACAAAAAATGGTGTGTTATAGTACATACAAAAACACATACTTATGTAAATTAAAATATGCAAATAAAAGCACATTCTGGTATATGAGCAGACAGATGAGCTAATGTAAAGGCAATGGCTAAGCGGCTAGAAACCACAAATACCTATATTGTTATGTGTACATTTTGGTATTATGGATCTTGCATTGTGTGAACACTGAACTTTCACTCCACCAAATGAAATCGCAGCATTTGTGGCAACATAGCAAAATTAATGGATTATGCAAAATTAGTTAGAAAATGAAAAATTTATGTTAATTTAATTGCTTTCCTAAATAATTATTGACTACGTATAGGTGCATTCTCCATTGAATAGCGGGAAAGGGGAGAAAAAACAGTGGTTAGCAGGACTGCAACCAATAAAATTTTTTATTAAATGAATAATTTTAAATGCGTGTGACTGTGTGTGTGTGTGTGTAAATTGCAGCTTATTCCAAATGTGGTTTATTGCATACATAGGTGCAGGCATTTATTTAGAAGTGTGTGGATTGCATGGAGATTAAGGCTTATGTGTGAGCTCACAATTTTTCTTCTCGCTGTTGTTAATTAACCCAATTGAAACGCCAATTGAAGCCAAGCCGAGTAAGCCGCAAATGCTGTCTATACGTATGTGTATGTAAAGGGTTTTCCAATAAGAGGTGTTATTTTGATATTAAAAGAAAAATGCTATTTTTTAATTTAATCGGATGTTTATTTCATTATAAAGAGGAAGGTATGCCGTTAATTGTGAAAAAGTTAATATCAGGCAAATGACCACCACGTCCACGCTTACAGGACAATATCTTTTCATGAAATTTTCCTTAACCGAATTGCAAAGTGGCTGCCCTCGATGTGGCTGCATCACGAATTCAATATTTGAGGTCTTGAATCGACCTTAGGCTGTTGGCGTAGACCTCTTTCACGTGGCCCCAAAGAAAAAAATAACAAGGTGTTAAATCACAAGATCTCGATGGCCAATTGTGATCACGGTCACGAGAGATAACACGATCCGAAAACTTTTCCCGTATAATATCAATGGTTTCGTTGCTTGTGTGGCATGTAGCGTCGCCTTCTTGAAAATAAACGTTGTCCACATTAATCATCATCACTCAATAGCATTTTATATATTTAAATAACACCTGTTATTGGAAAACCCTTTAGTAATATTTTGGTATTTACTTTGCATTCAGCTAATTCAAAAATTCCAGTTATTATAATTTTTTGCAAAATTTGTTTTTTTTTTCATTATTATTATTTACGTTATATTTGATTGGATTTCACTAAACCAATTATTTGTTCTTAATTTATGGTTTCAAAAGAGCAAAAATTTTACGCTAATCAACTTGAATAGTTGTATAAATCGAAATTTAGTTATTATTATCCACCTTCATTTAATGGCATAATCAAATAGATGAAATTGGATAAATTAGGCAATGCATGAAAATTGTATAATAACATTGCCAAATGGGGGACTGTTTCAATTGTAAATTTAATTACTAATTTTCATAGAATCTTTCGAGTTTTTATGTCTATGCATGCGACTGTTAACTGCTGCACATAAACACGTCAAGATCCAGGCACACCTACATTTTGCTTTACGCTTAAACATCTGCCTTTATGGCTATTTTTAAAACACATAGGCGCAATATCCATATATGTATGCATGTGTATGTATGCGCTGGATCCTTACTTTGGGGGAAAATAGCTCATCTACCTAAAGACCATAAATACCTGCAGATACACACATATGCACATGTGTAATTTTTTTGTTTTTTATGTTGTTTTTTTTTTGTAACACTAACACAAACATGCGAGAAAATGATGCCCCAAGGACAAAAGTATGCTAGCACATAGTGTAAACATAAAACAACAGCAAAAACAAAGTGCCAGCAACAAAGTTATATATATAAGTACGAAGTTCGTTGCACAAAGTAAGGAAAAAGTGAAAAATTTATTTGACACACTTTTTCAGTTGCACACACCCATACATGAGTTGCAAACAAAAACGTGAAAGAACGGTAGATATATGAGTACTGGTAGAAAATCTACAGCTACTGCTGTTAAAAACTACACAACTTTTATAAGCGAGACTAGTTAGTTTTTACTATTTTGGGACTACAAATAAACGGCTGATTGCCAAGTAGAGTAAAATTTTCTATTAAAATAAATTCTTTAGTTAATATTATGGACGATAAATACTTAAAAAATTGAGATCAACTTAAGATATGCATCTATAAATAGGTCTTCGGTAAGAATCTCTTACCTTTAACTCTGTCCACGTTCTGGGTATGTAACCTAGCAGAACAGTTGCTCTCTTTATTTTAGATAGGACTAAACTCAAAACTTCACCGTGATAAGCTTAGTTATAGTATATTGGGCGCTTACAGCCCTTATTGGTTGTTTCAAGCAGTCTTTCTTCCAATTTGTGGTGTACGCCTTGGTGTTCTTCTACAAATGGAGAGACCTACAGTTTTCTGTCGCCTCCGAATGGCGGCTGGTTTTTTATGAGAAGCTTTTTCATAGCAGAAATACTCTCGGAAGTTTGCCATTACCTGCCGAATGGCGACCGCTATTAGAAGAAGAAACGTTTCCTGTCATTTGAAATTCGAACCCGCGCACTATCGAATGGTAGTCAAGTATCAAGACATGCGGCTACGACGGCCGTAGGTATATTATAAATAATTTCATGAAAAGCAAACTTAACAAATAAGCCATGATTTTCTTACATGGCTTGAACTCCTGTAAGTTGTTTCGCGCATCATCAAAGGTACACAATTTTGATGCTGTGTGGTCCTGCTAAACCACTTCATTCAAATTGTTCACACAAACAATTATGTATGTACATATGTGGATCTAAACATAAATGTACATGCATATGTATAATATAAGTAGGTATAACTTCACTATTTTTAAACCGCTTATGAATGAGGTTAAAACAGCGTGTGAATTCTCGCTTTTGTTACGCTATTTTGTACAAAATGAAGCACTAAAAATACATTTGAGTAGCAAAATATATTTACATATACAAGGTGGCGTAGAATTAATCATCCCATCAGCAGATTTATAATTTTTGCAAATGGCTTTGTACGTCAATCATATTTTGTGAACTTAACAGCTGCAATATACGAACAGACAAGCAATGAAGCGCGTAAAACTTGGAATATATATTTTTTTAATTAGTATGAAAGTTTTTCAAAAAGCGAATTAGGTGATTCATTTTGGGCCGCTTTGAATGCCTTGAATAGACAGATATACTCAACATATATATTGTAGTATATACTCACCGAGTATGAAAAAATACCAGTCTAACGGTTAGACGCGATAGAAGTGAAACCTTCCGCAAAACAAACTGAGAGAGAATGAGACGAAAGCAGCATTAGGAGCGGGATAATTATAGGTTCATTATAATATTGCTGTAAAGTTCATATTTTATTTTCTTCATTTTATTATTATTCATCCTCAATGTTTTCAATTTCAACAAATGATACGAGTGGCTTATGATAGCTAAAATATGAAACAAATGCATTGGTTTCGATGTTGTCAACATATCTTTGAAATACCGCGTCAATTGTTGTTTTTGATCGTGTTGTCGATTCAGTGCGATTGTTACACATTTTTAAGTTGAATGTTGTATTGAGAAAGTCAATTAAAGGAACCGCTGTGTCCAATGCAAAATTTACGTTAAAATCGCCACTTAAAATCATTGGAACTTTATCGTAATATTTTCTAAGTATCCGCGATACTTCTGGTGTATACTTTATTAAATTTTCGTGAATGAATTCCGTGATGCTATTTATTGACTGATTCGGTGAGATATAATTTTTTCTGTCGATATTCACGATACTTTTCTGCATTATTTTTCGGCATAATTGCAGTAAATATTTAAAAATGAAAATATTTACGAATATAAAAATACGGACGCAATACAGCACACGCGGTTGCTATTATGAGCGTCGTAACGCGTATATTACACAGACGTACTAACATACACACACACATTCGTAGGACGCTTGGTTTAAGCAAGTGTTAAGTAGTGTAGTATAGGTATACATAATGCCTTCTCGCTCACCGTGGCTCCGTAATACGCAGACGCGCACACATACGTACTAGCATACATACAAACAAACATTCGTATGACGCTTAAACTAAACACCAAAGCAAGTAATAGGCAGTGTAGTATACATACTACAATACTCACTATACTAGCGTGGCTCAGCAGTACGCATCCACACACATATACGTATATCAACATGTAACGCTTCGTAGCCAAGGGTGTCGCTTTTTCGTTTCGTCGACTCTCAAATCACTCCCAACGATTCTAAAGAAGTTTTCACTTCAAAATCGGCCTGCTTTCTCTTTTAATAGTTGTATTTATTGTAAGGTATTTTAAGATATTAATTTAACGAATACTTCTAATACTACTACATTTTCTTATAACAAACTGTATATATGTAAATGTGTTTTCATATGATAATGGTTTTTTTTTAACAAAATACAAAAAAAAAATTAAATGTAAAAAACTAATTCCACGACCCCAAACCAGTTAGGTACGAATACTATCCAGAAAAGGAGTCGAATTATGGTAAATTAAATTTGTCTTGTATACAGAATAGTTCTTTAACTTAGTTACTTTAAATATATAAAAATATTATTCATATTACAGCAAAAAACATATATATTTATTTATTTGTTTAAAAAGGAGCCAGTATCTATAAGACATTTTGGTCTTTTATAATACATCAATACATTCACATTTCAGATTACTTATACAATAAAAAAAAATTAATTGACGCGTGCACTTCTGTTAGGTGTTTGGCCAAGCTCCTCCTCCTATTTGTGGTATGCGTCTGGATGTTGTTCCACAAATGGAGGGACCTACAGTTTTAAGCCGGCTCCGAACGGCAAATAATATTTATGAGGCGCTTTTTCATAGCAGAAATACACTCGGAGATTTACCATTGCCTGCCTCGAACCGACCGCTATTAGAAAACACTTTTTTCTTCATTTTGGTGTTTCATAGAGATTTAAATCTACGTTTTACCAAGTTATAGACACCTTTATAAAGAAAACTTTGAAACACATTGTGTACTTTTACAATAAAAGGAAGACAGCACTCAAATCATATTCTTGCAATCAAAATATGTCAATGGCAGTACAAATACATTAAAATGGGAATTATTTTTCCTTTTCTAGAGTATACAGGAATTGCAGCCTTCCGCTATATTATATTCAATCTTGCTTATCAACCATTTTAGCTAATAAAGCCTCTAAAATTCTCATAAAGGCGCTACATATTTTGAATTTTTAATTTTGTTTTTAAATTTACGTTACTTTTTTATAAAAATAATGTTCATACTACAAAAAAAACCCGAAAGATCTAATTTTAAAACTTTGTATATTTAAAACTGTATATAAGATTTGAAAAAATTCTAAATTTTTTTTATTTAAATCTTAAACTTTCTATTCAAAATTTAAAAGAAAAGAAATGTGTATGCTCATTTTTAGGTACATCAGTATTCCTATATTTATCGCTAAGTTTATTTTGATCTTATTTATATGTGTTAGTACATAGTTAGTTTTAAGTTTGCTTTGTATAAAAGTAATTTTGAATTTTATGACTTTCAGCCAGTTTATGAATTTCAAAAGACTAAAAACTCTTACAGATACAGCCACATTATTAATATTAAAATAAATAAATACGCAATTGTATAGACCATTAGAATGCAAGCCCACAAAATGCAATTTTGAATTCGTTCTAAATTTTCGTTGATTTGTGATAATATTTTTCTTTAACGATGTTTCGCGTTTTCTCCATGTCAAAAACGTCGGTCATTCGGTTTATGGAGAATTAAGACGTTTGAAAAAAAAATAAATAAAAAAATTGTTGAAAGTAAAAAAATAGTAAGTAAGTATTCAAAACTTTTCGATTTATAATATTTTCGTGGGGTTTAAATGCGTCTATGCCACACGGAGTGACCAACGTCTATGAAGCTATAACAATACAACTTCCACTTCTTATTCGTTTATTTAGGATGATTCCTGTTTACAAAAATATATTGAGATAACTTTTAATGCCATTTAATGGCCATAGATATAGTGTGAATTATTTGGCCACTACTCGCCATGCTTTCTATGCGTACGGACATTCTCCGGATGTTATTGTGCCACATTTTTTTCCTTCCTCTTATTCGCCGCCTTACGTCTGTTACATTCAATTTCCTCATTTGATTTCCTGGCATTACATTATTTTTAAACATATTGTTTGGAGCGCTTCAAGGAAACGGTGTGTGAAACTTCAATGCCCCTTCCTTGGGTCTTAGGTGGGCGAATAAGCTCGAATTAAATTTATATAGGAAGAAGAATCTTTGTTTTTGCTGGAAACATCATTTTTGAAACTGTAAATTATGTTTTCCCCCTCAAAAATTTCGTTTCATTAATTTCGAACAAAAATCTTCGATTAAGTACTGGATATAATCTGTATGCACTAACCTAAAAAATATGTTTGATATGATTACTTTCAGATGGATCAATACCAAGTTTTAGAGGTCCAACTAAGTAGGTGCACCCAAACCTAATTTTGTTTTTGTTTATTGGAGTGAAGGCAGTAAGCACTTCAATCGGTGCACCGGCCCAGTTATGCATCAAATTTAATTATTTGCGTAATGTGGTAGAAAATAATAAATAACCGAGTGTTTCTGGTTTCCTTCTTTCTTCAAAATTAAATTATGAAAGAATGTAGCACTTTGATATAAATGTGATAGTTCTTTGATATACTAAATGTGATAATTCTGACTGATCCTTAAACTGTAGTGGCTTTAAACTTTTACGCAAAACTAAATATTTATAATAGACTCGTACATAGGCGCAATAGCAGCGCTTGAAACACTGCCAGCACAAAACCAGCAGCACTAAAAAATATGCAGTGGCTGTGCTGCGAAAACAATAATTTTTATAACCGCACGCAATTGAGCGTTTGTATGCAACAGCATAAATGGATGAAAGCAGTTGATTTATAGGCCAGTCACAATGGTTCCGCTGCGTCCGTTGTGGCAACGAATTTGACTAACAGCTAAATGGATTATACAAAAGTTGGCTACTTTCAACTTTTTTCGTACGAAAATTCCGACACAAATGACAATTGGATAAAAAAGGAAGAATTTGCATCGCGCAAATTTTCATCGGTGGTATTTTTATTATATCAAATTAAATACAAAATATTAATGGAATAATTTTTTTCTTTTCTGTTTAATTATATACCTAAGATACGTGCATTTTTCACAAGCGTTGTACAATTTAAACTTCTTCTTCTTGATTGGGGCGATATCCGCTTATGGGGTTATGGGTAGTCAGAATTTTCAAAACGTTTTTTGCATGGTCGAGTTCAAAAACGTCGCCAGTCGCTTTTTTCTTATGCTAGCTGGCGCCAGTTGGACAAACCAAGTGAAGCCTTTCTATCCTTTTCTATCTGTTCTTTCCTTCCTCTTTCCCTGCTACAATTAGCTGGCATTGCATTGAATACTTTCAGAGGCGGAGTACATGACATAACCAACGAAGCCGATGGATATTTATTGTACAATTGCAACCAGTATATACTTATATATTATAAAAAGGGCTTTATTGCTCCCTGGAACCATAGGAAATAATATAACATATATAAAAGGATGCTGATAAGCAATTTTCATTTGATGATTTAATTTAATTGAGTTAATTTAAATGCACCCTTATCTTTTAATAAAAGCTCGAAAGAGTGTAGTTGTGAAGCAAGTTAAAATTTTTTCTACATTCTAGCTTATGGCGTTTCAGTAATTCCAAATTTTATCCTAAAAAATCCATGTGTGCCGTGATTTCGATTACGTGAGCACACTCACCATTTACGACTGCGATAAATAAGCATTTAAATTATTATTATTATTTCAATAGCTTACCTTTTTATTAATGCTTTTAATTTTATAATATATAGCACAACGAAATATAATATATTTGAAGTGAAAACTTCTTTAGAATCGTTGGGAGTGATTTGAGACTCGATGAAACGAAAAAGCGACACCAAAAAGAAGAATGTGTATGTATAGAAAATGCTTCATTACCAGGCACACAGAAGGATGGCATAAGCAAATTTAAATTTGTGAACTTATATATGTATGTATATGTGCGGATATATGTATATATGTTGTGTGTATGTACATATGTGCCTCGCCACATCAAAACATACGGTAAAATTTCTCAAGAAATCCAGCGCGCATTCATAGGCACAGCGCACATTCATAGGCGCAGCATTGCATGTACAGTAGGGCGGGTCGATTTAAAAATCGCTCATTGCATCGTTTTAGAGGTATGGTTCCTTCGGCAAAATTTCTTATTCTGATCCCTAGAATATGATTTTCAGAGAGCGATGGGCGATTTTTTTGCCTTCCCACAAATCGACTCGGGCTAATGTACAGTAACCTTGAACAGGCAGCTGCGGTTGTCGAGCATTTAGAAACATATATTTACATACATATATGGGTGCAAACATATTTACGGAGCCGCGGGCACTCGACTTGACAAAAATTGAATATTGGCAAATAATTCTACGCGAAATATTCCAATATTGACTGTTTTCGAATTGTCGAGAAAATTAGCATATGGGCGGCTCGTTTTATGAATGAAAGTACTTGCTCTTCGAACTATGAGCTCGAATTTATAAATCAATTTTTTGATGATGAGTTTTTGTTGCACAGCACAATAGTTGAAACTGTTCGGCGCCGCCGCGACTGCTCAGCGCTATGGCAACTAGGATGATGGCCGCTACGCCTCCGCCTATTAATGCATTTTGTTCTTGTAGTCGCTAGGCATAGAATTTTAGCTTTGGACGACATACGCATTTACAGGAATAAAGTGAGTGGCCTGAGTGTGCGGTTGTATGTAGATGCATATGTGTATATTAATAAGCAGTGTTTTGCTGGAAGTTCAGAACACAAATATGTATGTACGTACATAGGCTAGGCCATAGTATAGCATACATACATATGTATAAAAAATTCAAACCAAGCGTCCTACGAATGTTTGCGTGTATGTTAGTACGTCTGTGTATTATACGCGCTACAACGCTCATAATAGCAACCGCGTGTGCTGTATTGCGTCCATATTTTTATATTCGTAAATATTTTCATTTTTAAATATTTACCGCAATTATGCCGAAAAATAATGCAGAAAAGTGTCGTGAATATCGACAGAAAAAACAAACAGAAAGAAAATAAAACTAAAAACCAGATTGTGCAATGGAAAAACAGTTTTAATTGTGGCAATTTATATTTCACCGAATCAATCAATAAATAGCATCACGGAATTCATTCACGAAAATTTAATAAAGTGTACACCAGAAGTATCGCGGATACTTACGATAAAGTTCCATTGATTTTAAGTGGCGATTTTAACGTAAATTTTGCATTGAGCACAGCGGTTCCTTTAATTGATTTTCTCAATACAACATACAATTTAAAAATGTGTAACAATCGAACTGAATCGACAACACGATCAAAAACAACAAACAACGCGGTATTTCAAAGATATGTTGACCACATCGAAACCAAAGCATTTGTATCATATTTTAGCTATCATAAGCCACTCGTATCATTTGTTGAAATTGAAAACATTGAGGATGAATAACAATAAAATGAAGAAAATAAAATATGAACTTTATAGCAATATTATAATGAACCTATAATTATCCCGCTCCTAATGCTGCTTTCGTCTCATTCTCTCTCAGTTTGTTTTACGGAAGGTTTCACTTCTATCGCGTCTAACCGTTAGACTGGTATTTTTTTTTATTTGATTTGCCGCTGGCCCATTTGGAGAGGCCTATTATATTTCATACAATAACGGTATTTTCAAAAAATAATAAGATGTGAAATCTTCAATTCACTTGGATCCGGCTCGCATATTATTGAGGTCGGATAAAATCGTAGACGGGGTGGACATAGAACCATCTATGTCAACAATATCTATGCCAAAACTTCCAACGTCGCAAAAAATGTTGTTCCAAAGGTTCAGCGTTGTCACCATCCAGACTCCGCAAGGGTTAAGTGGGGAATGTCTTGTAAAGGCGTTACATCTCTTCATTTCTGCGAAAAAAGGTTAAGACCGGGGCAAAAGTGTAGCAGGAGGATGTCTTAAAAGTCGTGGAGAAGCATATGAGCAGTACTCTCTTTTCGATGGAGGGCGTTGGATCTTCCAGTAAGATTGCGTTCCAGCCCATAAGGCAAAAACCTACCCATCAGTGGCCAAAAAACAATATTGCTGGGTTCATAGCTCCAGAAGATTTGCCGTCTGGAAGTCCAGATCTGAATCCATTGTATTACAGTTTGTGGTCAAAATTGAAGAACATGGGCTGTCGAATACCTCAGAGAAATTTGGAGAATCTCTAACAATCTTTTGTTCGAGCAGCGCTCGTATTATCCATGCAATCCGGGCATGCTGCAATAGCGGAATGCACTAATCGTTTTAAGGCTTCTGTAAAAGCAAATGGTGACCATTTCGAAAGAAGTTAAAAATTTATTTTTTCTAATATTTACATTATTAAATTTATTTATTTATTCATTCTTTCATCAATTAAAGTACAACTCAAATAGATTACTAATACTAAAGCTTAAATATAATATATAGTAATCAATACTGTGAGATATATTAGTCACAATTCAAAAAGTGTATCTCCAGAGTAAGTTTTGATTTGAAAGTCTCTCGTGAGTTAGAGAATATATCCAATTTTTTGCATAATTGGAAAAAAAGTATTACTTATGGCAGGACTAATTACAGGGTGTGCGGTGGAGGAAATTAAAAAATAATTATTTATGTTAAAAATTAATTTCTATAGCTATTGCAAAGAAGACAAGTGCGGACTTTATTTTTCAATTAAAATTATTTTCTCTAAATGTTAGTCATTATGTCGGATACATTCTTGGAATCAGGCTTTGGTGCCGCTCGGCGAAAAAGTGATGTCGGTATGCCTCGCGAATGATATTTTTATTTAGTGTTGAGATGGTCGCTAGGCTTGTTTCATACACTTTACTTTCTAGGGAAGCCCACAGAAAAAAATCTACAGGGATATGACCGGACGGTAAGAACATGGAACATCGCGTAAAGTCGAATATTGTAACATGAACAAAATCTACAACGAAACCCGTCTAACGAAATGTGAAAAGCGACATCATGACTAAATAACCGCAAGAATATCGAAGCTAACGCGGTTCTTTTTAAACTGAAAGCCCAATTCTCACATCGGGCACCCTGTATAAGTATGTACTAATGGACATTTAAGTGATGACTCAACAACTTCTATACGTACGACGTTTAACGTTTATGTAGATAATTAAACTCTCACTTATGCACACAAGTATACATATGTATTGGTGTAGGGAATGTTTGCTTTAGTGAGCAGGCTCACTGCATTTAGAAAAGGCAGGTATTAAAAGGAGTTACGTGGCCTATTTGCAGCAAACTTCGTAACAAATAAACACACCAACGCGTGCAAGCATTGTTTTTGTATCATGCCATGTTTAACATAAAATAATAGGCATGGCCTACATGTTTCATACTTATATACATATATGCACACATACAGTGGCTCACATAACTGTTCTGCAAGTGAGTCTTTAAATGTTTATACTTTTAATAGTTAACTTGTAAATTATTTCAGAAGTTCTCGTACCTAGAAGTCTACATAAATAGTTCAGAAAGATTAAAAAATTAAAAAAAAAAACAAAAATTGTATTCATTGGTCACAAAATTTGCTTTTGACTGGTAGTGTTGGAAAGCTCTTGGAAAAGATTATAATATCAAATTACTTGGCAGAATACAAAGGTCAGAGAACCTCGTGATTTCGATAGATCTCCATATGAAGAAGATGACAACCATGAGTGCATTTAGGTTAAATGAAGCGGATCGCTGGAAGATTATCACTTCGGGAAGGGTCTTTCCCTTAAAAACTTCGACAGTATATCCTGCACAGATGATTCAAACGTGAATTGGGGTATTTGAGGAGGTATATATTCGCGTAGACTTAGAATTGAAAAATCCATGCGTCTTCTTAATACTAGCAATTTTCCAGGCAATAGGAGAAGCTTTTAGGCTACTAATCGCATACTTATCTATTAAGGGCAATATAGCTATTCTTTCTAATGGCAAAGCTACAATCCAGGCATTGATTTCGGCTACAACAACCGCTAAAGTAGTGGAACAAAGCAGATATAGCCTTACCACCCTGAATGTAAACCATAAAATTACCTTAATCTGGGTCCCGTGGGATAGTGAAGGAAACGGGAAAATGGACAAACAGGCAAGAGGGGGACTTGCCACAAGTCAAATTCTTACAATCTCCCCAAAATATCTGCGAATTGCGGATTTAAAATGAAAGAATCAGGCGACATGCAAAGTTAGCAGAACGTCATGGCACCCCTGCAACAAATAACAACCATCAACATTGCCAAATATTAACAACAGGGATGCTTGTAGTTTCCCGGCAGTGATAATTGGCTTCTGGTCCATGGGAGGACAGCCAGCCAAAATGGGAATCCCTTACAATTCATACTATCGTAGTTGCAATCAACCGGAGAGAAAGGAAACTATCTTCCACTTCCGCGGAGAGTACCCTACCCGATGGAAAGCGAAGATGTTAGCCCTTGGCAAACCTCTTTTTTTAAACCTCAATGAGCTGGCCGGCATAGACATAAACAAGCTTATAAGGGTTGTCAATGGCACAAACTGGATATAGTCGTGAAAAAATAATCGTATAAACGAAATGTTGCGGAAGCACTAATTGGAAAGTGCCGTATAAATATGTACATATACCAGCTATTTAATATTTCATATGATAAACATTATTTTTGGAAACCGCCTCTAACGGTCCTCGCATAACTTTTCGACAAAATTCGGCGTTTTTGTTTTATTCAGCCTTAGTCCACTCTTTGATGAAATTTTGTGTTCCCGCACTTTATCCTAGAGATATACCCAAGACTCTATAGAATTTACCTGTATGCCATGACTTTGTATTGAGAAGTATTCACATTTTAGCATCATGGGCTGTACATACATATGTTTGGTATCGTTGGAGAGTTCAAATAAAACTCGTTCCTTGACATAGTCATTCTTTCTGCACTGGAATATAAGTATCGCTTCAGAATAGGCATATAATTGAAATAAATAAAAAGTAGTTTTCTGACACCTTGCTTTGAAATTTTGCCCCAAACCATTACAGAACCTCTGCCGTGCTTAACCATGGATTTAAGGTTTTTGATGCGCAGCACTTCATCTGATATCTGTCATACGATACCACATTCATGTGATGCATCTGATGATGTACTATAGATTATGGTTTCCAAAAACTCAAAACAAAGAATTTTGTTTCCTAGGTGCTGACAAATAAAAACCGACCATCGCGGAATATATTTTCTAATTTACATTGTATTGATATCGACTTCAAACATAGAAATATATATCTAAGGAATTTAAAATTTGTACACACAAGAATCTATGCATAATACTTCTGTGAGCCACTGTATGCACATGTATGTGTATGGGCATGTGCAGATGGGCGGTTAGAGCAGTGCCGTTTATAAACATACTCGTGTACGTACATATGTATGCGTGTATGTGCAAAGTGTATGTAAACTCATTGCGTTAAAGTACAGTAAAGGAGTTGAGTAAAAATGCTACCTCGAGGCGGAAAATAAAAGTCTGGCCGTGTGCAAGGTGTAGCATTTTAGTATGAGATAGAGATGATAGCAGATGCTCACACACCTATGCATACGCAAAGGATAACCTTAGCGCAAAAGAAATAGAAACAGTCTCACAGGATAACTAGTTTGCGATAGCTCCTGCCATTTTGCTCTTGTCAAATAGTATAATCAAACGGTTATACCTTCTGCTGTTGCCCATCGCAATAATAGTGGTTTATTCTTCGTTACATTCTTCTGGCTTTGTTCACGTCAAAGCACATGCCTTGGAGTTCAGAGTTAGGTGCATTTCGGCTTGTAAAGTATAGAGTTCGTCGCAGCTAATGATTTCTTCTTATAAGCGACCGCAGGAAATTATAGCTAAAAATTATAGCCCATCTCGCTGATACACGATTTATGCAATGAATAAGCCGGGTTTCGCCCATGTCCGCAATCAGGTGTGTTCTCGTGTGTAAAGGAGTGACGAAAACATTATCAGCTTTGTACAGGACTTGCACGCGATCGCTTGCTTGGTTCGAGTGCCAGTATTGAAGTACAAACCGGGGTCAGGGAGGATTGTGTGCTTTCGGCGCTGTTATTCAATTTAGTTTCGAACATGTTGGACACAAGCTTGCATGGAGAATTGAGGCACAGCCTATAGTCTGATCGGGCATCTAGAAGACCCGAACTACACGGATGATATATGCCTGATGCGTTCAGTGCTTTTGTAGGTCAAACAGGGACAAAAATCAACATAGCTGAAACAAAACGTATGTGCTTTATTATAAAAATGACGGATTAGCAGCAGATATTCGTATTTGCATGTCAAAAGAACTGTCTTTCGTTGGTATGCTGAATAAAGTCTGGAGATTGGCGCACATATCCAGACGTACGAAGTAGCGAAGTTTTCAACGCCTGTACTGTATGTGTGAGAACTTGAACATATGCGACTTGCAAACGTTCGAAACTTTCTTTAACCGCTTTCTATAGAAAATTATGCGGATATTCTGGCCTAAAACAATAAATAATACGGACCTATGGGTTACTATTAAACAAATACCTATCCTCCTTGAAGTACTACATCGCAAATGGGAGTGTATTGGATATAATCACAGATGAGGGAGACCAGACCATCTGGAGGCGACAGGTAGATGCAGAAGCGCAGAAAGCAGGCTACTCGTGAAAACAAATAAAATTTCTGGCTGCAAATAAATCAATTTTAAATCGATTTGTTTGTTGAGGCTCTATGTTGCACCTAGGAACCACGGGGAAATATATTTTATATAAGAACTGACTATCTAGAAAGGCTAATTATGCATAGCTCGATTTACAATAGGGTTATGAGGAACTACTACAACTGTACAACCAACTGTAAAGTATGTTTCCGGCAGCCTTTGTTGACTTAAGTGCTCTTACTTTCAGCAGACACGAACATCCATATGTATGTGTTTATATGTAAAAGTGAAGCATTTATTATTTGATACTATATGTATGTATGCGTGTTTAGTTAGTTGACTGTGTGCAAGCTCGAAATGCCAACAATTTGCGCTGAAAACTCCCTTTATGCATCTCGTGTTTGCTTAACACTTTTTTTCTGTCATCCACTTTCTCTGGTTTTCACTTTCAGGAGCTGTTACTTAGCTGGTAAAACCTGCATTTTTAAACGATAAAGTTATAGCACACACACATAAATATGCAGAAGAATAAAATAAAAGCGCAAAGGCATTCTTGTGTTAGCCGCACGATAAGGCTAAGCTAAAAGCGGCTTTGAACAGCCAGAAAATATGCTACAGATATTCTTGCAACTGTCACATAGCACACGAAGAAAAGATGGAGGGCAGCGCAAACTGGAATGAAGGTAAGAGAAAATTATGTAAGAATAAGCTTCCGTATGCGCTGCGCTCAGAACCAGAATTCTTTTCGCTCCTGTGGCTTCGTATGCCCTTAAAATTCTTTTTCTTCTATCTCGCTCTCACACTCTAATGCTTCCTATACCCACTCAAGTCTTTTGTATGCATAGGCAAGTAAAACACAAATATTGACATAGTTTATTTACAAAGTTAAAATTTACTATTTGTCCTTTTCTCAAAGGGTGTTGGCTGCTATCCCTACAAGAATTGGATGGTGAAAGCTAATACATAACAATTTTTTAACTGATGCATGCGCAAATGCTTTCAATAATTTTGCTTTAGATGTAAGAGAAGAGATCATATGGGTTTATTTTGAAATTTCAAAAATGTTTTCGCAAAAGTGAAACAAATATTGACAAAGTTATATTTCTCCCAAGAGTAGAGTTCAGAATTGAAAATTGTTGTGAGCAGTCTAATCGCGCATGCATGACCGCAGTATCGGAAATTGATCTACGTATTGGAAACTGTTATGGTTGTTCAAGAAAAATGATTTAAAACTAAATTTCTCAGATCAGTGATTAGTCGGAAATAATAGATCAGAATAAATTAATGCAAAAAGGTCATCCGAAAAATGGAGTATTCAATTGGTCGGATGACGACCGAAATTCATGATGGCGCCTCAGACGAATAGACATACCCTATAAAAATTTAGGAAATGCTG
The DNA here is from genome assembly GCF_027943255.1 of Anastrepha obliqua. NCBI lineage: Eukaryota > Metazoa > Arthropoda > Insecta > Diptera > Tephritidae > Anastrepha > Anastrepha obliqua. The sequence continues at coordinate 61,267,559 of NC_072894.1, forward strand.
CTGGAGTTACATTACATATAAATATATTTGGAGCTTGCACCCTTTATTCCACGTTTAGCCGAGCTCCTCCTCCTGCATATTTTTTGTGTACGTCTTGCCGCCTCCGATCGGTTTTTCGATAGTTTTTTATGAGGAACTTTACATAACAGAAATACTTTTGGAGGCTTGCCATTGCCTGCGAAGGGGCGACCCTTTTAGAAAAACACATTTTCTATAATTTGGTGTTTCGTGCCCGTGTACCTTCGACTGGTAGTCACGCCCCAACTAATCGGCTACGGCGGCCGCAACGGTTAGAAATCCCGGTCGCTCCAACAACGTAGGACCCACTGTCGTGGGAACTCACCTCTTGCAGTCCTGTACCGCGCTGCAAGACTTCTATTAATATAAAAATATATGGATGCAAGCTCGAAATATGAGACATGTATTTATAAGATGTGAAGAACATTAAAATAAATTTATTTTTGAAGGATATTTATAGAACAACCATTTTGAAAAGTCTCCTGTGACTAATAATTGCATCAATTGTGTTTTACTACATGTGATGATTATTAACTTTATCTTTGCCTATAAAAAAGTATTAGAGTAAGCAGTGACAAACTCAAAAAGTTCGTAAAAGTAGCAAAATAACATACATACAAACGTCTTCATTAGCTGTTACACATTTACATTAATAATTTGATAGAAATTTGGTTCTGCGCACTCTTGAATATATCCATCAAAAGTGACTTTCATATGATCGGTCAAATGACTGTCGCTATTCCTGCAGGGCCTGTTTGCCCAGCCTCTTTTGAGTTTACCCCACCTTTACATAAAAAACATTTTTTCATGAAAGCTACACATAGAAATCAGTTTATACCTATACTTGGCATTGCCTTAAACTATGTGAATACACATTTGATATACGCTAGTGCTGTTTGGTGTAAGTTAAATAAGCAATATATAGTACATTATATAAGTATGAGTATACGTCTTAAAAACAAACTCCCTTATACATACACAAAGGCATTCAAGTGTGCTGTGAACTAAACTTTTAATACTAACGTGCTACTTCAGACCCACTCGAGATCTCGTAATAGTCAAGACATTGAGAGCGTCTGAATTGTTTACAAGTGAACAGCAGATTTGAATAAAACGACCCATTCCTTTCATAGTTTTATTCCTTAAGCAAAAGGAAAGTAGAATCCTGAAAGGAAATTTTAAAGCAAAAGCCAACTGAGTGAAAGCTAACGAACTACGGTCTGAAAAATACTCATCAAAAAGATAAAATTGAGATATTGAAAATATCGATTTTTTGATAAGAGTCATCTGTAGTTATATATTTGGAGAAGAAATTCTATGCGAACCATTAATGTGGTGTTGATGTTTGGGGGGGTAGTCTGGTAAAGAGGCGGACAACCTGCGGCTCTCAGGATGTGAAGCTGCGGCTCTTTAGCTCCATATGCAAATATTATTAATTGTATCAAAAAAAAAAAAAAACGAAACAAATAGACGAAATTTACAAAAAACGGAAAAGGGTCGACCGGTGCAGGTAAACGCCGGACACAAACCGTGGCAACAACGCGCACTACTCCGAGCGTTTATCACCCGCCCCAGCGCAGCGATTCCAGGACCGCAGTCACGGCACAAATTACCTCAAGGCAATACCAATAAATCCGACGCCGCAATGGACAGCACTTTATAGTAAGCACAAGCACTAGCCAGGAAACGGAAATAAGCGCCAAAAAAAAACGCCAAAAGAATTGGGACCTAAAAACGCCCCAAACAGTAGGCACCAAGGAAATATAACGCCAAAAAGTAGGCACCAAAAATATATTTCCTACAAGTGTGCACCAAAAAACAAGCGCCAAAAAGTAGATAGTGTTATTTCTCACTAGAAATTAGCAACCACAAGGAAATACTCAGGAAAAATAGTCTAAAGTGTATTTAAGATATATACCAGGTATATCTCTCTCTCTCTCCATTTCCTCTACGTTATATCTTTTTTCTCTCTCGCGGAACGAAAATGCCCAAAAACGTTACATGGCCTTGAAATTTCGCTTTCCAAAAAACATTCACTTCAAAAAACATTTAGAGATCGTTATGAATCGATTAACGCAAATGGTAATAAAAATACCACATTAACCCATTTGGAGTTAATAATGGATCTCTAGAAATGCAACTGATCGCTTTGTGGAAAATTTACAGTATTGGAAAGTAAGTTGGAAGATTTGGACCTCCAGAAATATATGTAAGCAACGCAATAAGAGTGTGAAGCTGTAAATGCTGCGTGTTGAGCCACTTATATTCTACGCGTGCAATATTTAGTCTTCCAGAATGGTCCAGTGAGGTAAAGAAGTTGGCATTTCGAGTGCTGACTACCTTCGGATCGACATATTCGTGCGAGCAAGCGTTCTCTTGCAGGTAACAAATGAAAATTTACAGTCGTGTTTGAAACTTAAAACAACGGTTTATGAGCCAAATTTATCCAAACATTCTAAAGCGATTCAAAGTCATCACTCTCATTGAATTTATTTGCTCAATTGTTTGTTACTGAAATACGAGTTATTGTTGTAAGTAAATGTTTAATACTTTGTTTACTTAAATAATAGGTGAATATCTAGTAATGGCATATATTTAATATATTATCTATTTTTTTGTGAAAAATCGCACTTATTTATTATTAATATATTAGCCTTTTTTTATAAAAAACTTTATTTATGGGAGTACTATTTATTGATGGCAAGAAAAATTTTTTTGGCTCTTTAAAAACTTTCAAATTTGTTATTGTTAATTGTAATTTTTAATTTCTCGACTCAAACGGTTGCCGACCCCTAGTCTAGTACGTAAGCACTTCCCTATCGGATGAGTCAGTATACTACTATTGAAATGTTTTAGGCTTGATTTTTGAGCCGAACAAATTTTCTATGTGTATTGGTACCGTCACTTGACGTAACAAGTAAAGAAGTTTTAAATTCGATCCTGAACAAAATTTATGTACTCGCTGGCTGGCTGGTAATTTTTATATCCAAACAGACTCAGTTATAGTTTATAACATCAGACAGAAATTTAGTTGTAACGTATAAAAATTTATCTAAACGAGACTTTACCCAAAAGTGGGCGTAACAACGTGTGTAAATAAAGACTTAATGGTCGATGTGGCTGGGATACCCCTTTTTTATTTTACTGTACTTATTTAATTTTTTAAATAAAAGTTAACGCATCTAAAGTTATAATGCAACAATTTAATCTATTAAACGCAAATTTCACTTATCATATGCATATATGTACTAGTGTATTTACATATGTACGTGTGCTTACGCAGCAGTCGATAAGTAGTCGCTTCAGTTCAGTTCATTTGAAAAAACGTTAATTGCGGTTAAGATAATAGGTGAAAAAGATAAAGTAAGCAGCATGCACAAAACAGTAATGCAAAACATGAAAAAAACATCATGTAGCAGCTGCTCTTCTATAGATAGCTTTTTGCACATGAATTAGGTCATACCAACACCACAAACCATTGCTGAAAGTAAAGAATTGAGAAAACTTTTTCGCACACGTACGCAGTTTAACAGTCAAAGAGCAAATGGGTGTGCAATCCTTTGTGGTTACAGGATTATTGCGCACAGTTTTTCAATATGTGGTAGAAAAGCAATTATGAGGTGTAACTTGAATTAACATATAGAGAGTGTTAACATATATTCAAAAGAGAAATGTAGAAAACCATGAAAAAAATAATTAGCATGGTACTCTATTTCAAATAAACTACATTCAACCCAGACCCTTAGCTTTTCATATTTTTGCAAATTTTGAGTTTGCTGCTGCAATTGCGATGGGTTCATTAAAGCCAACTTATCAATTCTGGCTGGGTTATATAGTTATATATTCTAATAATAAATTATTTTTGAATGAATAAGTTTGGTCGATAAAGCTTTGTGTCCAAATTGAAAAAATTACTGTGCTAAATAAAATTATTTTGTAAAAAATGAAGAAAAAATTTTAGTTTCAGTAGTCCAATTTTTACAAACAATTTATGTTATTTTATTTATAGTATTACATGCAACAATTTAACAAAAAAGTATTAAAAAAAATGTAAATTATAAAAAAATATTATACTTTTTTTATTGAAAAAAATTTATTTTGCTGAAAAAATACGCCCTTAAGAGGCTTTATAGTAGTGTCAGACACTCTAAAATCTGCTGAAAACTACATAATTTAAAATTCTTCAAGGTCATTGACCACTTTCTTTGTTGCCTACTTTTACTTTTTATCAAAAGCCCAGTAACTTTTAATTGACCTTAACTCCGACCAGTTTCCAAACATTTACAAATACTATGAAACTATTGTGATGCTAAAATTTAGTTTAAATATGATTTTACTTTTTAAATTATAGGTGTTTTCTTAGTCGTCGCGCTTTTTTACAAAAATTAGGAGAAATTTCAGTGTATATTTTCGACTAAAGGATATCATATACAAATTTTGATCAGTTCTGACTATTTTTATTTCTTCTTCTGAATGCTCATTTTGTTTTTTGTTTTTTTTGCATACAATTGAGCTTATTGACTAACAGAAATCATATGAAACCACTTTTAAGCTGTTATGCAGAAATTTACAAACTTTTCATCTCAATTGCAATTTTATAGAATTTCTAGACATTTTTTTTTTTGTATGCAGTTTTGTATCTTATTAAGTTTTCGAGCAGTAAAGTGCAAGCTTAAAGTTGCTAAAAACCTGCGTTAAGCTCGGCTGTTAGAATATGTTCATAGTGCATTTTTGACCCAATAAAACAAAAAAATTGCAATGAGCCATATCAGGTGAATTCAATGATTCTTGGATGGTATTCGCTTCGTTCTTGATCAAAAATTCAGGGACAATGATGGCACTGTGCGACGGCGGGTTGTCATTATGCAAAATCCTCAAGTTGTTTTCCCACAAATTCTTTCTTTTTTGGCGCATTGCTTCACGTAAACGTCTCATAACGCCCAAATGATTGTCCTTATTAACAGTCTGCTTTCTGGAAAAAATTGTGTGGTCTGCCTTCTGGAAAAAAATTAACGTAAACAATCCATCTTTCTTTATTGAATGGAAACGATGTGCTCTGGTTTATTGATCTTGATTCATTCGGAGCTCTCCACTCTCACTCGCCTTACGTCTGGATTGTGTGTTACTCTCATAAATCGAAGTCCCTTCTCTAGTAGTGCCAAGTATGATGCATATTGGATCGGATTCAAACTAGGAAATCATGTCTTTAGCAATATTGACGTCTTCCCTTTTATGCATAAAACTCAGGTCCTTCGAAACCAACTTTGTAGCTACACGGTGCAAACCAAAATATTGAACAGCAATGTCCTAAATGAATCCATAAGCAATGTTCCAGTTCTCTTCCAGCTCTCTGAGGTTATTGATCAAAGTTTCTTTCTTTGACTTTATTGATGTTTTCAACAGTTTTCGATGTCGTCGGCCTGCCACTACGCAGGTCGTTTGTTATCCGCGAGTACTCACTATCTCTTCTGAAGCGTTAATGAAATTCGAAAACAGCTGTTTTCTTTAGAGAATCATTACTGAAACAGTTTTCCAACATTTCTAATATTTTCGCATCATTGAATCCATTTTTAATGCAAAATTTAATTCAAACTCGTTGTTGGAATTCAAATTCATTTTTGAAACTGTAAATAACTGAAAACACGTGCTGAGGTAGATTGGCTCAAGCCGGCCTAACTTTTACAAATGGCGGCACAATTTTGGTAAGAATGTTAATCAAAAATGTAGCTACTTAACAAAAAATACAGAACTCAAATCAGTTGACTTAGAACGTCCCCTGGCGGTTGTTTAAGGAGCCTTTTGATCAGATGGTGTGCCTATCTCTATTCCTTTGTGCTTTCATACACTTCCGTTTTGTGAACAAAATTACAAAACGGTTGTGCACAAGTGCCAAGTCAATTCGCCCAAGCAAGCGCATATAGTCGGAATTTATAAACAAACGCGCATTCACACACTCGTAAAGCCAACCACTCATTTTTTACTTAAAATATGAATGGTGCTGACATATTACGACAAATTCTACATACAAATTGGTCTAAAAAAATCTGATAAAAGGTAATGTTAAACCTAAAATAAATAGAAATTTAAAAAAAAAAATCACAAAAACAAAAACAAAAAACCAAAAGCAAATCACAAGCGCTTTGATGTAGTGTTGAACATTTTAACACAGCATCACCTCAGCATGTGAGGTTCACAGACACATATTTATGTACTCAAATGAATGTATGTATATGAAAGGGTGGCTGGTTGGATAATTTGGGACGTTTGAATGTCTGCCTTTAATGTGTATGAATCTACATTCGAGTCAGTTTAATCGACTTTGCGCGCCAGGTGTGCAAAAACAAATGCGGTTAGTTGACAGCATTATAGTGTAACATACAGCACACACTGTATAGTACTGTATAGTAAATACAAAAGGGTGGATGTCATTTTGAGAGTGTGAAAAAATAGTGAAATTGTGCAAGTACACAGAAAAGGACGTTTAGTAGCGAGATCGTAATTGAACGTTACGTATACGCTGTGTTGCACCTATAATACTTACCTTATACTCAAATATGAACGAGACGTTATCAATAAAACGGTCCGCGGGTGACATATGGCAAAAATACATTTTTTGTTTTCTGGTAGGACTGTTTTAACCTTACATGGCAAATTTCAGCGTGATATGTCACATAGTTTGTTTTCTGTGCTACTGTAAACAAGTCAAGCTCGAGTGTGCTCTTCGAATTTAACGATGGAAATTCAAGTTGAACAAAGAATTTGTTTGAAATTTTGTTATTCCAACAAAATTTCGGTTTCAGACGCCTTAAAAATGTTGCAGACAACCTATGGGGCTCTGCTCTATCGCGTGCACGTGTTTTCCAGTGGTACAAATCGTTCAAAGAGGGCCGTACATCAACCCAAAAAACCACGCCAAAGTCGCTCAAAAATTAAGGTTATGCTGACTGTTTTTTTCGATTACGAAGGAGTGGTGCACTCGGAGTTCCTTCCGCAAGGCCGATCGGTTAACGCTGAATATTATTTAGACGTTTTAAAGTGTGTGCGAGAACATTCGTCTTAAAAGGAAGGAATAGTGGAACAACAAGTCATGGTTCTTGCATCACGATAATGCACCAGCTCACACATCACGTCTTGTTCGCGATTATTTGAACAAAAATAATATTAATATCATTCCGCAAGCACCGTATTTGCCTGATATGGCTCCATGTGACTTTTTCCTGTTTCCCAAACTCAAGTTGCTGCTCCGTGGAAAACATTTTGAGACAATTGAAGTCATAAAAGAGAATTTGAAGAACACACTCGAGCTTGACTTGTTTACAGTAGCACAGAAAACAAACTATGTGACATATCACGCTGAAATTTGCCATGTAAGCTTATAACAGTCCTACCAAAAAACAAAAAATTTATTTTTGCCATATGTCATCCGCGGACCGTTTTATTGATAACGTCTCGTTCATATTTGAGCAGAATATACTTATGTAACACACGGAATAATGTGAAATTGATGACATTTGTATTTCCGTACATGGTGGAGGTTAGGGAAAGTTAGAGTTCTTACTTTTTTTGTTACTGTCGTTGTTATTTTCGTTGTTGTTGTTGTTTTTGTTGTGTTTTATTCGTGTTAGCGCGACACAAACGCGTGTTGTAGCGCAATTCCAATGGATTAAATGCTGTTTACCAATGCTATTAATTTAGTATTACGCCGCTGAATGCGATAACAGCAACAACAATGAAAGCAGAAAGCAAACAATGTGCCAGGTGACAGTTGGGCAGTTTGGCCAGATATGGTGTTATCGCACGCACACTGAAACTACTCGCAGCACGTTATCAGCAGCAACAAACCATCACCTGCAGGAGCCTAGTGAATAGGCACAATGAAGTTAGTGGTTGGTGCCAATGCGACAACAACTTGTTATTAGTGTGGATCTACTGCGATACTCGAGTCGCATTCGGAATTACACTGTCCCATGTGTTCATTCGCTCACTCATTCATTAATTAACAGTAAATGACAATTACAATCCAAGTATATTGCTCAACACCAGCATCTCTGGCTATTGCACAGTTATGGGCGCACATGCATACGTATGGCATTGGGTGTTCTATATCTCTTTGCTTGGGACTTTTTGGTGTACAATGTTCGGTAAAAATAAACAAATATTATGCGTTAATGCAACCATCAACAAGCTGCCAACTGTATAGACATTTAACACCACATTAATTCAACAGCGTTTAAAATTTCTATTTTTTTTTAACAATTAACTGTTGGTTTTTTTCTCTAAAATCTGGAAAAAATTTTCTGAGGCCGCCATTTTGTTCATTTTGAAAAAAAAGCTTCGATCAGGCACAAGATTATCTATTAATAAAACTAATTTTTCTTGTCCGATTGGTTTTAGATGAATCTGCAAGGACTTGTGATGTTCACCGCAAGGGACTTCTGGAGAAACGGGCTCCACACAAACAGCGATAACTTTTGCAATTATTAATTTTTTTTTTTGAAATTTTGGTGAAGTCAAGTTAAAACATGATGTTTTTATGCTATGTTTTTATTTTTGTTAAATAAATTAATTAAGTAGCAAAAAAAAAATTCGTGAAAATCATCATTTTTTCGGGCCTCTGACTACCCCTAACCCCTTAAATTGCACCAACCAGTTGTATGTGCGTTGTTATGGCATTTATGTATGAAGGTAGAGCGATTTAACTAAATCTCATCACTTACACGTATTTCCACATTTAGGCGGCGGCGACCGGCAACTTCATTTATTTGTAAATTTCAAACACGAATGACTTATTCTGCAGTATCTTACTTTATTCTGTAATCGCATAGGTAACTATGAAAAAAATATTGAACTTTTTTTACGAGCAGTATCAACTGCGATTGACAGCAAAATATTATCGGAAAAATTAACTGAACGTAGTACAAAGCTATCGAACCTAATGAAACATTAATCCGTCGAAAAAAAGCTTTACATTATTCGATAAAGACATATGTACGTTCGAAAAAAATAATCGAAAACCACTAAATTACTTCAGCTCTTTTTTTATTATTCACAATCAGAAATCTGTACATATGCCTTATTTATATAACTTCATACATTTAACACTTGTATGTAATATTTGAACTGATTTAATTTTTACTTCTGAATTTAAATTTATATATATATGTATATATATATATATAATAAATCAATAAATGTATGCATGTAAGGGTGATTTTTTAAGAAAAAAAAAACAAGAAAAATTCAGAAAAATGTAGGAAATTTTTATTTAAATCAATACTACAGTCCATATAATTTAATGTTTGAAGATTATTTCATGCAAATGTTGACCGCGACTGCGATTCAAATGGTCCATCCGCTTAGTCCAATTTTGGCATACTCTTTCCAATATTTCGACCGGTATATCACATATAAATGAGTTAATTGAAGCAGGCTTGTCTGAATAGACATGAGCTTTAACATAGACCCACAAAAAATAATCTAAAGGCGTTATATCGCACGATCTGGGTGGCCAATTGAAAGGTCCCGAACGAGAAATGAAATTTTCACGAACTCGCCTCTCAACAAGTCTATTATTACGCGTACTGTGTGGCATGTGGCACCGTCTTGCTGAAACCATATGTCATGCAATTCAAGCTCTTGCATTTTGGGCAAAAAAAAGTTGGATATCATTTCACGGTAGCGCTCACCATTCACAGTTACGTTACGATTCGCAGCATCTTTAAAGAAGTACGGTCCAATGCTACCTCCATTAACACTGGCCGCTGCGATTTTTTCTTCAGTTCGCACTCTTCGAAAGCGTGTTGGTGGTTTGATGTCCGATAATGTAAATTTGGTTCTAAATTTAGTCACAATAGCTCGAATAGCCGCTTCAGTGGGTCGATTAAACTGTCCATAAAATGGAAGAAGCGCGCAATGATTTGTAAGCGTTGTTCGTTTGACGATTCATGGTTAAATTATAGACCAAACTGAAGATGTTTGGCAGTGAGACAAAACACGAAACGTGCGTCAGCTGTTTAAACCAACTGTTTGAAAAGATAAAAGCTAAAAGATCACCCGTTTTATATGTATATATATATATATATATATATAATTATATAATTAGCGCTTACATACTTTGTTTTGTTTTTTCCAGTGCTTCACCTTCAATTGCCTGTTGATATTGTTACAACTTTTTATTATCGACTATTTTAAAACTATCACAATGATATTAAAATTTAATTATTGAGGCACTGTATTATGGCTGAAAAAAATTTAATCTTCATTATTTAATTATGAAATGAGCAGCCATACATATATGCGCGTCAATTGCCTTTTAATTGTATTATTTTTATCCAGAGCCGCTTATTTGCTATCGCATTGTGAACAAATTTTCAAAGGCATTATCTTAATATTAACAAATTGCACTGGAAAAACTTTACATTGTATGATACATTTTTTTTTCACATACGCTTAGTAATAAAAGGATTGCATAAAATATTACACATTGGGTAGAATATACTGCGTTAAATATCTATAGAAAACATACTCATTGGCAAGTTTTGCCAATTTATTTGTTTAATTTTTAAATTTAGTAATGTAATGTTTTTTATGAAAACATAGTTTGTTCTCCTATTGAAACAACTTAATTACAAATTACAAACTTTCTGTACATGTCGAAAAAGTCATAATTTTTTTTTAATTACGAATGCTTGAACGTCAGAAAAAAAAATCAAATAAAACATTATGTTTACCTATAATTATGAGAGACTTTATAAACAAAGATATATTGTGCCAAATTCAATAGATATATTCAAGTAAGGTTTTTGTTGTTGCAGTGATAATCGATAATCGCGCTCCAACACTAACTAGAGGCGTTCCCACGGCAGTCGGTTCTACGTTACCGAAACGACCCGGATTTATATCCGGCCAAGGACTGTCACTTCAGTAGCATTCCCCACATATGTATGGGGAATTTTTATGCTGCTACAACAAGAACAACAACTAACTAGAGGCAAAAGGCGCATACCTATCATAGAGAGATTACCAAACTTTTGTCAAAAAGAGAGGGAGAGATATGTTAGATTTTTGTGCAACAGATCATATACAAAATATGCCGAAACTGTTTGGGAGAATTATAATTTACATTCGGAACGGCTACCGATTATCACGAAATAAAATAAATGCGTTTTGCAACAGGTTTGTTTCAAGTCGTGAATCAAACCAGAATTTATAACATACCCTGGAAAGAGATTCTAATGACCGAATTTTTCTCACACGGTTTATTGAGTTGCCAAAGTTAAAATGTTTAACACTTCTTCATTGTTGCTTCTCAGGAGCCTAACTACCTTATGAATCAACTTCACTTTACCAAATCGTCTAGATCTCTTAACTTACTTAGTATGGACTACAGTAACCTAGTAACAGAAAGTCATTTATTTGTTCTCGCTGTCAGTCTTTGGTATTGACACCATTGACCTTAACAACCGCGCCGTCAGTGCTGCCTTTTCCAAACTGGATAAAAAAGCAAAATGAATGGGTCTGGTGGTTAATGAGGGCAAATCAAAGTACCGCATGTTGTCAAACAAACAACCGGCGCACTCGCGTTTCGGCACCCACTTCACTAGAGACAGTTATGACTTCGAGGTTGTAACATTCTTCGTTTATCTAGGAACCAGCATTAACACCGACAGCAATACCAGCCTTGAAATCCAACGGATAATCTCTCTTACCAATATGTGCTACTTTGGATTAAGTAGGAAATTGAGTGGTAAATACCTCTCTTCACAAACGAAATTAAAACTTTATTAGGCTCTCATCATGACCTTCCTAATGAAAGCTTGCACCAGACAACATCCGATGAAGCGCCCCTTGGAGTGCTTGAAAGACTCGTTGGCGATGGCGAGTATTGTAGGCGATGAAGCAATGAGCTGTCTGAGCTTTACAATGACATAGACATAGCGCAGCGAATAAAGATCCAGCGGCGTCGTTAGTCATATCGTACGAATCGATACAAACTCTTCTGCTCTGGAAATACTCAATGCAGTACCAAGGGTAGTAGAGGAAGAGGAAGACTTGCTCTGAAATTGTGAATGCGGAGTTTTACTGATATTCTCATAATCAGCAGCGTTGGCCACTCCTCATTTTCACTTTCTTCGTTTGGTGCAGGAATATGGTTCATTTCAGGAGTTAACAAAAGGTCATAGACTCCAAAGCAGGATAAATTCTATAATTCATACATAAAGCGGATTGAAATAAAGCTATATATTTTGAAGTGATGTCCCTATTACCTTCGTAAATTATACTATTTTTGTTTTATGGAAAAAAATATATTTGATGCATTCAAAGAATGTCTTCAATTCTGATTAAATAAAATTAGAAATTAATTATATATCAAAATCTCTCCAGAGAAGTATTTTACAACTAATTCACACTGCATAGGTAGTTTCAGTAGAGTAGCTGATTTAACTTTTTTCTGTTCATTTGAACCCTGCATTGTAAAATTGCGTTTGAATTACTTAAACTGATAAACTTTGTTTACAGATTTTGACATTTCAGCAATTAGCATTTCAGCAAAGCAAAAGCAAGCCATATTTCTCTCGTTGTTTTTCCTCTACCACTCACAGCTGGTCAATGTGCCTTCCTTATAATAAAAATGTATGCGAGCTTTAAGGTAACTTCTCATAGGCTTAAAATAAATTCAAAGTTTTTTAAAAGCACCACTTTTTAATAAAATATACATACATACATAATAATTTATTTTTTATTACATTATTCCCTTACATACATTTAGATGACTGTTTTTCATTTCACTTCCCTTTATCACAATATTTTTGAAATATTATTTTTTTAACTTACCGACTTTTTTGCTGGGGGCTGACATGTTGCAAGTACGGCATCAGGATTTGTATATACAAATAATTGTTGTAAGTTTCCCTAATTAAAATAATTAAAATTATATATTTAAACATAATAAAAGTGAACATATATGAATATGCAATTAAGCCACAAACTGGGAAAGTACACATTTGCGAATTCCGTCGAAGTCAAGAATCATTGAAAACTTTCAGAGATAAACGGATGTAGCGAAGCCAATTTCTTGTTGTTGATTTTTTTGCAGGATATAAATAGTGTGGCACAATGAAAAGTTGCAGCACATCATATATAACATATCATTTATATATATCCTATACATTATTGCGCCTCATACGTACACATATTGCTGAAACAGTGGAACAACTAAAATATGGAGAGAGAAAAAATTAAGGAGAATCTTAGACGCCGCACAGCGAGGTATTTAGATTCAGCAGCTTGCAAAACTTCAATATTTCAAATTCACAAATATTTCCTTAACGTATGGAACTGACATTGAGTTACAGAAGAGGTGGTTGAATATAATGGCGTGAGGTAGCATCCCCTAGCTTTACCTTGCCTTATCCGACAAGTGTATATTCATGACGCTATCTTAGTTTAATACAGTAGCGTTACATGTTTTTTTTTAATTATAAGTAATTTTAATTACAACTCAATTAGCAAAATATTTAGTCTGCATTTCAGCAAGCTTATTTATTATTGCAATTTTTTATCTAACTATTTAACTTCATAAAAATCCTATTAGAATTAAATGTACTTTTAAGTGGTTTTTAATATAAACGAGTGTCTAACATTTACCGTACGGCATTAAAGTTATATCATAGAAGTGGCGCAAAATTAATCACCTTATCGATAGGCTTATAATTTTTGCAAATGGCAAACTTTGGACTAAGTAGGGCTTAGTAGCAAAGTCCTCTCTCGACAAACAAAACGAGCACTTTTCAAGGCTCTCATAATGCCCGTCCTAACGTACAGCTTGGACGATGACAATACCCGATGAAGCATCGCTTGGAGTGTTTGAGAGAAAGATTTTGCGCAAGATTTTGGGACCTTTGTACGTTGGCTGGGTTATGTCACCCAAATGGATACAGCCTCTCGATACGGTACCAGCTGGTGGTAGCAAAGGAAGAGGAGGGCCTCTTCTGTGTTGAAAGGATCAGGTGGAAAATGGCTTGGTGTGTCCAACTGGCGCCGGTTACCAAGCTTTTTTAAGCTCGGCTAAAATCGCGCAAGTAGCTATCGCGACAATTAAGAAGAAGAAGAACTAGACAGCTACGGTATGCAAACATACAAGCAATGGGCCACGTAATGATCGAAATTTTGTTTTCCCTTGACAACTTTCACAAAATAAAAAAAAAAAATTAGAAGCGGCATATCATTTTTGGCTAATTCTGCGTATATACCTCTTTATCGTAAAATTCATTCCTTTGAAACTGGTTTACAAGTAACATTAAAAATTAAGACTTTACAAGTAATAAGAAATAACAAAATATGAGGAAACCTCCACAAGAGCAAAATTACCGACTTCCACTTTTCCAAACACAACAGGCATAGGACACACTATCCACAATTAGAGCGGTACAGCACACTGATGGCATTACACGGTAGGCTGCTTTCATTATTCAGCTCAATATTTCGCTAATCAGGAGCCTATACAAAAGTGCGTGGATAAAAAATGTAATTTTGGCACGACAAACATCACGCCACCACTCGAAGTAAGCTACAGGTAAAGATCACACAACCATCATCATTCTTCTACTGCTAAACTAATCTCAATTTCTGGATTTGTTGAATCGAAAATCTTGTTACAAAATTATTACGCTTTTATCCAAATAAAATGTCAAACAAAAATGTATCGCTTTTATTAGATAGTTCTTTAAACTCCAAATCCACCTTTGAATTTAAAAAAATTTTCACTTTTTATTGAAGGCCTCGCTATATGTTTTATTGGACCACACATCCAAAATTGAAGGAAAATTAAACAGTTACAGATAGATTTGAATAAAAGCTGTAAAAAATTCTGTAAACAGTCGTTATTGTCGTTGTTGAGGTGGTTGTGTATTTCTACTCAAATAATCTTAATTACCAACTAGCGCCATTTTATTTCTCGTGTGATGTCTGTTTCTTTTTCTTGTTTGAGATCCATTCATGACATCCATTTCATGAGATCCGTATATAACAAAAAAATGTTTATCTCTATGTCTGAGATTTCATTAATTTTCTCTAGAAAAAGTTTGCCGAAAGAAACTTGAATATTCGCATAAATAGTGGAAAATACTTTCTTTCTCCCCCTCCGACTAACAGCTTCTGCAGATGGGATTGAAAGGAAGGACGGGTCCGGCTGCATGATCCCCTACCATCGAGTGACCTGTAAGGATTGCAGTAATACGTGAAATGACGTGAGCATCATAAAAGGTAATTCGCCCTCTGAATGTTGTACGACAGCCATGCTTTTTTGTTTTAGTGCATGCAGTTAATTGCTTTCACCTTCTTCTGGCAACGGTGACAGCCTCTGTTATGTCTAGTGTCGAACCTTTTCTTGCTAACTCGTCTGCTTACTCATTACCCTCTATATTCCCATGTCCGGGAACCTAGGCAGTTCTAGTTTCTTTCTACACTGTGAAACTAACTTGGATGAAATGGAGTTGGAGTCTAAGGCTTTGATAGCTACATTTGCACCAATTTCTTTGTAGTGTTTTAGTGATTTGCAAGCTTCCCTGATAGCTAATAGTTCTACTTGGTACACGTTGACATAGTCAGGAAGTCGAATTGATTTGGATAAGTTGAGCGGTTCCAAGTAGAGGCCAGCTCCCACACCACAGTTCATCTTAGAACCGTTAGTGTAGATTTCGACATCAAATCTACCAATCACTTTCTTTTTTAACTGATCAGGATATGACTATGATATGAGGAAAGTGAAGCAGCACCAGCTGAGAAATTCAAACAAAGACGTTGTCGGGTATGGGACTATAAAAAAGGTTGAAAAACAGAAACAGAAAAAACAGGTGTTAACATTTGCCATAATTTTTTTCATTAAATTTTATTCTATTCCGAAAGAAAGTATTAATCAATTTTTATTCTTTTTTCATTCAGCTTTAGGCTTTTTCACTCACCAAGCTTGAAAAGCATAGCCTGCCAATGATACAGCAATTAAGTGAATAAAATCTTTCATTTAAATATTTTTCCTTTTTTTTAGTGAGGTGTTCATAAACAATTTCTTTTTGCAATGAATTAACAACACGTATTGTATAATCTAATTTTTCTCATTTTTTTATAGTTCTAAGTTTGTTAAAAATAGTTGTATTATTATTTCATTTTAACGGATAGGAAAGATAGATAATAATGAAATATGGGTGAGTACTACCGATGGTTATTAATGATGTTGTTGCCAGTGAAGCAGGGTTAACTTGAGACTGTTTTTGTAACTATCGTAATTTCTAGGTGCGGCAACTCATATCTTCTGGCAACTTCTCTGCTGCTGTATAATCCGGTGTTTATGTGAATTCATGTTTTTGTTTTAGTATTTCATTCGCTCGATTTTTGTTGACAGTTGGTTCGTGAACTTTCATTGTTTTTAATTTATTTATTTATTGGAACTGCTTAAATTAAATCCTACAGCATGGCTTAATTCTTAAATATAAAATCTAAAATTGATAGCATAGGTCTTACCCTACAGTTAAATGCCGTACATCTATGCTAAATTTATAACATCATTCCAGATGAGAACTTTTTTGTCTGAGCTCAACGTCAATTTCCTGCCTAATTGATAGTGATATACTACGGAATATATGAAATGTGCAACGATCATGACTTGCTAAATTCAACTTGTTCTACTTGCATATTTTATATCTCCTTTCCCTAGGATGAGTCTCATCCAAACATATACGAGTATGTACATTCATACAAATGCATGAGCGTTCTTGCAATCGTTATTTTCTGGCATTTTGTAATTGTAGCATCACATCTCTCGCACGTGTACAAATGTGGCATGGTTTGTTGCATAGCAATTTGAACACGCAGCTGAACTATAACTGCAACATCAACAGCTCAAAGAAATTACGACGGAACAACTACTGATGTATACCACAAGTCTGGAAAGCCTGGACTATTTTCTGCTTCTACCTATACCTCCTCCTTTTAGCAAACTTCATGCGCGCTTTTCTCCTTGAAACAGTGTCGAATAGTTTGCCTTATTGTCGGCTTTGCCTCGTGTCAGCTATCTGTATCAGCAGGCAGGTAGGCAGCCAACCACCTTGAGCTGTCTGACACATTAGTAATTGTTTGGCTGCATGCAAATAAGGAAGCACGAATACGAAGCGGAAAGGGTGAAGTTAAGTTTATGCATATGTATTTTTTGGTATCTGCCATCATATCTATACATACAAATGCAGCTATATGAGTACAAGGCGGCGCAAAATTAGTCCCCCTATAGGAAGATTTATAATTTTTGCAAATTTCGTGGTAGTCAATCAATTTTGACACGAACTGGACAGCTGCAGTATACAAACAGACAAGCAATGGAACGCGTAAAGGTCAAAATAAAGATTTTCATCACTCAAAATCATTTTTTTTTAACTAGCC
Source organism: Anastrepha obliqua (assembly GCF_027943255.1). Classification (NCBI taxonomy): domain Eukaryota; kingdom Metazoa; phylum Arthropoda; class Insecta; order Diptera; family Tephritidae; genus Anastrepha; species Anastrepha obliqua. The sequence continues at coordinate 61,285,007 of NC_072894.1, forward strand.
ACCTAGAAGGTAAGTAATTGTAAGCGCAGAAAGTTACAGAAAATCATTTCCGGGAAATGTTTAGAATTGCAATCCAGTTTTTACTATGATGAATGCATTAGGTCTCCTTAAACAACTCAAATATCACACGTATGACAAAATGTTTTGCGTCTGATTATCATTAAAATGTCAAATTCGGCACTCATAGGTTTATACAGATATATGAAATCTAAAAAGCTAATAACAACTATCAGGCTTCAGTACATTAAAGATATGAATGTATAATTTGTGTTGTCAGCCAGTTTCGACGTAGGTGTTGGTGTTGTTAATATAGAAAAGAGCCTATATATGTGTGGGTGATGTGTATTGACTCTGAAACCGTTTTGGATGAAATTTTCAGGAATGCCCTGTCGCAGTTGGTGCTGATTGTATAAAAAGAGTTGGCACCTATTTGCAAAATTAAGATTTCATTAAATCAAATAAATTATATTGTGATTGGTATCAAATCAAAGCTGCTGTTAGTGTCTAGTTGTACCTTATTTTCTTTTTCTGCTGCTTTCTATAACCGATTTGACATGGAAAAAAACTAGTTATTTTTTTTTAGTTTTGGATGTTAATTGGTTCTATTCGCGCCGCAGACCATCCTTCAGCTCCTTTTTGATGCTATAAGTTCTTTTGCATATCCGGCGTTCAAATTCATGCCATAAATTTTGTATAGAGTTGAGGTCCGGAGAATGAGGTTGTTTTGTTTGTTTGTTATAAAGAAATCAATACGGAATGTGCACTTCGGGTCATTGTCTAGTTGGAAATACTATCTGCCCTTTTAAATGTTTAAGTAAATAATAGATCCATAGTTGTTTCCGCAAGCTGTAATTTACTGACATCGCTGACACACAAGACCACACCTTTGACGAACCTCCGCCAAGCTTCACGGTTTTTCGGTTGCAGCTTATCATTCGCTTTACGCCATATTTTTTGTTTGCCTTCACAACCAACTAAATTGATTTTACTCCTATTCATAAGCAACACATTCGTCCAGAAATCAATCTATTTGTGGGCAATCTGTAATGCGAATTCGAGCCGTTTCTTTCTGTTAATTCTGTTTAAAAATGGGGTTTTTTCGACACTTTACTATTATATCCATTTTCTCAGAAGCCACTTTGTTTCCAATGCATTTCGAATTTCTACAGTTGTTGTTTTCGGATTTTTGGTCACAACACTTTGGATGTATTATTTAACTCTTTCAGAATTTTTATTCGGACGATTATTTCTAGGTTTGCTTGCTAATGACTTTGTCTCAAAAAAGTTTTTTAATACTGCTTGCACTGTTGCACGACGAACAGTTTCAGCGAAGGAATTCAAAAAAAAGTTTCTCTTCTCTTAACCTTATTATTTGCTCTCGCACTACAACGGAAGCTTCCTTCGTTTTCGGGATCATTTTCACTAATAGTTTATTTTAGATAACCGCAAGCTTCGCCAATCAAAACTATTTTGATATAACAAGCAAAACAAGCGCTTCTTTGTTGGCGCCGTAAGTATGTATACTTTTTTGTGTTGCAGAATACGTTTCATATGCACGAGGGTCGTTTTTTAAAATTGGGCACAAATAAAGATTACTTCATTGAGCGTGAGCTGGTGCTTGTCCTGATGTATAAGGAAAATATCTCGACTTCCTCGATTCAAGCGAATGCTAAACACCATGAAATACTCCGATCTGGCTGAAACTTGGTGAATGTTCTTCCAAAAGATGCTACTAACTAAGCATAACCTCGATACGCACCAGCAGTACCAGTACCACCTCTCTGACTTTGCATGCACTTTTCAAACGACCTTCGTACAGAAGTACCAAAACGCGCGAAACTAACGGCACAATTTGATGCTTGCTTAAACAGATATTCCGTTCTAAATAACATCGATTAGAAATAAACAGTTTGACTAAAACTACATTTTTGTGGAAGTTGCGTATAGCTCTTCCTGTGTTACTGTAAGCTCCTCCTTTTTTCAATTGCGAAGTGATATGTAATTTCTCTTAGAAATAAATTTCCACTCTTCCGTAAACAAAATAAATGACATAGTTTTTTCACGTTAGCGAAAAGCATATTAGCTCAAGTCATGTTGCAACTTTAATAAGTGACTAGTTTACTGAGCACCAACAACAATAACCAAGCAAAAAACACCAAACACATGAATAGCAAGCGCTTACCAAGCACGCATCTGGCGTTTTGCTGCCATTTTGATAAATGTGAAAGCAGCGAAAGTTTGCTCGAGATTTACGAGTTGTGGCAGGCAAACGCCAAGCTTAACTACCACAAAACAAAAAATTAGCCAGAAACTAAGCGCGGCAACAAAAAAAACCAAAAAAAAATTGCTGACGATACAGAGTACAGGGTAGAAATTGCAGCTGTGTTATAGCTTTAGCGGTGAAACAGATTTCCATTCTCATCACACGAAAAAATTATAAAATAAAAACCACATACAAACATAAACAAAGTTAAAGTTTCCAAGACAAATTTACGCTTACGCCAAAGAGAAAATAGCGCCGAAGAAAAATGCGACAAAAAATAAGCAAATCAACAAAAACCCAACTTTAAAGGCATATCAGCACTGGGCCAAACTGTTTTCTTGTCTTGAAAATAAATACACAAATAAAGCATGTTCTCAATTTTTCGTTCTGCTGCTACAATTGCAATTGTTGGCAGAATATTACTGCAGCAGCTACTGACAGGCGCCAGAAAAAGAAGTACACAAAAAATTAGCAAAGGCAATCCAAAAAAGTGGCTATCGCCTGTTGTGCCGCTATGTGCGCTGCATGGTGGCATGACCATTTATTAGGACAACACTCTCAGCGCTGGTAATAGTTCTATTGCTACCACGTTTTATTTTTTTGTTTTGTTTTTGTTGATGGCACCATTCCGTGGTCTAGGAAGTTGCTTGTTTGCTCAGCTGTTTACCTCGCTGCTTGTCTGCCTACCACGTTGTCAGGTTATCTTGTCATTTTGATGGATTTGGCTATAAGTCTTTGTGGGCACCAACGAGCTATGTGCAGTGAGACAGCGACAGGTGGCAGCCAACAGTGCGAAGTGGTAAAACCAATGACAGCCGTCACTCTGATGTTGCTGTTACATCACTGTCGTGGACTAGAACTCATAGGCATGTAGAGCTGAGAGAACTTCTGGCAGGTGAATGGAAACCAGTGAAAAAAACTCTAGCCTATACAAATTTAGTAAATTTCGATTGATTTCTTTTAATGAAATTTAACTGATAGCTTCAGTAGCGACAACATATACCAGTTGTATGATAAGGAATATTTTTTTATATTGGTAATTTGTCTACTAGATTGCATGTACTAACTAATGGAGACAGAAGTTTTATCTTGTACCAGAAATTCAATTCAGCAATTCAAGGATGTTGGACTGTCTTGCAATTGTAAAGTCGGAAAAGCACAACGCGCTGTCAAAGTGTGCCTGTGAGAGGTATTTTAGAGTTATTGGGTCCATCCTCAATTAATTTATCCCGAGCCGTATTTCTTATCCTCGGTTGGCAGCATCCAGAAATATACCATTGGAACTAGTTCCGAGTTCTCAGCATCGGAGCTGAATACACAATAATGTGGATTGTATAATTTCATGTTTGCCAAAAAATTTATAAAGGGGAAAATAAAATGGATTAACAGCCCACGTCAAACCATAGCACACCAACATTTTTTCCTGATTGGCTTTTTTTCGAATATTAAAATATTCAATTAAAAACTTTTTTCATATCGCTCATTGCCTACAAAAACTATGTAAGTCCAAAATTATAAAAAATCCACAAGCTTTCCGTTAAAGTTCTACGCTTTTTAAATAGAATTTATATGGAAAAAGTTGAAAACTGCCAAAAACCAACGAGATTTTTAAGTAACTTCAAACTTGCATTTTATCATACCAAAACTTAACAAACTATAATTCTGCATACATAAAAAATTTCTGCAATTTGTACAATATTTAAAACCGCGAAATTTTTATGAAAAGTTGGCGAAAATTTTCTAATTTTGTTTAGAGTTCGATAATTGGGTTTCCATGGTTTTTGCTAGAAAATTTTTGTACTCGGCTTGGCTTTAATGAAACCTAATTTTTTGATTCAAATTCGAAAATTCGAAATTTAATATACCTGTTTAAAAACCGCTGTTTTTAAATTACTTATAATTTTGAGGTCTTATAAAATTAATAATAACACGATATGGTATTTGCATCAGTTTTGACTCATCAAATATTATGTAAGTCAAAGTTTAAAACTTTATGTGAAAATTATAAGAATTCGTTCACGTATTTATCAATATGTAAAGCCTTTTAATCAGAACTTCTATCAAACAAATTTTAGTGCGCAGCTTTATAGTTCATTCATTTCTAGTACAATAAATAGTTAATTTGAAGTGACCCAAAATTATGGTGATTTTTTTTTATAATTTTTTCCCCATACGGTGTTGCGATTTGTCATCATATAACGAATTCACTTTCCTTTGTATGCTCTCAAGTGATCTGGAAATATTCACTAAGTAAACCAGATATAAAAACTAATCTCACCATGCCTTAGCGTCGAATAACTATGTGACCTATAAGGTTAGGAAAATTTTTGGACTTCCTTTTATGGAATAAACAGAATATTCTTTTCTTATATCAAATAATGATTAAAATGTAAACATATGACCAACCAGTGAGACAAAAATGTGGGATTCGCAGTTTTTCACCACTTCCAAATGCTTATTTCAGCATTTATGCAGCAGGAAATAATTATGAACCATAAAAGGTGTACCAAAAAATTAATATTAAATCATCTTCTTAATTTAAACAGACAGATTTTTGCTCTTACAACTTTTACTTCAATCAATCAATTATTAATCAAGCCTTTGTAATAAAATAAATAAAATAGCCACTGTGTGTGGTTTCCACATTCATTACCCACATTTGCACATACAATTCATGTTGAGCGTCCACATAATGGTACGAACGAGACTCTTCATTTATGTAAAGCCATGCGAGATTTCGAAATGAATACTCACTTTAAATTAATTAAACTATTTGTATTAAATCAATAGCGATCCAATAAAGCATTCCGCATGCTTGCACACCATTAAATATATGCATAATTGTAAACAGGCTATATTCAGCGAATGCTTTTTAAAATGTTGTGTGATTTAATTTTAATTGCTTTCGTGGGGCTCTGACAAAGTTCGGGTATATAATCCTTCTTCTTCTTTAGCTGCGAATACGATTTCAAATGCAGGTGGTCACACAATTTTACAGATAAACTAAAAAGTATATGAAAAATTAAAGCACTTCAAAAATAATGAATAAAATTTAAAAACATAACATTACATTATATTTTTAACAATTTGATCACACATTTTTTGATCTCTTGCAGTTGTTAATAAAGTTTTTATGTTGTGTACTCCACTCCAATGCTTTACGGTTCTAAACCAAGATATCTGTTTTCTGCCAATTCCTCGTTTTCCATGTAGTGCTAGAATGAATTTTGATGCAATGAATACGAGTTTTCTAGTAGCCACTTATAATAATTTATTTTCAAAGTACAAGTTTGAAGTAACTACAAAATATCACTGATTTTTTTGTAATTTTGGTTTTTGCTAACTGTACGCTATGCTTCTTACTTCCTATCAAAAATTGGAGCATGTTAAAAATGTTTATGAAATCATGTACAAAATTGGAAACTTTGCATTACAGTATATTTGTTGTAGTTTTCTTTGAAAAAAATTAGTCGTGTGTTTATAAGAAGAAATCGGTTGGAGTACTTCTGTTGTCAGCTGTCTGTACGTCTATTTATCAGCGCTGGTCATCGAGGTCGCATCCAAAACTCATAAAACTCTTTATTTACTTGTAAGAGGGAGTTAGAGGAATTTTGACATAGTATTAAAAGAGAAATTTTTATAGGGTATTAAAAGCTATTTGTACATTGAAAATGTTTTCTGCTTGGCAGAACTGGCTTTGAGGTTTTTTAAAAAATCTTAAGTAGCTATCATAAAATTTACATATCATAAAAATTATGTTTCAAAAAATTTGTTTATTGGTGGTGTTGTCTCTGGAAATACAGGGTCCGGTACTTGAAGTGTAATCAACTTCTATCTGTTAGTTGGCTAAGTGACAAAGTATTGTTTACAAGCGCGCGGAAGCATTTTGCCTAGAGTAAACGCGAAACAAAGGAAATTAGTAATGGATTTCAAACGTAATAGTGTGATAGCATTATATTTGGCTTGGCTGGAAAATCACAATCAGCGATTGTTCGTGGGATCGAGCACCTTAAAGTAAATAAAGTTTTTTGTTTATCGCACCATTATGCGTGACAATGATACTAGTAGCATCGTGAAACGTCATGGAGGTAGTCATCAAAAGACTACAACGTCACGTGAAATGGTTCAGAAAGCTAAGAAGGGACTTGAGCGAAGTCCCCGACGAAGTGGTAATCAAATGGCGAAAGAACTGAAAATATCTGACCGTAGATAACATCCGCCGCATACTGAAAAATGATCTCAAAGTCAAGAATAACAAGATCCGAAAGCCGCATGATCTCACACTAAAGCAGCAACAAGTCAGTCTGGAGAAAGCGAAGGAGTCGCGATAGGGTCTATTTAACCGACCTTTCATACGAGAATTTGAGTCACCGATTGGCCACCAGGAACCAATGCTGCGAAATTCATAACGTCCACACATTGGCTCTCAAATTCACCAGACTAGAATCCGATGGATTATTCTCTCTAGGCCATTGTGGAGAGCAATGTCCGAACTAAAAGATTCACCAGTCGCGAGGTGTTGAAAAAAGCCATTGTCTGGGAGTGGGCCAAAATACCTGCAAGTCACATTCGGCCAGCTTCCGATTCCTTTCTGGATCGTCTCAAGATCACAGTCAAGGCAAAAGTGGTCATATCGAGCAAGAGAAAATTGATACTTAATATTGTATTCTTTTTACACATTTTTTACTTTGAATTGAATAAAAGTAATTTTCCAAATTAAATGTATGGCCTTTTCAATTGATTATACTTCGAGTGCCGGATCCTGTATAATGCTTGCATACCATAGTAAGTAGTATGTGGACCACTTTGGTGATGGAATTATGGGTGCACCGCAAATATGCATATACACAATTTTACATTATGTAAATATAACAACAGTATCTACTGTATTGTATCGGATGTTTTTTTAGGTGCTGCATCGATATCGATAACTATGGTTTGACAGCTGAGAATGTCTGAAAACTTTTTATTATTATTTATTAAAATATAATTAAAATTAGTATTGATATTTCTGTTCAGTAAGGTTTGGCAAGACATTGAGAATAGACGAACAATAAATCTGTGAATTTCATAGAGCACTGGCGACATTATCGGCTCTTAATTCTTTCGAAACAAAGAAGGAAATGCGAATGCTATCAGGCAATGCTAACTGGATTTTTATTTCCAAAAATTAATCAGCTTAACATCGACGACATTTGATTCCAACAAGACGACGCATTTTACTCTACAACGCGCTTAACAATCGATTTATAGCAATACTCAAGCCACCATTGAAGCCACACGGCCAGATTTATTGAAAAAGTAGGTAAAAATTTAATTGATCGAATGGACCATACCTATAGCTGGTAGTCGGGGCGGTCATATGCCACCAGATATCATATTCAAACAATAAAAGTCATACAATTATCTAAATGATTGAAATAAGAAAAATATCATTACAACAATATTTCTGTTTGTAATTATCTTGTAAAGTTTTTAAGCTCTTAAAACGACACCCGATATATGCGCAAATAAGCAATTCAACATGTAAGAGTAGAAAGACCAAAGGTCAGATTGTGTGAAGAATAAACCAATGAATTCATATTTAAGAATATTCACTCGGGCAAATACGGCAAATACGTATGTACACTTGCATAAACTTTATAAATCAGAATTGCATGTATTATATTATATATGTATAATATATATGTATAGGTACATACATATGTATGTTAAGCTGTGTATTGTGTCCATTATAAGCAATAGCCTTCGACCCTCAGCAGACAAAAGCAAAACGAGTGCAATTCTGTCATCTGAAAGCTTATGATGAAATTCATTGAATTTCAGTTGCACCTAACAATGATTGCTTGTGCTTTATATTTTTGTGGTCACCCGCAAAAACCGCTTAAGTAAATATTTCAAAGAATTGGGTTGCGTACTATATTCAAATATATAAAACTTCCTTCTGTACATAAACTCCTACTGTGTCAGTCTGCCAAAAATATGTTCTTTTAAAAAGTTCTAGATAAATATTCTTTTTGTTAGTGTATTTGCTTCTGTAAAATAGACATACATATATGCATTCAAAGTGTTTTTTTTTTCTCGAACACATGATTTTCGGCTTAGGCGGTTATTGGGCATGACATCAGGTATAACATGCGTGCAATTGACAAATTCTATTTTCACAAGTAACTAAGAACAGAGTATATAAACCAGAATTGTCATAAATTTGTATATATTCATTATTCTGATAAATAATGAATCAGCAGCTAGGAATTTTACTCAACTTGTGGTTACTGGAATAATACTAAGTTCTAATTAAATAAGTAATCGATTACAATATAAATTGATTATAGGTAAATATCTGTAGCCTCTATTTGTCATTAAATATGTAATTAATTAGTAAAATGATGATAAATTTATAATTAAATACGAATACCATGATGAAAGTTGACATTCTGATCTAATTCATTTTCAAATTAAGTACAATATTAATTTAAAGTAGATTTGTTTGTTATTTGTGGAAGTCGACAGCAATAATATTTGATAAAAATAGTATGTGTTAAATGAAAATTATTGTTTCTCTAACAAATTTTAGAATTTATTAACCGATTTGACTTATTCCTTTTTATTTTAAATATTTGTGTTTATATATATATATATGAAATATATAATTGGGGTGTTTGGCCCAGCTCCTCCTCCTATTTGCGGTGTGCTTTTTGATGTTGTTCCACAATTGGAGGGACCTACAGTTTTAAGTCGACTCCGAACGGCAGATATTTTTATGAGGAGCTTTTTCATGGCAGAAATACACTCAGAGGTTTGCCATTGTCTGCCGAGGGGCGAACGCTATTAGAAAAATGTTTTCTTAATTTTGGTCTTTCACCAAGATTCGAACCAACGTTCTCTTTATGAATTTCGAATGGTAATCACGCACCAACCCATTCGGCTACGGCGGTCGCCTTGTGCTTACAAGTAGAAAATATTTATCATTATGGAGACTGCGGGGACCGAGAATTGAGTGAGTGCTACCTGAGCTTCTTGGTTATATTTGTACTGAAGCTTAAGGGGTCCTGGTGGTCTAGAGGAATTTTTTTTGGAATAAAAAAAAAAATAAAAACGATGGCCCCTATTATGAGCAACATTCGATCTTCGACTGTAGTCGAAAGTGCTGATCGAACGAATTTTCATTTGGTATTATGGTGCTCATTCGTTGAAGAATAGGACTATTGTGAATTTCGATCGCTCGACGCATTTACAATAGATAATTTTTTCTCAGCTGATACAGCAAATCAAAATAAAAGAAAAACCGATTGTATTGAAATTCTTTGCTAACAACATTTTTAAAAGTTAAAAAAAGTATTTTTTGTGAAAATGAGTACAACGGAGTTGTGGTTCGACGATTCATCGGACGATGAAAGATTAGTGGAACTAGCTAGAAGTAGAAAACAGTTGAGGAATGCATCCAACCCCCTATAAATGGCTTCCACTGAGTAAATTTAGAATTTTCAAAATGTGTTGACGTACTTAATATTACAGAAATTTCCTTACAGATTTTTAAAGAACTTTAGATTATCTAAAGGGGCGTTTGTGTCCAGTACAGAAAACCAGTTGCAGCAGTGCACCCGAGCCAAATCCATTCCAAATATGTTAAAGCTAGCCACAGTTCTGCGATTTTGTGCTCAGGGATCGTACCAATTGAGTATTGGTAATGAAGGTATGCTAGAACTTGCCCAACCCACTGTGTACGATGATGCTGAAGATATTGAAGTGGAGTCAAATAACGGAGAAGTAGAAAACATAAGAAATGAAATTTTGAGAATATTATAGAAAAATCTAGAAACCTTTACGCCACAGTTTCTGTTTTATTTTTGTTAGAAATTTTCCTTATTCAATTATTCGTCATTCGAAAAAAAATATTTATTTCAGTTCCTCTACGTATTTCAGCCCATACCTGCCAAGGGAAAATAAAAATGTATTTCTATAAACATCACAAAAAAAAACCATTATTAACCTTAATCCATTTTGCTGCCGTTCTCACTGGTGGTCCCAAGCAATTCATCTCCGTTGTAAATTCCTCCCATTTTTTTGCTGCTTGAACTTTGGTGCGAATCCCTTTTGTGGATTCGCCTTTCTAATAGTTGTTTGGTACTCACGACTTTCGACCTGCATAAAATTAACAAAATTAGTATATATTTATTATTTGGTTACTATAAAACCATAAATAATCGCAAACAACTTACACTTTAACAAGTTTTCCCTCAATACGCTACACAATCGAAAGCAAAATTGCATTCGACTCTAAATTCGTTAAACAACGAAAATTTCGATAGGGTTGCACCGCTCATAATACCAAATTGACATTCTATTTTCGATCTTCGACAACCAGCGAATATCGAAGATCGAATGTAACTCATAATAGGGGCCGATATTTAAATTTTTTAGCCTTTTTATTTAACTTCTTAACAACGAACTTCTTTAACTTCTTTTAATGAAACATTGTTTTTTTTGTTTTAATTTTAATAATTTTGAAAATGGCGCTGAAGTTGACCATCCCGAAAAATTGGACCTGGACGGCGCTTACCATTTTGGTCCTTCTGCTTATCTGAAACAGAGTAACCAAAAAAATTATTAATCAGTATGATTGCAGCTCCGTCCCGTACTAGAATGAAAAAAAGAAACATATTTGACAAAATGGCGCGGTTTTGAATTTGACACTCTAAAAATCGGGTGTTTTCGGGCGATAGCCATTAATGTTGTGTTATTAAAATTTCAGACGTGGCCAAAAAAAGTAGTTAATCTGTGGTATTTGTTAGCATTTATCTCTGTGGCGCTGCTAAATATTGTACCTTTTGCTAAACTTATTGAGCCTTGTGGCTCGGTGAGCCGTGGAGTCGATCATATGGAAAAAGATTTGAAAAAAATGAGTCTCTACTCGAGATTAGAGCAGTGGCGGCATCATCGGCCCTTATTTCTTTGGAAATGAGGAAGGAGCTGTCGTTACAGTGAATGGCGAGCGCTATCGAGTCATGCTGTCTGAATTTGTGTTTCCAAAAATTAATCAACTAAGCATCGACGACATTCGGTGACAACAAGACGGTGTAACTTGTCAACAGCGCGCTTAACAATCGATTTTTTGCATTATTCAAGCCACCACTGATGGCCCGATTTATTGGAAAATGTAGTCAAACAGTTTTTTTATAACTTTGCTGATCACAAATGAGCGCTGATCAGGAATTTGTTTTCTTTGGAAATTCTGATGAAAAAGTAAATCAGCGTACAGTAAATCGAGGGACTATTGGACAACTGCAACCGAAAGCCGCGTACGATACATACGAACAACATATTCTGCCCTCAAATGGCCACTGAATTCGCAAACGACATGAACCGACATACAATATTTCCAAAAAATGAAATTTAACGAAAAGTACTACAGAGCAGCAAAATAATTATGGTAGATGAGTGTACAATGTCATACAAATGACAATTAGACGATTTCAAAATTCAGCTGGACGATTTCACTAGCTTCATTTGGCTTCCGCCTGATGTATGTGAGTTCAAGACGTCAAAAGAAGAAGCAATAAAAATTTAATTGTCGAATTCTGGTGTGCATCACAAAAAGCTTCGAGCCATTTTCAACGAAGAGTCAGGACGTAGGTGACCTAATTTCTGGCAAATTGCATTCGCTTAAATTAATCGATTGTGTTATTGATACATGTGAAGTCAACAGAACTGCCACCACACATTTTACAGCTCAAGGTAAGCTCGGTGCTAGTTACGTTGCACGACTTGAACCAGTCAAAGCCGTGCCACAATGTAATTATAGCAACGATAATAATAGGAAAGAATGAAGGTGAACATGCGTTGATTCTGAAAATACCACTGATTCGAGTTTGGAGTTGTAAAGTAAGCGTGTTCACTTTTTGGTTGGCCTAGCATTTGCAATGGCGATAAATCGCAAATCGAATCGCAAGAAAATATTTCAAAGAAATTTTGTACACATAATTTTGTGGATCTTTGTCCAAGCCAGGTAGGGGTTGCAAATGTAGAAATTACACATACACACAATATATATAATATATTTATACCTTTAAAGTCTGCCACCCAGTGAAATATCCCACACTTTAATTTCGTAATATGTATTTTAACATGTGAACAGTCAAGTGTCACAATTACGTTGACCTCGTAACCCCTTTTGCCTGGAAGCTATGGAATTTTCTTGTTTCCTTAGACTTCCGCCTCTTAACCTCATTAGTCTCACCGGCTCAGTGGCATTTAATTGCGAAAGTAAATCCATTTGTTCCCTCACTCAGCCATTTATTCTTGCTGTTCACCTCTTCTTGCCTCTTTTTTATTTTGGTTGTTTAATTAGGCTTCGCAATCAGCGTACGGTAAGGTAAAATGTATCCTTCCGTGACACGCCCTACTACCACCGACAACAAAGCAAATGTATGTATGGGTGACCGTATATTGCCGCATCTCTGTGTGCATATGTATTGTACACAACTATGCTTATATATGTATAGTATATATGTACAACTTACTTTTATTGAATGGACATGCGAATAATAATGTACATTATTTCCGTTGTGAGTGAATTTCATTTCCTTAAATGTTCAACATTTGCCAGCTTGCCACATAGTCTGTGGAATAACGGACATTAACTGTAACTCCCATGACTATCCACCTACTTTGCTCTAATACATGCGTCCACCTGTGCACTTCCATTACCTTCAATATTCAAGTATTTCTCTACAAAATAGTATATATTGCCTCAATCCCTATCCATTATGTCCAGACCTGCGTTGCCAGTATTAAACTCGGATTGCGTTTGTTGTGAAATCATACAAATTTTTTTGTTTTTTGCTCAATGCCACCTGATCTACAACTATCTTACGATTACTGATTTGGCTCTGTGCTTAGGTTTCGTCGTCGGGTTCATTCTATGTAGCGTACGAATGCTTGGTTTAATACAGGCGATAAGCACTTTCTATTATACTCTATGACATCAGCATATGTTTGTATGCGTAAGTCTTTGCTTATACAAATAAATACATACAATAGAGTTGCCTGCATTGAAATTTGGACAAAAGCTATAGAGGCTTATGCACCTGGCGAATATGAAAAGTACCACAAATAATGTGTTGTAACCAGCTTACCAACTACCCGAGAAGGCATTCTACTTATATCCGAGCGATGACTACTTATGGTTGTGGCTGTGAGGAAACCTTCATGCTGACGATAAATTTCAGCAGCAACCAATATCCAAACTTGTTAAGTTAAGGATTAAGTGCCACCGCATGGATCCCGCGTGGACAACTTCCGATAAGGGCATCCACCAATAACGAAGGTTGTATTATAGCTGTGCGACCTAAAGGAGTTCCCTCGGGCTTTTCCGATTCTCACGTGGCCAGAAGGATTTCATGATTTTATACGTAAATTAGTGTTTCTGTGTAGCTGTCTAGCTAAGCTTCCAGTTCGCTGTCATTCTAATAGCAGACCCAAAGTAGCCAAAGGAACTACTATCTTCAATAAAAACCAAAATTATGCAACATTATTATCTAAATAAATTTTAATTTAAATAAGTAAAACTTGCTCAATTCAGTAAGCGCCGACCTAAATGACGAGGGAAGCAATACGTGAACTAAAATTTTGTGTATTTTTATTTAAGTTGCTATCGACATACACAAATTTATTCATAAGTAAGAGTGACATTGTACATCTTTCGAAAGTTTATGGTATCAAATTTTGTCGTTATGCTTGCTTGACGTTTTCACTTGTACCAAATTTGAATAGAGTTTTTGATGAAGTTATCGTACATGTGGGCGGACGGATAAACATTGCTAAATGCACGTATCAAGTATCGGGCAGTGATTGAATTTTTATTTTTGGAAGGTTTAAAAACAAAGGAAGTTTATGAGCAAATACTGAAAGCATATAAGGACCTTTAGCCATCAACTAGTGCCGTAGAAACATGGGTTTCTGAATTTAAACGTGGTCATACATGCCCTGAAAACGGTCCTCGTCGAACACCAGAAATCGTAAAAAAAAAAAAGGATATCGTATTGGAAAATCGTCGAGTGACTGAAAGCGTTTTAATAGAAACCATAGGCGTCACAAGCAATATTTTTACTGATGTATTGGGTTTCAGAAAGCTGTGTGCGCAATGGGTGCCGCATTCGCTAACGCTGGAACAAAAACACATTCGAAAGCGACATTTAGAGCTTTTTCTAAACAATAAAGTGTACTTCGTGTGTCGATTCATCCCCATGGATGAGGATTTGGGTATACCGTCATGATCCTAAATCGAAACAAAAGGCTAAAGAGTGGTGTGCATCTGATTCATCGTTTCCGAAACAAGTTCGTGTTCAGAAATCGGCCAGGAAAGTGTCAGCAACAGTTGTTCCGGATGCGAGGGGAAATTTGTTTGTGCATTAATTTCAAATTGGTGAAACAATGAATTCTGAATATTTTTCTAACTTTTTAGACTAACTGAAGGAAAAAATTCATGAAAAAGACGCAGTGCACCGCGTCACAAAAGCATTTTAACAATGGCTAAAATCCATGAATTATAGTTTGAATTGTTGAATTATCACCCAACTTGGCCACTAGCGATTTCCATCTGTTTCCAGACCTAAAAAATGCATGCCTGGAAGGCCGTTTTTGTCAATGATGAGTTTATAACAGCTGTGTAAGTGTATTTTGCAGCCCCTTCAGATTCTCACTTCAGGAACAGAATTAATAAAATGGAATCTAGTTGGAACAAGTGTATCAATGTTCATGAAGATTATACTGAATAATAAAGTGTACTTCAAACCATAAAATTGCCTTGCAACTGCCAAAGATATTAACCAATATACAATTCCCTGCAGTACTCGTAAATTCAAATAACAAATTACCAACTTTTCGCTAGCTATTGCGTTTTCCCAGTAACCACTTGCATTTACCTAAGAAGACATGAACTGAATAATATTTTTTACCAAACTGAAGTACTTTAATTATTTAATTAGTTATTGACATTATTAGATTCTTTTTTTTTTGTCTTAGATGTCTTAAGGGTCCCTCCCCCCGGCCTGCTTTAGAGGCTTCAAAATATCGATGTTTTTTTGCATAAATGTCTTCCCAAACTATCCAAGAATGTGTCTTAAAAATTTCAGAAGCAACTTCAAAATATTTTTGGAGTTACAGAAGAAATTGTGAGCCAGCGTCGAGCAGGTATCGGCCGCTCGTATACGCTCGTTCGCTCGAAGTGCGATTTCTCGGTTTTTTATTTTTACGATTTTTCCTAATTGGCGGGAAAGATAGGGAAAAAGTTAAAAGTCCTATCGAAACGAGATACCATTGATTGTATTCGGAATTAAATTCTCTTGTAGTTGAACCTAAAAAACCTTAAAATGTTATGATTAACCCACTTTTTAAACATCTAAAGTGAATTTATTTAAAAAAAAAATGAATTTTGTTTTAATTAGCGAAAAATTGTTGAATTTCTCACTTTTTGTTTAATTTTCTTGGTTTAACTACAAACTATACTATACTAAAATACATTCTTTTTTTGGGTTTTTGGTTTCTGATGAAAATTGCGACCTGCATCTTTCCTGCCGCACGACACATGCACACTCGAGGCGCCTCGGCAAAATGCTTGTACCAGGTGTAATATTACATATATTGTAATGAAAAAATTTGAGAAGACTGCTGAAATATATGACAATAAAACCTGAAAGTTTCGATTCAATCGAATATTTCTTTATTTCCTAAAAAAATCCACGAAAAAATCGATTTTTTGAAGCCTCCAAAACAGGCTCCTCCCTTAAGTTGTTCATATACTATATTTTATCCAAAAGCAGTTACCTAAAAATGAGTACAGGTAACCAGTATTTTACAGTAACGTAATTTCAAGGCTCTTTATAGTTCAGTAGTCACTAGTACTTTTTTACCAAACTGCATATCATGCAGAGCAAACCAGTTCTGCCTCTTCAGCGTTCATCACCCTTCATTACCATTTGCTACGTCCAAAGAAAATGAGTAGCAAATAATTATCTCTAGTTGACCACTGGTTGACTGCTGGTTCCTACAAGGTTTGTTAAGAAATGTCGCACAGCACTCGGACAATAATAATTGCAGCTCTGTCGCACATGCAACTTTCCACTCAATCTTCATTCCAAGGCCATGCAGACTCTAGCAACAGAAATAAAAGCAATCACAGACATTATCATACTGTCAACATTGTTAACGCTACCATTTCCATGACTGACAGTAAGAGCTAAGGCGTCGTATACAGCTACAACAGCAAACAGGCAGCTTAGCAGACAGACAACACAGCACAAACTTCAGTTGTTAAAAATTTTCCCATTCAAATTATGAATTGAGAATGAAAGCATTTGTAAGTGGCTGGCGTGGCTGAACCAGTGGTAAAGCTGTAAATGAAATTCAAGCACGTTGTCTGTGTAATAAGATTTTGTCTGTTGTGATTTTGCTATTCATACTAATGTGTAATGAAAATGCCGATTCGAAAATACCCACACATATGCAGCGAAAGTACTAAACGTGGACGGCTTCAATTACTGTTGGATATTATTCCTGCTCTCTTTTTTGAGCTACTAGTTTTGTTTGTATATTTGTTAGTGCTCAATGAGGTAGAGTCCTCTAGGGAAAAGCCAAACTAGTGTGGAAGCAGTCTAGTTCAGATACGGGTATTTAATAGAAGAAATCATACAAGTTTGGCGTTGACTAGAATAGTAATAGATTAGTTTATTTTTGTTTAGATAAGAAAGTTTAAGTTCAGATAATAAAGTAGCTACATTTATTTAAAAAACACTATAATCATGTCTATGAAATGAAAGCAATAGTTAATTGTTTTATTTCTGAAGCTTATTCACTTTTCTTGCAGTCTTGCGTCGCAAGCCAGTAATATTAGAGAAACGGATTCGTAATAATGTATCAACAGCACAGTTTAAGTTTTAAAATACCAAAGAATTCATTATTTTACACCAGTAACGTATGAATAACTTCCTTATACTTGCATAATAATGTAATATCCAATATTTTTACCAAACTAAAGCCTTTTTGCAAGCTCTCGAAGCAATTTTACTCTCTTCTGTCAGGAGATGAATCACATGCCGTTGAACTAGAATAGTAATTACAAAAAGCCTTTAAATTGAATGCAAAACTGGCTTTGCAAAATGGGGTAGAGGAGAAAATGCTTTCAGCAACCGGTCATATAGAATATTAATCGAAATTTGACTATAAGTAATACTAAATTTATTTATGCTCTTAAGGGGAATACCTTATATCTCATTTTTTATTTGATTTGGTTAAAGAATTCGTTTAAATTTTTTTCGTAATTACTTATAGTGTAAGTTTAAACCAATTTTTGAATTTTTAAGCCGTTATTGTACCTGTAGAAATTTTATTTAATTGTAAGATTCGTAGTTCATCGCCGTATTAAAATTATCAGTTGCGGGCATGAAAAAAGATACAATACGAACGGATTGAGCTCAAAAGCGAACTGGCGTATTTTAGTTTACAACTACTTCTTTGCCTGCAGGGCTGCTTTCACTTACCACTCGCCGTAGTGATGTGTGTAGTGCAAATGTGTTTAATAGGTACATAATTTGTCTTGTTGTCCGCTTACTTGTTAATGAGTGAAAACAACAACCAAATTAACTCATTACTAGAAGTAAATAATATTTTCGAAGAATTTCTAGGCCATTTTGCAACGAGACACAAAATACCTGATTTCGTTAATATAACTCCAGCTGCAAGATCTTTGTAGTAACGATGAAGGATGAATGCCTAAACCTATACTGCGTTGCAAGCAAAACTTGTCGAACACTGCTGCAGATCCAATGCGTTAACTCAACAGTGCCATATTCCTGAAGCAACTTTAGTAGAGAAGACCTAATTAATATACTGGCTCTACTCAGCGATAAATAGGCTAATTTCTTACTAGAATGATACCATGTTGTTATGTGTAGAATGATATAATTTTAGTGGTACAAAATGTTAAATAGTTAGCAGTGTAAGAAAAGTAACTGAACAATACAGACAAATGGGTCTCAAATGAAAGGGTTATACCCTTACATAGGAAATATAGGCTGTATTCGAGTTCGTCTGAACTATTATCTAAATAGATAGAAATCCTAAATCACTGGAAACTACCACTAAATTTATTGTATTGCTAAATAGTCACAAAGTCACCACAAAATTATTAATTTTATGTATTTATATTAGAGCTCCCAATTTATTCACACATTTTTAAACAGCCCGGCAACGAGTACTTCTGCTCAATTTTTTGATTCGAAAATTTTTGAGCGTAAGCTCAGTATATCGAGTTTTTTGGGTAATTCGACCGATAACTTTGATAAGTTTGACTTTATTTTCTTCAAGTTTTACACAGTGTAAGAATTATTGAAAAACTAAAGAAATGGTAATGAATAGAATTAGGAATTTTTGTTTTGCTGCTCAAATTGTTCAAAAGCTAAAAAGTTTCGGGAAATCTTTCTTATGTTTTGGTTAGATTAGATTAGATTAGTGAGGTGTTGGACAAGTCCAAGCACTCTGTCAGGAGATCATCGTACTACACCCGGATAGATTTCAATAGAAAGAATAGAGATAGGAAAGATAAAATGTGGGTGGTTTTGGTTGGAAAACATGACAATTTGAAGCTAAGAAATTTTTTTTAGTTTTATTTCTTGCATATAAAACAAATCAATTGTTAGAATATTATTTTGTATGCTTTGATTAAAATCAACGCTATTTTTGAGTTTTATTTTTTGCTTAAAAAACAGGAATTTTTTTTCCAATTTTTCTTTTTACTTAGAAAGTAAAGCAAGAGGAAATGCAATTTTGAATTTTGTTATTTACTTAAAAAATTAGTTACTCTTGGTTTTCATGTTTTTGCTTAAAAAAGAAAATATATTTATGTTTTTTTATTTGTTTTCGTTAGAAAATGTACTATTTTTCAGTGTTATTTTTCGCCTAAAAAAATGCTTCAGAGTTTGATATTTTGCTTAGAAAATAAAGCTATTTTTGTTTTCAGTAAGTCAGTGGCAACTTTATTTATGTATGTACGAGTATACACAAATAGCAAAACTGTTAGAGTGAATTGGTGGTGAGGGAAATTGCAAAAACTTTTTATCTGTTTTTGCTTTCATCTATTCTTCTAAACATTGCAAAGTTGCGGTTAAAATATTCCTTACAAAATAATGGGCAGTTCACATTGATAGCAAAGGAATGCCACATTGGGTTGAGTAATTTCGCCCGAAAATAGCAGGGATTTCAAGGTAATGATACATTAAGAAGACATGCTAGATTGTTGAACTTGTGCAGCAAATCGGTAAATTATATCTTCTGTAAACTTAGCAAAATTCTATTTCTCACAATTCATGTGCAAATTAAATTACTCCATTTTCAATGTACTTAAATACTCATTTTCTTCATAATATCCGAAAATTTTGAAATATTTAAAAATTATTTTATGCTGGTCTCTGAATTCAAATCTCTCTCGTATTGCGACTTTATGTTAATCAATAGTATAAATGACCCCCAATCAACAGTTAGTTATTTGCGTATATGTGTATGTGTACGTGTTTCTATATAACAGCTTTCCGTAGTATTTGTTCTCTTGAAACCAAATCGAACTCAAGGCATGGTTTGCATCTATTGTTGAATTATTCAACACTACACGAAACCGAAATATTTACAGAAATGTACTTACACATTAAGAAGAGACATTAGGGATTGCAATCCCGATGCCTTCAGATATCGAAAAGTTAAAAAAATCGAGAAGTAAGAACTTATTTATTATTATTATCATTATAGTTTTATCATAATAAAAACGTTATTTCTCACGGCGAACAAAACTAACACTTTATAAGGCTCTCATTATGCCCGTCCTATCGTATGGCGCAGAAACTTGGACTTGAACAAGATCTCATGAAGCATTCCCCTCAGAATTTTGGACCTTTCTACGTTTGCGACGGCGAGTATCATAGACGATGGAACGATGACCTGTCTGAGCTTTACGATGACAAGAACATAGTCCAACCAATGAAGATCTGCTTCGTTGCCTGGGTCATGCCAGCCGAATGGACACAAATGTCTCGGCTCTGAAAGTATTCGATGCGATACTAGCTGGTGGTAAAGAGGAAGAGGAAGGTGCAAAAGGACTCAGCTTCAGTTGGTGGTTTGTTGAAAGAAACGACTGGCGTGCTTTGTTAAACTCGGCCGAAATCGCGTAAGTGGGTATAGTATCATTCAAAAATAAATATATATATATTTACTCATATTACAAAAGTTATGTCCTAAGGTGAATCCTCGGATCCTGGGATTTCTTTAAAAAAACCCTGAAATCCCGAAATAAAAATTGTCTGATAATATTTGCATCTCCAGTGCTAATATATATCTACAATATAATAGTGCTAATATGTATGTATATAAAGTGCGTTTCATAACTGTAGTACAGAACTTATTGACACGTTTTGGCCATTTACGAATGGAGGAAGAAAACTCCCAACACCGTCAGCAAAAAACAAAAAAAAAAAACAATGCCAAAAATCAACGCGATTTTCAAAATACTCTAAACTTGCACATTTTTATACGAAAATTCAATGGGCTATAGTCCCGCATAATATAAATAGGTTGAAAAGTCTGAATAAAAAGTTAGAGGCTTTATTAAAATTTTTTTAATATTGAAAGTTTCAATTTACCTATATGGTTTTTGCAATAGAGAAAATATATTTTCATAAAAATATTAAGAAGAAATTAATAAATTGTCAAAACTTGTCAACATGTCCATGTGATGGAACTAAGAGCATCACTTTGCATAATTAAATTTTGTTTTTTACTTTTATATGCACACATATATACGAGTATACACACATATATAGCGCATTAGTTGGGGTTTATAAGCGCACTAGGCTGCCAATCCAATTTTGTGTAGGTACCTTGACAACTAACTTGTATAACTCTATGTTACCACACTTCACTAACGGACTTTGCGTCAGTCACAGCGGCACCAAAAAAAAATAAACAAAAATAAAAGCGAACTGTTTAACTGAGTCAGAACAACACTCAGCCAAACTGTAGAAACAATAACGTAGCAACAAATTAAAACCTTAATCAGGTATCTGAGAATCGTTACGGGAAGTCTTTCATGCATACAAATAGCAGGTGTATGTATACGAATAGGGGGTGTATGTATGTATATCCGTATACCTTAAAGAAAACGAGTTCACATACACATACACATCTCTATGTATTCAATAATGGCGCTACTCGTACTTAAAGGATTCTGTTTTTAGTGTAACTTAACACTTAATCGTTTCACTACAACACAACGGGCTTACAGAAACATTTATATACGAACAATTTTACCACATCAGCTGCTCAATTTAATATCTTGGCGATAGCTGAGGGTTTACTCCTAGCCACCGTTTAGGATAGTCCTCGTTTACTTGAAGTGATATCCTTTCCGTACACCTGCCAGTCAGATTCACGTATTCTACTACCTTTGTATGTAGGTTTGAGTAACGGAATGTGTTTGGATATTTAGTTGCTTTAGAAAACTTCCTAATGACCAACAAACTTGGGCTTAACTATATTTAGTTCGCTTTAGATTAAAATATGCCAAATGTATGAAAAGCCCAAGAGATTTATGCACTTAAAGTTCGAGGACCGATGTGTTTTCAAATATAAATACGAGGTGTGTTCAAAAAGTCTCACGATTTTTGTGTTTTTTCAAAAATTATTTATTTATTCATTAATATCTATTTTGTCTCCTTCAAAGTAACCCCCATAAGATATTATGCAGTAGTGCCAACGTTTCTTCCAATCTTCGAAGCACTTCAAAAAATAATTTTTTTTTTTTAACTTGTTCAGCTCTTCTTTCGATGCTGCATTTATCTCGTCAATCGTAGCGTAGCGCCGTCCTTTCATTGGCCTCTTCAGTTTCGGGAACAAGAAAAAGTTACAGGGGTGTGTTGTTTTTAGCCAAAAAGTCGCGCACAAGCTACGATGTGTGAGCAGGGGCCTTATCGTGATGCAAGAGCCAATTTTTGTTCTTCCACAAATCCGAGGTTTCTGGCGGATCACGCAAATGGCGCATAACTTGCGGTAATATTCCTTATTGATCGTTTTACCCAGTGGCAAGAAGTCATGATGCACAACGCCTCTGTAATCGAAGAAAACGGTAAGCAAAACTTTTATATTCGACCGAACTTGGCCCACTTTTTTCGGTCTTGGTTCGCGTGACAGCTTCCATTGAGAAGATTGAGCTTAGGTTTCCACGTCATAACCATAAACCTACGATTCGTCACCAGTGGAGCAAATTTGAGTCGTCGTTAACAGAGTCCAACATCTCATTAGCAATGTTCATGCGATGCTGCTTTTGGTCGAAATTGAACAGTTTTGGTACAAATTTTGCGGCCACCCATCTCATGCCCAAATCATTGAAAAAAATCGAATGGCATGAGCCAATCGATATGTCTAGGTCCTCTGCAACTTCTCTAACGACGATTGGCCAATACCATTTTCTTCACTTCATCAATTTTTTCCTCTGTTGTTGAAGTGCTCGGGCGTCCGGCACGCTTTTTGTCGTTCACATCTTCTCGGCCTTCTGAGAACATTTTGTATCACCGATAAACGTTGCTTTGATCCAAAGTAGCTTCTCCGTATGACACTGTCAACATTCGGAATGCATCCGTGCACTTCAATTTGGTTTTTCACACAAAATTTGATACCGGTTCTTTGATCCTTCTTTTTGAAACGGTAAAAATCGCAGCTGTCAACAATTAACTGAACATTCAAAATGGCCGATTTCGTCCGCATAAGTGAGAGACATGAGTACAACATATCGCCACAAAAGCATTGAAAATCGAATATACGTAACCTGCGAAAATTCAAAATTCGCGATACTTTTTGAACTTACCTCGTACATATGTACACTAACTTACCTAACTCCTTAACTACTGCAGATCGCACTCTAAAACTTTTGGTTATTTTACCTGAAGCGGTGTTTTAAAATAAAAAATTCAAAAACAAAATTAATCGAAGTTTCGAAAATTTTTAGAAGATTAGAAGATTTTCTATTTGCTGTGATGTTGACCAAGACTCGCAACCGTACAAAAAAACATTTGAGCTGAAAATGCATATTTTAGTTAGTCTGGTGTTAGTTAGTTTAGTCTGTTTTTAACCATTGTAAAGACTACTTTCATTTTATCTAGCTGATATATCGACTAGGGCGCCGAAATCTGCAGAAATTTGGCTACGAGCTTATTTTACTCATGAGCTTTGTCGATTTGTTTGGCAGTAATGCTGATATTACTGGGCTTAGTAGCATTTATATCCATAGATTAAAAAATAAAAAAAAATAAATAATTGGCGCGTACACTTCTGTTAGGTGTTTGGCCGAGCTCCTCGTCCTATTTGTGGTGTGCGTCTTGATGTTGTTCCACAAATGGAAGGACCTACAGTTTCAAGCCGACTCCGAACGGCAGATATTTTTTTGAGGAGCTTTTTCATGGCAGAAATACACTCGGAGGTTTGCCATTGCCTGCCGAGGGGTGACCGCTATTAGAAAAATGTTTTTTATTAATTTTGCCTTCACCGAGATTCGAACCAACGACCTCTCTGTGAATTCCGAATGGTAATCACGCACCAACCCATTCGGCTATGGTGGCCGCCATCCGTAGATTAGGTTTTAGTAATATTGTTCTTCATCATTCATGCTGACGAGTTTACTATTGCTGCACTTACCGACTGAGCGTCAAAACTCATTAATGAAGCTAAGCCAGTGGGTCAGAAAGTTAACGTCGATAAGACAAAATACCTCGAAAGGTCAGGAAATACCAGTGGCTAAAACAAACCTGAAAGCTGATCCACATACTTTTCAAGAAGTGGAAACCTTCACATACCTGGGTATAAAAAGTACGATATCCGTATCCGATAGTCCGTATCTCGAATACCAATCATCACATTAAAAATTTGTGTATATTCATTCATACCTCGTAGAGCTATAATTAACCAGAATATATGGCCTCATCAGGCGGCCGCCGTAGCCGAATGGGTTGGTGCGTGACTACCGTTCGGAATTCACAGAGAGAACGTAGCTTCGAACCTCGGTGAAACACCAAAATTAGGAAAAACATTTTTCTAATAGCGGTCACCCCTCGGCAGACAATGGCAAACCTCCGAGTGTATTTCTGCCATGAAAAGGCTCCTCATAAAAATATCTGCCGTTCGGAATCGGCTCGAACCTCGAAACGCACACCACAAATAGGAGGAGGACCTCGGCCAAACACCCAAAAAGGGTATAAGCGCCATTTATATATATATATCTCATCTGTTTGCCCCTTCCCTATCTGTATTCTGATCGACTAACTTCACAAAAAATTTACATGCGAAAGCAACAACAAATTTATCGAGCAAGATTCGACGTTAGCGAATGTGATAAAACTCACTATTTCACAAACAAATGTAATTTTAGGCAACTCTATTCCAGCGTTTTTCAGCTTGCCAACGTTTGGCGAAAAGAAGAGGACTATAAACAAATTCCAGAGCATTTTTCCCCTACCCCCTTGGCGTGAAATACCAATAATCAGATGCTACTTTGAGATGTTCACTTTTATATTTTAGTTTGGAGGGGAAGTGACATCTCCACTATCCTTCGTTAATTTCGGGTACAAAACCTTTTTCCCCTGCGATTAAAAATTATTAATAATCTAGTGCCTTCGGGAAAACAAAAGCATGATAAATAGAAGCAAACGTTTACATAGTTATATATTAAATTCATTCAAAATACGCAAATGTAAAGCAAACAGAATCGGGGTATGACTGCTAGAAATTAAAGTGAAAAGTGGGGGCTTAAACTCGACTAGCCTCAAGTGGAGATTTTTAATGTATCTATAAGCGTATGCATATTTTTTGGTGAAAAGGAAAATGGGCCAGACAATATACATAGTTTCGAGGCTTTGCCTTTTAACACATTCTTTATAAGGGTTGCTGGAAGACAAACATCCAGTCTCATGCATAACTACAACGCAACAATGCGGCATTGAATGTCGTTTCTAAATTTATCTTGCTAGGGAATTTTCACAAATAGTATGATAATGATAAGCTATGTGTGAAATTCATGAGATATTCATGATAGCATGAAAAGTGGCGTTTCTTATTATATTGGAATATATGAAAATGAAGAGGGAGAGATAAAGCTATTCAAAATAAAGGCAGAAATTGGGCAACAAAAGCAAAGGATATTTTAAGTAGCTGAGTTAAGTTTAAGGAGGGGCGAAAGAACGGCTTTAAATGTGAGTAAAAAGGGAAGTGATGCACTCGAAGTATGTAAAGCAAGAGTGATAGCCAATGATAAGAATTGGCAGTAGGAGGAGTGGGCAATAGGTGGTACTTTGCGCGGCAGTAAAGCTGTTGATATTTTCAGTATAGGCATTGTTGAATGATTATCTACTAAGCACATTAAGGGTATTTATTTTTTCGTTTTTATGTACTTGCTTTGTGCAGGGTCAAGACTACTTAGCAGAGATTTCTACGAAGTTTAAGTTTAAATGATGCGGCTTATAAAAAGAAGGAAAACACTACTACATGTTTTACTCATTTTTTGGATGTGCTTTTGAATCACCGAATCACAAATAATTTTTGTTTTTAAGCTGGCCGAACGACACGGAGTTAATCAAACCATTATAAAATGGATATATTCCATGCTCTCTGAGAGGCTGTTAACCGCTGGTGGGAGCAGTGACGAACAAATCACAGTCAGGGCCAAGCAAGGATGTTCCCAAGGGGGTGTTCTTTCTCCGCTGCTGTGGTGCTTCGTCGTAGACTCTCTATTAGTGGAGATGCAGGAACTTGGTTTTCACGTCCAAGCATATGCGGACGACGTCTGTGCGCTAACATCAGACAAATCCTTAAGGAGGCTTTGCACGAAAGTGCAGAGGATTCTTGACAAAATCGATGACTGGTGCATGAGACAAGGTCTTTCCGTTAACCCGAACAAAACAACCATAGTCTTATTTACGAGAAAACGGAAATTGGATGGACTCAGTCTTCCAACACTGAAAGGTGTGACACTTGGTCTTTCCAACGAAGTTAAATATCTAGGAGTAATCTTGGATAAGAAGCTGACTTGGGAGACACACGTTTCACTGAAGATGAATCGTGCATTGAAGATTTTTCAGCAATGCCGTAGAGCCTTTGGCAAAACTTGGGGTCTGAAACCTGCTGTGGTCCTATGGATATACACGGCACTTATCAGACCAATCATCACTTACGCTTCTGTGGTCTGGCGGCGACGGAGCATGGTTAAGTCCACAATCCGGGAACTATACAGGCTGCAAAGAAGTGTATGTTTATGCATCACGGGTGCCATGAGTACAACCTCTGGTGATGCCCTAAATGCTATGCTTGATTCGGGACACAGGGAAATCTTTAAGTTGCTGTCGGAGCAGTATCCACTGTTTTTGGCTCCTAAAGATGACCTGATACCCACAGTTTCATTTGGAAAGAAATTTAATGTCAGATTTCCATTGCGTGAGCAATGGAGGAATTCAGAATGCATGCAGGGAGGTTTGTCAGATATTTTCTTTACCGATGGGTCCAAGACTGAAATAGGGTCTGGAGCCAGATGGCACTTAAACGATAGTAATAAGTATCACTAAGCTATGGGGGGAATAACAACTGTTTTCCAAACAGAAGTTTTTGCCATCCTAAAAGTAGCCGAATGGATAATCGAGGGGAGATGGAGCGGGAAACAGATTGGAGTCTTCAGTGACAGTCAGGCTGCATTTAAGGCCCTGGAGAACGCGAAGCAAACCTCAAAGATTGTTCAAGAATGTAAGAAGAAGCTTAATTCTGTCGCAAGACAAAACAGGCTTGTACTAATATGGGTTCCGGGACACTCCGGTGTTCAAGGAAACGAAATTGCCGACGAATTGGCCAACCGTGGATCTGCGGTGCCCCCACAGAGGTCAGAGCCAATAATCGGAATCAGTCCCGCAGGAATCAAGAATTGGATCAACGATTATGTAGGCAATCTACATAAAGAGCGATGGTCCGGTCTAGAACGCTGCAGAACTGCAAAGTGCTTTGTGACAAGTCCGAACAGAAAACTGTCAAACTTTCTACTAAAACTTAGAAGGAAAGACATTCGGTTGATGGTCGGCATTATTACAGGACACAACCCATGGGGTCAGCATATGACCACCATTGGAATCATCGAGGACCCGGTATACCTGTCATGCTTGGAGGAGGCGGATAGCACTGAGCACTTTCTCTGTGAGTGTCCCGCCTTTGCTAGAACGGGACTACAAGTATTGGGTTCTGATGTCATGAGAATGAGTAATATTCGTTCTCTAAAACTGGAGGATATTTACAGATTTGCCAAAGAATCTGGAAAATTCTCACAGGAATAACTATCTCTATCTCTGTCTCTATTCTTTCCTATCTCTTTCTCTGATACTTTTCCCCCTCCCTCCTTGACTATATACCCCCTTTCCAGAGCTTTAAATACAATGGGCTCTTTAGCCTGAGTGTTTTAGGAGCCACCAAATCTCCTGGTGCTTCTTGGCTCGACCTTTTCAAATTCAAATTCAAGCTGGCCTAATTGCGAAAGTAACCAGTGCTTTTCGCAATGTAATTATTTTTAATAGTATTTCTACCAAAACGGATTAAACAAATTTTTTGTAATTCCTTTTCTTATTTTAAGATTTGCATGTCCTTATTTGGATAAAAATTAAACTTTCACGTTAATTTTTTTGAACTCTTTATATTTGATTGCGCAATTAAAAGTACAAACAAAAAGGCAATAAAAATGTATGCCACGTAATTGCTGCCAAAAATAGCTATCTATAAAAATTTATGTTCAGCTTTTGGCGTTTTTCCGCGAAACGGCGCAGTTAACAGTTATACACGTGCGCACAAACGTATAATTTAAAATTGAGGGCATGCAAACTTCATACATGCAAAAAAGAAAGCAGTGGCGAGATTCAACTTAATTTGAGTAAAACAAAAATCGCTTAAAATCACTACTTCCAGACTTTGTAGTAAGTGTGTGTATGGCAAGGTATAGTAACTACACTTGAAAGTTGGTTTTAATTAATAAAATCGGATAATATTTGAACAGAAGCTTTCTTGAATATAACACAACTAGCTATTCTGCGATAACCGTTCCATTCACTAGCAATGAGAGCTAATTTAAAGAGGATACGTATACACAGAAATATTGTATGTAAGTACATTTAATTGGAAATCTCTAAAAATTGCCACTTCAAAGCTCCAAGCAACTACAAATTTTGGCACTAAAATTTTTTAATTCATCAGAATGGTTGTTTGCACTATTCGGAGGGAAGACCCGCCTCAAATAAACGTGTGTACTGACACCAGATTCACACGTACATATGTACATATGTATTAGGGTGGTCCAAAAAAAATTTGTATGCTGCCGCCCCCCAAAATAGTAAAGAATGAGAAATAAAAAGACCCGTATTTTTTTTTTTTTTAATCAGACCATATTTAATGGTGCCGCCGGGGCTTTGAAATATCCCATGTATTTTGCATGGGAAAAAAATACTTTTTCGTAGATTTCATGTAAAAACCTGGAAAATGAATATATTTTAACCGGATAACTCAGTTTCTCTTCATAATTGGTCAGGGAATAACAACCAATTATGAAATAATTAATTTTTTTTGTATTAACTATTTTCATAAAAGTAATATAAAATATTGTTTTTCGATTTTTTCTTAGATTTTCGTTTTATGGGGGCTTTTTGGGGTTCTATAAAAAATAGTTAATACAAAAAAATTAATTATTTCATAATTGGTTGTTATTCCCTGACCAATTATGAAGAGAAACTGAGGTATCCGGTTAAAATATATTCATTTTCCAGGTTTTTACATGAAATCTACGAAAAAGTATTTTTTTCCCATGCAAAATACATGGGATATTTCAAAGCCCCGGCGGCACCATTAAATATGGTCTGATTAAAAAAAAAAAAAATACGGGTCTTTTTATTTTTCATTCTTTACCATTATGGGGGGCGGCAGCATAAAAATTTTAATATAAATTTTTTCCCATGCATTTTTGGACCACCCTAATATGTATATGTCATGCATGTTTCTAAGTGCATGTGCAGGGTCTTTCCAGTTTCAGTTCTTTTAGCGTTGTTTTGTCGCATCTCTTCAATTGTGTCTCTATTGACAGGAAGTAAAAGGAAAATCTGTAATTGACTAAACTTAGTTCAAGTTTGCTCCAGAAGAGTACTCAAATAATAAAAATCCACTAGAACTTTATTTTTTTGTTTGAAAACTTTATCTAAGGTGAAATGCATTTCCAGAAAATATAATTCCCATATTTATGCATTGTATCGTAGACGATAGAATATAGAGCTGTATGAGATTTACGGCGACATATACATAGTGCAGCACCGTATGCGCTGGCTGGGCGATATCGTCCGGCTCTGAAATCATTCCATGCGGTATCACTGATAATAGCTGAGGAGGAGCATGGACCTTTGAATTGGAAAGATCAGGTAGAGAAGGACTTGGTTTCACTTTGTTGCCAAATGGCACCGGAAAAGGGAAACGACAGACGCGCTTTGTTAAACTCGCCTAAAATCGCGTAAGCGGCCAGCACGCCAATCAAGAAATGGAAGATCGTTGATAAGCCAAATTTGGTGCGGATTTCGGAGCACAATTGGCAGTTTCTGTTTTTTTTTTTTGAAAATGCTGTTGGAAACCGACTTTCGGTCAACGAAGAGAGCTAAAAATTTAAAAATTACTACAGAAGCATAATAAATAATTTTCTCTGGAGGCAGTTCGAAAACATGGTCTTAGACGATCTTTGGAGTTGGACTCGGCCTATCGCATAATCGATCATTTGCGCGTCAAGTTCGGCAATTGTGTGTGTCTGCAAAAATGCCACCTTGCTGCGGCAATTTGACGTTGTTAAATTTTTTTTGTAGATTGTGGGATGTCATAACGAACTGATGTCATGTAGATAATCCACTTATGATTCAGGCCATTGAAGCAAAGCCAGTGCTTGATCTAAGTAAATATTATTCTTGATAACAGTTTAGTTTTGTTAATTTACTGTAATTAAAAAACAAATGAAAAACACTCAGTATTTTCTGTGAGACTAACTCAAAGAGAAAGCTTAGATGAATAATGCAGAAACAATTGAAACTTCGAAAAATAACATTAATCGCCAAATTTTCGGAATGGAGTCCAAATGCCACTGAAGTTAAAACCAAAGACAGAGAACATTTCAAAAATATCACTTAAGACTTATAAAACGTAGAAGCTGTGCCTAATGCGTATGTCAATTAACAGTTAAAGAATTTCCTTCAGAAAACTCCTTGAATTTAAATTTTTGAGAGAAACTTAAACTTTCAATACCCTGTATATAATAGCAGCGACCACATCGAAGTCCAAATCAAAGTCCAAATCCTAGTAAAATAAAAGAAAAACCAATTAAGGCAACACCAACAAAACGACTATTGAAACATAGAAAATATAAAAATAAATGATTTCTGCTTTTCATTCAGCCGATTTTTCGGTGGCATTGGAAAGTGTGTTAAGGCCGAGCATTGGCTAATGGACTGCATGTGAAATTGGGAGCTTTTATCGAAGCTTTGTCGCGCGATTTTCAGAATTAGCTAGTCTTTGTTGGTTTGAAAAATACAGCTAGCTATTGAAAAGAATTCAAAAAAAGCGTCACATAAAGCAACAAGGAAACGAAAACTCATTGAAAAGTGTGCTTCACGCTAAATGCGCTGCACTTGCGAATTGAAAACCACTGAAAATAGTGGTAATAAAAAAACTCGCAATTTTTTTTGTGTTTTATTTCGCAGGCCTTGAATGGGTTATCAGGCGACTGTTTTGCATGTGCAGTGCAGTTAGAAAAGTTGTATTTTTTGTTTGTTTTTGAAGTGTTAACCGCATAGAGAACACGCGGGTTCGAATGTGGCATCCAATTGTTTTTTAATTCCATTTTAATTGGGTTTATTTCGCCAAATTAAGAACAGGTAATGAAATGCGGCAGGTTCCATTCATACGGCACACCAACATTTATACATACGTACGTTTGCAGGTACACCACATTTGATATTGAGCTTTGCGAACTGTCACGCCAAGCGCTGATTTTACTGGAAATATGTGAAACTGCAGAGCACATCTGATTTCACCTTTTGAAGGTTGAAGCTTTACACAACGCATTTCATTTCGATATATTGTATTTTAAGCTTTTAACAGCTCACATATCGATGACCGGCAAATAACGTACCAGAAGGAAATTGAGTTTTGCTATCACATTCGGTACTGTATTGGGTCCATAAACAGCACAGGTCATCTGCTCCGACTTTTCACCTCATGAAAACGTATAACTTATGACGGGAACCATATCTCGATACGTAGAGAAAAACAGTTAGAGCTTTTTACTTTATCGAATTCGTTGCTTGACTCCAGTTCTCTAAGAGATAACTCAGTTGATCTGTAATACGATGTTTAATTTATAAATAAGTAAGGAAGGGCTAATCTTTCCGGACCGAACTTTAAACACTCGGGCACATCACCTCCTCTCTGTGGCGTGCATCTTGATATATTCCACAAATGGAGGAAACAGTTTTAAGTCGGCTCAAGGCGGCAAATAGTTTTTTATGCGGAGCTTTTCCATGGCTATTAGGAAAACACTTTTTCTATTATTTTGCTATTTCGTGAACGGAGATTTGAACCCATGCGCTCGAATGGTAGTCACGCACTGACCAATTTAATTAGGACTGGAATTTAAGTATTTTTTAATCAAACAAACTCATAGGCAATGAGAATTTTAGTTACCACTTAAAGTGTAGGCGTGGTTTTAAGTTCATCTCAATGATATTTTTGCTCGATTTAAATGTTGAAGTTAGTGCGAAGTTTTTTACATGGATGGATTCAAGCTAGAAAATAAATTAGGCTATGAAGTTTTTTCAAAAGAATTTGGACCAGAATTATCTATCTGACTTCTGGATTACTACAGCGTCTACGAAGCAGAAGTCTTAATAAGGAAGTGCTAAACTCGTTTCGGACCGAACTTTATACGCTCGAGCAATCCTCCTCCTCTATGTAGGAGGTAACTATGTACTTTAGCACACACGCCGTAACAAAAACTAGGATGAATATCTCCTTGGATAGCCAGGTGGCCGTCAAATCAATGGAAGAAATAATACTAAGGTCAAAGGTTACTCAGGAATGCCTGGCAGCTCTAAGTGATATTAGCACCGTCTTCAAGGGCAGTCTCATATCACGGTGAGCTAGCTAGAAAGGGCTCTAATCTTCCATTTCTGGAAAACAGAGGCAATATAGGAATTCCTATGGCAACTTGCAAATGAAGAATAAAAAATAATATTCACCAGGAGGGCAATAGGAGAAAAGAAAGTACTTGTGTTATAAGCTAATTTGGCCGCAAACACATAAGAAAACGTCTGGAGAATCGCTCAACCTCTCATGAGAGAACATCTCGAAGGTCGTGGCTTGTGTCACCAGTCATTGGCTGTTAGGTAGGCATTTCTCTAGGTTATGAGTATTTTCTGTGTATGTGTATAAAGTTTGATCAAGCTATCGCGCACCGCACGGACGGGCGGAAGAACATAGCTAAATTGATCCTGTCATCATTTTGAGCACTTTGGTATTTATTATATATGTTTACATCTACCTCGACCCTCTATGCTGCTACAGACAATAGTTACGTGAACAAATTACAATGCTCTTGTACACTACGGCGCGCGGGCATAATAATTTATGAGTAAACTCCCAGTAAACTCGTTCTCAATAAATCTTTATAATTTCATTACAAAAATCTTGTTAAACACGTATTTTATTAATTTTTAAATTTTCCCTAAAAAACAAATGAAATAGGCCCATATGGGTAGGAAATTAAAGTTTTAATAAAATATATTACAAAAGAAATTATGAATGCTGTTTTCCACATAATAGGGTTGAACATGTAATATTTGATATAAATATTTTTCGACTTTGTATGCCGATTTATCTTTTAAATGGGTAAATGTTACTGTTTTAGTGTTGTACAGTGTTATGTAAATAAATAGTTCAAATAAAAATAGGTGGCAACCCTATTAGAAAATATATTTTTATGGAAATATTTAATAAGTACATATCATTTGATACCCGTATATTAATATTCTTCTTCTTTATTTGCAATTGTTATTTGCAATTGAATTGTTGAATGTAAGTGATTATGTATGAAATAAAATGCATCAATTCCAATGAAAAAAATTAAATATATAAACAAAGATGGTTAAAAAAGGAATGCTTATAATACAATAAGTAAATGCAAATCTATAATTGTTTTACAATATTTGAAGTATCTCTGTTTCTTGCTAACTGAACTCGAACTCCAATCCATTGAAGTATATTCCGCAGCCAAGATAACTTCTTTCTTCCGCTGCCTCATTATCTTTCAATCTTTCCTTATAGCAAAAGTTGAAGGAAACTTTACTTATAATTTCGTCCTATATAGCCCAGTTAGGCTGTTTCCCGGTGTTTAATGCATCTTAGAAGCTCTCTTTCGCTCCAAATTTCCATAATTTAACGGGTGCTTGCTTCATGCATACAATTTTTAGGGATGCCATATACCCATATGCCGCTTTTATCTAACCCCCTTCATTTGTTATGAGTGCTTGCCACTTTATAGCATTTTTGAATTTTTGTAATGGTCAAATGATGATTTGAATAAAGAAATTTATTTTGGAAATTATGTGGCAACCCTATGCAGGAATATTTGTGAACAAAAGTTTGTTTATTCAACTGATATCTATCATATATGATAGCTTTTTATCCACATGATCGCCTTGAGGTAATTTAAAATAGGCGGTAGCCCTATACCAATAGTTCAAGGGAAAGCAGATTTCTAGATAAATCTTTTGCTATTCTACAGGTACACTTTTTTTATATTTGAGGAATTTATTTAAATTAATAATTTTTTTAATTTTACGCCAACCCAATTCGTAAATATTTTCCCATTAAACATGTTTGATTTGATACATATTTTTCGATATTTCAATTGCCTTTTACGTCATTTAAAGGATGTTACAACTTTAAAGGAATCATCTCAAGGAAAAACTCTGTTCAGTTATACTTATGTAGAAGATGACTAAAATCGTAAGAGCAGTTTTTGAGTGCGACTTACCATTTATAGGACAACTTAAGACGCACACCACAAATTGGAGGAACAGTCCCGTTTAAAGTTATAAAAAAGAATATGTGAGTCAGTTGCTAAAAGCTATTTTGCGCTAATAAATTTCGGCTTTTCAACACTATTTGTTCCAAAAGTCTTCAACTAATTAAGTGAAAAAATTATTGATAGCTAAAGATTAAGCAAAGCACTAATAATGGGATTCTTATAATCTCTTTTAGGCATTTTCTTTCTTCGGTTTAGTTTAACTTTCTTCAAATCAATTAACCGCAATCTATTTAGCTTAAATAGATGTACATACCGTAGGTTAATTCCACAATTCGAAGAAATTCCGTATGCTATACTCAAAGTGCTGAACAGCATATGCCTTGGCGGCAACATTATGACTGACCATTTTGCTACTGCCCTTACTATTTGCCTTACTTGGCCTTGAATACTAAACTCTGCTGGCCTATTGCTACTTCACATAAATTGCCTATGAAATTGCGTGCAAAATATTTGATTTATAACTATGTTTTTTTTTTATCCAGAGCCTAGGTGACACTAAAAAATGTACGAAAAATAAAATTCATTGAAGCGTGCAGCTCTTATGGCTTCAAATACATACTTTCAGTTTCTAGTCAGCCTTAATGTATTTTCTGCCAATACTTCTTTAGCTTTCGTACTGCGCCCACCGTAAATAACTCAATAACTCAAATATTTTTCTCTTCGATTTTTCTATTTCACTTTCAACTATTGCACGTTTTTCGCTTTTCACTTTAGAGCCGCAAATCCATGCCCAACATATTATATAATATATCGCTATATATGTATACATAAAATCATATATTCACAAACACAGTTTTCAGTACTCATTAGTCACACGTTCGCCAATATACTTAGTAAAAGAAATATACCTCAGGCATCAAAATTGGAATTAATTATCGAAAATATTATGCACAACACACATCAAATATGGTTTTTTCCTCAGAATTCCTCAGCAGAATTAAACTTGAGATTTCTAACTTCTACTTAAATAGCCATTTTTGACCTTTTCTCAAAACAGCTGTGATGAAAGGTCATTTCAAAAGGCAGTTAGAGGGTTGAAATGTTCCGGGAAAATTTTAAGGTAACCATTTTACGGTGGGTCGCCGAAGATAAAAACCGTACGTGTTAAAAAAAGAGCGTAAGAAAGCCTAGCTAATGTTTACACATTGGCAGAGATACGAAGTTTGTTCAAAAAATAAGGCAAAGTATTTACTTATTCATCAATTTCTCTTTTATCTCCTTCAAAGTAGTGCCTCTCTGATATAATACACTTATGCCAACGTTTTTTCAAATCCTCGAAGCAGTTCTGATATGCACTTTTTGGTATGTCCTTGAGCTCTCTCAGCGATTCGGTTTTTATCTCTTCAATTGTTGCAAAACGCCGTTCTTTCATGGGTCTCTTAAATCTTGGGATAAAGAAAAAGTAACAGGGGGCCAAATCTGATGAATACGGTGGCTGAAGCATGATAACGTTGTTGTTTTTGGCCAAATAATCTCTGACAAGCAAAGATGAGTGAGCAGTTGCATTATCATAATACAAAAGCCATGGATTTTTTTCCACAATTCCGGGCGTTTTTTTTCTTATTACTTCACGGAAACGGCGCATAACTTCAAACTAATACTTCTTATTTACCGTACGACCTTGTAAGAGCTCCTGATGCACTACGCTATGGTAATCGAAGAAAACTTTTAGCAAAATCTTGACATTTGATCCAACTCGGCGTGCTTTTTTGGTCTTTGCTTTCCTGAAATCTTCCATTGGGCCTATTAGGCTTTAGTTTCGATGTCATACCCACACGTATATTCATGATTCGTCACCAGTTATGACGATTTTAAGCAAATCTGGATCATCGTAGACGTCATTCAACAATTCGTTGAATTTGAAATGCTATGAGTTGTGCTTGAACAGATTTAAAATGTCTACTATGCCATCTTAAAAGTATAAAATATAATATTTTATAAAAATAATAAAGATAACGAGTACGGAGGACTGAATTCGATTCAGACCGAACTTAGTATACCCAGGCGTATTTTAATAAATTTTAATTTGGGCTGGCTGTTAATTTTTGCTCGAGCTAACGTGCGCATGGACGGATGGACGAACAAATCGACTCCTTTCAACTGTCTGAGCATTTTGTCAAACACATGCCCATATTTATCTCAATTCCTTTATGCTGTCGCATATAACCGTTATATGAACAAAATTATAATACCCTGATGCACAAGTGTGCGCGGGGTTAAAAAACGCAATATCGAGGGGAAAACTACAAAAGAATGTGTATGAAAAACAATAGAAAGTATTGACAAAGGCTAACAAGAGAAGGCAAAAAGTGTAGAGAGAAAACAATAAAATGCACACTAATAAACAATGGGGGGTGTATGATTGTTAAACAAAGGCTGGAAGAAAAGGATTGTTTATAGAAAAAAAAGTAAAAACTATGCTTCAAAGCAGTGCAAAAATATACACGTAAGTCTGAATGTACATGGTTGTGTCCAGCTGTTGTTGTTCGCATAATTCGCACTTCCATTTCTTTTATACGCTTGCCGTTTTGTGCGGAAAACTAATTCCCCAGCCACCGTTAGTGCTGAATAACATTTATATATGGTGCGCAGTTGTGCATAATAGGACTGTCACAATGGGTACGCAAAGATGCCGGCGAAGTTTGCAGGGCTGCTCTGTGGAAGACCAAAGACCTCTTGGCGATGCATGGTAGATACGGATCTATTAAACTCAAACTCTACTTGGAATTCCTTAAAAGAACTTGCTCACAATAATCGAAATGATTTTTTATAATTTTGTTCAATCTTATTCCATTCTTTCTTTCTTCTTTTTCTATTCTTTCAACTCCACTTATTTTCTGCATTTAATTTGCTATAGTAAAAAACACCATCGATACAAATTTGTGCGTTACAAAATTGTTCTACGGCCAATATAGAAAGTTGTCAGTGTTTGTGCATCCCGGCTTGGCATACGGCACTTATGTATGTAGCGTCTTTACCTCAAATACACATAATCTATTTTACTGCCCCCCTACTGTAATGGGTGCTAGAAGAGTGTTATAACTTTTAGCCGCATAAAACATCGAAAAAGTTATAAACATGTGCATATGTACGTATATACTAAAATGCGAAGAGTGATGAAATAGCAATGTCTCTTTAATTTATTAACATATTTCAATGTTGCTCTTAGTAGTCTAATAGTAAGTTTCCTCTAAAGATAAGCCCCTGGTTTGTAGGTTTCGGGCTTGAGAGAATTGTCTTCTGTTTCCACTGCGGATGGAAATTTTGTTTAAACTGTAATTCGCTTGCTTCACTCCTGTGTATGTAAATAACAAGCAAGTAAGCTGCAAAACAATGTTGCCATATTTAACTTGGGTTATAATATTTTTATGCGGCCGCCGTAGCCAAATGGGTTGGTGCGTGATTACCATTCGGAATTCACAAAGAGAACGTTGGTTCGAATCACGGCGAAACACCAAAATTAAGAAAAACATTTCATCGGCAGGCAATGGCAAACCTCCGAGTGTATTTCTGCAATGAAAAAGCTCCTCACAAAAATATCTGCCGTTTGGAGTCGACTTGAAACTGTAGGTCCCTCCTTTTGTGGAACAACATCAAGACGCAGACCAAACACCCCAAAAGTGTGTTTTCTTTATTTATTTTTAAGTAAAATTGTTGCATTGGATTTAATTTTACATATTTCCAAGTTAATTATTTATTTTTATTGGTCACTGATTATTCATCACATTTTTTATCATCAGTTCATAGCATAAATCTGATGCACGAACTGCAAAATTGCGCCATATTGAATCCGCCATATTGGATCCGCCATTTTGAATTTCAAGAAGTGCCACTTTGCTTTCGAAAGTAAACATAATTACCTACATTTTAAGCCCTCATAGACCTCTTTTCGTCAAAATCTATTCTGGGGGCAGGGGGTCTCACGTTCAGAAAGAATGCCCCATATATATATATATATATGTATATATGATATTTTTTTGTGATTGGAAAAGTGTTCTGGTTTAGCAAATTCGAAAGCAAGTCGCGCTGGAAACGTTATATGAAGGTAGCTTAGTATTAAAAATGGTCAAAACTGATCTATAGCCAAGACCACTTCCTATATAATGGGAACTTTTAGAAAAGAAAAAAATCATACAGAGGGGGGTTCAATAAGTACTCGTGTTAGAAACGAAGACACAATTTTTTCCAAATTTTCTTTATTTTTCAACAAAGTCCCCTTTTAGAAAGATACTCTTCTCCCAACGCTCTGGCCATTTTTAATCCCTCCCAAAAAAGGATTTGTCAAACTCTCCAAAATACGCCTGTATCTCGGCAATGACTTAATCGTTTGAACTGAATTTTTTTCCCACGACCCATTTCTTCATGTTAGAAAAAGAGCTAGAGTGGATGAATACGGGGGTGCAGCAGCAGTTCATAACGCAATCCACGCAGTTTGTCTCATTCAATTTTGTGTAAAAGCAAACAGCAATATTTTCGGCTGTTCTTGAGCGACGTGCACGGGTTTTATTCTTCACATCACTAACTTGTCCCAACAGCTCGAATTTTTTCAGCAATTTCTGTATTGCGGTCCGACAAGGAGCTTCACGATGACCCAAAAATGTTCGAGTTTTACGAACCGTCTCTGCCAAATTTTCACCATTTTTATAGTGAATTTTAATAATTTCAATGAGTTGTTTAAGCGTGTATCGTTCCATTTTTATTAATGGCGTAGTTTCGACTTGTCAGATATCAAAAAATGACATCTTCAAAAGTGACATCTACCGAAATACTGGGCTATTCAAAATAACACCTGTTATTGGAAAACCTTTTATATACATATATATATATATACGTAATTGACGCTTACACCCTTTATTCGGTGTTTGGCCGAGCTTGTTCTCCTGTTTGCGGTGTGCGGGGTGTTTATGTTTTCCTACAATTTTAAGTCGACTCCGTGTGACGTACAGTTTTTATGAGGAGCTTTTTATGGCAGAAATACGCTCGGAGGTTAACCATCGCTTGCCTAGGGCGACCACTACTGGAAAACATCTTTTCTGTCATTTGGTGTTTCACGCCGATGCTTCAAACCCATACACTACCCATTCGGCAACAACGACCGCCGCATTATTTATAGGTATTTGGTGCAAATAAGAAACCCAAAAAAAAAATGCAGCGCAAGTACAAGCACTTTTGGGTAGATACTTGTATTTCGATAAGAAATTCATAGAACTCGCTCAGACTTGGTAGGCATATTGCTTTCCACCACATTTAAATCCGATATAAATTTTATTAAGATCGAATAAAACCAATTCCAAGTCAAGATTACATTTCTGTCCATCCAACTGACGTTACAGGCTATAACTCTTATTGTTTATGAGTTTGTTTATTCCAAAAATTAACAGCCTGCTGAACTGAAATTTTACTAAAATGTGCATGGGTGTATAAAGCTTGGTCCGGACCAAATTCACCACTTCCTTACTTGGTTCTTTGTACTTTCCTTTACCCTATTATCTACTTATAAAATTATACAGAAAATTACATCTGGGTAAGATATGTGCATAAAGGCTGTTCTAAAAAATAAAAGTAAGATCAGAAAAATGCGATCAATTTAAAGTCAAGCGCCAATACTGTAATTAAAACAAAGTATCTAATGCCATCAGCCATGAAATGTAGCCAAATAGCAATTGTAATGTTGAACGCTTCTTAGTTGAACTAGTATGGAAAGGAATAAATATTAAAAAAGATGAAGTAAAATAAAAACTGATTTAAAAATATCAGCAGTATCCAGCATACCTTTGAGGGCAGAGAATTATGTTATCGAATGGGGTGTGTAACTCTGTATAACGCTTGTTTTATTTTATTTGTTTTTTTTTTTTATTTGTAAATATTTTTCTGCTTTCCTCGTTCGGTTTGACTTCAAGTCGCAATGATTTAACTTCTATCGATTTTCGTTTCCCATTTTTATATTTTTCTAAAATACATGTCTGCGCTCTGATGACCAGTGTAGTGGAGAAAAAACCAGAAAAAACGGAAAGTTGTATGAAACCTTCATCAGCTTCACAGATTGCCTGTATTGATTTTCAGGTAATTGCAGTCGTTCCAATATATCACTCTCTGGCTAACTTATAGCCAGCTGCACGAATAAAATGCTGCTATCAATGTACAAGTATGTATGTAAATAGCCAGTTGATAGGTGAGCATGAAATGCGAACAAAAGAAACAAATGAAATTGAGACAGGGGAATGAAGTTTAATTAACTAGAGTAAGTTAACCCACAGGAAAAACTTAATAATGTTTGTAGGTTTTGCAGACTCTTTCTGACGAAGGCAGTTGAATACTAATTGTGGGTAAAAGGGGCTTGGACCGAAATTACCTTCTTTTGAGGGGCAAATAAATTGTACAGCAGACGTCTAGTAATATTTATGTAACTATGTACTACGCACATGCACAAATATACTATTCGCTTAAATAATTATAGGAATGGAAAATATGAAAGTTATTGCTGAATCTCAGCTTCTTCTGCCTTTGTTTTATGGATGCAATGAGAAAGTTCCGAAGTGTCCGTAGTTTATGCGTTTCAATATAATAAAAAGATGACTTTAAACTATTTGTACATAATGATTGGGACTGAATGAATGAAGGGAAGCACAGACTGCGAAGATTGCATGCAGCTTCTGTGTTAAGAAGTGTTTATTTCGGCATTCTTTATTTTAATTTATATTTCCATTGAGTGAATTTAGAATCACGAAATTATAACACACATTTACAAATCAGAAAAGAGGCGTGAAGCCTTAAAAATTAATATTTAGTTCGTTGAATTATTTCTTACACTTTCGCAGCTGTAATAAAATTTTATATTCCATTTTCCAAAAAGTTTTGTTGGGATCGAGGTATATATGATACATAGATTGAAAAATTGTGCTTTCTTTGTGGTAAAAAACAAAAAAAATAAATAATTGGCGCGTACACTTCTGCTAGATGTCTGGCCGAGCTCCTCCTCCTATTTGTGACATGCGTCTTGATGTTGTTCTACAAATTGGGCGACCTACAGTTTTGAGCTGACTCCGAACAGCAGATGTTTTTATGAGGAGTTTTTACGTGCCAGAAATGCACTCAGCAGTTTTCCATTTCCTGCCAAGGTATGACCGCTATTAGAAAAAAAAATGTTTGCCGAAAATTTCCCTTTCCAAAAATATTCCCCCAATTTGAAATGATAGAAATATAGGCAGCCAGTTGAATATTTTTGAAAAAAGTCTATGAAGTGAAACAAGATATCAATAAAGCGGTGCCAATTGCCCTTTTTGAGAAAACGATCATAAAAAGCTATATAAACTAAATAAATTGCATTGTTAAGTTAAATTGAATTTTCCATTTGATATTTCTTAGAAGTTTTTCGAATAAGTTTTCCACCTAATAAGCTTATAATAGAATTGAAGCTAGAAAATAGTATCGAGTTTCCTAGGGGAACTGATTACCAGAAAAATTTCCCAAAACCAAATTTACAGTTTGAAGTCAAAGAAAGAGAGGCATAACTCCTAAATTTGAATCTATCAGATTTATACTTATTAAATCGGATTTCCAAATACTCGCGCATGATACTGACAACAAATATCTCACAAACTATTAATACCACTATAGCAGTATCGAATTTTTCACTCTTTTGCGTTACTGCCGGGGGTTTTTATCCGCTTTTTTATGTACACATCTCATGTGTTGGCGCAAAACGCTTGACTTAGTATTATAAATTAGTATATAAATTAGAGTAAGGAAAATGCATATAATTTATGAGCCCTCAAACTTCAAAAAACAATTTCTTTTGGCCCAATTTTTATTGAAGTATGTGGCTCTGAGCCTGGAGAAGTTCTTGATGGATATCAACAAGGGTAAGAAAAACTTCTTTGTATCTCAACAACACCAATGAAATCTGAAAGAATGCTCAGCAAAACTATGAAAATAATAAGTCAGTAATGATAGTCTTTAAGTGAATCCTGTTTTTATTGCTTTTTTTTTTGTTTTTCTTTAATTGATTTTAAAATAATTACTAAAGTTTAAAGATTTAAAAGTTATTATCGATTTTATAGAATTCTTTTTTTCTAAACATCGAAAATACAGAATGGGCTTACTACCGATAATTTCCCAATCCCATATCGCATCACAGAGGAATTTTGATGATTTAGGTCCCTTCTAATTGTTCATCTTACTTATTCCAACTCACTATTACAAAATTTCTCATAAAATTTGTTATTATTTCTAATTTTAGTGCTGGCTACCGAGCACATTGACAGCTAGAACAAATTTTTTGAAAACAACGTGCTGCAGGGGCGGAAATGTAAATGCAAACATGAGTCCAGTAAGCCTTTTGAAAGACAATTAAATTGGTTCCACAAAACTCATACTATTTGTGCAATGCTTAAGGTTTCTGTCATATGTAAGATGCCAAGTGAATTTACGCAAAACTAAGTTATGAAATGAGAATAAGCCAAATGACATTTAAATACGAAAATGATCTAATAAATCAAATCCTATTTACTTATTTACTCCTTTTGAGATGACTCTTAACACATTTCAAATTATTTCAGACTCATTATATTCGGCAGCCCATTAAATATAATAAATCTCCTGTATATAAGCACTACCAACAAAATCCTCTCGAAGATCAACTGAATGTTTCCTTCCTATTAGCATTTCCTTTGACACTGACTTGTACAAGCACATTAAATATTTAATTCCCATTCATGTTTTTTAACTCATTATAAATAAGTTTTTTGCTCACACTCATTCCGTAACTGATTTCCGTTATCTATTTTTTATGGAATGTCTTAACATTCCGAGTCAGCCTCGATGACTGACAGCGCATAAGTAATTTGCCTCCTTGGCATTTGGCTTGGTTAGAAGGGTTAGAGGCATGTGGCTTGGTAAAAAAGCTGACACAAGCAGGCAGACAGACAGACAAACAGGCGAGGAACTGTACAACATAGTAGATGATAAATGCCGATATGTATTAGTGTGTTAGGAAAGTATTCAAATGAATCCTACTAATAACTGTTGCTTTTGTTTTAATGACTTTGTTGTTCGTTAGAGTTGATGTTAGTGTAGTGTTTCATTTGGCATTTGACTTATGCTGCAAGCTTAATTGCTGGGCGTTTTACTCGTGACTTCTCTTAAACATTTTGAGATTTTCAACGAAATTTTATACATAAATACTACATATTCATATATCCCGGATATAAGCACGAGAATCGATGCATCTGAGGGGAAAGTGATTATATGAGCACTGACTGTGTACTTCTATATTATCCAGTCCCTGCTTATAAGCATTCATGATGGCTCTAATTGAACGAAACGAACGTCTACTTTTATTACATTCTAATTACTTCTGATTGTGAAAATCTGGTTTCATAAGTACCATTTTGGTCGATTTCAATTCAGATGTTATTCTCCATCTCTGTTTGACTTCAAGCAATAAATTTGGTAGTTGTTGACTTGAAGAAATTCTTCTGGTCATCAGTTTTCCTAGAAAATGTGAAACTATTTTCCAGCTTCAATTCTATTATTAGGTTATTAATATAGGTGGAAAGCTTATTCGAAAAACATCTAAGAAAATATCAAACGGTAACAATTCAATTTAACACTGCATAGAAAATTTTATTTTATAGCGCTTTTTCGGATTGTTTTCTCTAAAAAGGCAATTATCATCGCCTTACCGAAATATGCGCAAGGTTTAAGGCAATTTTAGCAAAGTATAATGGTTTCTTGTCTAATAGTGGTCGTCCCTGGGCAGGCAATGGAAAGGTGCTGAATTTACTTATGCCATAAAAGAGCTTCTCATAAAAAACATTTGCCGTTTGTAGTCGGCTTAAATTTGTAGGTCCCCATGCGTGCAGCAACATTAAGACGCATGCCACAAATAGGAAGAGGAGCTCAGTCAAAGACTTAAACCGCAGAGTACGCGCCAATCATTCATTTTATTTTTACAAATATTTATTTAATGAAAATTTGGTGAGTATAATAATTAATAATCTTTATAACTCTCCATATTCCGGAAATAATAGGCTTCAAAGTGCTTTTGGCTACTTCACTACAGTTTAGCACATTATAATAAATTTTCTTTAAACATCAAAAT
Source organism: Anastrepha obliqua (assembly GCF_027943255.1). Taxonomy (NCBI): domain Eukaryota; kingdom Metazoa; phylum Arthropoda; class Insecta; order Diptera; family Tephritidae; genus Anastrepha; species Anastrepha obliqua. Next base: position 61,329,593 of record NC_072894.1, read on the forward strand.
TAATAGCAAATTCATTTATCATCATCATTTTCCAATTTTAAACGAGAATAATAATTAATTGCAATTGAGAAGAATATTGTGTTGCCGAACGCCTGCAAATGAAAATAAAGATACGATGGGGATGGGCGTAGTCGTTCGGAGCTGGTTCGATGAGGGTTAATATTTTAAAGCGCCGAAGGCCACCCGAAAAATGTTGCGCAAAAATTCTAGAAATTTAGAAAACCCTTCTAGTCGAACGTCTCTGTAAAATCCGACCTGCAGATGAACTTTAGTAAAAAATTATAAGACTTAGAAGACAAAGGCTATTTTTCTCTGAGCAAAGGATACAAATTTCTGACTTCATTTGAAGTTGAAGCAAAAAATTCAACCAAAAGTCGCAATTCCCGAGCATGTTTCAAAATTGGTTCAAGCCAAGTAGACGTGCAGTGAACAAAGAAGTATTCCAGAAGGTATGTTTCGGGCAAATTTTAATTCCTTTCCCTAAAAAGTATCATTCTGTTGGCAACTATGCCCTGTGTCCTGACAAAGTGTCAACCCATTATGCCGGTAAATCGCAGGAATTTTTAAATAAGCGAAAACATAATGGTCTAACAAAAGAGCGAAGTCCCTCCTAATGCTGTAGAATAGATGCTTTGAAAACTTAAGTTCCATGGTATACAAAATGTTGTGAAAAACTCTTACAAAGGAACAAAAAAATGGTTCTAAGCTCGTAAAATATATAGGAATGCCTTCCAGCGGCCATTTGAAAATAGCTCCACGAAGCTCCGACCAACGGCTGATTACGGCTTTTTTCAACTATAAAAAAAATTGTGTTAATACTTAACCACTATCAAGTACTTTTATTGTGTTTAAAATATTTTCGTATTTGAGTTTAATTATACACTCTAACTAATGAAATGGTAAGTAGCTTTAAACTTAAAAGAGCAGATGCTCAAAAGTCACACAGGCGGAGTAGACCCTTTATCCGGCCCATATACTCCTTTGAGACGCTTTTCGGGGCATTTCTAGTGGAGTCAGAGCAGCTCACGAGAAGTTATAATCGTGCACATTACTTCCTGCGCTGGTTGGCTGAGCCAACTCATGCGATGCAATTTCTTCAGTTGGGCTAGACTCGAGTTATGAAGCAACCGTATGAAGTCTGTTATGCATTCATAGTTTGAGTGGAGCCAATCAGATGTCTAAACCACACCCGTGACGAAGATCGACGACTAGCAGAATGCTTACCTTACACTTTCAAATATTTAATCAGTATACGATCCAAATTGTGCCGAAACAACGTCAACGTGGTAATTAAAAATATATAATGCAACTCGGAGATTTATAATGTGACTGTGTTGAAATGCTGCATTCAATTCAATTCAATATTTCTACCCTGCAGAAAATCATGCGTATAATATCTAAAGCGAGTATTCTCGGATTAGTTTTCTTGCGGTATAATTAAGTATTAGTTCGACAATTTTGATTCACTATTTCGAAATATCAAAACAACAAGGCTGAGAAGAAAAAGGAAAAATCACTCCACCTACGCATGATGACAAAGGCATAAACTACAGCTTTAATGCATTGATTAGTGCATTAATATAAAGTTACATTGCATAATTACATAATTACATTAATATAAAGTTACATTGTAGTATTTGATCTAACAAAAATTCCACATACTTATTGAAGTTTGCAATATGCATAAAAAGGAATACAATTTCCTTTTGACTCTGCTTAGATATGAACTACAGGCTTCATGCGTGGTACATCTACTGCGTTCCCATAAGCCGACTAAAAAAATTCTTAATTTTGTGTCGCCAAAATAATCGTTTGGGTACAAAAATGTTCAATAAGTCTCTTTATAGGAGATGCTCAAGCGAAAGTTCATTCCATTAATAGATATCTGAAAATGGTAGTGTTCATAGGTTCCTTTACGAATAATCCATAACTTTTTACGGACTAATCTCATTTGTTACAGGGTAAGTATCTATGCAAACTTATGCTCAGTGTGCACACTTGTATACATTTATATTTATAAAAACATACATATATACTTATATATTCATATTTGTAGCATACCAGGTCTTTCCCGCGCCACATTTTGATTGGCATTTCAAATAATTCCTAGTTATTAAATCCGAAAGCTTGTTCAATAAATGCGTATTGATAGATATTAGTTTATGCCTATGCATACATAAATATATGAAATACATATATGCATACATAGGTGCATCTATCTGCCTTTCGCTTACTGCAAGACTAACATAAATAGAACTAATAGTCAATACCAAACAATCTTTATACTTAAAATTTTGGAACATAGACCTAATTCGGGAGGCTCTCTCCTAAGTTATCATGAGAATGTGAGTTTTACGCAAAAAACCAAAAAATAACGAAACTGACGACAGCACTTATGCTTACATGTTTAAGAACAAAATTGAGATCAAAAATCGGTCAACCCTAAAATTCGGTGGCATGCTGGGTTCGATGCCCATGACAACTTCGACAACTGCTAATCGTCACTTTCAATTAATATATTTTTTTGTAGGTACTAACAAGCTTGCTAAACAGCCTCATAATTAAGTTAATAAGCCCGTAAACGAGCTCACTCAGAAGCTCAGGTAACACTCCTTCAAACCACGATACTCCGAATCTCCCTAAGCCAAACACTTTCTAAAAGTACAAACAGAATCGATTCGCTGAGCAAACCTAAGTCACACTCCAGTATATAAGATTCTTGTTGCCGTCATTCAACAAAATCAGCTGTCTGTGAAAAATGTAAACAAATTTTCTTCTTCGTAAACGTTGCCCAACTTTCAGAAATGCCTTGCTCATTGTAAACATTACAATGTTAGACCTGCACATTTGTGGTGTGCGTATTGATGTTTCCTTCAAGTGGTGAGACCTAGAGTTTTATGCTGTCTTCGAACGGCTGACTGTTGTTTATAAGGAGATTTTTCATGGTACAAATACACTCGGAGGCTTGCCATTTCCTGCGAAGAGGTGATGCTATTAGAAAAAACTTTTTCTATTATTTAGTGTTTCATTTCCGGGGCTTAAAGCCCGGACGTTACCAAATTATAATTAGGTACAAATCTATTCTGTTGCGACTATTTTAAGCAAAAACCCTACATATTTTTTATTACGATGTTACTAAAAGGTGTAATGAATTTCTTGGGCACAAAAGCATATTTCTACAAAGGGTTTTTTTGTGGCTTTCTCAGGGCATTTGAGTTGAAAAGCATACACATATATCAAATGAAAGAGTTTTATAAGTAAATTGGTTCAAAATGATTTACAAGGATATTGATATTTGCGAAACACAACCTGAATAAAAAGCATTTTAAATGTTTTTGTTGAATTCCACTTTTCTTAAATTATGTCAGTTTTCTAGCAAATCGCCAACGTGGAGTGCTTAAGGTACTGTTATCAGTGTAATCACATTTTCATTCCAAGCGCTTATTATTTAATTTCTATATATTGCAATGCAAAATTTCTCTTTTTAGCATATGTAGCAGCATTCAAATTGTCCTTATATCATAATTAAAATTCTAAAGTCCTGCGCTAATGTCATTATTTTGTATTTAATAAGGCGCACATACTTGTATGCACACATATTAACAGTTATGACTGTTGTTGACAACATAATGATTTCAAATTTCGTATGCGATAGCTACATATGTATATGTGTATATGTAAATTGTTCGCTGGTATGCGCGCAAACATGCAATTTTCAAATGGATGCGTGTATTAAAATATCACTCATACGCCACGTACATTACGCTTCTGGGTAGGCAACAAAGCCAATAATATAATTAGTTAAATTAGTTGATAAAATGCGTTAGCTGGAAAAAGTAAGTTTATAGCAGTTTTGTCAAATTATAGTGTGTATGCTTGAGTAAATACGAACAAGTGAAACATTTAAATTTGATTTATTGGAGCGCATACGAGTTTTTGTCTGTCTAAATTTGTTAGTGCATAATTTCACGAAATTAAATCACTAATAACATCCGCGTGCACTTGTGACTAATTTGGTTCAAATAACGGAAATTTCAATTTCAATTGAAATCTCAATTTCAGTTGGAATCTCAATTGAAGTTTTACTTATATTTTATTTCATTTGATTTTACTTCAGTGAATTGAATTTTGTTTCTATAATTCCATTCAACCAACTTATTATCTCTGTTGACCGTTCATATGTAAGCCCGGATTGCTCCAATAGCGTAGATCCGCCTTTCGTTGGGATACTTATTCTCTTTTTGCATCTATTCTGTTAGTACCTGAGAGAAATTAAATTTTTCACATTTTTTAAATTAGGTAATTTGCTACATAGCTGTTAGCAACTATTACAAGCTGATTAAAAATTTCTCCTGCTATTCACGCACTAACTAGAAATCACTAAGAACTGAAATGAATCATCAAAAAAGTAATGGAATTTCACTACTCAATCCCAAATTTAACCACCTACCCAATTACGGGTGTGCAATTATTAAGCAAGCCAATAATTGTTTCGGAGTTACGTGCATTCATTTTAGTGTTTCGGTCAATTTAATTAAGAAGTATTTCTAACACCCCAACCAATAACAAAACGCAAGTAAGAACAACAATCGCCATCAAGTTAAATGGAACCACAAAACGACCACATACCTATACTGCCACTTCAACAGGGCAACTTAAAACCACAATAATAACAATACGGAAGTGGTTTAAGGTGGAAAGTAGCTCTGTAACTTGCTGTTATATTTGTTGTTTTTGTTATATCTGCTTTTACGTGTATTTGTTTGCATTGTATAGAAAACCGCAGTGATTTTGAAGCGAATCATTTCAACAACCACAAAATTTTAATTACACCGACAATTCCACTTCAACGGAAATACCTTATACAAAAATTCATTTATTTTATGTAGTACCACAAATAATTTTTCATTGTACTTTTATTTGGATGATATGGGAATTGGTGTAAAAGGTGAGTTGGAGAAAAAGTGCAAAACTAATTGTACTAACAATGGGTATCGGAAAATCATATGTGGTTACCTTTTTAATGGTAAACCACAAAATTACTGATTATGCTGTCTAAGGAGTTAGAGAAGTTAGAAAAAATTTAAAAATTGGATTTGCCTAAAATTTGGGTTCGAATAATACACAAATTAGTACTAATTAAATGTACTTTGGAACACCCCTAAGGACTTTAATTGAATATATCTGAATGGTTGAAGGGCTCAAAGTATAATTTTAAGTGTCTTTAAGTGCTAGTAGCTACCCTGCAGGACAAGGCCAATTTGGTATGGAAATTCTCAAGTATGGAAAAACACATGTTTCTGATATTTAATAGAAGAAATCTTACAAGTTCGCCAATGACTAGAGTAATATCAGTAGTAATATGATTAATTAGATGCAAATTAATTGATTTCTTTTATATATAGGTATATATTAGACACTGTAAAGTATTTTTGTAGTTATATGTTTGCATGCTGAAGAAATTAAAAATAAAATAGATAAAATAATAAATATAAAATTGGCGCTTACATCTTTTGTTGGGAGTTTGGGCGAGCTGATGACGGAAATATTGAATTTTTGCAATTTTAAGAAATTTGCCATTCGATGGAGTCGAAATTCGGGCTTAACTTTTTATTTATCTGTTTATATTTTTCATTCCTTTCCACTCATTCCTTATGGACCTTCAGTGGGATGCAGCATCGTGAATATTTATGTCAAAGTATATGTGCTTAGCTACATTTTTCTTACCAAAATTAATAATTAGGATAGCTGACTTTTTAGCTTACCGGTTTTAGAAATGCTGTTTAGAATGGTGGAAACAATCAGATTCAAGATGCTTTCATTTCATCGCCCAGTGTAATTTTACGAGCTGAAAACAATCGCAGAGTGTCAAATGAGGTGATATGGCAAATGATACAACGAAGTAATGTACCTTTTTGTCAAAAATGTACTCAGCGATTCTTGAACAATGAGATCGATTTCTCGGTTCTGTCAGCTTGTGTGGCAAAAATCTTTAATTAAGCCAACGAAGGCTTAAAAGTGCGATATGCAGTTGTCTGTGTAATTCCGATTTCCATTTCGTTGATTTTCTTCGAAAATTTCATATTATTTCTAATGGGCATTTTTGTCTACACAATTGAACTAATTTGTGCCATTCAGAAATTTACGCACGGTGTCAAAAATCATAGCCATACGTTGTCAAAGCTAACTTCTCAATTAGAGCAGAGAACATACTAACAAAGATAACACAACAATTACATTTTTACGTCCCTAATTTTATGGTATAGCAATACTTGGCGTACTAGTACAGCGAATTGAAAAATTTTCCCGAAAAATGTCACCGTTAGTAAGTACTTTGTATTAAAAGTTCTATTCTTTTGTTCAGTTCCGACATCTAACTAACTAAAAACATGCGCTGGGTACAACAAGTGCGAATGCGTTTAAAATTAAGACACAACTCAACAACTTTAGTTGTTTTTCTCAATTTTGCTTTTACGCTGGGGGTAAAATGTTAGCAATTTGCAAATTTTGTGTAATTAATTAGAATTTTTTAAATGCAGCATTTCCACTCAAAAAATGCATGTTTTGACTTGTACTCACTTTTTGTTCCTGATGCAAACCATTAATCTGCATTGTACATGCAACGGTTATTGGGGAATTGGTAGGTGGTAAAGCATTAGAAAGCAAATGTAACATGTGCTTAATTATTTTTCTCACCTTTGTTGCTTTTGCTGTTGGCTAATTGTCAGTTCAGTATTTACAAATTGTGTGCCGTATTTCCTCTCACAAAATGCGTGCTACAAAATAGTTCTTTCAATCGCAACGACAGCGCTCTCGCATGCATGTTGCATGCAACGGATATTAGCCAATTTCAACTGAATGCCAAAGCACTAGGAAATAAACGCTAAAATGCGTAGTCCAAACTTTGCAGGAACAGAAGACCGGACACGAAAATAATTAAAACATTTGAGTGCAATAGCGAATGCGAAGATAATTGATTAAATCTAAAAAGTAACACAGAGCAACAACTATTTTTCTAAAAGGTAATGGAAAATAAGAAGACACGTATTTTACCAAATGCGTATCAGTAATTTCTTTTAATTTTCTGCCGTCTCAAATTTTAAAAACTCTCGTTTTACAAAATGGCGTGAAAATAATCATCCAATTTTGGTCATAAGTAACTTTTTTGCTAAATAAAAAAAATAACTTTAAGTGACGGAAATCTTTATTTTGGCCTTCACGCGTGCATTGAGATTTCAATTGAGTAAGCTTTGGTAAGTCATCATGAATTGTTAAACGCCAGCGCAATGCTTCCAAAATGTGGAAATTTACATAGAGAAAATAAATTAGCGACATTTCAAAAGCAGGTGAAAAATTTCTAGAAATTTGTTCTTTCGACGATAATAAAAAGGAGTAGTAGATCAAAAACTGGATTACTACTGTAGCGCAAAGTATTGCTGAATAACCTTCAACATCGATATCTTGACGCTCTCCATAACTAGCCATTCATCAAATGATGTACGTATTTTTTCACATATACATTTTAAGAGCCGTATGTTGCGTAGAAATAATGAAACCTCAAGAAAGCTAAATTTTGAAATATTTTACATGAAAAGAACATCGAGGCGCGTCTTTTAAAATACCCTTCATATTCAAAAATATGCATGCGAGCGTTAAAATGTTTTCTTACACTACCTTAGGAAGAATATAAATATTTTGTGGGGCCCTCCATTAGACTTAATAACATGCCTTTATATGAAGTTGACTGGGTTTTATGTAACTTCACTTGCAATTGTCGCCCATTCTTCAGTAAAGGCTTTTCACAAATCATTTTTTGAGGCTATGGGTCGCTTTCTTATTGTATATTTCCGTCTACTTGTAGAACATCCAACAAATTCTAAATTATTGATTCAGATCTGAGTTTTGGGGACGTGAATTTAACTGTTTTTGGGTGTATATAATTGCCATTCTTTGATAACTTTAGCTGTATGGTTTGAGTCTTCCTCAAGAAGAAAGGCCCAAAGCGATGTTGGAACCAAATTATGCACGCTTTGCTTTAAGCTTTCCTTTAAGAATCGAATTATCCATGATTGACTCAAACAGATTTTCTGAGCCATCAAATAACTTGCGCCTCCAAATCAATACAAAGAATGCACCACGCTTAAAAGTGGAAACAACGTTTTGTGAAAGTAACTTGCTATTTAGTGTTCCCTAGATCTTACCACAGTTTTCGTTCCAAATATTTAGAAACCAAACACAACGTTATTCCACAAAGCTTGAGGATCAGTTAAGTGTGCTTTTGTGAAGTTAAGTCCCTAAGGTCGCCATGCGGAATGGGTTGGTGCGTGACTACCATTCTGGAGTGCGTAGGAGCGACTCTGCATGAACAACAAATAATAGAATATGTTTTGTTCTAATAGCGGTCACCCCTCGGGAGGCAATGGCAAACCTCCGAGTTATTATCTGCCGTTCGAAATCGGCTTAAAGTTGTAGGTCTCTCCATTTGCAAAGAACAATAAGGCGCACGACACAAATCAAAGAAGGAACTCGGCCAAACACCCAACAGAAATGTACGCGCCAATCATTTACACGGTGCAATACTGAAAATACACCTGACAAATTACACACTGTAGGTTGTTTATATGGTCGAATAATGCAAGTTAACACCACAGTTAACTCGCTCACCTGCAGCAGAAGCACACCCGTGTATTGAAATGTGCTGACAGTGCGTCTGCTTAATGCAACGTGATCCACACGCGCATCCGGCAGACAGCAACTTCACCCGAAATACACAACATCGTGGGAACCGCTGTGTCAGCAGAGTTAGGGTAGGAATAAGGCTAGTTTTAGTATAAAAGGTTCTGAGTGTGCCGCCGCGCGGGCAGTCTTGAACCAGTGGGCATTAACCGGTAATCTTCAACCAGCTAATATACAATAAAGTAACTGTAAAACACTAAGAACAGACAATTAATTCCAGGATCCCGAAAGTAAGTATAACTTAACGGGCCAAGTGGTTGGCCCGCAACTTTAATTTTTTCAACGATGTCCTGCGGGACACGTTAACTGGCGCCCGAGCAGGGACCCCTCTTTTTTCAAAAAGATGGGGTACCTAACAAGGATCTCCACAAAGGAGTCCTTGTAAGTGTAAAGGATCCGCAAGGAATCCTTGTAGTGTAAAGGATCCGCAAAGGAATCCTTATGGTGTAGTGGAAAGGGAAAAAAAGGTGAAAATAAAAAAGTGAGTGCGCCGTGTCATAAAAGAAAAAATGTAAAATAAAATTTAACTTGATGAAATAAAATAAATCAAATTGTAACTAAAATTAAAATAAAATTAGACAAGAAACCAAAATTGAAATCATAGCAAAATTGTTTAATATATTATAAATTAACACAAAATAAATTAAGTTCAAATGAAATTATTAAAAATCGGAGTTAACGAAATAAACTAAAATTAAAAGTGAATTTGAAATAAATTCAAACTAAATCAAATTAAGTGTTTGAAAAGATTCACGGCGCAAAACGAAAAATCACTTTAAAATTCCCTTCCACAATATGAAGCCGCACTTGTGCAAAGTAACAGCCGCAATGCGAGCTTCACAAAGGATTCCCTTGTTCAGTAAGGGAATACCCGGCAAAATGGAGCGGAGTGCGACGATAGTTTTGTGAGGTGCAGTGAAAAGTGAATGCTTAAATAAAAAATTAATTGTAAAACGAATATGAATCTCGAAGTAAATTGCTCAGCGATTCACCACCTACGGGGGGACCCTCCTGGCAATTTACTCACGAGGATGAAAGGATATTTCTAAAATTTGTGAACTAAATAAACTGCACTACTGCAATAAATAAATATGAAACTCGGGGTATATTGCTCAGCGATTCACTACCTACGGGGGGACCCTCCTGGCAATTTACTCACGAGGATGAAAAAATTTTCTAAAAATTTGAAAATTAAATAAAACATTATTTATAACTGCACTACTGCGATAAATAAATATAAAACTCGGAGGATATTGCTCAGCGATTCACTACCTACGGGGGGACCCTCCTGGCAATTCACTCACGAGGATAAAAGCAGATGGCTAAAATTTGTCAAAGAAATAAAACAAAATGTTACTTGTTACTGCACCACAGCAATTTTTCGTCCGCGCTCGGTGACATTAGAATTGCCACAGGAGGCCGTATGCCTACGCCTACGAGGACGGTCTCCTACGACTATAATGTCGGTCGGTTACAGTCTTGTGTGCCCGCAATAGTAGTCACGCTACACCTTCCACATTGGAGATTGCATGGGACCAAGTACTTGTTAATTAACTAAATGCCTTATTTAATAAAAAAGGCTGCAAAAATAAAAAAAAATTTTTAAAGATAATAACGCAGAAAATTGTATTAAAATCCCTGACAAATTGGTGGGCACTGTGAAACATTCATAGTGCAAGGTTCGACTCCTCGTCAGAAGGAAATAATATAAAAAGAATAAAAAAGAATACAAAAAAAGATGCTTGAGAAATATTACATATTTTAAATCTGTGGCGAATTGGTGGGTGCCATTGGCACAAGGTTCGACTCCTTGCCCGGATTCGTAAATACAAAAAAAAAAAGAGGAAAAATGTTAATTGGCTAGTGTAATTACAGCCATGTTTATAAGTAAATTGGGTAACGTCAACGATCTCGGCATGATAAAGCAGCTGCAGCCAGTGGACTAGATACGCCCTATCTGGGTGCACGTTGTCGTTCACATGGGAACACGCCAACTATTTCTGGCCTCTGGCAGCTAAATTAAAAGTTGTTTAGGCTTTCGAGAATCGTGTGAAGGAAGCGTCCTAAGTAGGTTGCCTACAATCTGATTGTAGGACGACTAAAAAGGATTCCCGCGTCCCTTCCGTGACCTTAACCAATAAAATAAAATAAAAAATTAAAAAATATTTTACAAAATACTAATACTTTCGCATTTCTAGCTCAACATTTTGGATATCTCGATGCAATCAATCAGCCTGTGAGTTGAATTAAGTAAAACAACAAGTGCGATAAAAATAAGCAGAAGAGAATAAAGTGACAGAAGCAGCGAAGGAAGAGGAAAAGGTTTGAAAAGGAGTAAAAATAAAAGTCGGTGAGTCAATTTACTTAATTATGGATTCCTTAACCCAATCTGTTACTGAATTAAATGGCTCTGTGGGCGCGCTCATGGCTGAGCTGAAAAAAGCTGAATATCGCATTCGCCAGCTTGAGGCAGCGTCCGTGGGGGGACCCGTGGCAGCACCAATTGAAATTCCTCTACAGGGGCCGGTGAATGAGGACGACTTAAGGGAGATTGGTAGATTACCGGATTCAGTTAGGGATCTTCAGGTGTTCGAGGGAAACCCTTCCCAATACGTGTCCTGGGTGACATCAGTGGAGGGAATCCTTGATGATTATAAAATCATCAAGGCAAGACCTCTATATAGGGCCATTCTTAAAAGTATTAGGGGGAAAGTTAGGGGAAATGCTGACTCTGCTCTAATTTCACACAATATTTCCGAGGTCGACTGGCCAGGGATTAAAAACTGCCTGTCGCTACATTATGCAGATAAAAGGGACATACGCACCTTGGAGCACCAGTTGGGCCAGTTGACGCAAGGTGGTCTCAGGTTAGACGAATTTTATGCACGCGTAAACCATCAGTTTTCTCTAATAATTAACAAATTAAAAACCGAGAATTACTCTGCCGAAACTGTGGGTGCTTTAATGGAAACGTACCGGAATCGAGCGCTGGATGTCTTCATAAGAGGGTTAAATGGCGACCTTTCTCGTATGATAATAGTCCAAAAACCGCGATCGCTGCCTGAAGCGTACACGGCTTGTTTGGACATACAAAATCTGAATTTCAGGAATCAACCTGTGCATGGAGCGGTAATTAGAAATACGGTGACTGTTCCCATGAATACCATGAGTGGGAATTCTAAGCCTCACCCATCTGTTTCGAAGTTTAGCGGTAACTTTCGACCCACAGGAAATAGTAATAAATTCGGATTTAGGCCGCAGAGTGGTTCCTTCCAGAACCGCACATTTACCCGAAAACCGGAAATATATCGACCAGTGGAAAAAATGGAAGTGGATCCTTCTGCACAAACTCGTCGGAGTTTCCCGAATAAACCTCAGCAAGGATTCTCGTTAAAAAGGAAATTCGGCTCAGATAATTACCCCCAGAAGCAGCAGAGGATGTTCCATATGGAGGCAATTGATGAAGAGTATGCTCAAGTAGCAGAGGATAATGTGGAAGACCAGGTGAATTTTATGACAGGAGCCTATCCAGCTTACCTTACATAGAGTATGTGAGTAACGACGGTACTCCCTTGAAATTTCTTGTAGACACAGGCGCAAATAAAAATTTCATTAATTCAACCCTTTCCCTAAACAGTAAGACACTTAGGAAGCCTTTTTTCGTATGTTCAGCCGGAGGGCGCATAAAAATCACTGAGGAAGTTACTGGCAGATTTTTCCAACGCGCGGGAAACGATACCTTTATAACATTTTACGTACTGCCGGGTCTCGTTTCCTTTGATGGTATTATTGGCGATGATACCCTAAAGGAACTGGAGGCTATAATAGACCGCAAGGAAAATGTGCTAATTTTGAAACCTAATATTAGAATTCCACTTTTAGAAAAACCTTCCGGACAAATTAACCAAATTTCCGATAACAACATTTCAACTAGGGCGCAGGAAAAACTGCAACAGATCATTAAAAATCACGAAAAACTTTTTGATCCAATAAGTGACAGGGAAATTGTGGATACTACAGTGAGGGCGGAGATTAGAACGACAACGGCAGAGGCAATTTACACCAAGAGTTACCCATATCCTGCCTGCATGAGAGAGGAGGTTGAAAGGCAGGTCGAGGAATTGCTTGAGGAAGGCATTATTCGTCCTTCGAAAAGTCCATACAATTCCCCAATCTGGATTGTCCCCAAAAAGCCAAAACCTTCGGGAGAAAGGCAATATAGAATGGTGGTTGACTTCAAGCGCCTAAACGCCGTAACAATTGCCGACACATACCCCATACCGGATATAAATGCAACTCTTGCCAGCTTAGGTGCTGCAAAATACTTTACAACGATTGATCTAACTTCCGGGTTCCACCAGGTTCCGATGAAAGAGTGTGACGTACCAAAAACTGCGTTCTCAACGATGAATGGAAAATTTGAATTTCTTAGGCTTCCATTCGGACTAAAGAACGCCCCTGCCATTTTTCAACGCATGATAGACGATGTTCTCAAAGAATATATTGGGAAGATCTGCTACGTGTATATTGACGACATCATAGTTTTTGGAAAAAGTGAAGAGGAGCACCTAGAAAATGTTAGCACGATCTTTGCAAGGCTGCTGAGTGCAAACCTAAAAGTTAATCTGGAAAAAACCCATTTCATGAAGACTAGCGTAGAATTCCTTGGTTATGTCATCACTCCTGACGGGATTAAGCCCGATGCAAAAAAAGTAAGAGCCATTCAGGAATTGGATCCTCCCGAAACGCTTAAGGATCTGAAGCGTTTCCTAGGAATGACGTCGTACTACCGAAAATTCATTCGGGACTATGCAAAGGTGGCTAAGCCATTGACAAGTCTAACCCGAGGAGAAAACGCCCAAATAAAGGCTAACCAGTCGAGAAAGGTAAAAATCAAGCTCGAATCCGCTGCGTTGAAGGCGTTTGCTGATCTAAAGGAGCTACTCGTTTCGGCTGATATTTTGGTTTTCCCGGACTTTCAGAAACCTTTTAATTTGACTACGGATGCTTCTAACTTTGCAATAGGCGCTGTCTTGTCCCAAGGTGAGGTTGGAAAGGACAGGCCAATCGCGTACATCTCTCGCTCGCTAAGCAAGACAGAAGAAAACTATGCTACAAATGAGAAGGAAATGCTGGCCATTGTATGGGCATTGGACAACCTGCGTTCCTACTTATATGGCGCAAAGAACATTAAAATTTATACCGATCATCAGCCGCTGACCTTCGCTCTAGGAAACCGAAACCATAACGCGAAGTTAAAAAGATGGAAGGCCCGGATAGAGGAATACAACCACGAGTTAATTTACACACCCGGTAAATCAAACTATGTGGCAGATGCCCTATCCAGGATCAAAGGTCGGAAACAGGACACAACAGGACTTCACGTGTTGGCTAGTGGCTCCGATACAGAAACGGCTAGTGAAGGAGCAACAGATACATCCAGAACAATGACCGCCGCTAGGGGCTCTACCACCGCGACCGCAAGTGAAATAGAAACTGTCCACAGCGCTGAACAAGACGCCTCAGATCTAATAATTCACGTCGAGGCACCCTTGAATGTTTTTAAGAATCAGCTCGTGATAAGAGAGGGACGGGAACTCCTTAGTGTTGAGAACCCACACGAGGGTTACACTCGCCATTATGTGACTCTAGCCGATATTAATCGGGACACCTTAGTAAGGATATTGAAAGAAAGGCTACGTCCAAATATAATCAACGGTGTCAAAATTCCCGAGAACCGGCTACAGCTTCTCCAAGATGTGTACCTCGAACACTTCCTTTATTACAAAATTAGGGTAACGCAAAGATTGGTAGAAGATGTGGCGAATGAGGAAAGAATTTGTAGAATAATAGAGGAAGAGCACAGGCGGGCTCATAGAAACCCGGTGGAGAATAAAGGACAAATTCTGGAAAGGTACTACTTCCCCAAAATGGCGAGCCTGATAAGGAACTTCACTAAAGCTTGCGAAATATGCCGGGTAAATAAATATGACAGACATCCTTTCGTCCCAAAATTAAAAGATACACCAATACCCAAACATCCGTGCGATATCCTGCACATTGATATTTTCGAAATTAGCGGAGAGAAATTTTTAAGTTGTCTAGATAAATTCTCCAAATTTGCGAAGTTTTTCCACATTAAGGACAGGTCGGCCGTACTTTTGCGAAAAAAATTTGCAAAAGTAATTCACTATTTTACGGTCCCGCGGATGATAGTTACAGACAACGAACGAGGATTCGTCACCCCTCTAGTATCCAATTATGTAAGAAGTTTGGGAATCAGGCTTTACCAGACCCCCATTCAAAAAAGTGAAGTAAATGGGCAGGTCGAGAGGCTTCATTCCACTATCATTGAAATATACCGCTGTTTGCAAAAGGAACTACCCAACACCAGCCCCAAGGAGTTACTATACATAGCCGCTGATCGGTACAACAATTCAATTCATTCCATTACAAAGCATAAACCGAGCGACATATTTTTTAACAGGGTGCAAAGAATAAACTACCAGGGGATAAGAAATTTTCAGGAAAAGGTTTTCAATGAGGTAAGGGGTCAAATAAGGAAAAATCAGGAATCAAGAAATTCGCGAATTAATAGAAAAAGGGACCACCCTAGGGAATATTCGCAGGGCGACGTGGTGTACGTACGGAATAAGCAAATAAAAGCAAAACAACGGCCACTGTACAAAAAGGAAGTCGTAGGAAAAGATAATAGGGTCACGGTAACAACGAACAATGGGAAAAGGATCCATAAGACTCAGGTGAAAAATATATGAAACCGATCTTTCCTTTCCTTTTTTGACGTATTTTTTCCTTCGCTGGCTCGTACAAAAATGGGGTGATAATTAAAACCCTCTAGGAAAAAAAAAAGAAAAACAAATATTTTTATATGAAACAATTTTTTATATTTAAGAAAAAAAAGAGAGAAAGAAACTGTTAATAAAAAAAGACAGAAAAGAGAAAAAAACGCCAAATATATTCAAATAATGTAAGGCGTTGTAAATTGTACAAAAAAAATATTTTTTTGCCAATATTCAAATAATTGTTAAATTGTAAAAAAAAAAAAAAAAAAAAAAAAAAAAAAAAAAAAAAAAAAAAAAAAAAAAAAAAAAAAAAATTTTTTTTGCCAATTTTCAAATAATTTAAGGCGTTGTAAATTGTACAAAAAAAAAATATTTTTTGCCATATATGTAACGCTCCTCTTTTCCCGAAAGCCACTTGTTTTAATATAAACGATGAAATGCTTTTTCTCCCTTTTCCTTTCAAAGGATATTCTGATTAGGAACAGGTTGCTTTCAAGAAAAGAACACGCGCAACTGGCAATATTAGCTTAAGGCTGAAACAAGAAGTTACCGATTTTTGTTATGTTATTTTATTGCCACACTAAGAAAAATTTGTAAATTTTTATTGAAAATTTTATCAAGCTAGATTACTCGTAATCCCCTGCGTTTGCGGATTCAACATCTTCGGCTACGATGCCCCATTGGTAGCGATAAATCAGGGTCAAGGCTGGATAGTAAATGGCCATTTTAAATTGATACATAAGATTGATTTGAATCTCTTCAGTGAAGCATTGGAGAAATTCGAAACGGCTGCAAAGGGCATGAGGAATGATGTCGCAAAATCCTTTGCGGCATACAACTTGAACCACATTAGCCAACGCCTCGCCGAACTTCGGGCCACTAAACCCCGTAAAATCCGGTCAATCAATTGGCTTGGATCAGCCTGGAAATGGGTTGCCGGCTCGCCTGACGCAACAGACTGGGACACAATCCTCAGAAGTCAGGATGATGTAATCGCAAACAGCAACCACCAATTTAAAATAAATGAGGAACTCTTCAATGCCACTCGGGAATCTATGAACCAGATCAATCAGATGACACGTTACGTGAACACCATTGGGAAAGAGGTTGGCACTACGGCTGCCGAAACCGTACTGCTTAACCGCATACAGATCCTCAAGGAAGAAATAAGTGAGGTAGTACGCGCATGTCAAATGGCAAAGTCGGGCATAGTCAACACCAACCTCTTAAACCCGGTTGAGTTACATCAGCTAATTTCTGAAGAAGAGGCTTTACCCTATCAAAATGCCATTGAGGCAATTGAATATGCGAAGCCCTCCTTATTTTCAAACGGCTCTCTGCTGCTTTATGTACTCGCAATCCCTAAGGTCAGAACAGATGAATTCCGCTTTCTGATGACAAGAGCTGCGGTTCATGCAGGTATGAGGGTAGTGGCAAACTACACGAAAATGTTGGTCAGCAAGGAAGAAACGTACGGCATAATAAGTGAATGTCCTTCGATCAAAAATTCAACGATCTGCGAGATGAGCCATCTGCAAAGATTACCCGAAGATGGATGCCTGGCACGTCTAATTAAGGGGGGTGATGCAGAATGTCACTTCGAACCTGAAAATGGAGAAACTATCGAATTAATTAGTGAAGGTACATTATTTCTAACCAACTTTCAGGGGACTGTTCGTAATGATAATCGCAAGAGCGTCCTTAACGGCACGTTCCTCATCCAGTTTAGCAATGAGACAATTTGGGTGAAGAACGAAACCTTTTCTAACAGAGCATCGCAGAGCTCGCAGGTATTGCCAGCAGCGGTTACCAGCGTGAAAAGCCAAGGATTTAAACCAAGTCTAGAATACGTTCACGAGTTGAGCATGACGAATATCAACCATCTGGGCAAACTGGGCCAGAGATTCCATGTCTCTTTGGCTGTTGACACTTTTTTTATTTGCATATTGGCCGTGGTCTCCTACTGGATTTGGAGAAAGATAACAGCAAGCCTTGACCTCCCTCCGATACGCCAACCTACCATTCCGATGCCTGTTGCTACCTACGCAAAGGAGACACTCGACGATTCCCGGAATACGCATGTCAATCTGCGGGACGCAGATATTTAGAGGGGGGGCAGTTAACACCACAGTTAACTCGCTCACCTGCAGCAGAAGCACACCCGTGTATTGAAATGTGCTGACAGTGCGTCTGCTTAATGCAACGTGATCCACACGCGCATCCGGCAGACAGCAACTTCACCCGAAATACACAACATCGTGGGAACCGCTGTGTCAGCAGAGTTAGGGTAGGAATAAGGCTAGTTTTAGTATAAAAGGTTCTGAGTGTGCCGCCGCGCGGGCAGTCTTGAACCAGTGGGCATTAACCGGTAATCTTCAACCAGCTAATATACAATAAAGTAACTGTAAAACACTAAGAACAGACAATTAATTCCAGGATCCCGAAAGTAAGTATAACTTAACGGGCCAAGTGGTTGGCCCGCAACTTTAATTTTTTCAACGATGTCCTGCGGGACACGTTAACTTGCATAAAAATATTTTTGTTATTTTTGTTGTACCCTCCAATTTTTATTTATTTAGAAAAAACCGTTTTTTCAGACTTTGCGCGGTAATCTACGGATATCTCGGTCATTTTTTCACCGATTTTCAATATCTTATATGTTTTGAAAATGATATTGTCAGGCCTTTCAAATGATGTACAACAAGTAATTATTCAAACTAGTCAGTTCTGATTTTTATTTGATTAAACCTGGAGAAAGTGTTTTTTTATAATTTTTTTAACTTTAACAATTTTTTATTGCATAATTTTATATTACAACAAAATTAAAGATGTTTGTTAATATTCTTTGAGTGCATTTATTAACGAAGAAATTAATGTATTACTTTCAATAATCGGACAAAAATTGCGTAAACTACGCTAGTTTTTCGTTAATAGAAAATATGGTTTCGTAGCAGTTAGCACTTCGGGATACTTTATACTGTTACGTGTTTTGAAGCGCTGACCTTGGAGGTTGGTTTGGCAAAAGTAGCAGTCTTCTGGTCTGTGAATGACTTGATGATGCAAAACCATTGGGCTCGAAAATGGCAAACGATCTTGAAAACACTGACATTTCCACTTTTTTAGTGATATGGAGCACGTGGAACATATATATTCTGGTTCATACCAGCGACTTTTACTCTAATTGCGCTCAAAGTGAAGATTGTATGCTTCAACCACGATAGTATTTGTTTTTAATTTACGGCGATGTTGTTTATCAACAAATAAACCGCAAACGTAGCAGAAATTATTGCGTTTGTCACACATCTTTAACTAACTTATAAACAATTTTAACAAAAAAACACACTTGAGCAAAACGCGATTTTGGAAGAAGGAGATAAAAAGGCACTGCCAACCAAAGACTGGTCTAATAGCTGTTTCAGACTAAGGTGCGTTTCATAACTATAGGACACATAACATGAATATTTAATCTTTACTCCAAACATATGTAGGTACTCTGTAAAAATAAATGAATATATGGAGTAATACCGTTATTCTTCTTAGTATCAATAAACAACAACTTTTCATCGTGGTGTTTTTGTGTTTGTTTATACCGTTACTTTGAGCACGAGTCAGAGCAATTCGTTACTACTTTTGCCGTTTCATAACTATAGAACGCATTAGGAATTGAAGTTTTAAAGTGCATTTATGTGTTCGCTGAGTACAACTTTTAATTTAAATCGTTTTTTAAGTAAATAAATATCAATATGCCACGCGGTTCAAAACTTACCGAATTAGAGAGAGGTAAAATTACTGCGTGGGAGGAGGGTCTCTGCGCCTCAGAAATCGCGCGAAAATTATGTCGCAAAATTATGTAGAAACACGTTTGTAATTTATGATAAATTGTCATTGTTAAACATTTATTGTCAATACATAAAAATGCAGTGATTTTTCGAAGTAAATAATCATTAAAGATAAAAACTATGGTTCCACAAATGGATAGATATTCAAGGCATTTTTTTCTATTTACGGAAAACTAGCGTAGTTTACGCAATTTTTGTCCGATTATTGAAAGTAATACATTAATTTCTTCGTTAATAAATGCACTCAAAGAATATTAACAAACATCTTTAATTTTGTTGTAAAATTATGCAATAAAAATTTGTTAAAGTTAAAAAAATTATAAAAAAAACACTTTCTCCAGGTTTAATCAAATAAAAATCAGAACTAACTAGTTTGAATAATTACTTGTTGTACATCATTTAAAAGGTCTGATAATATCATTTTCAAAACATATAAGATATTGAAAATCGGTGAAAAAATGACCGAGATATCCGTAGATTACCGCGCAAAGTCTGAAAAAACGGTTTTTTCTAAATAAATAAAAATTGGAGGGTACAACAAAAATAACAAAAATATTTTTATGCATTATTCGACCATATAAACAACCTACAGTGTGTAATATGTCAGGTGTATTTCGTTTTTTTTTTTTTTTGTAGCACTGTGTTATTGATTTTTTTTTTTTGTTTTGTTTTTTAGTCGCTAAGACTTTTGGCAGCAAAAATAGAATGCATCTTTTTTAGTGTTCTCCCATGCATGTCATCCGCATTTAGCTCTCTACGTTAATTAGAGGCAATAACGGGACTGCTTAATTTTTACGAAAGACTTTCTTTTTTCATAATGTTTCTTAGAACTTTGCCAACTGCGGTATGTTGGTCAGTTTTCGTATATTCCGCGATTCATAATTGCAAATAATATTTTAGACAGGTGGACTTTTATTAACAATTTTAGCTATTTCGGCTGAGGACTTCCCGATGTTACCATGGTTTACACCAAATTTATTAAGTCTATTGAAAGTTCAATAGACCGATCAATTTTTGATATTGTCGGCAGCAGACTTATTGGTCGTACAACGATGCAAATGTCGCGTCTTTATTGGGCTTTGGGATTGCAATGATTTCGGCAATTTTCCATGTCTTTGGGAAGTATTTGAACTTAATAGCAGCATCAAAAACGTTTCTGAGAAAAATTATTGCTCTGTCGGGCAAGTGCTTTAAAATTTTTCCCGAGATGAGGTCATATCCAGGGGATTTGTTGTTTTTTAATGTGAAAATTGATTGCTTTACCTCTGTTAGTGAGGTTTTTTTGATGATTTGCTCGTCTTTATTGCTCGTTGTATGTAACGCATGTATGCGGTAAGCAACGACGCTCAGAAATAAAGTTGCTCATATTTTTATAACACTTTCGATCGGCAATCGGCATCTCAAGAAAAGTGTCTACATGACCAAAATGCATTTTGAGTATTGCGAATGCTTACTTCGAAATGATAAAAGTCCAATAGATATGCCTTCAATTTGTAAATCAATTTTCTATTAAACACATATTTTTTGGATTTAAAACTTACAGAATATGCACAAGCACAATAGGCTAGGATGGCCACCTTAATCGTATCTATTCATCATTTATGTAAGAGGAAATTCTACTTTTCTGAAATTTTACCCGCTCAGTCTACTCGTAGAAGAAATATGTATATCAAAGTGTTCTGAGAATTGAAGTAAATGCTACACAATTTCATTCGCATAAAATGAAGGAAACAGTTTTATTTGCATAAAAAAAAATTAAGCTTAGCAGTTCAAATATCATGCAGTTCGTAAGAGAGCATATGAATTTTGAGGTTAGCATGTCTAGGTTTTCTTTTCTTTCGATTTTCATTTTAAAATGTCTTATTTCCTAGATTGGCCGTTGGCTACAAACGAAAGAGAATTGCACTCACTTCTCATATCAGTAAAATGGTGCACGAAAGTAATTGCCATCACTCACAGAATGAGCTATGCCAGAGTGAGTGCAATTCGAATCAAGCCGGCATATAGGAAAAATGAGTATGCGGCATCAATTTTCAAACTTCTTACGTTGTGATTTATTGGTGCACTAAATAAAATTCACTTAAAAGTCAATAAAAACACCATCAAATCGGAAAAGTAAATGATAGAGTACAGTTGCTAGAATATCTAAATAACCCACACGCACGGACAACCGCAATAAATTATATGTACTTTGTTTAAGGTACGTCCATATACAATTTTCGCATCGCTTCGCAAGCTGACTACGTATACGTATATTTACGAGTATATGGATAGATGCACATAGTCAAAGTTGAGCCGTCAGATGTAAATGCACAATTCTTTAATATTATTTAAATTTATTTATTATTCTAAATAAGCGAGACATTTTATTAGATTTATTCTGTATAATTTACTTATTCTTCAGCTTAGATCCTTCGTTGCCAAAGCGTTAATTGTAGCAACACTCGAATTTCTCGCGTTGCGTTATAGCGAAGCGAAAGCTATGTGTAGACAGGCCTTTACTTACTAATGTCGATAAATGCCTACGAATCCGCATGTATGAGTACTATGAATAAAAACATGCACACTGATATGCAAATGCGTTTATACGCATGACTCTGCTTTTTTGTGATTTTGAATAAGCCTTAAAGAGGTGTTGAAAAATTCTCGATTTTGTTTTTTACACCACACAGCAAATTGTTCAGATCCGCCACTTTGAGTGCAACTCAACCTGGGGAGATTCGTTGTAAAGGATCAGCGAGGGAAAGAAATTATTTCAAAGCAGAAAAATTGCATAAATATGGTATGCACACATTAACAGGCATAGGTTGAGTGAAGCGATAAAATGGAAAATTCACATGCAATGCCAACGGTAATGCTGGTGAGCATAAAAGCAAAGTAAACGTAAATTACTGCCCCAAATATCTACCACCCGCATTTTGGTGCTAGAAAAATCGGTTGCATGAAAACGGCGTCACGCTACGAGTTGATTAACTCTTATGTGGATAGTACGGGTATGTTTTTATTATCGCGCGCACTTCTCCACATGCGTATTGCATGTGGCAGCACAAAGACATATCTATGACGAGTTAGATATAGATATATATATTATATATATTAAATTTTACCACATATAAGGCATGAGCAGCAGTGACGATGCACTACAAAATAATTTGTAAAAATAAAGTGTTTCGAAACTCTGGCTTTAATGCTTTACAAGTAATACCAGATTGTTCAGTAAGTTTTGGGGTTCGCTAAAAGATGGCGTTACTACTAGCCAAAATTTGTTTTTGATATATTCGTACACTCTGCATATGAACTATGTGAAGTTCCATTTCAATCTTTCAATTCATTCCTTGCTTATAAGGCATTTAGTATCGACGTGTCACAGTATTTTCTACGATGGAAAAAATCAAGTAGTGTGCAGTGATTGAATTTTTATTTTTCGAAGGTTAAAAAGTAAAGGAAATTTATGAATTTAAACGTGGTCATGGTCATTGAAGGCGGTCCACGTCGAGGACGTCTACACAGCAACACCAGAAACCTTAGAAAAAATGCAGGAAATCATATTGGAAAATCGTCGAGTGACTGAAAGAGATTTAGTAGAAGCACAAGGCATCTTATTGGGCAGAGTAACCAATGAAAGTTATGACGCAAGTATTACGTTTCAGAAAGTTGTGTGTATAATGAGTGCTGCATCATTTGCGAACATTATTACATCATTCGAATGCGACTTTCGCAGCAACATTTAGAAAGTTTTGGAAAGAATAAAGTGGATTTCGGGCATCAATTCGTCATTATGGATGAAACCTGAGTCTATCAGCAAGATTATAAATCAAAAGAGGAGGCTACAGAGAGGTCTGAACCTGGTTTTTGGACCCGAAACGAGTATGGGTCCAGAAATCGACCAAGAAATTGTTAGCATAAGTTTTGTTTTTTGATTACTCGCCAACTGGTAAAACAATAAACACCCAATATAATTGTTAACGTTTAGACCAGGTGAAGGAAAAAAGTCGTGAAAAAATACCCAGTTTTCAAAAGGAAAAAGTATTCTTCATCGGGGCAATGCACCGGTTCACGAGAGCATTTTGACAATGGCTAAAATCCATGAATTAAGATTCGAATTGCTGGAGAATTCACCGTATTCACCAGATTGCGCCCCTAGCGACTTCCATATGTTTCCAGACCTAAAAAAAATGCATGTGTGGAAAGCGTTTTTCATCAAATGATGAGGTGATAACAGCTGTGGAAGCGTTTTTTGCAGCCCTTTCATATCCTCACTCATATATTGAAATCTCATTGGAACAATTGTATTGATACAAAGGGAGACAAACAAAAGTGCATTTCAAACCATAAAATTGTGTTTTTGTTATCGAACCGCAAAACTAATGGAACAACCTAGTACTTAGCATAGCAAGTAAGTCAATTTTTCAGCAGGTGGTGCGAAATTTGATGCTATATATAACGATTAAACTCACTGAAACTTAACTCAAATTGAACTGTGAGTACGCGGAAAGAACTTTCTTCCAACAGCAGCATGACAAAGCCTACATACCATAGTTATACCCCTGCATATGTATATGGTAGGTACTCACATACGCATGTGTTAATATTTATGTCTGCTTACTCAGCTACTCCGCAGTAAAAATATTGCAGCGGTGAATCAACACCACTGACCATCCTTTAATGAGAATTCACTGGATGGTCGTCATTCAATTGCGCCATCCTCCTCGAAAAAATCAGGGAAAACAAAAGCAAAGTGCATTCAGTTCTTCGATTAAACTGCATCGCTTGCAGTTCTGTGTTTTTGATCCGTTAAATAAGCGGCATGGCAATGTTACTTACAGGATTGCGGGAAATATAAAATTTTATTATCCTTATCACACTTATTGTTTCGTGTTATATTTACACTTAATGTGTTAAGTATTGTAAACTGGAACTTCGATTTCTTACTTTTTTCCTGTTATCTTTTATCATTTTGCTTGCCTCTAGGACGTGTAAGTACTGAAAAGGGCTCCAAGTGGAGTCATTTGCAGACTTAAAACAAAATTCGTATCGAATGGTTTCGAGAAGATGAGAAACAAGATTTTTTTGCAATATTTTCACTTCCACAAAAAATACAAATATCTTGTAATTCCAACATTACAAATAAAGGGTGGTTAAATTTCAAGGACCGATGTTGAATGTGAACCACACCTAAATGTCAACGACATCGTTCCACTTCTTTCTTTGGGGTTATTTGAAAAAAAAGGTGTACGTCCATAAACCAGTAACAATTCAAGAGCTAAAGGATGAGATAATTCGGCACATTAACGGCATAGAACCTCAATTATGCCTCAGCGTTATCGAAAATTTGGACCATCGGATGGAGGTGTGCCGCCGAGGCCGCGGCGCCTATTTGGCCAATATTTTATTTCATGCGTAATTGACCCATATCAGTATTATCATAATAAAGAAAAATGTCAATAATTTCCTAAAAAATTGTATTTTATTCAAAATCAACACCGGCCCTTGAAACTTAACCACACTTTATGTGTATATATATGTGCAGGCATATATGTATAATTGGCGCTTACACTCTTTCTAGGTGTTTGGCCGAGCTCCGTCTCCTATTTGTGACTTTCATCTTGATGTTATTCCACAAATGGGGGGACCTACCGGTTTAAGCCGACTTTTGTTGTTGTTGAAGTGGTTGAGTATTTCCACTGAAATAATCCTAATTAGAGACCAGAACCGTTTTACTGTCCTTTCACAGTCCTCGTGTGATGATGTCTTTTTTTGTTTGTTTTTGCTTCTAAGTCAGATCCATTTAGTGGGGTCCAAGTATAGCAGCAAATTCTTTATTTCGATGTCTGAGATGTCTTTAATTTGCTGTAAGAGAGACTTGCCGAAGGATCGGATTCGTGCCCTAGCTAGCCCTGAACATTCACATAAGTAGTGGAAAAGACTTTCATTCACCCCTTCCGCTTGACAGCTGCAGATGGGATTGAAGGAGAGGTTGAGTCTGGCTGCATGATCCCCTACACCCCAATGACCTGTAAGGGTTGCATTCATGCGTGAAATATTTGGTCGAGAACATCCTAATAGGTGATTCGGCGTTATGGTTTTATTTATATGTCGAAGTTCAGACTTACTCCACGGAATATGTGCCAGTTTGTTCTTCTAGTGTTTCTATAAGGGGTCGGTTTCTTTAATGCAAATTCATAAATGCTTCTCTTTATTCTGTATACCTACATACTCGTATATGATTTTTCGTATACCCTTAAAAGGATATTAAGTATGAAAAATGGCTTGGACCTGGTGGTTAGTAAACTGGAAATCTTACAATGTGCACAGAATTTTGTTTTTTTTTTATTTACAAGTAACCGATGAAAGAACTTATTATTCTACGAGGTCTGTTCAAAAATGAGATAAATTTTCAAATTTCGTGCTAAGTACATTTCGACTTTCGATTTTAATTTCTTTTTATGTTGGCACACTCGTCTTGAAGATATGTTCACGATTTTAGCAGTTGGTAATGGTAATGGTTGTACGGGTTTAGGCTAAGGGCTTTATGCATTACGACCAAATCGATCTAATCTTAGGTACGAGCCCCTGTGGCCTAATGCGTCACAATTGGTGAATAAATGATCCATAGACTACTCGTCATCACAGCAAAATTATTGCTAGTTACTAACTAGTAGTTAGTCCTATTGTATTGAAATGTTTAATACAAGCAGAGTAGCTTCTAAGTGCTCGTCATTCTGAGCGTCATTTTTGTCTAGGATTAGAGCAGATTTATGTCTGTTGGCATTAAAGTTTAGGAACTTTTTGTTCCCTTCGTGTTAAGTCCATTGTTACGCTCTGTAAATACTTTTGAATTGCACGTAAAGTTATTCCATTTTTTGAGTACTGATTGATTGGCCGAAACTATTTTAATTTTTACTTTTCGAACTCTCTTTTAGATACGATCTCTACTGTTTCTATTATGGCGAAAAGCTCCGCATGGGAAATTGTAGCATCTGTACTCAGTGTTAAAGATTTGTGTGCTCTAGGCCCCACTAGTTTCCCTAGACGGGAAGGTAACCTTGTATCCCTTAGTAAAATTGAGTACGGATTTCGTGTGGTCATTCGTCTAGGTCATGCACGCTGCATGTCGAACCCCATTTATGATTTTGCGGTGTGCGGTAGAATCTCCTGGTTTGAATTTTTCTTTCATGTGAAAGGAGAGTGCTTGCATAGCGGCCTCCTCTTGTATTGCTAAGTGTTGCCATCCCAGCAGTTGGGGTTATCAGTTACTATATATTTCGTTGCCGTCCAATATTTGTTCTTTCTAAACGCCACAAAAGAACACGAAATATTTTTTCTATTATTAAGCACTTCTGCGCATGTTTGATAATGTCCTGTTGATGACTGTATAGTGGATAATGCCAGAAAAGAAACCTGTTAATACATTTTTCAGCTGCTAGTTTCACTTGTGTAGCAAAAAAAGTGACTAGCATTGGAAGATGCTTCAGTAACATATAAGTTGCTACCACATTTACCAATACACGAAAACGGTCGAAGTTGCAGCTTAACTGAAAATATATCACTTTGCTCAAATATCTCTTTGCTCAATCACGTATCGAAGCTGTTTTTCTGACAGAGAAAAAATTCGCGGAAAAACTCGTAATATCCTGTAAATAGCAATGGACATATCGATGTACTAGTGAATATGTGTGCGTGTGTAAGTACGTGTACGCCACAAAAAAACCACCATGGTATGGTTATTTGCTTCTTTCATGCGTTAGTTCACTTTTTTTTTGTTTTGGGAGAGACTTAACTCGATAATGTAGTGTAACTGTGAGGAGTCTAGCGCTCATGCTGCGTAAGTAATGTCGCGTTACCCATTATACTACAACAACATGGATATGTGCACGTATGTACATACATATGTGCCCTGAAACACTTCACTTACAAGCCGCACTAGTGCAGTTTTACAGTCGCATTCGTTCAAGTGTTTTTCCTCCTCGTTTGTGCAGCGGTTCCGAG
This sequence comes from Anastrepha obliqua, assembly GCF_027943255.1. Taxonomy (NCBI): domain Eukaryota; kingdom Metazoa; phylum Arthropoda; class Insecta; order Diptera; family Tephritidae; genus Anastrepha; species Anastrepha obliqua. The sequence goes on from NC_072894.1 coordinate 61,356,960, forward strand.
TGTTTCGAAATATAAACAAAAGAAGCAAAAAATAAAAAAATTCAGTATTTTTTATGCTACTTCAGGGCGTTGCAGTTGGTAGCATTTTTCCGATGTATTGCACACAATTCTTTAGTATGCTTGCTTGTATCTGCTATTTGCTGCAGACATTGTTGCTTTCAGCTGCCGCTATTCAATCGATATTTTGCGCTTCAATAGGCACCTTTTAAGGTGTCAAGTTTTTCTATGTCTATTTTACTACCTTTTTTATAGTACCAGCCGAGTGCATTTCTGTTTTTTGGACTAGTATTGTTTTTCCCATCTCCCGTTTCATTGCTACGTGATTGCCGAAAGGCGAATTTTTTTTAACTGACGAAAATGTTGCCAAGCTCAAAAGCATTTCCCTACAAATTGTAAACTGTATGTATGAGTATGTGTGTGAGTTGTAAGCCTAACGTAACAATTTTACAAACTTTTCATGTGGCAACAAAACTGACAGCAATAACAACAACAGTAACACCAACAATTTATAAACAAATCCTTCACTTGATAAAGAAAGGGGAGGGGGAAAAATACGCAAAAGAAAACAAAAGCAGTAGCCCTTAAAAAGACGAGTGTATAAACGCTTTTCAAGCGATTGCCTCTGATTTTCTGTGTTGCCACTTGAAAGTGTGATTTCTTTTTGTTGCAGCTGCAATTGTAGCTTTTTTTTGTTTTTTTTTTATTTGCCTTGCTACCGGAATTTTAACTACCTCTTTCATGCAAAACTGCAACAACACACTGCATTTTCATTCACACAATCTTATCAGCAACGGCCAACTCCATCTAGAGTAAGTCTGCAGGCATTCTTCCTTTTTTCCTCCTCTTCCTTTAATTGGTTTTCTTTTACTCACTTTATGCTTTTGCACTTTATTGCAATTTCAATTGCTTTTCAGACCTTTGTTTTGCAATTGCCACCAATTTTCTTTTCTTTCGCTTTGTGTGGCATTGTTTGTTGCAGTTCTCTTTGTTTTCGATGCAATTCAATTTTGTTACAATCTTATCAAAAAACAATGAAAGCTATAATAATGACCAGCAACATGCAATAGAAAATTTGAAGTGTAAGTAATTTCATTTTCCGGTATTTTATGTGTGCGCCCATGAGCTACCGGTTATTTCGCCCTAAAATACCAAGCATCCTTTTGTTTAACAATGCAGGCGCCCCGGACGTGCACCTGGGCGTGTACTTACTTGTTTAATGTAGTGTAATATGTTCATCCTATTTCATGCCCTCTTTTTAGGGCCTTGAGAAGTTAAAGTATTTGCTTCGGCTGGTTAAGTTTTTTCAACTAAACGAAGTTTGTTTTCAATGCATTTAATATAAAAAGTTCTGAATGCATTTCGCTGGATGTCTTTTGTAATCTTAAACTCACGTTTCAAAGATATACCCATATACAGTGCATTGAACCATAATCTATGGCGATTTAAAAGTGGCATTACGCTTCATAAAGAGTTCTTTGAAAAATTCTTATTATTTCGTGTAGCTTTTTGTGTGTTACAGGGTTCTAAAATTTAATAAAAAAGTATATTTCAATACATTAATAAATGTGCATTTTTTTATAATTTTTTTATTATTTTATCCAATACAATTTCTTCCAATTTCAATACCTACACTTATTCTAATATGTTTCAAAAATTTTATTTAATGATTTTCGGGAGGCACTAAAGAATAATGTTCCACATCTTGTCGCTGAATTGCTAAAGAATGTGGTACTAACTCTTCGCTCAAGTTTTCCAAATGTAATTCTCCATTCTCCAGTTGTAGCCAAATTGGTTGGTGTGCAACTGTCATTCGGTAGAGCTCAGGCTCGAAACCCAGGGCATGAAACACCAAATGATAGAAAAAGTTCTTTCTAAGTGGTCAGCTCTAGGCAGACTATGACCAACCACCGAGTGTATTTCTGCCAGGCTGTAAGCCTATCCATTTGTGGAACTTTATTAAGTCACACACCACAAATAGGAGGAGGAACTCGGCCTCATACCGAAAATAGGGTACAAGCGTGGTAGTATATAGGTATAATTCCCCATGCATAATTTGGAGCCCTAATTCATTCAGGTTTTTCGCATCCATTTTTCATTTAGGTTAGGTTAGGTTAACCTGGTTGGCAATAAGCCACGCATAGACCTTTTGGTCTCTAGCGATACCAGATGGAGACCGACCTCTATGAATACCTAAAGTAGACATCATGTAGGATGTCAGCGCCATTTTTCATTTAGTCAAACTCAAATATTCACAAACTATTATTGTTTACCTATTTTTTTATTTCGTTGCTGCTGGACGTCCACTACACGATTTATTTCGTTCACTTGTACAACCAATCTCTTGGACTTAAAACCTATCGATGCGTCATTGAAAATAAATGATCAGATTCCTTGCACTGTTTCTTCCTTCTGGAATTTCTGTTGCTGATAAATCTTCCTAGCAAAGAATTTCATCACTGCATGATATACAATTATTTTCGTAGTAAAAAATACACTGACGCGTTAACTTCAAATGTCTTGCGAACAAAGAATGGATTGACGTTGCGGGTTGCAAGAAATTTACTTCGCCCAGTTAATAGGTCTCGCTTCCAATCGCTTTCAAACAACATATATTCCGCCTCCAGAGTACTCCATATCTACGCTCTCAGAACTTATTAAAAAATTCAAGATATATCCTAATACCTAGGCACTACCGTAGGTTGAATCGAATCATCTCAATGGAAGCTGCTGCACGAACCGTTTACTTCGATTGCAGGGGCGTTGTGCATCATGAGTTCTTGCCACAGGGTAAAACGGTCACTAAGGAATATTAACCGCAAGTTATGCGCAGTTTATGTGAAGTAATCCACCAGAAACGGACGGATTTGTGGAAGAACAAAAATTGGCTATTGCATCACGATAACACCCCTGCTCACACATCGTTGCTTGTGCGCGACTTTTTGGCCAAAAACAACACACTAATGGTGCCAAAGCCACCGTATTCCCCAGATCTGGGCCCCTGTAACCCTTTCTTGTTCCCGAAATGTAAGAGGCCCATGAAAGGACGACGCGACGCTACGATTGACGAGATAAATGCAGCATCGAAGGGGGAGCTGAGCAAAATAAAAAAAATATTTTTTGAAGTGCTTCAAAGATTGGAAAAACCGTTGGCACAACTTCATGGGGATTACTTTGAAGGGGACAAAATAGATATTAATAAATAATTTTTGAAAGAACACCAAATTCGCAATACTTTTTGAACACATGGTTAATGGTTAATGGTTGTAAAGGGTGAAGGTATGACCCTTTAGCACTGCGACCATATTGATCTATTGTGCACCCTATGCTGTCTATTGACTGTTAAGTATGCTTATGAATTGTACCAGCTCCTTCCGAGGGAGTGATTGAACGTCTTCATCTGTAAGCATGAACTTGTTTAAAAACCTTTTCCTTCTATGCGTCAACCCCGGACATTCGATAATGAGATGTTCTATAGACTCCTCATCTTCGCAGCGAAATCTGCAGGTGCTGGTGTTAGTTATGCCTAATTTATGTGAGTGTTTGTTGCAGGTGAAGTGACCCGTGAGGGCGCCTGTGAGAGTGCGAATGCTCTTTTTGTTTAACGTGAGGGCCAATCCCGCACCTGTCCTGCTCTATCCAAACGTAGACTCACCATTTTGAGTAGATAATTCTTTAATGAATAGGAAGAACTTATTTCTGTTAAAATCAAGGATATTCTAAAATTTTTGAAAAGTACCCACTGGCATTAGCAGAGATAACGGAAGTTCTCCACGCAATGGTCTATGAGCTTGAGTGTGTCCCACAGTGGGCATGCGCCTCAATCTAACCTAACCTTTAAGTATAATTAACTAAAAAATTTGAACGAGTTACAGAGCAACACTTTTTTGACTGTCCGTTTGGCTTTTAGGTGCATATGAATATAATTTTTTATACTCTTCAATTCGTGTTTCTCCCTATCGGCAGATTTATAATTTATACAAATAGCTTCGTGCGTCAATCATATTTGCATTTTGCACTTGTGAACAACGAAATCCAAAAAATCCAAATAGGAGATTCCATTACTCAAAATGTGTTTCTTCTTTTTATTTAGTAAAAAAGTTATTCAAAACCAAAATTAGATGATTAATTTTAGGCCACCACATAGAATCGATTTTTTGTGTGCTCAAATACTAAAACATATGGTACAAAAAAAGTTATCTTGGTTCTATCACATTGAACTTGTGGGAGGTGCTAAATATATAGTTATGTATTATGTGAAAAGAGTTCTATGGCTTTATTACAACATATTTTCCTTGTAACGTATGCTGAAGGCATACTTTTCACTACTTAATTATGTCAAGGGCATTCTCTGAACGAGTGTGTTCTATATATGTACATGTGTCTGAATATATAATATTATATGTATCTGTTAAGTGTTATAAACACACCTTTTCTCGCATTAAGTGCCTTCTTTCTTGTAGTCTATGCACTCTATGATTTATTGTGTTTTCCCACTGAATTTACTTTAGGGTATTAGAAGCATAAGCGGCTTTCATTGTCACACAAGCCTTTTCGTTGAATTGAATTAAGCAAATTTTTCATTTGTAAAGCATAACATTTGTGCATTCCAAAATTAATTGAAATATGTAGAGCATAGTATAACTTGAATGAATGGTTAAAAAAGGAGGAAAAATATTATTATTCGGTTGAATATAAATCGCATACACACTCCGTTGAATAATTATATCCCAGGGACTTTTTGACAAGTTGACAATTTGTTGTATTTGATTATTATTTAACTCAAACAATTTTTCATTTGCCTACAAAAATCATATAACCCAAGTTTAAAATTTTCCGCAAATTAAATAAAAATTAAAAGTGCGTTAGTTATTCAACGCAGTGTATCTGCCTATGCTTGTATATGCATATGTGATTTGCATATTTATCTGTCGCAAATGTTTGGCAGGACTTCGCTTTCAACTTATGGTGTACGCTTTGAAGTTGTTTTACATATGGGAAAATTTTCAGATTTATGAAGCTTCTGGATAGAAGATAGTTCTTTATGGGAAGCTCCTAGCAGAAGTGAACTGCGTAGTTTGCCAACAACTGTTGTGAAATGGTGGCTAATAAAAGTACAACTTTTTCTATCATTTGATACTGGATTTCCACAGTTTAGTTTGAATCCTTATCAAAAAACGCCTCGCTGTGGTTCCAACCATCATAACTGATTTGGTTGTGTTGTGTGATAGTTGAGAAGATTGGTCGATCGAATATAAATATGTTTATAGGCAAATTTGGTTTACAAGCGAGATTTAAAAAATCTATACTACTTCTTCATTAAAAATAAATCGAAAAATTAAAAATGGAATATTACTGTCATGCACTAATTTTCAGGTATTCAGAAGGGAAACAAAAAATTCATTTACTGTAAAATGAGTAGAAAAAGCAATTCTATTGTCATGTCTAATTACACCTGTATTTCCTTATCTCATCCTAGTTTTTTTAATCTGTATTTACTTATATAATACCATTAAAGTCAGATTGTAATGCAAATGTCAAGTGCTGTCAGCAACGAGACCAACATTATTAACTTTGTTGTAGGAGATGCCAGCATAGATAAAATATTTGTGCAAAGCTGTGGAGTGAAGTTAAAACAAATCCAAACTAAACACCAAACAAAAGCAATGTGAAAAAAACAATTGGAATATGAGAAAAATCAACGAACTGATTGCAAGTATCGATTGAGGATTTTGGCAGAATAAGGTTTTAATTTTAAAATTTTTCCCTATGCGTTGGGCATATGAGCAGAGAAGGGAATGCGTTACCATCGTTATTCGTGCGAGACGGATGAACGGGTAAACAACATGCATTTACAATCGATGCGTATTTCAAGGCAAATGATTCGTGTGCTCGTCGTAGTTTTTGTACACGCTACAATATTCGATGTTTACGAAAGGCTACAAGACAAGATTTAATTCAATCATATGAGCAAAGGTTTCGGGCGATAATCTGCGTGGAAAACAAAGAGAACGACTGGCCAAGGACTTCCACAAAGTATTGTGTCTGAAATATTTAGGCGGCATCTTAGATTTCACCCTTTCAAAATTCTTAAGCTTGACGATTAAATTTGCATTGAAATTTCTGCGTCGAGCATTGCGATAGGATTGCCCTATCTGAGTGTAAAGTTTATAAAACAAACCCAGCCCACCTCAGAACTAAAAGAAAGTATTGACCGCGAGGTTGCTGGCATTCCGACATCACTTTCCGAGCGAGTGAAACGCAGTACGCAGGCCAGATTCCAACAATCGCCGTAAAGGAAAAAATAATAATAAAAAAAAATAATTTAACCGTAGATCAGCCCTACAAAAAACTTCACAATTCTATACCGTGCATCTTTTTTGATACATACCGAATTATTATTAAAAATGAAACAAACCAATGTGTTTTAACTAGATTTTGAGATAGTTATAAAATTAAACTTTATTGACGCATTTTGTACAAATATTTTCCATATGCTTGTCTTTACAATAAGGTTTTTTGCATTTGCTGCAATATAAAGAGGTCCATTTGTTTTTATTTTCTCCGGAACTATAACACATACAACATCTTGCTCGATTCTTTTTTTCCAAACTTTCCATTTTAGCCTTTTTTGATGATCCAGCTTCGTTCTCGTCTGCACTGTTGACGACGCCAGTAAAGAAAATCGACGAAAGCATGCCATTTTGAGTACGTTGGGATTGTTTTTCAACATAAGGTTTAGCTAATGAAATGGCAAGTTCATGAAGAAAACACTTGCGTTTTGTGTGCTTCCTTGTAGACTTCCAGTTTGGATCTATTTCATTGTATATAATATATATAATAATGCTGAGATGTCAATCATATTGGAAAAAACTGCCATAGTCCAACGATTGTTTTTTCGCTTGCAACTGTAACAGGTTAACATTTTGTCCACCGTATCAATTCCTCCTTTCGTCCAGTTATAAAAGGAAATTAATTCTGGAAATTTTTTTGAGTTACCTAGAACATTCACGTCGTGGAGCATTGTGCTCATAACAATTGTGCATTTGTTTTTATGGCTCATATACGAAACAAGAGTAGTGTCCGGAGTAAATGCAAAAGTTGAATTAAATCTAGGAATGTTTTTGCACTGAAGTAACTTTGGAGGAATGTTCCAACCATTGTTAGATTTCGTTTTAAAAGTTTTTGACCCAAATTATGCGACGAGAAAAAGTTGTCCATGGTAACGTTGGGACCTTTCAATCCTTCCACTAAATCAAGTACGACCCACTCGCCTTGGTTGCGCTCTGGAACTCCAGTAATTCCTTTTCCCAAATAAGTCTGTATTTTCCAAACATAACATGTTTCGGAATCAACGGCCAACCAAAACTTTATACCGTACTCCTCGGGTTTCGACGGAATGTACTGGCGAAACTTACTGCGGCCGTGAAAACCCAATAATTGTTCGTCTACTGTGATGCAATCATGAGGATTATAGAAAGTAGGGAGTAGTTTTACCCAGCGTTCCCAAAGATCGCGAATTGGTGCAAATTTATCTTCACTTCTTCTCTCTCGTCGACTAAGTACGTCATCAAAGCGTATTACTTTCAATACCTGTTATATAAAAATGTTTTTTCGGTCATAATTGTGCGAAATATAGGTCGCCCATATGTAGTATCGAAATAAATCATGCAAAGTTTCATTTTTAGATCTATATAAGTATTCCAAAAAAACAATTTTTTATTTATGATATTTTAGTTTTTGAATATATGTATTAACGTACTTATATACACCAGCCAATATCAAAACAGCCAGAAAACCCAGAAGTAGATCTTCATCAATTTCTAAATGTTTATCTCCATGCAATTCTTTCCCATACTTATTCGAATTTTCAATTATTATTTTCGTAATCGATGTAGGGAAAAATAATAGCATGGAATCTCGGATGTTTCCAACTCGGCTAGATGCGTTTCTTGTTACTCCTAAAAGAAGTAAGTCAGTATGTAAATTGAAAAATCGTAATATAAAAAAGCACAGTTAGTAACCTGGTCTCAAACTAATGACGTTTTACGCCCTTGAACGACCGATGGTGTATGGCTCTGGATTCCATATGGTACCATCTTTTGCAGTATATAACGGATCAATATCAAAGTTGAGACCAATATTCTCAGAAATATCTGATAAAAAACTTTCATTTGAGTCATTTTCAAACACATAGTCCTCCGCCTCAGTTTCTCCATTGGAAAAATTTCCATTTTCAGATTCATCGGTTGAACTGTTATCCAGAACTTCATTCACCAGCTCCTCTGAAGTTAAATACTGCGGACGCGACATTTTTGAACCAAACTTCACTAACAATCACTTATTCACAAAAAAACGTCCGAATAATGTCAAAACAAGGATGAAACTAAAACTATTCGCACGAAAAATCATGAAAAATTTCAAATGTATCAAATATGATACAATGAGTAGAATTATGAAGTTTTCGTTTTTCTCGCGGCCTACTTGGTTTTAAAATTTGAAACTCAGTTTAAAATGCTTCTATCAACGGAACAAACAAAGTCATAAAAGTTGAGGTAAGTGTTGCCAACGTGGACGAATTTATTGGCTTCTAAAATATGAAATGTATCATTTTTGATACAAAGAACGATCTACGGTTAAAGGAAATAATAATAAAAAGTGCATACTTTTCTTCTTCGTAATAGTTATTCAAATAAATTTGTATGCCTAATTCTGCCACCGAACACCCTGTACATAAACTTTTATCTTTCAAAATATGATCTTATTGTACATTTACAAACACGCAATAAAATTTGATATATATTAGTATATCTTTATAAGGTTTACTTTTTTATTTAACCCTAAGGGCTTAAACAGCAGTAGATCAAAATAATTGTAAACTAATCGCAAAGAGGAGCAAATATCAAAGTCCCATTACTGAGTAATAAGTATCATAATGCTATGCTAGGAATGGCAACTGTCTTCCAAGTGGACACTTTTGCATTCTCAATGTGGCAGAATGGATAATTGAGAGGAGATGGAGCGCAAAATAGATCGGAGTCTTTAGTCACAGTCAGATGGTTAAACAATGTAAAAATAAGCTTAATTCTATTCCAAAACTGAATAAGCTTCTACTTATAGTATATATATGGGTTCCCGGACACTGCGGTGTTCAAAAGAATGAAACTGCCGATGAACTGGCCAACTATGGATTAGCGGTACCCCACAAGGAGCTGAACCAATAATCCGAATCAGTTCTGCAGGAATCAAGAAGTGGATCAGCGATTATGTATGCATAAAGAGCGATGGTCCCGTCTAGAGGAAGGTAGAACTGCAAAGTGTTTTGTGACAAGCCCGAAGAGAAAACTATCTAACTTTCTTCTAAAATTTGAAAGAAAAGACTTCCAACACTGAACATTTTCTTTGTGAGTGTCCTGCATTTGCTACAGCAAGGGTTCTGATGTTATTAGAACGAGTATTACTTGTCTCTCAAATTGGAGGATATTCTCAGATTCACCAAAGATTATGGAAAATTCTCACAGGTCTAGCTACCTCTATTTCTCTATTCTCTATTTTTCCTTCTTTCAACTATCTCCTTTCCTCCCTGACTATCTACCCTTTCCAGAGCTTTTAATGCAATGGGCTTTTTAGCCTGAGTGTTTTAGTAGTTACCAAATCTTTCCGTGCGACTTATCAAATGTCAATTTCAAGTGTAGTGTGCAATGTTGACAACCGATGACGTAATCTCTTCAAATAAACAAAAAAGAAGGAGACATGTTAGTTGTTTGTACATAATTAGTGAATGGCCCGGTAATATTATATATAAAAATTTTTGTATTTGTGGTTTCCAAATTAAACGAACTAATAAAAATGACGTGCTGCGTATTAAATTGTGACAGCAGTAACTGAAAATACCTTCAAAAGCCGTTTTTTCTTCGTTTTTTGCCGATGATGCTGTGGGAAAAAAGTGTGTATGTATATAATTTCTTGTGCTTGGCAGTTTTCGGTGCGTCCGCTTACTTTTTCTCATCACAAGCGAGCAATTCGAACGAATTCGGCTGGCGTATCTAGTTCTAGTCAAGGGGAAAATATTTTGGCCTAACTTAAGCTGTGTCATTCATTTATTGCATGTATGTGTTAGTGCACATAATGTACCAGAAACCCGTATGTACTTATCTGCTAAGCTGTTTATATAAAAATATCAAAATAATGGGACTTTTCATATAAGTAAATGTACGTACGTCTGTATGTATGACAAGCGCACATATTCCATTTTATGTACATATGTAGGTATATATTTATTGTTCTTGCTATTGCGTCTCAAGTAAGTCATTTCTAAAATATTGCTTTGGTTTCACCTACTACCTTTTTGCTACTTTACATTGCTGCCCTATTTTCATTCTGTATATTCTTTGCGCCAATCTAGGCATTGTCCATTCTCTATCTTCGTAAAACTGTTCATGTGTATGTGCCAGTGTGAATTTATGCTTAAATAAAGTCAATATGCTATTTTATGGTTGAATCAACAGCATCAGAAAAAAACCAATCAATACTCATAACAACCAAACGTATGCCTGCCAGGTTTATCTACGATAATTTCTCTTCTTCCTCCTACGCCCTGTTTTTGCAGTTATCCTTTGGACACCAAATTTCTCAATCGATACCAGCAATCAGTTTGTTGATTCTCCTGCTATGTGAATTGCTATTATTTCTTTATACTGTTTTTTTTTTTTGGAATGAGTTTGGATTTGTTTCAACTTTACTACAAAGCTTTGAACAAATATAATATTTTAGCTATGATGACATCTCCTGAAACAGAGTTAATAACATTCGACTCTGTGCTGACAGCTCATGGCATTAGCATTAAAATCTGACTTTACTGGTATTATTGTATAAATGCGAGATATGAGAAGTGTTTTTTCAACTCATTTTACAGTAAATTAATTTTTAGTTTACATTGTGAATATACTGAAAACAGTGCATGACAATAATTTTCCATTTTTCGGTAAATTTTTTTTAATGAGGAGCTTCGTTAAAACTTTTTGCTTACAGCTCGAAAATCGCTCATTTCATTAATGAATAGAATTTTATAAATAATGCTTGTAAACCACATATACCTACAAACATTAATCTTCGGATTATCAGTTAATATCTTATGCACAACCAAAATGAGCTATGATGGCTGCAACCACAACAAAGCGTTTGGATTGGGGCGTCACAATCAGTTTTTTGGTAAGGACCCGAACTCGACTGTATCAGATGTTAGAAGAAGTTGTATTTCTATTAGGGACCATTTAATGACAGATGATGCCAAAGAACTCAGCTCGCTTCCGCTATGAAAAAGCTTCTCAAAGAAAAATCATCTTATATTCAGAAGCTCCATAAATCTGAGAATTCAAAACCTGCACCATAAATTGGAATAGAAGCTCTGCCAACCATTTACGAGACATAGATATGTAAACCACATATGCGCATATATGTATATATGTACACACACATATCCATGTACATACTTTTGAGTATATGTACCGTAGGTTCTATTAGTTTTTAATAAAAAATTGACGCATACACTTCTGTTAGGTGTTTGGCCGAGCTCTATTTGTGGAACAACATCAAGACGCACGCCACAAACAAGAGGAGGAACTCGGCTAAAAAGCGAGATTACCTATACACAATTTCTGTCCCGAAATCCTAAAATGAAAAATTATCCTAATTAATCCTTTTTTCCGTATAACCCAGTGTTTTCTGTGTTATCAATAATTATTACTACGAATATAAGGAGAAACGCAAAGCAAAAACTAAATAAATAGACGCCGGCAAAGAAAAGAGGGATGTAGATATAATTCTAATAAAATTTTCATTAGATATTATTAATTATGCAGTCAAGTCACAAAAATATGTATGATGCGTTTGATTTTGCTAATTATAAAATGTAATATCGCATTTCGCATGTGTATTGTTGCCACGAAAGGTTAGGATAGGTTAGCCTGGTCCCTAGCGATACCAGATGGAGACCGACCTCTATGAATACCTAAAGTAGACATCATGTAGGATGTCAGCGCTTTTGGCGAATCTAAGTAGGGCTGGGAGCTCCGCTTTTGAGAAGTCCTCTAGACCCTCAAACTGTGGGGCTCCCAGGCATCTTAGTCGCGTTTTTAATAATGCCGGACAAACGCACAGAAGGTATTCTAAAGTTTCCTCAACATCCTCTCTGCATTTCCTGCATTTGTCCGTGCTAGCAATCCCTATCTTGTACGCATGTGCAGCCAATAGATTGCGACCTGTTAGCATACCTATGATAGTTCTGCAGTCCTTTCGCGAGAGCGTAAGTACGAATTGAGTCAGTTTTTTGTCGTTAGTTCTACACATAACTTTTGCTGTATTGCATGTGGTCAGATTAGTCCACCTAGCTTCCACTCGCCTTTTCATGTGGTCGTCCATTTCATTATATATAGTGTTTAGCGGTTTTGGTATGTCGTTCTCTTGCTCGAAAGGTAGTCTAACAGCACTTTTTGCTATCTCATCTACTATTTCGTTCCCCATAATGCCTTTGTGACCGGGTACCAAGTGGATATGCAGCATATTGTTTGCGGCTAGCCTTTCTATGGCCTCCCTGCTCCGTCGAACATTTTTGGACTTAATACGATATGAGCTGATTGCTTTTATTGCTGCTTGACTGTCCACGTATATATTAATTGTTAGTTCTTTCTTAATCTAGTGTAGTCTAGTTCCGTGGTTTTCCCCACAGCAAAAACTTCCGCTGGGAAAATACTGCTATGATCTGGCAGCTTGATAGGCCGCCTTATCCCTAGTTTTGAGCAGTAAATACCCGCTCGCACTCCGTCTAAAGTTTTAGAGCCGTCTGTATAGATGTGAAAAGTTCTATGGCCAGGTTTCATGCTTTTGTGCCATCCCTCCTCTTCAATTGTAGTGCGAAACCTTCTCTCCCAATTAAAGTACGGAGTCATGTAGTCCGTGCCACCTGAGCTCCACTTTCCTATTGAGCTGTGACCGAAGGTTCTGCATGTGAATACCCCCGCAGCCACTAGCCTCCTCGCGGATTTCGCTGCCAGGTTTTCCGCCATAAGGTCAAGAGGTGGCATGCTGAGTATCATTTCCAGCGCCGCCGTTGGAGTGGTTTTCATCGCTATGCACAGAGCAGCGAGTTGTTGAATCTTTTCCAGTGGCATTAAATATATCAGTTTTCTTGTCGCAGTCCACCATACTAAGGCCCCACACAGCAATATCGATCTAACTACTGCCGTGTAGCACCAATGCAACAGAGAGGGTGATAGAGCCCAAGCAACGCTCAGCATTCTTCATTTGCTACAAGTAACCATAATAGCGGCAGTAGTACCCCACCTTGCGGAGTACCTATGCATGCATATTTGGTAACGCTCGCATCATTCCACTCCGCTCTTATTTTTCTGCTAGCTAATAGCTGTCTTATCCATAGATAAACCGCGGGTTGAACATTAAGTGACTTTATGCTATTTCAAATAGCATCTTTTGTCACGTTGTTAAAGGCCCCTGATATATCTAGAAATACTCCTAGAGCATACTCCTTATATTCTAACGCCTTTGCTATGATTAGTACGAGTGAGTGAAGTGCAGTTTCAGTAGATCTGCCTTTATTGTAAGCATGCTGCGCCTTGGATAATTCGTCCGGCGCAATTGTGTCTCTAATGTATGTGTCTAGAATCTTCTCTAACGTTTTCAGGAGACATAAGGTCAGACTAATGGGTATATTTGAGTAGAGAGGGTTGCTTTTTCCCGCTTTTGGAATATATGCTTTTGCAACCCCAGTAGATGTCAGTTAGGGATTTCCTGCTGATTATTACTAGCAGCAAATTGCACAATTAAATTAACTATTGCTTCTCTTTACCTTTTTTCATATCGCTGAGAAAAATATTCCACCAAACCGATTACTGTCGTCGCCAAACCAATTTCTCAATTTTGACAGCTGATTGTAAATTTTGAAGCTAATCTGCCATATTTGAACGGGTAGAGTAATCTTTGGGCATGCATTGCTAATCACTGCAACCCACTTTATTAAAGCGGATCAGTCATTTCTTTCTTGTGCCAACGCGGCATTGAGATTCAGAGTAGTTTAGAAGAAAGGTAAGCAAGTTAATAAGGAAAGGATTAGCAGTAAGCAGACGGCTTAAGAACAATGCAAGAAGAAAAATTTCAACATCAGCTCATTTTATCGAGGAATCAATCGCAAAAGTCTATATGAGTCACATATATTTTCACAGAAAGAAAAATGCGATAAACTACGTATCAAATCGAACGCATCAACAAAGATGAGAAACATGCAGCATTAAGTGCTACGACTCAAAAAGTGTCTGGCGGCAAGTAGAGTGTGTAAATGGCAATAACGATCATACTTCTATACCACATACGAGTAGAAGCTCACGAATGCATAATAAGGCCGTCAGGTAACTGGGTAAAAGCAACGCAAATACCAATTGATTGTCCGTAACAAACAGCTGTTGCAAAGCACACAAAACTGTGCACACGTACACAGTAAATATGTATTAGTGTTGCACATTCAACTGTTACACAAGCGAAAAGCACATCCATGCATACATTTGTAGAATTTATAATTTCTATGTGCTATGCAGTGAATGTAATAATGTTGACGGGAAAAGCAAAGGCGCTCGAGTATATGCCATATAGTAGTACATACAGGAGTGAATTCTGTTTCGAAAGTATACTAACCACAGTAGCAATACGAAGAGAGCTGTGATTTCAGCTACTAATGGTGTAAATGTCTGCAAAATTTTCACATTTCGGATGGATGCTAAATTGCATATGATAGAGAGAATACTGCCTCCTCGTTTCTCTGTTCTCTCCAGTTAGCTGTTGATGATGTTTGAAATGGCATTTAGTAAATCAAAAGTTCATGGCAAGTGAATACATATTGATAGATTTTCATCTTATTTTGTCAAAAAAATGTTCAGCTCTTGCCTATCCACTTCTGCTAATTTTTGTAAATCGTTAGCTTGTAGACAATTCATAAGTACTTGCAAAGTTACATCTATCAAACCTATATTCAAAGCTGCGAATAAAAACGACTCCGCGAGCTACAGGCCTATTTCCAAACGTTCAACGGTTTCAAAGTATTTTGTAAAATAAAAATTACACTTCACTGTAAAACGTTATACATCAAGTGGTTAGCATCGTTTTATGGCTGGTAAGCTAATTGCTACAAAACTTGTTTTTATTTTTCGATTTTTGTATGTCGGCTTTCAATAACAGCCTTCAAGTGGATCCTATTTATATGGATTTTTCCAAAGCTTCGATAAAGTCTGCCACTCAACCTTAATCTCAAAACTAATTAAGTTAAAGGGTTCCCTCTATTTACCTAAAATTGATAAAGTCGTGCCTTTTAAATCGTGAATGTGTAATTGTTTTCGATAATGTATCTTTTTATTGCCTCTTCCGGTGTCCCTCAGTGCAGCATTTTCGGCTGTTTGTTCTTTATATTTTTTATTAATGACATATCTGAATGTTTCCATTTCTCTGAGTTTATTTTGTATGCTGATGACATAAAACTTCTCAAAACTATATTAAGCCTCTCTGAGTCATACAATCTTCAATCAGACCTCAACAACGTGGCATGATGTGAAATCTGCTTTAATTAAATATTAAGAACTCTCATGTGACATTTTCTAAATCTGCGCATTTAATCTCTGCCTCATATTTTATAAATAACTCGCGTCTAAATACTCCTAATGAAATTACTGATTTGGGAGTAATCTTTGATTCCCCTTTTCAGTTTCTTAGTCATTTGAATTTTGTCATTGCCAAATCGTATTGTACACTTGCCTTTGTTTGGTGTTTTGCATCCGATTCTACGGATCCATACACCTTCAAGCCACTTTTTACTTTGGCTATGAGTAAACTTGAATGCATTCATTTGAACTTTACTGGTCTGATTCGAAGATAGATATGGCAAAGTTACTATACTACATCATAACGATCCTGAAAATATCAAAGGAAACGTGGCAACAACAGGTCCAGAGTTGACGAGCTGTTAAGAAAGCTAAGAACAGAAATCTTCAGATTTACGTCAACAATAACCAGCCATTGACCTATCGGAAACTATGCTAGGAAGATGGGGTGGCCATATAAAGACAGATCAAGAGGATTCTAGGGAGACAGTCTTCCACTATAAGTGTGAGTGGCTGCGTATTCTACGCCGGAGAATACTGGAGAGTTCTCAGTGAACAACTTGGTAGATATTATAGGAAAGAAATTAGATAGCCTAGGCGGATGGTTTAACTAAATAATGGCAGTATTTCTACTAGTGGTGTACCAAAATTGCATCTTTTGTGCTAATTGATTCTGGGATGTGTCACTCACTCGGCACCTCTATCAACCAACCAACCAACCATAATAACGATTGAATTTGCATCGTAAAGGAATAAGCAGATAAAAACCGTAATGGCAGTTCTTATCGTACCCGTTTTACTCTCGAGATATTGCTCCTTCTTGCTGTCATTTGTTTCGCCCAGGTTTCACATGCTTTTGGCTGAGACTAATCGTTCATCTCAAAAGTCCGTTATGAAAGCCGTGATACTGATACAGTGTGATGCGATACCTGGAGATGATAACTACATTTTCACTGATAACCAGGCGGTGATAAAATTCCTTAGAAGCAGTCGAAAACCTCCAAGATAGTCCTGAAGCCGCAAATATCTTAACGAGATGGCTGAGTTATTTCACCTAATGATAACATGGATTCATGGCCAATGTAACATTGAGGGGAGGTGCAGAGCCAACGCACTAACGAAAATCGGCACCAAATTGACCGATGAGTACATAGACAACGACATAGGTATAGACTTGCAAATAGGTAAACTACTTTGAGGAAATTGTAAGGGCAGGGAATGAAAGATGGCGTAATGAAGCCACTTGCAAAATCGCCCGACAGTTGTGGCCGACACTAAATGTTAAACGTACAAAATTTCTGCTCAGACGAGATAAGCCGAGTCTTAGCACACGGCAGGCACGCCCAGAGGACGGGTGTGCAAACACATGACTTTTGCACAAGTTGTCTAGATGAGGCAAAGGAAAAAACGATCCCGCATCGTTCGTGCCACTGTCCTGCTCTATGCATATGTAGACTCCACATTTTAGGTAGACAATCGTTTGATGAATTGGAAGATCTTAGTTCCATCGAAATCAAGGATCTTGTAAAATTTTTGAAAAGTACCAACTGGTTTTAACATAAGGACATTTCCTCATGCGACATCATTGCCCCATAGAGATCAACCGCTTCAAACTAACCTAAACCACTCTTATCAAAAATTCGACACGTACGCGCTTGTAGATGTCAAGTCTTTTAGTTAAACTTTGATGATATGGGTTAAACTGCAGTATTATATTCCAAAGCCTCATTTGTTTCTGATTTATTCATATAAGCCACATCTATGAGATGGATTCACATGAAAAAGTCTTCTAAGGTATTTTAAGTTTATACATTTTCATTACTAGATATCCTTAAGTGCCAAAACCTGTGAAATCCTTTAGAATACGGAGCCACTTATAAGAGGTGTAGATTGATTATTGATATTTATGAAGCCAAATGTCCAACACAGGTCCCGAAGAAACTGTGTCTGTGAAAATTTGGCTTGGCATTGCCAAAAATTTCAAATAAATATTATGGAAAGAATTGCCAAAGTCACAATCAGCGCCAACATAAATCTTGAGAAAAGCTTAAGTAAGCATTTTTATAATTTCAAAGAATGATGCTGCTGCCCCAATGCTACGGAAGACTACGATCCAATCATAAAAGAGTAGCATCACATAAGTCCCCTGCTTGTGAAGACACTCTGCATTATACGCGGATATTATTAGCGCGTATATCCCTTGCTGGGTATTTGCTCGAGCTACTCTTCAAATTTACCGTCGTTTGATGTTGTTCTACAAATGCAGAGATCTACAGTTCTATGCCTGCTTTGAGGCGAATTTTTTGTTTTATGAGGACTTGTTCTATGACGCAAATACTCCCATTGCCTGCCGAAGGGAGACCGCTATTAGAAAAAACTTTTTCTAACGTTTGGTGTTTCATGTCCGCAGCGGACATAACGTCGACTATTTATTCAATTGTCCTCCTAAATGAACACATTGAATAGCCCATTCTCTTTGAACAACCCGTTTCGAAACAGCTCGTAGTCCACTGGTTGATTACATCAACAACGATAATCGAGGCAGCACCTTGATAAGGTGGTGGTTACAAGCACAACAATAACAAAACTTGTTAAGAAGAGCAACAAAAAATACAGTGGCTTCTTACAAAAACATAGTTAGAATGGGGAATAGGAATCAGTTGGTTATGTATAAACGTACCCTAATGTAGAAAATACAGTAATCTCCAATGTAGTGTTGGTATTTCGTTGCCCAGTGGTTCCCTATACGGTCGCAACTCATTAGCTCACAATAAAAGGTATATTCTTAATTTCCCAGATTTCCAAAAACAGCAGCCGATTTGTTGCAAAACAGTTGCCGCAAAAGCTGGCCAAGGCCGCAGTAGCTCTCACAATACATAGGCAAAAATATACACATACACACCAACAGCAGAAGCACAAGTACCAATTTCATATGGCTAACTACGTAGTTAGCTAGCCAATCCGAGAGTTACTCGCTTGCTGCACTTGGCAATAGCACTGAGTTGTTCCAAATACACCAATTTAGTTTTTGTACTGCTTCGTTGTATGCTTCTGAGGCTTGTACGCCTTTATGTCGACCTTATTCTCATTCAGTTTTTCTTTTTTCTACTTTTCTTTTTGGAAACTATTCTTGTCAAGGCCCTTCTGTGCTGACCGCACATTTTGGCAAAATGAACAAAACCGGATATGAGCGGCTTTCCTCTGCTCGCTACTTAAACACGAAATTGAAAATCGAGTGCAGAAATTAGATTAAAAAAAGGAATTGAAATAAAATTGAAAACAATTTCTCCCTTGTTATTGTTGTAGTATGCTTTGGGTACGGAGAAAAGAAAATTTTTGTTTTTCATTTTCATATTGAGCATATGATATCCAATACCGCAACACGTTGAGTTGTCTTTGTACAGTTATTGATTCGAAACGACTTGAATTGCATTTTGCAGACAGCCTGTACAGATGACATAGGCAGCTTAACCTACTATCCTGCGGTCATATCACTATTGACAGCTATAAGTGGCGTACAAATACCAAAAGTATGTACGACACAATGGGAATCTGGTTTTTGATCATTTCACTATTATTGAACGGCTGACTATTCGATTATGATAGGGGTGGTAGATTAGAAGAGGCAGCAAACACACGATTTCAGTCCATTTGTCAGTTATTGTAGCCCTTCGCCATTTTGTGGCTCTTAGATACTGTCGAAATCAGTTACTCATCTCGCTGCGGGGGTTCTAACAAATTCCACAATTGTTTTGCTTTGTTATCTGCAAATTCTTTGCTTATTTTTCCTCTTATTTTATTCTTATCATAATAACATATTGTGGTTCTTGTGTCTTAGCTGTTGTTAGCTATATACCTAAAGGGTGATTAATTTAGAGGTATCGGATTTTAGACTGAAATAAAACAAGGAAAATTCAAATTGAATGTGTTGGGGCATGACGACCATTCGGTATTCAGAGAGAACGTGAAACACCAAAACTAAGAAAAAGTTTATTTCTTCGAATAGATGTCGCCCCTCCGGAGGTATGTCAAAAAATAATCCAAAGTAATGATGTTACACGATTTTGGTGGCAAATCCACTGGTCTCATCGAAAAACACGACGCAGAAAATCCATTGTTTCACGGGCTGTATGACAAGTACCGCCGTTTTGTTGAAACCAATTGTTGTGGAGATCACGGGTTTCAATTTCCGGTATCAAAAAATTATTTATCATAGCGCGATAGCGTTCGATATTCACTGTCACATTGGCAACATTCCTCCAGCACAGAGACTGCACCAAACAATTATTTTCAATGGATTTAATAGGCCGCATTGCTGAACGGTCCTCGTCGTCGATTTTCGTAATACGTTGTTGGGCTGTAAGTCTTTCCACGATGAAATATCAGTTTATATTGAAAAAATTTATGTATTTAAATTTTACAGTAGCCACGCCTGATCTATCAAAACAAAACGCTATTGGAAAAAGTACCTCCAATCTGATCTGCTTCCAACTTACTCGCACCTGCTTGCAAAACAATTGTAATTATTGTGCTCTTTTTGTCAAGAGGTTAGGAGGGTTTTTGATTTTATTTTAAACACTTATGCCCGCTCTTTATATTCATATGGATACTAAACGAAAGAGAATACATCTAGCTATTATATCAAAAACTGTATTTCCTTTTCGCCAGAGCTAATAGAGTACAATAATGTTAACCAAGTTATCCTTAAACATCCTTGGACTTTCCTAATGAATTATTAAAAGAAACTATACATACTTATATCAAGTTTGACCTTGTGAAAAAACGCAATGTAAAGTTCCGTAATAATCCATAAAAAGAGCATTCCTTTCTTTTTAGACTAAAAATGACGTAATTTTTTTTTTGTCTTGTTTCATTCGGAGCTTTCTGCTCACATACCTGATTCCTGATGAATGCCCAGTTTTGGAAATTATGTCAAAGCGGTTCCTTTTTTGCATAAAATTCAGGTCTGTGGGACTTGGTGCTTAATTTGCGGTTGTTGATCAACTTTTTCTTCACTGTACTTATGTTTTGTGATCACAGTATTTGATCTCGGTTACCTGCCACTACGTTCGTCATCTGATCACGATCTCTTCTGAAGCGTTCGAGCCACTCGTAAACGCCGATTTTCTCAAGAGTATTTTATTATTGAAATAGTAACCCAATGGATAGGTTTTCGCTCCATTGAATTCATTTTTAAACAAAAATTTAATGCAAACAAACTGCTTGTGGCAAATTTAAATTCATTTTTGAAACTATGAAAAACGAAACTCAAGATTTGATAATTTTTACAAAGGTTAAGCAATGGCGAACAAACTTTGATAAGAATGTTAATCACAGATGTGGCAACTTAACAAAAAACAAAAACACAGAACTCCAATCAGTTGACTTAGAGCGCCGCCTGGCGGTTGTTCCGGAAACTTTTTGAATGCGGTCGTGTACATTAATTAGTAATGTAAAGCCTTAACTTCGTTTTTTTCTATAAGAACGTAAAGGCTTTATAAAAGCGAAAAGAAAAAGTTGAACTAACCTCCAAGGAAATAAAGTATACGTAATGTATACCTCTTTTAGACATTTTAAGGCCCTTTAAAAAATTGATTTGAAGAAAAATTTAAAACTGAGTATTGAGCATAACTACATAAAGTCTATAGTATTATACGCAATTTCGCTAAAAAACAAAGAGAGGTTATTTTTGTGGTAGTGCGTAGAACTTTCATATATATTATTACCGCCTATACCCTTTTTCTTTCGGTTGTTTTTTTGGGTATTTAGCCGAGCTCCTCATTCTCTATTTAGGGTGTGCGTCTTGATATTGTTAAACAAATGGAGGGACCTGCAGTTTCAAGCCGCCTTCGAACGGCAGAAATTTTTTTGCTTTTTATGAGAAGCTTTTTCATGACAGAAATACACTCGGAGGTTTGTCATTGCCTGCCGGGGGGCCACGATGGCCGGATCTAAAACAGGTGGAGAGCACTAAGTTTGGGTATACTAAGTTTAAGAAGGATTTCCATACAATATTATAAAGGGTGGTTAAATTTCAAGGGTCGATATTGAAGGTGAACGTCAACGACACCGTTAGACTTCTTTCTTTGGGGTTATTTGAAAGAAAAGGTGTATATCGATAAGCCAGCAACAATTCAAAAGTTAAGGGATGAGATAATTCGGCACATTAACGGAATAGAACCTCAATTATGCCTCAGCGGAAATTTGAACCATCGGATGGAGGTGTGCCGCCGAGGCCGCGGCGGCTATTTGGTCGATATTTTGTTTCATACGTAATTGAGCCACACTAATATTGTCATAATAAATATAAATAACAATAATTAAAAAAAAATAGTATTTTATTCAAACTCAACACCGGCCCTTGAAACTTAACCGCACTTTATTAATTATTATCGGCCTTGGCATGTCTTGTTTTTTTTCTAACAAAAGAAGTACTTTTTCTTGATTAATGGATTGATTCAAATAAATCCATGTCTTGTTTTTTTTTTCTAACAAAGGAAGTACCTTTTCTTGATTAATGGATTGATTCAAATAAAACAAAAAAATCTGAGTCGATTCTTGCACGTGCTGTTATTCATTTTTGGTGCACTATTAACTCTTCCAAGCAAAGTAAATCTACCAAATCAATAAATCTCAAAAAAAAAAAAAAATTATTAAATTATGCCCAACATCGCCGAAATAATCGTATTCCGTAGTAACCAACCTATATTTTTATTTCAAAATCAAATCTATCTATCTATGATCTCCCCTATCGCGTATTTAAATTTCCGATAAGTAGGAATTAAATCAAAAATTGCTAAATTGCTTGCATATGTGTGAACTTACACCTTATAAACCTAGGCCATCAGTGAAAACATTTTAATTATTCTATATGAATACTGGTATTCTAACATATACTCGGATGTGTATTATGTGTATTTATTTTGTAGCTAAATTACTTGAATACAAAATTAAAATTCAATTCAATTCAGTTGTTTCATATTGATTTATGAAAATAAAATTTGTTTAATCTTGCACGCCGACAATTTCAAATGAGTTTGAGTTATTTTTCAGTTCATTTAATTAACCTTTTTCCAAACAATGCGTTGCTATATAAATTAAAATCACGTAGCTTTGCTTCAATTCTATACGTGAGTGTGTAAGAATTTCCTTGCTGGCATACAAATACTGGTTTTCAATTTTCACCACAGCTTAAGAAAACTGCAAACATATTTTGGCATGTATTCTTACTTTTTTCTCTCACATGATGCACTTTGCCCAAACGCTTAACCAACTGACGGCAGTTCTTCAATAAGACAAAGTAAAACAGTAACCAGATTTCGTCAGCCTAAAAGCACACAACACTTTCAACAAAATATGGCTATGAAGAAGATATACATTTTTATGTAGGTATATACGCAACAGGAGTAGAAGCATATAAGTACCTTTATAAAACTTTGCAGATCCTTTTTTCAGGCTAAAAACAATGCCCTTCAGCTTCGTTCCCTTGCATAGCCGCAACACCTATTTCCCTTCAGCCTAGCAACATCGACATCAGTTTAAATTCCAATGCCAACAACTACTTGAATGCATCAAAAATACAGACCTTACGGCCTATGGCCGATTTTAAAGTTGTGAAAGTTTCTTTTTGTTGTAACAAAAATGGAATGCCAACCGTTCTCGCATAAGCCGGTGCACAAAGTACACAAGTGCTCGTAAATGAAATGCACCCCGCGGGAAGATTTTAACTAATCAGATAAGATTTTAGTTAAGAATAAGTACCGTATTTTGTTTTTTCTTCACGTACGGTCCCAGCACTCCTGCTGTATGGCTTCTGGAGGAAAACTGCTTATTCTCGCGCGGCTATCAGCTAACTCTATGGGACGAGTACCAATTAGCGCTATAAATTCAGTAACTAAGAATTTTTTGATGCATTCAGGAACTTCTGCACAAAAGACACAGGAACGGAAGATACCAAGGCAAGAGTAAAGGGGGATTACACCAGAAGATTACTTTCAGGCTCAACAGAAATGGATATTGGCAAGAGATGAAATGTTGTGATGCGAAAGTTGCCTGTTTCAGAGATATAGACACATTCGGCTTTACATTTGCAGATTTTAATGTGAATTATTTAAGTTATTTAAGTTTGGCCAAGAAAAATATGTAAGCTATAGAAAAGAAAGTATGCAATTAAAGTACTAAATGTAGCACGTGGTTGGATAGTTCCGATTAAAGTTGACCGGGCTCCCTTAATTTCGTAACCTCTTTTCGTACTGTAAAGAAAGAGCTAGGGCTGGAAACGAGCCAGAGACAGGCCGAAGAAGTGGTCGTCTAGTGCAGCCATAAAAGTCGTTCGAGAAAGAATTCGCAGATATCCCCTTAGAAAGCAGAAAATCATGTATCGGCCACATCCATGTCAAGACTAATTACAAATGATCGTCACATGAAAATCTTCCGTCGTTTAACTGGTCATCTTTTGAAAATTATACTCGAAAGATGCAAGCAACTTCTTCGGTGGTACGCGGTTAAGAGCCGTGAAAATATGATGTTCACTGTTGAAGAAGTTTTTAATAAACAAAAGGGCAGAATCAAGTTTTTTAAGTTCAGTTCCTAGCGGGGCACGCAATTGTACTTACATATGCACGTTTAGATGACATGCTACTCCGAACATTTCCATTTTGTTGAATGTGCCAAGTAAACGACAGGCAAAGGGTAACAAAACTGGCCCAGCATATTGACAGACAAAATGCAAGGCTATCATGAAAAAAAAAAAAAACGCCACGGCCAAGCGGATTTGAATTGCCAACTATTGAAGTGAAACTCTAGCATGAAAAGTTAACAAATTCTTGCGTAAAATACTTGTTACATACAAGGGCAAAATAGTGGCAGTTGTAACATATTTGTATTGTGTACCACAAACGATTGCTGTTGCTTTTTGGTACACATACAAAATTCAACAATGTGGGTTGTACAGTTTAAGCATTCATTTCAAATTTAAGACGAGTTCAAAATCTTTAGATTACAATAACGGGGAATGCATTTTTGTGTGTTTGTATTGGTTCTCTATGGGGTCCGAAACCAGGCTACCGATTTTGACGAAAATAGCAAGAATGCTCTTGTGTAGTGTATAGAGTTTTACTGTGTGGTTTGGTGGCGATCGAATAAAAAGAGCTACTAAAGAGTTCCTCCTATTTGCGATGTGCGTCTTGATGCTGTTTTATAAATCAAAGGACCAATAGTTCTATACCTGCTCTGATGGGTATTTTTATGAGGAACTTTTTGATGAGCAAAGTACTTTCGTTCGCCACTGCCTGCCAAGAGGCGACCGATATTAGAAAAAACGGTTTCTATCATTTTGGTGTTTCATGCACGGAGATTCGAAGAAATGCGTTTCCGGATGGTAGCCATACTAAACAACTTCTTTGACACCAGACAAAGCGATTTTAGGCGGAACGGCATCAACAAATTGGTCAAGAGGTGGGAAGAGGTTTTAAACAGCAACGACGAATATAGAATTGATTAACTTATAGATATAATTATTTTTATTTTTTTATGTAAAAGTCTTCAGTACAAACGCTACGAACGTATTCCCTAACCTAATAAATAAAGAAAACTCAAATTAATTCACTTCGCTATATTTTTAAACAAATATTTTATCTATTTATCATTATATTATCTATTTATCATTTCATGTTTATTTTTTACATGTTTTCATATTATCTACGAAGCCATCATATCAAAAATATTCAGGTGGTCTGCGAACTATCTGCGTGATCGACACTTGTCGGTAATATTTCGAGACCAAATCTGTAAATAGAGAAAGATAAAGCAAGGAGTTCCGCAGGGTGTTGCCTCTCCACCCTTGCTTTTCAACTTCTATATATCGAAGCTCCCCAGCCACCAGGGGGAGTCTCCCTGGTCTCCTACGCCGACGAATATACGATAATGGCGTCAGGAAATGACATTGATGGGCTGTGTGCCAAAGTAATGGACTACCTCATCTGTCTTGCTAGTTTCTTCACTGCGAGGAATCTAAAATTTTCCCCCACGAAGTTTATGGCGACCCTCATTACCATCAGGACAAAGGACGTCAAACTGCAACTTAAATTCAAAGTCGACGACACACCAATTGCGACTGTTAATAACCTAAAAATCTTAGGAGTTACCTTCGACAGTTTGGTCTCCTTCTCTGCGCACACAACCGTAATTGCTACTAAAGTCAATTACTACCGCAGGTCCTACCCATGCCACCACCTACTTGAACCTGAGCCGCCTCCCAGGGGCCGCCGGGAGACACCTCTTCAATTATGCCGACGAGATTTAGGACAAAACAAAACTAGACTGGACAGTGTTAAAACAGACTATAAAAGACATTCATCGGGATACACTTACCACCTTTGGAGTCCAACCACCACCCATGGTAGACGAAGAGCTCCAGCTACCCCGTGAGACCCGCGTAACTTTGGCACAAGTACGTTATAGATACTGGATCAGGTTAAACTCCTACTTATCCAGAATTGGCCCCGACATACTAAACATATGTCCAGCGAAGGCACCCCGCACGACACTGACCACCTTTTCAGAATCCCACTGTACCCCTTCAGCTAGCACCTGGATCCAATTTGTCTGGACAGCAAGTTTCCTGGGCCTACCGATAGATGAGCTAGACGAAGACGACTGGTGATCTGCATAACACTGACAGGTATAAGTATACTGCTACAACGACAACAACAACTTCAAAAAACTATATTTGCGCTGCGGTCCTACAACTACTAATATTCATTTTTTGGGTAAACAATTTCACAAATCAGAAGACTGTGGCTTAAACACCATTCTTGTACCGTTGGTGACATTTTCATGTGAACAAGTTGTAACCAGTGCTAGAAGTGACAGCACTGACAGCGGTAAAGAATATTTAGTACAGCTAACAAGAATATTTTTTTATTAAGAAATAAAACAAAAAATAAGTGCATTACTACGAATATGCAGGTTTTGCACTGAAAAATTAAAGGTTTATATGCAAGGACATTTTATTTAATATTTTATTTTTATTTAATATCTGGCCGCATACTGAAAAATGATCTGAAAGTCAAGACTTGCAAGATCCAAAAGGCGCATGATCTCACACCAAAGCAGCACCAAGTCAGTCTTGAGAAAGCGAAGGAGCTGCTTCGCTTGGCCGAAAGTGGTCACTTTCGGAATATAGTGAACTCTATCGAGAAAATTTTTCAAATTGAGCAATTCATAAACTCTCAAAACGAGAGGGTTTATTTGACCGACCGTTCATACGAGAAGTTGGGTCATCGATTGGCAATCAGGCGGCAGCAACCTTCACAGGTAATGGTTCGGGTCGCTGCAAACGCAGATGAGCGCTCTCTAATAGTTTTCATCGAGCCTGGCGCTAAGGTAAATGTGAAATATTATCGGGAAAGTTTTCTGAAAATTGCTTTGAAGCCGGAGGCAGACAAAAATTTTGGTGGAAGACCATGTATCTTTCAACAGGACTCGGCACTGTCTCACAAAGCTCGATTGAACTAAGAAGGGCTAAAAAACAACATTCCGAAATTCATAACGTTCACACAATGGCTCTCAAATTCACCAGACGCGAGTCCAATGGATTATTATCTTTGAACCAAGAGAACAAGGTCCGAATTAAGAGATTCACCAGTCTCGAGGCACTGAAAAAAGTCATTTTCCGCGAGTGGGCCAAAATATCTGCAAATCACATTCGGGCAGCCTGCGATTCGTTTCTGGACTGCCTCAAAGCCATAGTCAAGGCAGAAGGTGGTCATATCGAGCAAAAATTAATTTTCCAACCTTTACCATTTATGTCCCCGTACATATGTACGTACATTCTTACATACACCCTTTCCACATGATACACATACACCTAAATATGCGGGTGGCTAAGTTGGACATTCTAGATGCTTTTAATCTGTTCCTTTACCAAAATTACTTGCTGTACGATAGGTATACTCGTATGAGAGTATGCAACACTGCTGGCGTGGATGGCTATAGAAAAAAAGTAGCTGTAAATTCAATAATAATAATCACACCGGTGATAAGCAGCGTCTGTTTGACAAAAAGCTGCTTTCGTCATTGCGTTTTATTGCTGAGATTTGCAGACAATATTTTGTACATCTGAGATTGTTGCAGTTGTAGAGTAGTTGATACTATTATTCGCCACATAACACTACGCTCTTTCGGATATGCAGGTGAGCATTTTAAACAAGCAAAAAAACGTGCATTGCTCGTCGAACAATCAATTTATTGTTCTCAAAGAGACTTATGTTGGAAAATGGTCCTTTGACTGCCCGACTGCCCAGCATACTGACAGATCATCCGATTTAACCTAAGCAGATTTTTTGTTGTGAAAGCATTTGAGGGCCGAGGTACACGCCTAAAGTAATGCGACAGAATTTGCATCGCTACTGCCGAAATATTCATCAACTTGATGGAAATCGTCGCTCGACGCCAATTTTTAAAAGTAGTTGGAATAAATGTTCTTACACTGTTTTTACATAAATTTATTTTTTGTGTTTCTATTTTTCAGAAACAAATGCTTTTCCTTTAAATCTTCAACTCCGTGTATGAAACTTCAATATCATATGTCAATACACTAAATAATTAGCAATCTGCCTATGTATGCATACAAATATCCCACTATTCCCTGGTGCCATTATATGTACTTGTTTAGCATGATTTTCTGAAAATCGTCAAATTGCAAATCAAACTATTTGCCGGCAAGCAAATTTGCATATGTATCATATGTACGAAGCTGCATACGCTCACACGTGAACAAGTTGATATTTGATTGACTTCTGCAAACAACATTTTCGATCTCTCGGAAGACGCTACTCAGCTTATTTCTATCTTATATATAGGTACAATCAGAACTAGAGCAATATTTGTTACGTAAATATGTGTACAGATTCTTTGATATAAAATACGAGTAAAGATAAATGTAGGTACAGGTATGGACTCACTCAACTTTGTACTGCACTTTAGTTTGTTGGATAGTTAGTTGAGTGAGTTGAATTGAGTGCTCCGGTTGTTTTTCGCAAAGAGCAAATATAAGTTTGGTTGTTTTGGAAAAGTTTTTGCCCACAAAATAGTTTATTAGTAGTAGGACGTGCAGAAAATTGGAAATTGTCTTTTAATGCTACAGACATTTGAATTTCCTTAAGGAGTTTTGAGTGGAAAGTGTGCAAGTCAGATGAATTGGCGAATATTGATGCTACTTCTAGGAAAAAAATTACTGGGGAGTAAATAAGAAATAAGAATGTGGGTATCTTGTAAAAAAACTGTTCTTATAGGCAAAAATATGAATCTCTTAAGCTCTAAATTCTAAAGATTTCAATTTTTCAACCGCAGGATATTCAACTTCAACCAACAAAAAATGATCCAACTCAGGGCAAGCGAAAACTTTTAATGGACGCGACAAACTTCATTCTTCTATGTGGATGCGAAATATGCACAGATTCGCTGAGGGTGAGATGCCGGCGAAAAAGAAAACAATCTGTGCAACGCACCTGGGCTTTCAGAGTGGCTTCTCCAAACAGAATAGTTTCAGAAGCATCGGTTTTAGTTATTAGCGGAATCATCCCTATAGATCTTCTAGCAAACATAGATGAGAGCAAAAACCTCAGGAGTCCCTTCGACAGGATGCTTCTCCGACATTGGAATTCAAACGCCGACAAGATAGCAAACAAGATGAAACTCTGAACAATACGGTAGATGGACAACGCGACTAACACCCGATTTAACAAAGTGGGTATTCGTTCGAACGTGCGTTCTTTCACAAATATTTGTGCCGAATAGAAAAGGCGAACCTACCAAATTACATATATGGAGATACTAAATACGATGATATGGAGCACGCCTTCTTCAAATGCGAGATGTGGACCACAGAGAGTGTATGTACAGAGGTGTATGTACATTTGCAATAAGTCCTTGGAAAATATAGACCGTTTCTTTACTTGTTACTCTTGACAAATGTGGAGGCACAGCAGCAGATGTCATTATGCGGCTTGCAAAAGCTATACAAGTTTTCGACGCCCTGGGCCCAGTGTGTCATCTCCCGCCGAACAAAAATTAAAAATGCACCACCAAAAGACATACAGAAAGTGCAAGTGCGTGCGTGTGCTCACGTTGTACTCCATATATGTATTGTCTATATATATATATATATATATATATATATATATATATATATATATATATATATATATATATATATAATTGGCGTTTACGCCCTTTTTGAGTTTTTAACCTTCTCCTAGTTGTGACGCCCGTCTTGATGTTGTTTTACAAATGGGGGGACCTACAGTTTCAAGCCGACTCCGAACGGCAGATATTTTTTATGAGGAGCTTTTTCATGGCAGAAATACACACGAAGGTTTGCCATTGCCTGCCGAGGGGCGGCAATTAGGATACGCACCAACCCATTCACACGTCGGCCGCTTTATCACATATGATTTAAGAAAACACCCTAAAGATGCGATTGGACAAAGAACTTCGAAAATAGTTTCAACCGAATGCAAAATCATTTTGATCATCAAGGATAACTTTTCATAAAAGAAATCCATAAGCACCTTTTCAATGTTCATTTTTCCATTATTAGGCCAGAAATATAAATAGCCACCCTAGTAGTAATAACGACCACAGTTACTACTGCAACTACAAACACCTCTGAAAGGGAAACATCGTTTGCAAACCCTTGCAATGAAAGGCTAAGACAAAAGCAGCTTTGGGGCATAAAGACGCTGCTTATCACCTTTGTGGCTATTGATTTCAGAACTACTCTATTTCTATAGCCATCTACGGCAGCATTGTTCAGAATTGCATACCCTCATATACGTAAAGTACAGCAAGGAATTTTGGTAAAGGAACAGATTAGAAGCATCTACAATAGAATGCTCAACTTAGCCAACCACATATGCAGGTGTATGTATGTCAAATAAAGTGTATACGTAAGTGTGTATTAGGGATGTACATTTTTTCTATTCTTGCAATGCCGGGATTTTTGGGACGTCGTTACGATTAATGCAGATATTAAGATGTTCCATATTTGGCAACAATCAAACTTTTAATAATTAATAAATAGATGGGCAGTTTTTGTTTTCAGCTAAAACTATTCCATTAGTAACACAACAAATCTTACAATTGTACGCATTTAATATTACTTTGCATATCTGAAAATAATATATCTTCTGACTCCGTTTTATGCGGTAAAAAACCTGCTTCATGTGGTTTTAATTTGAAAAGATAAAGCCAAAACTTAATTTTATTATTTATATGCATACCTGAAGTGGATGCCCGTTCACTAATTTTTTTTTTTAATATTTGATATAATAGACTTTTAATATTTCAGTTGTTTGATTCTGCTAGGTGATTTCGGTCCAAAACCCCCACAGATTAACTTTCAGCGTTTGTTTTTTGGTACAAAAGTGATTCTTCTGTCACCCTTTCATATGCTTCGTAAATTAATTACAAATCCCGAAAATATTCGTATTGTTGCCTAATAATGCCAGGACTTTGGGTTCTAACAAAAGCCGGGCTACCTTGACATCCCTAGTATGAAGGTACCCTCTTTGTGTGCAAAGGAATTGATGGTAGCGGCTATGCGTTTCGGATTCAAATCGTATTGAGTGGTGGAGTTAAAATCACTTTGATTTGTGTGCAGTGCATTTTGTGAAAGCAGCAAAAATTGAGAGAATGAATTCAGGATCCTATGCTCAATTGCATAATCAGCGCCTAATGATGTTGTTGTTTTAATTATTGAAATGAAATCATTGGAAAATAAAATTTTATTAGGTCGCTATCGAGATACACGTGACGCCTGCTTCATTTACTACAGAAACGTGAGTTTTTTTTCTTTTTTTCATATTATATAGGAGGCAGACGTGATCATTGACCGATTTCGCTCATTTTCAATACGAAGCTACCTAAGATAAAGAGTATTAAATGTACCAAGTTTCACTGAAATAGATTAATTTTGGCTCGAGCTATGGTTAGCACAGACGGACGAGCAAAAAGACGTGGCTAAATCAATTTCTCCCTTCATTCTGAGCAGTTTGGTTTATATCGGGTGGTTTCTTTTTAACGAGATGAGAACTATTGATACCAATAACTATTGACAATGACAACTGTCTTGAAATTTCTGTTCAGTAAGGTTTGGCAAGTCAGCATAAATCGTTCAACGCCAGACCAACACTTCCAAATTAAGGAAATTTACTCAGAAAAAATACATAAATCTGTTTGCGCAGTTCATAGAGCACATATAGTGCCATATAGTGCGTTTAGCAATCGATTTATTGCCAAGTCCATTTGGTGACAGCTTTCTTTCCAGAAGTGGTGCTATGTACTCATTGGCCACCTCGTTCGTGCGATTGAACGCCACTGGATTAATTTGCATGGGGCTATGTTAAGTCATTGGTTTATAGCAACAAATCAGCAAATTTGGAAGCATTGGAAGCCGATATTTAAGCCGTCAAACGGCCAGAATTATTGGAAAAGGTAATCAAAAATGGGAGTGTTTGAATGAACAAAGTAACTCGTAGCCGCAGCAGATATATGCCGGATATCATATTCAAAACATAAATGCCATGAAATTAGCTAACAACTTATAATTCCAACAATATTTCTCTTCTGTATTATAATTTTAAATTCTGCAGTTCTCTTATATAAACACCTGATATATGTATGTCTATATCTTTCTACACTCATTTATGAAGTTATGGCTACTACTGGCCTATACCAACAAATACCCCGAGTATTCAAGAATTAGTGCAAAGAACACTAGATTCATATTGATAATAGTTTCCGCTTAAGCCACAAAATTGAAACGAGAAATAAGTGAAAGGAGAAGAGAAATAAAAACTGAATAGCTGCCATATGAAAGACCGCAGATATGCAAGTAAAAAAAGTATTATTTTAAAGTAAGGGAATTTGAAAAATTTGTGCACACAAATACATGCACATATTATACAATACATCACTTTTCAAGCATGTAAAGTAGCAGTGGCAAAGTTGCAGCTGGCTGCTGTACGGTAGAGACAAAGGCAACTATCGAAAAGTAGTGAAATTGAATTGGAGTAAGAAATGTAACTTTTTCATCAAATTGTTAGCAGAGACAGAAAACGGTAAACGGGCAAACGAATGACAATAACGCTACTCTTAAGCCGCTGCAAGTTTTTGAAGTAAGCCCGTTTATGCCAAAATACTTACGTCTTTGAAGAAGTAAAAGCACTTACTTGCAATCAGTGACTTTATATTGAAGTACGCATTCAATAAGAAGCAAAAATGTTGAATTGAATAAGTTGGCAAAGTGAAACTGGCAAGCTAAAAAAAGTAAAGCAAATAAAAGTTTGTTAAAGGAAGACTGGGTTTTAAGATGAGTCTATTAAAGTCGATGATTTTTCATATATTTGTATTAGTTGAAATTTTGTATGTCCTCAGCTCCAATAGTAGTTGAACGAAAATTTAAAAAAATTTAAATTTGTAAAAGTATAATTTTTAAAGTTGGGACTCGAAAAAATTAAGGCTGGTCTGTTTTTTTTTTTAGTTTTACTAAACTTGACCGTTCCGTAAAAATCCACGAATGCTCAAATTGAAATTTTTTCCATGCAAAAGTGAAATATTCAAATAAAAATTGTTGTTGTTAATATTCCATTGTACGTTCTAAAAAATAAGGGTGTACCATTTTTTGTAATAGAAAATATAAAGTACCGCTTTGCAGCGCTGCGTTGGAGTCATTATATCGAATCGTTGCTTTGCAAATATCTGCTACCTCAAGTTTTCTAATAAAGGCGCGTGGAAACGGAATAAGGGAAGTTGTGTGCGTGATATTAAAGAAAGTCTTCTTTTATTTAAAACTCCATGAATGCATGCAGGATGGGACTTCACATAGTATCTTGAATTTAAAATATCCGAAATAAAATGGCATTGTCGCCTAAATATGGCTGAATTTGAGCAATAGAGTGAGTAATTGCGGCTTATTGGCATAGATCTCGTAAAGTAAAATTGCACTACCCTTGTGAACAAATCATATCACATTCGCAAGAAATTACTACACATAACGTTCATAATAAAGTTTGAGAAAAAGAAGTCGACCAACTACCTTCAGCATGTTGAGCAAATAATGCGGCACTTTCAGTAGCTTATATGCAATTTGAGCAAATAAAATGTGGAAAAATACATGAACAAGCAAGTGCAGCCATTCGGTGTGTATTATTAAAAACCATAGTGATTCACGGGAAGATCAAGGAGAACGATATCATCAGAGGATTCGCATAGTGAAAGAGTTGCTAGAATGGAAATACAAATCATCGCTGGTTATCTGCTGGAGCATCCAAAGTAGTACTTCGAACTTGTTCCGTGCTAGAAAGTTGATATACAATTCTTTCAGGTTTTGGAAACAAAACTTTAAATTTTATCAAAAATTAATAAAAAATTTTATAAGTAATCCTTTTCACTTTATAATTGTTGCCTTATTTCAATCATTTTGTACATATTCTCAGCAAAAATTAATTATCATTATCTTTGTACCTTGGACCAAATTAAATAAATGTTTGCGTAGTTGTGCATAAAATTTAAATTGATTTACTTAACAGTAATAAAAACTCGAGTCCCTTTTTCATTTTATTTGATTTGACATCAATTAATTTTCTTCTCAGAATGTGCCTGATATTTATTTTTGAAGTAAATATTATTATGGCACAGGTTACTTCATTACCTGTAATTAATCTTAACCTGGCGTTTCAGTTCTTTAACAAGGCATTTTATTTTTTCCAACTCATTCAACAAATCCCTTCACAGAAAAACAGACAAACATAATAACTTAAAAATGAATAAAAAAAATAAATGAGAAAATCATGTGAAACAATAAAGTAAAGAAAGAAATATAAATATGTATAATACATACATTTATATATATTAAAAAGTGAAATGCGAAAATTTATGAGTCATTTCCCAAGCTCGTAAATGCAGGTCAGTTGGCAGAATACATAGACATACATATAACGGCATACACAGAAATATCTGAAGTTGAAGCAGGAAAGATACCAACATCACGCTGTGGTGCACACCAACAGCCAACAACCAAACACGATGCAATATGTGGGAAATTTTCATAAATAATAATAGTTATTCGTAATAAAAATTCTTTTTCAAATTAATATACAAATTAAAGTTATAAAAATATCTTATTGTGCGAAATGCGATATTTATTGAGGTGTGCAAATACATAAACGTTGCCTATTTTAAGTAAAATACCTTATCTGACCCTAATAATTGTTACTTTTGTATTAATTTATCATGACCATTCACATAGAAAGTTTTTATTTTGACTAAAAATTTATTCAAACAGATTTCTAAGCTTCGAATAAGAAATGTTAATAGTTCATATAATATATTGCATTGAAGCTCCGACGAAAAAGTGCTATAGTAAGTCAGCTTAAGTTGCTACATCAAATGTCAACAGATATGTACGTTCTTAAAATCATGCACATACACACATACAAAATATAACCCTACAAGCCAACTGAATTTAAGCGCACATATTATCATTATTAATCATTACGAAAGGGCTCAATAAACTACTCATTTTTGCTCTAGCCATGATGAATGGTGCTGAGGACTTTATAAGAACAAAAATTAGTAGTTTATTTAATAGTGCTAAGGAGCTTGTGATGGCAACAATGAACAGTTTAGTTGTCAGCAGTAATTATATTATAAGCATAAAAATGATTAGGTGTCTTGCCTTTTATAGCGCAGTAGCTATATTTTTCGCTTACTTGAAATTGCTGTTGCTAAAAGAGAGATAGAACATCACACCGATAAGGGGAAAGGGATATCATAATAAATATTTGATTTCCATATTACACAATGTTGTACATGTCATTCGGAAATGCTCAAGTATTAAATACTAATCAAATGTGTTGAATTTCTTGCCGAACGCGCTCAGCATTGTCTTCTAGCGAAATTTACTGGATTTAAAGTGTAATATACTGTTCACATATCACGTGAAATTAGCTGTCAAAAATCTTTTTTTTAACTCTTTTTGTGTTTATTTATTTATTTATGTCAAAAAGCTACTGTTCACGGGAAATAAAAAACAAAAAACAGATATATCTATGATCAACTAATGTTAAAACAATATCTATACTTCCGTCCGCTGGTATGATGGTACAAATTAAGTTTCACTAAAATGTAAGTGGGTATTTCTTTAAAATGTATTTATTCGGAAATTTATGAGAAGAGCTAGAATATTTCATGGTTTTCAAGGTTATGGTTAAGACTATGCAACCACTGACTTAAAGGATTCAAAGAATAGTTATCAAAGAAGCAACTCATTTAA
This sequence comes from Anastrepha obliqua, assembly GCF_027943255.1. Classification (NCBI taxonomy): domain Eukaryota; kingdom Metazoa; phylum Arthropoda; class Insecta; order Diptera; family Tephritidae; genus Anastrepha; species Anastrepha obliqua. Next base: position 61,392,954 of record NC_072894.1, read on the forward strand.
GTCTAAATTTTTTTAGAACGCGGGTCAAAGGGGCCCGGCAAACGTTGGGACAAAACGAATGAAAAAATTCGATGCATACGATTGTTTGATTGTTTTTCCAAATATTCTCATTAATGATCAATATAATTTTGCATTTGATGCAATGAATTTTTGAAAAGAATTGTTTTTATCCAGTTGCGTTTCCATAGCGTTTCCTAAATTATGTGCGAACCATCGTAGCCAGGTAGATAGGGTCCAATGTAAACACACCTTATGGTGCTTTTGTTTTACGACAAAATGTTGTGCAGGAACCCTATAAAAGGCATGCTTTTTCATGTTCACAAGAGAACTCAAAATACTGACATCCTTAACATTTTAAGTTATCAGCTTATTTTCAGGACCACCAACACACCTGACAAAGCTTCTTAAGGGAGAAAATTTGTATCACTTGCCTTCGTTGAGTGTGGCTTTTTTGGAATCGAACACTGTATTTTTAGAAACAAAAACGAACAAAGAAAAGGACAATGAAAAAGCAACATTTTTTATGGAGAAACCAAATCGCCATTATTGCTGCTCGTGCTAATGACCAAGGATCTCTCCATCTCACGACATGTAAGATGGCGATCTTTCTTAATCATTTTCCGTACTGCATCGATATTTTCTGGCACACCAACTGATTTTAGACGACCTTCCCGGAAATTGTCCCGGAACGAACAGTGACCAGGAGGAAATTCATTGCACCAGGCTTTTACAGTCCTGAAGGAAGATGCGTGCTGCTATATTCTTAGCCGAAAATTATGAAAAAGAAACACCCGAAAAGAATCACGGTTTAATTCTATTTTTTTGTCGAGATACATTTTTAAAGCCTCTGCAAATAACACTAGTATGAATCACACATCAAATTTTTGTGAGTGCGTTTGTGGTAAAATATACCGAATTTCCAATGAAAGTACCAGATGGTTGCCTGACAATCCTAGAAGTGGCCAAGGCCAGAAATGTATCTAGCAACTCTCGCATTACCCTATATCCTTTCTAATAGTATTATACATACTTAACAAAGTAGCATTGACATCAGAATATTAGGTATTTTTGGGATACATATAAATATTTATTTGAATCAATGCGCATAAGTAAAGCAAATTATCGAATTTATTCTGATTCTCTGTATTTGAATTTTGCACAGCATATAAATTCCAATCTAAATATAACATATACTTCAAAAAGTCGTCAAATAGATGTGGATATTCTGCATGCTTGCATTATATCGAAAAAAAAGCCAAAGGGCAACTAAAAATACGAATATGTATGGAATTTTACTGCTGTGCAGCGTTTGCGTGTTAACAATAAAATTCATTCGAATGGCGGCGAGTGGATAGCACAAACAAGCTTAATTCACAAAGTACTGAGAAATCTAACAACAACAACAACGGCAACAACACATGGAATGAATGAGTCCTACAAAACAATGTTTCGATAATAAATTTAATACATTATTATTGGCGTAAATGCACAAGCAAACAACTTGACTTTATCGCCTGTAATATTGGGGCGTGTTTACGCAGCGGCCAAGCATTCACACTCGTACACACACACATAGGCACCAGCAACCACGGCAAACGCAGGTTGGGTGGGGTTTCAGTGGGTGAGCCGAGCGAAGTCTCACACTTTTTTGGCTTTCAGTGCTTTGTGCCACCACAATAAAAAAAAGCACTACCAACCACAGAATATGCTGTTCAAACAAATTTTCTTCGAGTGCAAATGTCCACATATGAAATAAAATGCTGCCATTCAGCAGAAAAAATAAAAACATCGCAAATGTACATAGATACATATGTGAATATGAGCATATATGTGTGCGTATATAAACGCAAAAAATAAATATCCTTCTTGAATTTGTACACAAAGATGTTGATAAAAAAAGTTAGCAATCCCATATAGCACATTTGTATTTATGTATTGTACATATGTACGTGTATATCGACATATACATATATGTATGCACCACAAATACAATACAATACAATACAATAAAAAATTTTAACACATACTGCCAATATTGCAGTCACCCACATGGGGCAACATGTTTGTTAGCCATAAAAGCGAACGATGCATAGAGCTGGGGAGAAAAGCGTTGAAGCTGTAAGCGTTAAGGAGGCGTACAACGCATTTTTTTTGAAAAGTTTACGCATTGACATATGCACATGACTTTCTGGCACACGAATCCAATACTTATATATATATATATATATATATATATATATATATAAGTGCGCAAAATAAGCTGCCATTTCTAAACTTGGTATCCTTGCTTTAGACACGCATTTTTCTGATCTTGAAACCAAAGCACCCACGTTTGAGACAAGGCGACCTACTTTCGCACTACTTCTTCAAACTGCAAAGTTCTTCTACTGCAAAGTTAGGACGCTACTGCCGTAAGCACCAATATTTCCTACGTTGGCGTCAGCATCGGGGTCATCATAGCATAGAAAAAAGACAAGAGCTTGGTTTAATTCTGAAAAAGGACAAACGATTGGAGCCTGCGTACTTAGAAGCCTGTACTCATACTCATCAGATCACAGAGTAAAATTTTAGTCAACAGGTGGTATTTTTTCAAGGTTTGGCAATTTTAATGACCACTAAATTGCACTATCACCAATTGTTTAGTGGTAGTTAAAATAAGGGTTTCATTATAATACCTCTTAATTTTTTCAGTGTTTTAAATAACCGCTTATTAAATTAATTATTTAATGCATTATGACCAAACCTACATTTTGGACTCCGTGGGCTAGAACAATTCGAGAGAAATTTGCTATGCAAGTCTATGGACCCATCCGTTATGAAGGCCAGAATTGTATGATTTTTTTCACACCATCTAATATACAGGCTTATGTAGTTTAAAAAAAAATTGCTGAATAGTTTTTATACAAAATTGTTTTAATGATGCGTAGTAGAAAGTGCTTTGAACAGATTTTCACTGAGAAGGCCTGCTTTTAATTTTGTTGACAGTTTTTATTAGTTGACATACTCATTAACTAAAAACAAAAAAGTCAGACCTTGGAACCAGCATTTGGAGAAAAGTGGACGAACAAACAAAAATAAACAAAATTTTTTAAATAATTTTAAAAGTGAATATCCTGGTTCGGATATTATACCACTAAACTAAATTAAGCAGAAATTACCTAAGTAATAATTTTCTTTAGTATGCACGACTACTCTTCCGGTAATGTTGTATAAACCGCATAGAAGTAAAGTGCCATTAATAAAAAAAAAATAAATAATTGGCGCGTACACTTCTGTTAGGTGTTTGGCCGAGCTCCTCCTCCTATTTGTGGTGTGCGTCTTGATGTTGTTCCACAAATGGAGGGACCTACAGTTTCAAGCCGACTCCGAACAGCAGATATTTTTATGAGGAGCTTTTTCATGGCAGAAATACACTCGGAGGTTTGCCATTGCCTGCCGAGGGGCGACCGCTATTAGAAAAATGTTTTTATTAATTTTGCTTTCACCGAGATTCGAACAAACGACCTCTCTGTGAATTCCGAATGGTAATCACGCACCAACCCATTCGGCTACGGCGGCCGCCATTAATGCCATTACTTACGTAAAAATCGATCTCCTGTTCCGGAACTCAGAATTCAGATTTCAGAAGAAGCAGTCTATTAGCTACGAATATCTGGCGACATTTCGCTCATGAAAGATACAATTGGAGAAGTTGTTTAAACACAAACAAACAAGGGTTTTTGGACTCATTAAAAGAAGAAGAAATTATCAAAAAAGAGATTAAACTCCGCTTTATTTCCATTGAGATCTAACGCTAAAAATGTATTCCAGTGGACATAGAATAAATACTTTACAAATATATGTATAGAACCCGCTCGAAAAACATGGCTTAGTGCATCCTTGCGTGTATAAGGTGGCATACTGTAGTTTAGAGAGAGAGACAGACGAGCAATATAGGTCTTGAGGTAAACGCGAGTAAAATAAAGTATCTGCTGTCAACATACACGAAGTCGTGTTGTTTGGGACAATATGTTATGCCAGTGTTGACAACCAAAAGTTGACGTATGTGAAAGACTTTGTCTACCTTGGGGCCAGCATCGACAACAATTAGCGGCAGCCTGAAGATCAAAGGGAGAATAACTCTGTCCAACAGGTGTTATTTTGTGTTCAGTAGGCAATTGAGAAATAGAACTCTCACTCGAGTACCAAACTGGCACGCTTTTAAACGTTTCATCAGCCCCGTCCTATCGACGGGCAAAGGCAGATGAGAAAGTTTAGGAGCCTTCGAGAGAAAAATTCTACGTAAGATTTTTAGTCCTCTCGTAGGTAGTCCTTTCGTAGGTAGTCCCCTCGTAGTCCGGCATAGGTGAGGAGTGCCGTTTATAACGGCTGTATGAGCTATATAGGGATATAGACGTAGTTAAGCGGCTGTACAGGCTTGCCCATGTTACCCGTATGAACGAAGACGCTCCAGCGCGAATCTACGACACTGATGTGTGGGTACAAACGCAAAACAAAAACAAGGATACAGAAGACAACATCTCCAATGGAAGAACAAAGTGCTGCAGGACCTGTCAACTTTCGAAATTTCTTGCTGGCACCAGTGAGTGCAGGACAGAAACAGGTGACTTGAGTTCGGCCAACACCGATACACGGTTGTATAGCCACTTAAGTACTATAAATTAGTATTATCCATACTGGGATTTATAGTCGGGTTCAATTAGGTAGACACAGTGGAGCAACCCGTCGTGCAATAAAGGCATTTAACGCATTGCAAACAAATCACCACACGCACTGATAACAAGAAACACTGGCGCATTTGGGCTATTGAACATATCATTTAAGAAAGAGATATGCACCCAAACGAGTCACTGTTTGGTGTGGTTTTTGGGTAGGCGGAATCATCTGAGCGCATTTCTTCCAAAATAAAATATTACAATGAACGATAAAAGTTCGCATGATATCCTAATAAACTTGTTATGGTCCGATGATAAGGACATGGGTAATATGTGCTGCCACTTGCCGCACGGTGCATGAAACAACGGCTTAATCGCGAATGAAATTCCAAGGACGTATTGTATGGCTAAACGACTAGAACTGGAACTTCATAAGAAGCATGTTCTAGACCTATGAACTAGCGTCAGTTTCAGAACTAAAGAATTATTTTAAGTGATATATATATGTACTTATAATTTATGTCTCGAACTATTCCCAACAAGTCACGGAATATTTTGTTATGCTTATTCTATATTGCTAGGGATCTATGGTGGATCTTTAACGGATAAAGTATTTCATAAAAAAAATTCCATATACTAAGAAATATAATGAAATAAAAAAATCATTTCGAAATATTTTCTTGCCCTTTATTTATAAAAGAAAATCTGCAGTCTTACTGAATCACCTTCAATGTATAACATTTATGCGAACAACATTTCACTATGGTTTTATGTGTACATACTCGAATACCCGTATGTACACTTTTCAATTAGCAAACCATATTATCCACCATATACATGTGCACACACGCCACAAAAAACATTTCACTTTGCTACGTTTACAGAAATATTCTTAACAACAACACTTTCCAAGTTAACGAGGCTAACATAACAATTTTCTTGTGCCACTACTTGTGGCAGAGGTATGATAATAAAAAAAATTCTTGTAGTAAATTTTGTAACAGCTTTGATTCTGCTATTAGAGTTGCTATTAGTTTTATCACGCCAACTGTTGCGAGAGAATAGGTGATGGAAATTGGTAGTAAAAGTCAGAGCCAAAAGTAGTCAAGAATTGAAAAAAGTACGAAAATAACTTTGAAAGAAAAATAAAAGAGCAATGGGTTAGTGGTGGGCGATTTCGGCTAAAGTAGGAATTGGACTATTACGCACTGGTTTCAAATACATTTATACATAATATTTTGCTGAATTAAATGAATTTCAATTTAGTAGATTTGTTTGGGATCATTTATTTTACGCTAGTAATGTAGCAGTAACGTCAGAGTATAATCCAACCAGTGTGTTTTATTTCCTACTGTTTTAAATATGATAGGGAGTAACATATACAGGAGGTTGCTCCCGCTTATCCAACAACACATTTTGTTGGGCCCCCGAACATTCTGGAGTGGAGGAAAATAAAATAGTGGATGAGTGTGCAAGAAAAGACTCAGAGCTTGGCCTTCAGCGAGTGGTGGAGGGCATAAGTATTCCTCTAAACGAACTATACACTGCAATTGACTTGAGCGGAATCAGACTTAGAGTGTCGGGCTATAGGCTCAACCTCACTTAAGGACACTCAAGTAACTTTGAGTTTATCAACGTATCAATTTATTCGACGTATCAATGTATACCCTCGCTTAGACCAACCGGAACTTTCTCCACACACATTCCATCAAAGGAAGAGTGGACGAGGGGCTACACTTAGAGACAGAGCCTAGTGCACTTGTTCACGGATGGACCGAAGTTGGAAGGAAAGGTTGGCGGAGGAATATTTTGCGAGGAGCTCCCCAAGGACTCAAATTCAGGTTACCGGACCACTGTAGCGTGTTCCAAGCAGGAGTAGTTGCAATAAAAAAAGCAGCTAATTGGCAACTCACATGCGTACTAACAGTCAAGAAAATAAATATTTACTTCGACAGCCGAGCGGCTGTCAATGATAGTGCATTCGGAACTGGTCAGGGAATGCTGGCTTCAATTTCGATTGCATCCCAATTCTTTGACATAATGCTCATCTGTGTTCCTGGTTACAGCAACATTGTGGGAACCTATGAGGCGGATGAGCTAGCCAGACAAGGGACGTGTGAAGTGACTTCCCCACCTGCGGTCTTATCCTTGGAAAAATGGGCTCCGCGCCAACTCAGCGAGTGCTGGGCAAGTATAGAAACTTGTAAGGTCATAAAATCCTTCTAGTCACGTGTGGATCAGGGCGCTAGAGCAAGCTTCTAAGGTTGACAAAATCTCAGTTATCAAACTTCGTGGGCTTTCTCATAAGAAACTATCCGCAAGGTGCGCATGTTGTGAGACTTGGAATTGCCTCGAGGCAATTGTGTCGGATGTATGGTGGATGAGAGGGAATCAGAAATCTCTTAAAATTAACCACTTCTTCACAAAATCTTACCCCGTCGCATGAAAGCTGAACACTTTTTATTAATCTTTTGGGCCTAATTGTGGATTATACAAATATTTATTTTTAAAAGGTGCAACTAAAACACAAAAGATTTCAAGCATGCACGAATGAATTGAATATTTATTTTTCGGGTCTGCACAAAGTTTCACACATTAATCTTTGAGATATATGGGCATCAGATGGACCTGTACTGAAGTATTGAAGTACAAAAAAAGTTAACCTTCTACGAAAGATTTTACTATGCGTCATATTGAAACGCATATGGAAAATCGGAGCAAAAGTAAAGGTACTTTACGAAAGTAAGAGCTAAAGGCCAAAAAACTCACACAAAGCTAGTGCGGATTTATGGCTATGAAAAAGATAGAAAAACAAAAAACAACATGTTGAAAATGAGAAATACACCTAATTCTTTTTTCACTAAAATTTGATTTAACACCAGTTAAAAAAAAGAACATCTTTTTTTTTCACACGATTTTTTTTATTTTAACACAATTGTCAATATATTATGACTTTTTCTCGAATCGTGAAGCGTTTAAATTCAGTAATAGTCTGTAAAACTCCCACCGTTTAATAATTTATTTCTTATAATATATTTAATGAATTCAAATGTGTAAGTACGAAATAAATTAGTTTAACTCTTTTTACAAGATTTTGTTTACCCGTTTTTTTTTATCTATCGCTTAAAACGAAAATTAGGTGCACAACATTTGTAAAAACTATACTAAACTACTCTGCACTTATTGCTTTTAATCAATTAATTCAACTTTATAAGAAACGAACTCAAATTATGAAGATATTTGATAGCCTTGGTGAAGAAGAAGTATGTTGTTGACTTTTGTCTTAGGTTTTTAATAAGAAAAAATCAAATCATATATATCTGCCAATTTGTTATAGTTGAAAATCTATTAACAACTGTTATTTTATTTACATCCCTTTAGAGTATAAGCGAGATAGATAATAATGAAGGATGGTTTGATAACAAACATGATTAGTAATGATTTTATCGTGATGCACGTCAATAGTTTGGGGTTAGGATAACCGAAAAATTAGTCACCACCATATACAAGGTAACGCAAAATTAGTCACCCTTTCGGAAGATTTCTAATTTTTATAAATGGCGTCATACGTCAATCATATTTTACACTTGTGACCTAGATGATAGCGATAGAGCGCATAGAGTTCGAAGTAGATATTTACATCACTCAAAATGATTTTTTTACATATTCAAAGAGTGTTGTTCAAGAACAAAATTAAATGATTAATTTAGCGCCACCTTGTATATGCATACATAATTATGTATGCCAGGCAATTCATTTATTTCAGCTTTTTTTTTGCTTCTTTTCTTTAACTGTACAATTGAAATGATTTCACTTTTCCCTGGCAGTATTTTGAATCGTCAAGCCAACTTTTCACATCTGGAACTTCAAAAACTGCCATGAGGCGATGTGTAAGATAAGTTGTAACGAATTTGTATCATAATTTATATTAAAATCAACATATTCATTCATTCACAGATCTGTTTTTTTTTATTTTTGTTGAAAATTCTCAATTGCAATTCGATATGCTGCCCTTTTAAATGAATCCGTCACACAAATGTTACGAGAGTCACGCAATACATCATAAACCGTGTTGCCAAATTTGGCTGCTTCGAAATCAGATAAAATGTAAAGGAATATATTTTGAACATTTTTGTGTTATGTATTTGTGCTTCTTGATAACTTCAAATCAATTTGGTAAATAAAGTGGATTCTTTGACATATACAAGACTTTCGTTACGGGCTGGTTCTAGGAAACAATCTAAAAATATTTAGAGAACAAGAGAATGCAAGACTTGCGCGGCCATTTTCGATGAACCAAATTCGCCAATTGGCTTCCACTTTAGAATTTTGGTAATTTCTCTATCTCATCATAGAACTGGATGTACCAGTAACCCGCACAGTGCTGTTTTGGTGGAAATTTTTAAGGGAAATGCCGTTGAGAGTAACTTATCTACCGAGTTTGTTTTTATGCATAAATTAAAATACATATTAAAAAGAGTTTACTGTACTTCGATGCAAGGAAAGTACCCCAACAGAGTGATCGATTTCGGCATTTTTGGAGCGTTTCCCCTACTCTTCCTCAAAAAACGTATGACGCCATACAACTCGAATTAATGTTGCCACTCTGAGAAATTCGAATCACTACCGAATGTAGATTGAATCCACTGATAGCTCTTTTTTAGGTAGTTCTATTTTATTACACTTCAAACGAAATAGACATTATATAGCTACGAATTTTATTAGTATATCTATGCTTTGTCATCACTTTTACTCGCGCATAAACCTGTGAAGTATCTGGAATTGCGGAAAATTTCACTCTCACCTCATTTTATGTGTGTGACCTCATTAACTTAAACAATTCCTATGTTGGTCACTGGCATACGTTAATAGAAGTTCACATAAAAAGCTGCCGAGTCGAACTGTTGGCTGCGTATCCAAACATTGATTGCCTATAAACTATAAGTCCTCCTTACGGAAAATGATTTTCTAAAATCATTTAGAAATGTTTGAAGCTAAATGTTAAACACCACTTAACACGCACCTCCAATGATTGCAATAAAAATGAAAATGTATGAAAGGACAGTGCAGTCAGAAAGAAAAGAAATAAAAATCACGCGCACATCAGCCTAAGCAAACAAACAAACGCACATTGATATGCATAAATAAACACTGCTTTTGTAAGTCTACGGAAGCTACATTCACCTTTCGCTTTCACTTTCATTTTAATTATCTAGCTTGACTTTCACACAATTTATGGCATTTTGTACACATTTGCCACACTGCCTGCTCTTTTCCTTCCGCTATGTGCTCTTCAATGAAAAATTGTTATGGCAAATAAACGAAAAACATGCGTTTGGTTTAAGCCCATTCAATTATTTCTCCTTAGGGACAGCTGCCATGCCTTAAAATAAGCCATATAAAAATTGTGAAAAAAATTCCAAGGAATCCATAGTAGGCTTATAGCATACATAAATTCGGAGAAAATAAACACGAATTTGATGTAAAGTCTGTGTTACAACGAAGGAGCTCAGGTGGTTGAACAATGATCCTGATAATAAAGCGAAATGATGGACAGCATAAAAAATTGATGGGCTCCCGACAGTCGATATGACTGCCATCTATCCTTGTATACACAAACTTCCCTTCCTTTCCTGCAGTGGTTTTTATTACGTGTATTATTCACTCAATTTGCATGATTAAACATAAGAGAAAAAGTAGGAAGATGAATCAATAAATATAATAATAGGAATTTCCCTTTACCCTCGCTATATCAAGCAATAATCCTATTGCTTTTCATCCGCAAAGAATAAGCAAAGAAAAAAATGCCAAATTTTCTTCGAACCGAACTCTATGTACCCGTGCACATATTATTGCCGTCGCATATGGGCTAGCAGTTGAATGTAGGCATTCAAAAACTTATTGATAATGAAAGTTGCACCTTGTTAGATATTGCTAAATCGACTCCTTTCACCATTCTGAGGATTTTAGTATAACATATATATGTATACTATATCCGAATGCTAACGATTTTCGGAAAGGTAGTAGGGCTCTCCTGGTGATTAGACCGGACTTGTGCAGCAAGTAAACAAGAAGATTGGGATGAGAGAAATGGGCTTCGTGTCAACTCAGTGAACTCTCGGCAAGTACAGAAGCTTCTAAGGTCGCGAAATTTTGCTGGCCACGAGTGGATCGGAGGCGCTCGAGCGATCTCTCCTGGTTGTTGTTTTTTTTTTTCAACACAACTAGCAACTACAGCAAGACAACACTAAATACATTGCATTAAACTCGAGTTCCCTTTTTAATTTCTCCTCAGGTTATCAAAAGTTCAGCTCACGAATTTCGTGGGTACCCTTACAGGACATTCACCAAATACACATCACCAATTCTTATGCATTGTCGTGGTGCTGCATTCATGCATGTCGTGACAGCATTATCTGATAAAAATGCCAAAGCGAGGTTGAGATTCTGCAAAAGGTATAAATTTTGGAGTGCTGACAACTGGAAAAAAGTGATGTGGTGTGGTGTGACCCATGTTAATCGCTTTCAATCGGATATGAAAGCAGTATTACTGACACCGACTGCAAGCAAAGCTGCAAAAACATCAAGTAAAACAAGCAGTGAAGCATGGCAGTGGTAGCCTTTTGGTGTGGGCTGCTTCACTTGGTGGGAAATTGATCCATTGGTACGAATATTCGGAACAAGGCTGAACAAGCCACTTTGAAGGCCATCTGATAGGATCGCTCAAAGTATTCTACCTGCTTGTCCAGTTATATTTCAGACGAAGACTTGAAATATACCGCGAAAATTGTTCATCAGTGAATAAAAAATCAGCACGTTCAACGCAGAGTCCTGATTTAAATCCGAGTTAAAATTAATTAATTAAATAAAGAAACGGCTAGCACCTTACAATATGGCACCAAAGAATATTGACAAACTATTGTCAAGAATTCAGAAGGAATGGCGTGATCTTCCACGCTCAACTATTTAAAAGCTGGCGAGAGTATGCCAAGACGAATAAATAGCGTCTTTGAGGCTAAAGGTTTGTGGATGAAACATTAATTTTAAGTTGTGTGCAATAAACGTTAGGCCGAACAAAATTGGCTAAATAGAATTTTTTCTTACTTTAGTAATATTTTTTTTTCAATATTTTGTAAACTTGAATTAATGCATTTTATTTCGTTATAAATTTCCTAATAAAAGAAGCATTTAACCTCTATGTTTGACAGCATTATTTTGAAAAATTACTCCACAGCAATCAAAAATGCATAAATGTGACAAACATTTAGCCAGTTCTGCTCGCCACTGTATATAAATAATATTAGGCGTTAGTGCACAGCAACGCCAGACTCTGCCTGGGCGTATGAGTAACCTCAATTGAAATACACTTAGCACCATTCTTAGTTTTGTGTTTCCCTTATTATAATAAATGTTTTGCATTTTGCCCTTTTCCTTTTCTATTCAATATAAAATGAAAATTCATTTTAACGCGTCATTTTCAAATGTTGTACCTTTTCTGAATATCCGGTGGCATAGCAAAAGTCATAGCTTACGCTCTTTTTTCACACTCAACCTTAACATTTAGAATACCATTTTTCGATTTATTTTCTTTAAAACTTTCATTTCATTAACTTCAATTCTGTAGTCTTATTTGCTTTACTCACTCGTATCCATCTGAAAAAAGTTGTTCCACCTGTTTTGCTATGCCATTCTTGCACTCCATCATCCATCTCCTCCCATTCCACATTCGTGGCGGTAATAAAAATTTATAAGCAATCAATAATTCATTTCGTTTTGAAATCGTTATGCGTTCTGCATTCTCTGCTCAAGAGAGGAAGTCAGAGTTTGGGTGAGACTTTGATTGGAAATTTATTACCATTACAATGCGATTAAGCAGCTGGGCTGAGCTGAGAACATTTGTGAGGTATGGGTGCGCATGTGGTCGATATGGTGGGTAATTGAAATTGAGATGCTGATTATTGAGGGCAAAAGTAGAATGGGGGGAGATAGAGTGTAACTTAAAAGTGATATCTGAATATATTATATGAACAGGTACAGAGTGTGAAAATCTTAACATATTTGTTTTTGCTTAATTATTTAAGCCGTTAATTAAAAAGTAAGGAAATTTAAATTCATTCCAATTTGAACTTTATACAACTGCATACACTTTAGTAAAATTTAATTTGGGCTGGCTTGTTTTTGGAATCAAACAAAATCACAAACAATAAGAAGCATTGCTTACAGCATCAGATGCCAGGATGGACATTCAGTCTTAGCGAACACAGATTGTGTGGCACATGGGCGAGCTTTACTAAAGTCTGTCACAGCCCAGTTTGTAAAATCTTTCATTAGCCGTAATTTTTTTCTACAGGGTTCACAACTTGTGCTAAATTTGAATAATTTTGCTGTATTTACAGCAGAAATATTACATGTATTTATTTTATAAAAATCATATTTATATAATATGTAAGCTGGGTGTGGTTATTAACCGATTTTGGTAATGTGCAACAAATATATACATATACAAGTATGAGTCAAGTTTGACTGAAATACATTAATTTTTGCTGCCACAGTAACGTGCACGGATGAACTGACGTTGATTAATCGCATTTCCGTATAAATTTTAGTATTTTGTTATATAAATTTATGCCTAGATCTATCTCGATTTATTTATTTGTTTCAATTTAGAGATTAAAAATCAACGACTTAATTTACATTTCATAATTATAAATCCACATACTTCGACATACTAGCGTTGGGGTTAATTTAAGTTATCATCGAAATTCTATTTTCACCTAACTACAACACAAGTCCACAAAAATAAAATCAGGCACGCGAATACGCAAAATGGCGCAATCCATAACAAATAAGGTTGTGCTAAATTCGGTACGGATGGGAATTTAGTACACGCGCATATTTTAGGAAAATTTAATTTCAGTTTGGAACCAAACAAACTCGTAGTAATCGGAGTAATAACTTGTAATATTAGCTGGAAAAACAGACAAAAAGTCTGTCGTAGACTTAATTCCACAACTCCATTTGCGATGAGGTATTGCACACGAATTGCCAATTTCATGGCACGAGGAAAATTATCGCAGACATATATTTTTTAAACGGGAATTTCATCGCATAACTTTTCCTAAAAAAAAACAAAAGCTTTGACTTCTTGCATTTCCGAGCAAAAGGAAAAAGCATTCGGCTCTCTTTCTAGAATTATTTTTTCGTTTTAGATTCCACATGAATGAAAGTAGAGCTTCAAGACAATAAAGTGGTAGTTCTCTGTAGCGATATGCCGCATAACATAAGCACTGCGATTTATATTTATGAGGTATGCGATAAGCGGCATCCATTTCCATTATATCGTATGAGATGATTTGCGTCCGATCAGCGTCCACTTGTCGAGACAACGGATTACATGTAAAGAGTTAACGCCGCCCATTTATCAAAATTTTACTTACGACGTACTTTTTTTCTTAGCTTAATTTTAATAATGCTTATATCATCCTTTTTTATATCATTTATAGCATTTGTAATTTAATTTCTTTTTTTTGTTTAATTACTATTTTTAATACCAAACTTCGGTTTATTTCAAGTTACAAATACAGTAATTTTAGTTCGAGTTATAGTACACACGGACGACAAAGATCGCCTTCCAACATCACCCTGAACATTTTATATGTTTCTTTGTATGTATATTTCTATACCTATCTGGATTCCATTATGCTGTTACATAACAATCGTTATGAGAACAAAATTATAACACCTCTGTGCATAAGTAAACGCGGGTATAAAAAACTAAATATCTAAAGAATTCTCTGCTTGATCTGTTTTTCAGACTTATACGTATAAATAAATAAACATTTCAAAAGCCAAGTGACAACGCAAAAATACCAATAAAATTGCAAAATTGTAATTAAAATGCTCTGCGAATTACTTTGAGCCTTTTTGCGATTTATTTCCATTTAACGTTTTCCAATAATTCTTTCTTTTTCTAACTTTTTCGTTGCGGCCGCATAATGAATAAAATCAAATAATTAAATGTGCTTTCAAAGAGGCCATGAATAAATTCCTATGTGAATAATATAGATCATCATAGTGGAAAAAACAATGTGGCAAAATTAACATTTCAAATGAGCAAATTCTGTGGTGAAGTGAAAAATCAAAAGAGTAGGTAAAAAAGCGCAATAAATTTTATTGAATTAAATATGGTGTGGCAGATGAAAAGTTACCATAAATAAGCCTTTTCAAAGCTGATACGTAACAGTTGGTACCTTCAATGTGCAGACGGATTTGTCTGTAGGAAAACAATTGAACTTATTAGTTAGAAGGCTTCAAAACAGTACAACCTCAATATATCTAATTCTATAATCACTTTCCACAAGGTTGTCTGGCTTGTTTTGGATAACTCAAACAGCAGATAGCGGTATGGTAGATGAATCAGCGTCTTCCGCTTTTTTTAATAACTTACTCGTAAAACCACTTTAAGTAAAGTCAGAGACATGTCAGTTTACTTTTGCTCAAATTTAAGTACCCTCAAGCCCTAATGAAGTTTGTTAGGGCTGCAACTCTGAATTGGTGGTACATTTCCGTACAGCAGGAGCCTAGAATTTTATTTAAATATTTTTAATGTGAAGATGTAAAGAAGATGTGGGAACAATTTGGTTTCAACATGGTGTGGGTACGTGCGCAGCTTTGTTTACTTTAAATTTTCTTGTTCAGAGTTGCAAAGATGTGCAAAAAGATGTATTCATATGTTTTTTGGACTTTCATCAATGTGCAGCTTGACAAATTATTTCAGATTTGGAAACTATTGGAATTGATGAAAAAGAATTACGTTGCCTAAAACATCTTTATTGGAAACAAACGGCATATATCAAAATGAGCGTTGAAAATACGAAAGCATTCATATCCTTAAAGGCGCAAGGCAGGCCTGTAACTTTTATTAAATAAAGTCACCAAAGGTAGTCAGCAATTCGGACTAAGAATCAACATTAAAAATATTAAATTTATGCTTCTTAGCAGGAAACCTAAGTTCTATGCATTACCACCACCTACCTACTCCTTATATAGTAACGATAAATGATGAATCGATAGAAAAAGTTTTAAGCTATAAATACCTTGGCTGTTTCTTATATGACAACTGCGACGCATCAGCTGAAATAAGGACAAAAATAGAAATGACAAACTGGCTGCTGCGAATTCAAGGAAATCTTTAGCTGCCATAATTTTAGCATCACACCTAACATTCGTTTTATAAAGAGCTAAGTTTGGTATGTGATTCTATATGGTGAACATATCACTCCAAATTGGAAATTTTAAGACGTATTAAACACCAAAGTGATCTCTTGCATATTGAAGTATATCTCTTAGTCCATATTGAAGTATATAAAAAATATCTCAACTTGTTTGCATGTTTCATTTTCACTAGTTGCAAAATGACCATTAGAATGACAAAAAGTTGTGATGTGGGGTTACATGAATGATTGAAATAGCTCATATTGCAGATGAAGTGAACGAAATGTATAATCGACTAATAAGGCTCACGCCTTGTGAAAGCCAGCATAGCATTTATAGCTCGGATTGAGTCAATGCTTCTTTTACTATTGCGCTCCATACGTCTGGGTTCATTGCATGGTTTCTTCGTGAGTTCATTGCGCAGGTCGCTTCCATATCAACTTTGCACCTCTTTAGTGGCCATCCGCACTTTCTGTTGCCCAAAATGAGAAAGTTTAAAGTCTTCTTTGCAATTCTATTGTCAACCATTCGAAGTGCCTGTCCTAGCCATCGAGGACGGGCATCTTTACGAAGCGCGCTATGTTTTGTATATTCTTCGAACTCATTTTTATTATTATATTATTATTATTATATTCGAAAATATCCATCAGGTT
Source organism: Anastrepha obliqua (assembly GCF_027943255.1). Taxonomy (NCBI): domain Eukaryota; kingdom Metazoa; phylum Arthropoda; class Insecta; order Diptera; family Tephritidae; genus Anastrepha; species Anastrepha obliqua. The sequence goes on from NC_072894.1 coordinate 61,409,476, forward strand.
ATCGTATCAACAATTCTCCTTACAATTTTACGCTCAAAGCGTAAGTGATAGTTCTTCATATGGGTCTACCTACTAATATTGAAAAACATTTCCTGAAGGAATTTATAATAAATTCAAGCAACATGCACGAATCCCATTAATGTCTCAGGGTCTGAAAGGGCTAAACCCTTTTCTACGCAAATTTTATTTTAATCTTTTCAAAACTCCAAAGATTCATATGTATGCAAAGATAGACAAAAATATGCTGATATGAAAAATTTGTCTTACCCTCAACATTGATTGCTTTTAGCAATTCCACTATTTCTTATGTATCGAAGTCAATGTCAATGCAATAATTTCACTAAAACCAGTTTTTGGACTTTTTTTCTGCACTTTTTACTCATTTTAGTTACTATGTCACATTCGTGACGTTTTCTTATCACTTCATTTTAATTGCATTTCATCTTAAACATAATTTCCGTCATACCATTTCAACAACGTGAGGAGCAGTGAGTGCTGGTATGCTTATATGTGTATGTAAGCGTACGCAGGGAAATTGCAAACATGCTTACATATGTATATATTTATATGCGCATGTTCTTGTGTACAATAAATGTAGATATGTATGGCTGTATGGCGTGTGCGTATGTATGGCTGTACGTTCCGATGCGCGTTCCGAGCTAAGGAGCGCAAAGTCAAATATATACGGAAAGAAAAATACTCGTAATTTCCTGAGTGTAAAGCGAAAAGCATCGGAAAACTTGTATAATTTATCTAATGTACGAGTACGTGTATGCTATATGTATATGCTTGACTTTGCTTTGCCGCACGTTGCACGTACTACAACAGTTTGACGACAAAATGCAACGAATAGTGTTTAGAAATGCAAAATGTTCAGTCATGTTGACGAGCTGGCGCACACATAGAGCATTACGGTGACATCACAGGTGGCATCATGACAGGCAACAATAAATTTTATTAGCTGCACAACATAGCTTAGCGTACTTAAGATCCTAGGAGCTTTAAACCATTTTAGATACCTGCAAGGAAAATTGAGCTAGCGAATGAGGAGCAACGCGATGAAGGAAGAAAAAGAAAATTATAGAGCAAGTTATATAGAAGAATTTTATATACACTCACACAAGTGCGTATATATTCGTATTTATGCACTTGCACATATCACATACGACAGGAACAAGGCAATGTAGATATTTTAATATCATTACAATTGTTGTTGTTGTACTAAAGAACTGTCTTACAGTAAAACCTCAACTTAGCTTATGGGATACATTTTTGGCATGTCCTCCCATCAGTTTTCCCCACTTGTATTACCAACCGTTAAATGTGAAACATTGTCAGTTCTAATCACGTGCATTGAGTATAACGCTCTACAACAACAATGCACACAAATAAATCAACTGATGCGCTTTTCAGAATGCAGTTTGTATACGCGTGTGTGTATGTTGCACGTTAATAGTAGTGCAGTCAAAATATTTTGGTTTTGTGTTGCACGCTATTTCCAAATTACCATTTTTTTATTTTTTGACGAAACTGTACATTATTGAGCAAGGCAAATTGCAGCATGCCACAATAAGGCATACCGAATAAAGTAAGCCAGTAAACGACACAGGGTTGTAAAATGCTAAAATGTAATACTAATAGGTTTTGTTGCGTACACAAATATACATATACAAATACACAAAAAAGTGCTTCTACTTGATAAAATTCGATATACAGGTAAATAAAGACTCTTCCATCGTACACGGTTCTGTGCTGTTGTTTTTGCATCGTCCCATGAGATGTCGGCTTCTGCTAGTTCACGCAGCATCGACCTTCTCCAAGTGGTTTTTGGTCGTCCGCGACCCCTCCTCCCTTGCGGGTTCCAGTCATGTGCCATTCTCGTGATGCTGTCTGGTGGTTTTCTCAGTAAGTGACCTATCCATCGTCACTTTCTGCGTTTGATTTGCCTAAAAATGGGTTCCTCGTTCGTTAATCTCTACACTGCGTCATTACTGATAGTGTTTGGCCAGAATATTCTGCAGATGATGCGGAGGCATTTGCTGGCGAAATATTGTAGCCTCTGTGTGATGGTGTTAGAGACCAGCCATGTTTCGCTTCGTTACAACAATACTGCCTTTACACATGAGCCGAATATTCGTTGCTTAGTGCGCCTGGAGATTTGCGAACTCCCCCATACCGTATGAATTCGCTCGAATGCCACCTTGCTTTGTTGACATTTTCATCTGCTCCACCATCTGTCGTGATCAGCCGAGGTAGCAAAAGCTTTCAACGAATTCCACCGGGAATCCGTCAACCAATATCTGCCTTGCGTTATTGTGGTTAACTCACATGGCTTTGATCTTAGCGATGTTGACCTCCAGTTTAATGGTGTGTGCCAGCGCGACTAATTTGTTCGCCTTCGCTTGCAAGTCGGAGAGTTTGTGAGAGAGGAGGCAGATGTCATCTGCGAAGTCAGGGTCCTCAAGATGCCGTTTTTGTGTAGGGTCAGTTAGCTCATGACGTCATCAAGGACGATGGCGAAGAGAAGTGGTGACAGGGGACAACCTTGCCTTATGCCTGCGTTGGATCGCTGATATCCCCTTTGTGAAGCACTGCACAGAGTTCTCGTAGAGAACTTTGATGAGGCGGATTATCTTGGCATGAACTCCCTTTCTACACAGTGCTAGCCATATTGGGTCTCGTTTGATAGAGTCTAATGCCTTCTTAAAGTCTACGAACAGCATGTAGAGCGGGGAGCGCCACTCAACTGATTGTTCTACTATAATCCGAAGTGTGTTGGCTTGGTCAGTACATCTACTATTTCTGAACTGAATAAAAAAGCAAAGCGAATGGGTCTAGTGGTGAACAAGCTTTTAGGCAGCATACAAGGGTCTTTCCACCCACATCACTGTTGACAGCTGTAATTTCTAAATAGTTTATTTTAGAATAAGGTTTTACACTGGTTATAACGTCAGCCTTCAAATTTAAGGAAGAGTCTCTCTTACAGTCATCACTGAAAAACTCTTTTAAGTCGCTCATTATAATTTGGACAATGCAAAATTGAGAATAGTGATTCATGGATTGTTCTAGAGAAACATTCTGCAAAGGATTTATGGATCTTCGCTCATTGGCGATCTTAATCAATCCATCCTTGAGCTATATGTGGTTTATAGGGTATAGTATGGCGGATTTATAACTCTGTACGAATATATACAAACTATTCAGCTTTGAAATTGTTCGATGTGGCAGAGAAAAAGGATGGCAGAGAAAAATGAATATCTTCTTTGAGTAAGAAAGATCAAGAGAAGGCAGATTTGATTTCATTAGATGTGTTCAGTTAGCACCGGCTAGCACAGGGTGTAATCGATCGGTGCGTCTGGTGAACACAACGAACAGTTACGCGCCAATCAAAAAGAAGGACCTGTTTAAATATTGTCGATGAGTTGGCCAACTGCGGATCAGCAGCTACCCCACGGGAACAAGAGCCAATAATCGGAGCCAGTTCTACAGGAATCATGAATAGGATCAGTGATTATGTATGTAATTTAGAACGCTAAAAAAGCGATTATGTATGCAGTTTTGAAAACTTGGAAGAAAAAACGTTTTGTTGGATGATCGGTATTATTACAGGACACAACTCATGCGGTCAACATATGACCACTATTCGAATCGTTGATGAGCCAATTAGTCTGTATCGCTTATAGGAGGCCGATAGCACTGAGCCTTTTCTTTGTAAGTGTCCTGCATTGAGTTTTGGGTTCCGATGTCATGAGAATGAGAGAAATTCGTTCTTTCAAACTGGAGGATATTTTCAGATTCCTAAAAGAATCTGCAAAATTCGCACAGAACTATCATTCTCTATGTTTGACTCTTTCTATCCAATATTTTTCTCTGTGTTACTTCTCTCCTTTCCTCCTTGAATATCCACCCTTTTACTTTCCAGATTTTTGAATACAATAGGCCTGAATGTTGTAGGAGTTACCATCCTCTCGGTTCTTCTGGGCTCGCCTTTTTTTTCATTTTCAAAAATGTGATTCTAAAAAATTGAGAAGTACCAGCCACAATCACAGTTTTTGTAACGAGCCGAAGAATGATTAGTACTAAAAAAATGTTCTTCTAGCAATTGATACTTAATGTCCACGTGGGCATCAGACTCAGAAACGACTAAATGTCCGTTATACAAAAAACCACTCCTTTGCGGTGGCCAATACATAATATACGCAAATATTTGGAAATTGAAGAGGAAAATCCGACTCGGAGCCAATTCTCAGTAACATTTTTATGACCTCAAGTTTGTTAGTAGTTAATAAGCGCCACACAGTGTATTATATTTTTATACTCAATTGTGGTAAAGGGCTTTACTGTGGAGGGGGCTCAAGCTAGTTAAATCGGACAAAAATTAATATATTTCAGTGAAACTTAAAGCAGTTATTAGCATTTATCCAACTTAGTTTGATATTAGAAATGGGTGAATTAGGCCAATAACTAATTCCCTTTTAAAAAGGAAATGAAGTTGTATCTTTGTTATTAATAAATCAAAGTTACTCAAAATTAATGATGGTACAAATCCGCGTATCGGGATAACGCTAATCAAACTGGGTATATCCACCTCATTTAAGTCCAACCTCTCTTGCCACCAAGTGCTACTTTGGACTAAGTAAGCACCTGACAAACAAAGGTAACACTTTATAAGGCCCTCATTATGCCTATTCTATTGCTTGCCGCAGAAGCTTGGATGATGACAACATCCGATGAGGGGTCCTTTGGAGTGAGAAAAAGATTCTGCGGAACATTTTTTGATCTTTGCACGCTGGGGATGACAAGTATCGTAGTAGTTGGCACAATGAGCTGTGCATAGCTGAGTGCATAAAAATCCAACGGCCATGTCGTCCGAATGGAGACAAACGCTCCAACTCTTAAAATATCGTTGCGGTACCAGCTGATGGCGGCGGATGAAGAGGAACGCCTCGGCTGCGTTGGAAAGATCAGCGGGTGAAGAACTTAGCTCCACTTGCTGTTTCCAACTGGCGTCGATTAGCACGAGAAAGAAACGCCTGCCGCATTTTGTTACAGCTCGGCGAAAATCGCGTTAACGCGTCAATCAAGAATATGAAGAAGAATTTGTTTTATCATAAATGTAATAATTTCTTACTAGTTTTTGTACGCTCACTACCATTTCTTTCATGGCATTCTTACAAACATAATTTGATGAAATTTATGTTATATTACTTGAGCAGAGCTTCTTGAAAATTTTCTTCCGCCTTTCACTAAATATAATATATAATTATAATGTCTGTAAATAAAACGAAAAGCAGCATCTTAATTGTGCTTCTATTTTTCACTTATCTATCTCCCTCTTTTCCTCTTCAGTACTTCCTCTATGCCCAAATACAAATAGCAGTTCACTTTACTTTGCCACTCCGCTTCGTTGCCAGATACTGCGAGCAAATTCACAAATGGTTCCTTAATATTATTACGACATTGGTGTGGCAGACGAGCGCTGCGATGACGAGCTGTGCTTTGTTTGGTATGCAACCTTGCATAGCTTCCTTGTCGCTGAATTAAGCGTTGCCAAGTAGCAAGGACAACAATGAAGTGCGCTGTGTACCAATGTATTTCTACAAGCTGCAAGTTGGGGATTTGGGAATTAACGAAATAGGTGCACTTGGATGTAAAGGTACTAAGAGTGTTGAATAGTTGAGTCGAGCGTTAATGATTACAACATACAACGGAGGAAACTCATTCAGAGACAGCTGCTTACCTGCTTACCTTATATAACAAATTAAAATTTCTCTTGACTCATGATTTACAACATTTTCCATTTCCTACATATACATGTAAATCTACATACACACGTAAATACGGTAGTGCTAAAAGTAAGAAACATAATATACATAAATGTACATAAGTTCGCTGCAAAAGTAAGTGATAAATGAACTGATGTTGGCAACTCTGCTCTCGACATTTTCTCAACAACTTGTATGCATTTTTTTTATTAATTTCTTTTTTTGCACGCATCGCTCACTTAATCTGCTTGCCTCTCCTTGATTTTACATCACTTTCGATTCCCTTCAGTGCACTGAGTGCTCCATTTTACATTTTCGCACCATGGTGCCAGCATAAGTGCATAAGTATTCGGGCCAGCAGAGCAATAGCAGAGACAAATGCACATATGTACGTATATACTATAAGTATGCGCAGCAACTACACATTGCCTCTTCAGTGTTTATTTAGTTAAACTCGTTGTTGCAACGTTGCATACAATTTAGTTGCAAAATAACAATGACTTCTACCCTCGTGCATGAAATTACATATATTTTTAATGCTTTTTGTATGTAAATATAAATATATGTACAGAGTTGCCAATGTACAGATATGTGTGCAGTTAAAATCCACTCGCAGCCAAAACGGGGCAGTGAAGGGAGTAAGTCGAGCCAGATCTTAAAATCATAGCAGTAGTCGCGTTCTTGTTCTTGGCATGGAATCGCAGTTAACGCAGACGAAGAGCTTATTTTAGAGCTCATAAACTTCAACGCAAAATGAAGTCACTCCATTCCATGCCATTTTATTCGTATCTACGCTGCTTTGCATTCAACAATGCGCGCATATGTATGTAGATATGTATGAACTTCTATGTTTGCATAAAAGTACATAAAGCGAAATCTGATTTCTGCATTTTATATTCTTCAGCTGTGCGTCTCAGTATTCGTACTTCCATGGATGTAAGTTTGTTGGCGTGTTTACTTACACCTGCGTTCACAATAATAGCAACGCGATATATTGCAAAGTTTTTCCAATTTTTGAAGTGAAAACTTCTTTAGAATCGTTGGGAGTGATTTGGGAAAAAGTGAAACGAAAAAAGCGACCAACTTGGCTACGAAGCGTTATATTATATGTTGATATAAACGTAGCGACGAACTAAATAAAAATAACTTTTATTTTTTCTTGTGATTCGAACCAAGGATTTTGGATCGGAAGCTCACATTGCTAGTCGCTCGGCTACCGCGTCATGCTGTAGGTGATGGCCTAAAAGTTATTTAGTTACGAAGCGTTATATTATATGTTGATATAAATAATTTTTGTGAGCGTGTAATTCTCAAAAGGTTTATTAGGTTTATTATTTAAAATGTATTGACTAGGTAGTGTGGTTATCAGCTTAACATCTGATAGCTCCTCCATCGGAGGACAACAAATGTTAAACTGATTTTTTTTTGGAAATGGGCGGAGTGTTTTAGGGGCGGCTTGCTCCTTCTCTGCCACGGGTTGACCCGGTATTGCAGTACCGCCGGGATTTCGGCCTTGAATAAATACAAGAAAAAATATACTAATACATTTAGCTTTGCTGGGAAGAGCCATAAATTTTTATATGAATACATGTAGACGAAAATGGAATTTTGTTTTTTTTTTTGAAATTTGCATTGTAGGACATTTCTAATTATTTATTGAAAACGGTTTTTTGGTTTAGATACTGAAAGTCAGTTTAAGTGAATCGGTATAAACATTTCGTACATTAATTTTTGTGAGAGTGTAATTCTCAAAAGGTTTATTAGAAAATCTATTGAAGTAGGTAGTGTGGTATCTGTTCCTATCAGCTTAACATCTGATAGATCTTCCATCGGAGGACAACAAATGTTAAACTAATTTTTGGAAATGGGCGGAGTGTTTTAGGGGCTTGCTCTGCCTCTGCCACGGGTTGACCCGGTATTGCAGTACCGCCGGGATTTCAGCCTTGAATAAATACAAGAAAAAATATACTAATACATTTAGCTTTGGTGGGAAGAGCCATAAATTTTTATATGAATACATGTAGACGAAAATGGATTTTTTTTTTTGTTTTAAATTTGCATTGTAGGACATTTCTGATTATTTATTGAAAACAGTTTTTTGGTTTAGATACTGAAAGTCAGTTTAAGTGAATCGGTATAAATATTTCGTACATTAATTTTTGTGAGCGTGTAATTCTCAAAAGGTTTATTAGAAAATCTATTGAAGTAGGTAGTGTGGTATCTGTTCCTATCAGCTTAACATCTGATAGATCCTCCATCGGAGGACAACAAATGTTAAACTAATTTTTGGAAATGGGCGGAGTGTTTTAGGGGCTTGCTCTGCCTCTGCCACGGGTTGACCCGGTATTGCAGTACCGCCGGGATTTCGGCCTTGAATAAATACAAGAAAAAATATACTAATACATTTAGCTTTGGTGGGAAGAGCCATAAATTTTTATATGAATACATGTAGACGAAAATGGAATTTTTTTTTTTTTGGAAATTTGCATTGTAGGACATTTCTGATTATTTATTGAAAACAGTTTTTTGGTTTAGATACTGAAAGTCAGTTTAAGTGAATCGGTATAAACATTTCGTACATTAATTTTTGTGAGAGTGTAATTCTCAAAAGGTTTATTAGAAAATCTATTGAAGTAGGTAGTGTGGTATCTGTTCCTATCAGCTTAACATCTGATAGATCCTCCATCGGAGGACAACAAATGTTAAACTGATTTTTGGAAATGGGCGGAGTGTTTTAGGGGCTTGCTCTCCACCTCTGCCACGGGTTGGCCCGGTATTGCAGTACCGCCGGGATTTCAGCCTTGAATAAATACAAGAAGAAATATACTAATACATTTAGCTTTGGTGGGAAGAGACATAAATTTTTATATGAATACAAGTAGACGAAAATGGAAGAAATTTGTAAGTCTGTTTCTTCGGTCCGTTTGGGTATTTTTTTTGACAACATCGAAACCAAAGCATTTGTATCATATTTTATCTATCATAAGCCACTCGTATCATTTGTTGAAATTGAAAACATTGAGGATGAATAAAATAAAATGAAGAAAATAAAATATGAACTTTAGAGCAATATTATAATGAACCTATAATTATCCCGCTCCTAATGCTGCTTTCGTCTTATTCTCTCTCAGTTTGTCTTACGGAAGGTTTCACTTCTATCCCGTCTAACCGTTAGACTGGTATTTTTTTTTTTTCGTTTTCTATTTAATGTCTTCCCTTTTGTAAAATGGTTTATACTATAACAGAAACCATAAAACTTCTGAGGTCCCGGTGGTCTAGGGCTCAAAAATTGAGGGTATTTTCAGTATTTTTTTTACAATAAAAAAAATAAAAAACGATATTTAAATTTCTCAGGCTTTCTATCTAACTTCTTTCACATACAAAAATGAGAAAATAAATATTTTTTTTTTTAATTTTAACAATTTGGAAAATGACGCTGAAGTTGACCCTCCCGAAAAATTGTACCTGGACGGCGTTTAGCATTGTCCATTATGTTTATCTAAAACACAACAGCCAAAAAAATTATTAATCAGTATGATTGTAGCTGTGTCCCGAGCTAGAATAAAAAAAAAATTAAAAATTTTACAAAATTGTGCGGTTTTGAATTTCGCACTCTAAAAATCGGGTTTTTTCAGTTTTTTAATAAAAAAAAACGAAATAATTGAAATAATAATATGATTCTAGTACGGGCGATAGCCACTGATGTGGTGAACAACACATATTAAAATTTCAGGTGATTCGATTGAACAGAGTGTTTTTTGTTTTTGAAAGCACCAGACCGAAAAAAGTCGTTTCGAGATAAATGAGTTTAAACTTTGTGGTACAGGAGCGCGCAGACCGCACCCTATCTAGTTAATGGGCAGTAGAAGCTATAATATTGGGAATTTCCGCATGAAAATTCCAGAGTATATTCTTAAGATAAAGAATAACAGGTGTTACAGATGAATGGATTGCGCTATCGAGAGATGATTCACAATTTTTTATGGCCGGAATTGGATGGCATTGATCTGGACAACGTTTATTTTCAACAAGACGGTGCTACGTGCCACACAAAGACCAAAACCATTGATCTTTTCAGGGAAAAGTTTCCGGATCATGTTATCTCTCGAAGAGGTGATCACAATTGGCCACCGAGTTCTTGTGATTTAACACCTTGTGACTTTTTTCGTTGAGAACACGTGAAAGAGAAGGTTTACGCCAACAACCCAGGGTCGATTCAAGACATCACAGATGAATTTGTGAGGCTATCAAGAACAAGGGGCAGCCACTTTGCAATTCGGTTATGGAAAATTTCATGGAAAGAATATTATCCTGTAAGCGTCCACTATTAACGGCATACCTTCCTCTCTATAAAGAAATAAACATCCGATCATTTATGTTAAAAAATAGCATTTTTCTTTGAATATCAAAATGACACCTCTGTTTGGAAAACCCTATCTACACTTTCGAAATATTGAAAAAACAAAAAAATGATTTTTGAAATTTCTAGACCACCAAGTTCCCTTAGATCGCGTCGATATTTGATAATTTTCCTGTGTTTGTTTTTTAAAAAACATTTCATAAAAAACAACACCATGCACAAAAAAAGTATGAAAAATGAACGCAAATTTTGAGCCACCTAAAACTGCCACAACTATGGATTGTCTGTTTGTCAAGTCATTATAAATCTTCCGATAGGCTGATTAATTTTGTGCTATCTTGTATAATTTAATAGACTATAAAGCTGCAAGCTCAGAATTTATCTAAAAATTTTGATTAAAAAGTTTGTAAGTGTGATGGAAAATTGTGGTTTTCTAAAAGTTTTAAACGTTTATATTCTTGTATACGCTATATTATATTAAAAAAAAAGAACAACATATATATGTCGATTTGTGTGGAGGCAAAAAAGTCGCCCATTGTTCTGTGAAAATCGTTTTCTAGGGATCAAAATAAGAAACTTTGCCGAAGGAACCATACCTCTAAAACCCCCCAATTTGGGTCGAACTTTTTAGTTTCTTTTCTATAACTCACTTAAATTAATTTTTTCATTTACATATGTTCTGCCTAAATAAATTTCTTAAGAGAAAAAAATAGATATTATTATAAATAAATAATAAATATTATTATAAATAAATAAAAATAAAGAAAAAACATAGCCATTTAGCTGATTTTTTCATGTAAAGGCCAAAAATGGTGATATTTTTAAATTTGGGGACATCAGAATTCGTTTTAGAGGTATGGTTCCTTTGGCAAAGTTTCTTATTTTGATCCCTAGAATACGATTTTCACAGAGCAATGAGCAATTTATATACATTGCATAAATATATATATATATATATATATAAGTTAGCGCATTGCACACTTGCAAAGCTAAAACAGAGATTTGATGATTCCCTTGAATCACTCCCACGCTACTGGCTGTTTGTAATTAGATCGCACAGCTTACTCCTACGCCTGCCCGTCTTTTGGATTTTGCAAATAAACAATCACTTCCACGTTACTGGCCGTTGGTAATTAGATCGCACAGCTTACTCCACAAATCTTACAGCGGTCAAGCTGATCATCAATTTACGTACGTGACTTTTGGCAGCTTGAGGAATGCAGCTGAGAATACATACAAACAAAGCTGCCGGCGCAACTACACCAACACAAACTCAATAGCTACACCGCAAGTAGGGATTTAGGGTAGATTGTAAGATTATAGTTTTTAGTTGAGATTGGAGTTTAATAAAGAACGGCAAGAAGTAGAAAAGTGGCGCCCAACGTGGGGCAACCCAACTAGCAGGACAACCCAACTAGCAGGACAGGACAACTGAACCCAACTAGCAGAAATGATTGCAATACGTGAAATAATAATACTGTAAGTAATTGTTCGGTTTTGATCCAGTGCAATTAAAGAAAAATTATATAAAGTTTTTTGTAAAGCGAAATACCTTCGGCTCCTTCTTACCTTTTTTTTTTTAAAAAAAAAAGCAAAACAAAATTGATCCAGTGCAATTAAAGAAAAGTTATATAAAGTTTTTGTAAAGCGAAATACCTTCGGCTCTTTCTTACCTTTTTTTTTAAAAAAAAAAAAAAAGCAAAACAAAATTAACATGAGTGTAACTAGGGAGCAGGTAATAGAAATTTTAAGACAACAAAATGACCAAAACAAAAGAGAATGGAATGTCCAGTTAGATGAAGTAATGAAAACTCTTCGGCGCTTAGAGCCGCCATCCGCGGAGAGTTACATTCCCGTGGAAATAAATCCAACTGTGGTCGGGGGCAACACAAATATGGATTTAATAAAATCTATACAAGAATTTAAGGGGGATACTGCTTCTTATCCGGCCTGGCGTTCCGCAGCAGAATTCGCCATTGGCTACTACAAAGAGGGTTCAGAGCAATATTATGTTGCCATGGGGATATTTAGAAACAAGATAGTAGGCCCCGCAAATGCAACGCTCGCTTCCTTCTCAACTGTTTTAAATTTTAAAGCTATAATAGCTAGATTGGACAAAGCATACGCGGACAAAAGACCGCTACATGTTTTGGAAACAGAGCTCAGCGTTCTGAGGCAGGGAAGTTTGTCAATCTGCCAATATTATGATACGGTAGACAAGCAATTAACACTCATAACAAATAAAAATATAATGACTCATTCAAACAATACGCAGCTTGCCGCCGCGCTCAATGATAGTGCTAGAGAAAACGCATTAAGAGTTTTTATTTCTGGCCTAAAGCGGCCGTTATGCGACATTCTATTTTCTGCCAATCCTAAAGATTTGCCTTCTGCACTGGCTACTGCCCAGGAGTTAGCGAACAACCGCATGCGTTATGATTTCGCCAGAACATTTGCGGTTAACAACGTAGCAACTACCACTAGCCCAAAATACCACAATAACTATCCTGGCAATCCCCAAATGCTCAAGGACACCCCTACTCCAATGGATGTAGACCGCGGATCCTCCGCATTCCGACGTACAAAACAGTCCAACCAGAGTTATAGAAAGGGAAATGCCGTGGGAGGGCACCCCAAAAGGGATGCTAATCAATACGTGAATAAACGGGAGCACAGAAGGGGAGATTCAGTAAATTCACGGAAGCCGAAAGTGCAACGGACCAACCATTTGGAGACAACCCCAGAGGCGGATCCACAAAAGAAAATTACTGTGGACCGTGACAGTGATTCGGATGTCGAGATCGCTTCCAATTTCGCGATGGAAGACGAGGTTAATTTTTTAGTATAAGGTCGCTCCTACCTTACATTACCAAGAAGGCGTCGGAGGGGCAGGAGCTTAGGTTACTGATTGATACAGGAACTTCAAAAAACTATATCAAAAATTTGAGCTTCCTAAAGGGAATTATCCCTGTGGAGAGACAGTTTACGGTCAAAACTATAAACGGATGTAATCTCATAGAAAAAAAATGTAAGGTTTTCGTTTTGGGGAAAGTCTCAACTTTCTTCATTCTTCCTAATATAAAGGGCTTCGATGGTATAGTGGGATACGATTTCCTTAAGGAGATTGAATCTAAAATTGATACGACATCCGGATACTTATATTACGAGGGTGGTAAGGAAAAATTAAATAACGTCAAATGTGAGCAAGTTAACTCCATATATTTGGACAAGGACTCGGTCCCAGCTCTTGTGAAAAACGAGTTTGACTCTATGATTAAAAAGAATTTTAAGGCCTTTGCCGAACCTAACCGCGCTTTGCCATTTAATACTAAGGTCAAAGCTAAAATTCGTACCACTTCCTCGGAACCAATTTACACCCGATCTTATCCATACCCGGTTTCGGCGGCAGGATTCATTAATAAGGAAATAGAAATACTGTTGAAAGAAGGAATTATCCGAAAATCTAATTCGGCGTATAACTCTCCGGTCCATGTAGTGAATAAAAAAGGCCTGGATGAATATGGTAAACAAAAGCTCCGCATGGTAATCGACTTTCGAAAATTAAACGAAAAAACGATTGCGGATAAATATCCTATACCAGATATTTCTACCATATTGGCAAACCTGGGCAGTTCCAGATTTTTTACTACTTTAGATCTAAAGTCTGGATTCCACCAGATAATCCTTGAGGAGAAGGACCGCGAAAAAACAGCCTTCAGCATTAACAATGGCAAATACGAATTTAATAGATTGCCATTCGGGTTAAAAAATGCGCCCAGCTATTGATGACGTCTTGAGAGACGACATTGGCCAAAGTTGCCAAGTTTATATGGATGATATAATCATCTTTTCAAGGGACGAAAAGTCTCATATTCAACATGTCGATAAGGTACTGGGGAAGTTGGAAAGGGCCGGTATGCGAGTTTCAGCAGAAAAGACTAAATTCTTTAAAGATAAGGTTGAGTTTCTTGGCTTTATTGTCTCTCGAAGGGGGATAAAAACATGTCCAAATAAGGTCAAGGACATAATCGACTATAGGAAGCCGGAAACACTTCGAGCATTACGCTCTTTCTTGGGTCTGTCAGGCTATTATAGAAGGTTTATAAGGGATTATGCGTCTATCGTCAAACCATTAACAAAGTATCTTCGGGGGGAGAATGGCCATGTGTCATCCCACAAGTCCAAACACACTAAAATAGTCCTTGATGACGAGGCCATTCAAGCATTTAAAAGGGTAAAAAGCATTTTGGCATCGGAAGATGTTTTGCTGTTTTATCCGGATTATGACAAAACATTCGAACTAACAACAGACGCTTCCTCTAGTGCTTTAGGCGCAGTCCTCTCCCAGAATGGTCGGCCCATTACTATGATTTCAAGAACATTATCAAAAACAGAAGAGAATTATGCAACCAACGAGCGTGAGCTCTTGGCTATAGTGTGGGCCCTTAAAAACCTTCGACATTACTTATACGGTATTAAAGACATCGTAATATTCACAGACCACCAGCCTTTAACTTTCGCTATTTCGAACAAAAATCCTAATACAAAAATGAAGCGATGGCGTGCGTTCATAGAAGAATTTTCGCCTAAATTTGTTTATAAACCCGGCAGAGACAACGTCGTAGCAGACGCTCTGTCCCGTCAGTTTTTGAATAATATGACTGATACAGATGCTACAGCACATAGCGAGTCATCGCTCTCAAACACAATTAAAACTATCCAGTATCCAGTAAACCAATTCAAAAGACAATTCATTTTGACGAAGGGGGATCATTATCACCAAAGTACAAAAATAATTTTTCAGAAAAAAATTCGTTATACTATAAATTACGACACAATAGTAAATTTGTTGCATAATCTTAAGAAACTCGTAAACCCTAGCGTTACAAACGCTCTTTGTTGCGATCTTCCGACACTATCAGAGATCCAGGGACCTCTTGTCGAAGCATTCCCGGGGGTTAAATTTATTCATACAGAAAAATTTGTAATCGATCTAACGAATCCGAACGATCAACAGGAAGCAATAGCAACGGAGCATGCCCGTGCCCATCGATCTCTGTCCGAGAATTTTAAGCAAATTCTATCAGAATACTACTTTCCCGACATGAGGAAAATGCTCAGGTCAGCTGTATCAAATTGCAAGATCTGTCTGGAAAATAAATACCAAAGAAAACCACCAAATCCGGAAATTGGGAAAACTCCAATCCCAGAGCACCCAGGAGAAATTCTCCACTTAGACATTTTAATTACTGGAAAGCAGCTATTCTTAACTGCTGTTGATAGGTTTTCAAAGTTTGCAATTGTTAAACCTGTTATTTCAAGATGTACCATTGATATAAAAGAAGCTTTATTAGAGGTATTAGGTATGTTCCAAAACACTAAAACAATTGTCACAGATAACGAAAGAGCGTTTACTTCAAATTTAATTAGAAACATGCTACGCGATCATTTCTCCATAGAACAGTTTTTCGTACCCACCTTACATAGCGAAAGCAACGGACAGGTCGAAAAGTTTCATTCAACCCTTTTGGAAATAGCCAGATGCGTGAAGGCACAGCAGCAGATAAGCGAGGTTAAAGATCTGATTTTGCTTGCTGCTTACAAGTACAACAGAACAATTCACTCGGTTGTAGATTCGAAACCAATCGAAATTTTGCAGAACTGCCCAGCGGAGAAATTTGGGGAAATTAGAGATAAATTAATAAGAGCCCAGAATTTAGTATTGAATAGATTGAATGAGAAAAGAATAACCAAAACATATCAGCCTGGTGAAAGGGTGTTTCTTCGACGAAATAAGCGATTGGGAAATAAATTTGAGAAGGTGTTCGTGGAAAAAATAGTAGAAAGAGATTTAGGTACAACAGTACAGATAGAAGGTAGGAAAATTCATAAAAGTAATTTACGATAAAATCAATTTCAGATTGCCGCTTGCCCTAGTCTTCGTCACTAGAGCCAATTTAATTGACTACACCTCCTCACAAGTTATCACCATCCCTCGGGGAAATGTGGCTATTTATAATGAATTCATTTACCTCGTGCACGCCACCAACCTAACAGATTATCGCCAGATAGCTTACGAAAGCCGATGGTTCACATCAAAATCAAAAAATCAGGTAGTGAACGAAAATATTTTGAAACAACAAGGTGAGGAAATACTACACATAATTCGCACTTTGGAAATAACTAAGAGAATTGCAAGGTCAATAGATTTTCTGGGGTCCGCCCTGAAATTTATAGCCGGTACCCGGACCACGAAGATTTTGAACTGCTCTTGACAAAGGAAAGCATGCTAATAGAAAACAACAATAGGCAGATTAGAATTAACTCCGATTTACAAAATAGAATTAACGAAATTACCAACCTAATCAATACACTTCGCGGAAATCAAACGGATTGGATATTAAAAGACGAGGAAACATTGCTCTGTGAAAATTTGGTAAGAAGAAATAACCATATAATCAGCCAACTAAACAGACTAGCACTCTCCATTGTGTTGGCAAAAAGTAATATCATAAATCCACTTATTTTGGATGACGAAGAGATGGATCAAGCGTTCAATTCCGAACAATTACCCTTTAGTTTAAGTAATTTACTTTTAGTATCTAAGGTAAAAATTTTGCAAAGTTCTGATGTTATTTACTATATTCTTAAGGTTCCTAAGGTTACAAATTTCTGTCAATTCCTAAAAATCTATCCTGTAGTCCATAATAATAGTATCGTAAAGCTAGAGACCACGCTTGCGGCAAAATGTAGCGATACGTTTCAACCATTCGAGAACTGCAATGACACTTTGGTAGCTAAAGTGTGCAAACCGGCTCACTCAGATTGCTTGGGTCAGATGCTAAATAATAACACAGCTAATTGTTCATCAGAATCGGCATATCACATACCATCAGTTCAAAAAATAGAAGAGGGCATCATTATTCTTAACAACGTGCAACCAACGACAATATTTGATCAACGAAAATTGGAAATAAGGGGAACGTATCTGCTTCTTTTTCGTGACTCTATCACCATAAATGATACAACTTACGTGGCAAAAAGAGAACCGACTTATATCCAACCACATCCTCCAAAAACCGTATCCATTAATTACTTGGAACACCATACGAGTTTGTCCCTACCATATTTGCACCAAATTTATATCGACAACATCTCTCGCATTCACGAATTGAAGGAGGGTATATCTGTTCATCGTAATTTGTTCTGGACAATTTTTTCTTTTCCTCCATTATTATTGATCGCAATAGCAATTTTTTTCATCCACCGCAGAAACAAATTAGCAAGTAATAAAGTAAAAACTCAGAGGGCAGTAGAGGAAATTTTGGCACGAGTCGAGGACGGCTCGTCTTAAGAGGGGGAGAAGTTAGCGCATTGCACACTTGCAAAGCTAAAACAGAGATTTGATGATTCCCTTGAATCACTCCCACGCTACTGGCTGTTTGTAATTAGATCGCACAGCTTACTCCACAAATCTTACAGCGGTCAAGCTGATCATCAATTTACGTACGTGACTTTTGGCAGCTTGAGGAATGCAGCTGAGAATACATACAAACAAAGCTGCCGGCGCAACTACACCAACACAAACTCAATAGCTACACCGCAAGTAGGGATTTAGGGTAGATTGTAAGATTATAGTTTTTAGTTGAGATTGGAGTTTAATAAAGAACGGCAAGAAGTAGAAAAGTTATATATATATATGTATGTATGTACGTATATAATAAATCAATAGTCAAAACTTAACAGTATGTTGTGCTGCTATTATTGTGAACACAGGTGTATGTATACCCATGCAAAAATGTATGTGTATATGTCAGTCTATGCGAGTACTTAGAAAGTTATTTTCATTGCACTGATCGCTTCCTTAACTCTATTAAGCGCTTTTCATTTAATTATTGTGCGATTTTTTCGCCTTCTTGTATACTTTTCCGACAGCTACGATAAACTGCTATTGAGTACCACACAGCGAAAAATCTATAAACTCATAAGACTGCGTTCGCACAAGGCAAGTTTTGCAGTGGCATCTCGTAATGTCTTTGTCAAGAGAGCGAACGCGCGTTGGGGAATACGCTTTGTCTTCTAGTTTTCTCAATGCTCTTGCTGCATGTAGACAGAACACAAACAAGCAATTGTAAGTAAAAGGGCTTTCATAATGGGTTCGTTGCGGCAACGCATTTTACTGGCATGATGTGTAACAAAGAAAGACAAATATTGCCACATATAAATAAAAAGGAAAACAGATGTTCCGTCGCAAAAACAAATTTTACACTTCGTTTGTATAAACTGCTTTTTTTTTGTTTTGAAATATATTATAAAATTAAGCGAAAAAAGAGTTTTAATATAATGGATTGTAACTGTAACGGTACGTGCGACCATAACTTCGTGTTCGGGACGTACATATATTCCTTTTTCAGCACAACTTGGTCAATTTTAGCATTTTCTCTCCACTTTCAAGCTTTTATTGAAAAGTTAAATGTGCATTTGAATTGACTCATTTAATTTGAATTCCATTTATTTTCTGCTTTAATTTGATATACAAAAAAACCACATCGGTAAAAATTTTCACGATATGAAATTGATCTTCTGTCAACACTTGTCATTTTCGCCTCACTTTCTGTTCGGCAAAAATAGAAATTTGTCATTTCAATGGAGTTACCATGTGTGATCACGACGGACAGTAGCATAAGAGAGTTTGGAAAGTTGCGCCAACCAAAGTTGGCCTGTATGAACGCGATCTAAATGAACGTGTTCATTGTTCTATGAACACTATTTTTAGCATCTTAAGCATAGTGCGGCACAGAGCATTTCCCCGAGAAATAGATGTCAAAATTCATATAAAATTCTTGAGAAGATTTAAGTATTATTCAAAATTTGTTGATTCTTATAGAAGTTGTGAAATTGCAAATCTCGCTTTTACTCCTTTTGAGGTTAAGCAAGGATATTGGATATATAATACTTCTCTAAACACTTCTTAACATATTAAACCTCTTTATAAATTTCGAAATGTCTTCGAATTTATTGAGTACGCACTAACGCCATAGAGGTGTATATATAGTAAATACCAATAAAAAATACCAGGTAATACTGAATAAACCATAGGGACCTTTTTGAAAAACGAAATTTAGTATTGTATTATCTCTAAATGTGCATTTTAGTCCTGTTATATCCAAAACTAGGCAACATTACATTTGTGAGAGAGTTAAATCTCGCTCGAAGGAAAAGAATAAGAAAAAACTAAAAAAAAATTTAAATAAAGCGCACACATCTCACACACAAATAAAGCAGGCCACAGACAGGACACAAATCGAAGCAATCGTTTCGCCACACACGTGTGGATTGTTGGACAACTTAACTACCACGTTGTTCCTTGCAGAGTAAACACGAAATGCGGAAAACAATTATTGCCATGCCTGGTGTTTATTTGCGCGTGAAAATAAGAGAGGAGAGGAAAACGAAAAAAAGTCGAGCGCAGCACTGGTTTAAAAGGCCAGATAAGTATTCGGTACACGGTCGATAGCGTGATCAGATGATAACAAAAAGGTAAGCTAAATAGAAATGAGTGAATTATTCAACTAATTTTTACGGCGGCCGCCGTAGCCGAATAGGTTGGAATTCAGAGAAAACGTAGATTCGAATCTGGGTGAAACACCAAAACGAAGAAACACATTTTTCTAATAGCGGTCGCCCCTCGGTAGCAATGGCAAGCCTCCGAGTGTACTTCTGCCATGAAAAAGCTCTTCATAAAAAATATCTGCCATTCGGAGTCGTCTTAAAATTGTTGGTCCCTCCATTTGTGGAACAACATCTATACGCACGCCACAAATAGTAGGAGGAACCCGGCCAAACACCCAAAAAGGGTGTATGTGCCAATTGTATGTATATATAGAAAAATGTCAGGAAGAAAGAATTAAAATTCTGAGGCTAGAGAACAAAATCAAGTTACGAAAATAGTAATCTGGTCACTCTTATCACTAATTTGGCTTGTGTGACGTCACGAAAATCAGCTGACATTGTCAAATTTGCTAAGAGTAAAACAGCGGGGCCATGGTAGGCGTCATCCCATTATGCTCTCCATCGTCGGCTCATTCTTTTACAAAAACCATATACATAATTTAATTCCCCGATTCGAGCTTAAAAAAAATTTAAAATTTTCATCGAAGTTCGATTCTTTTTAATCAAGATTTTCACGTAAATTTCTCATACGAGTTTAATAGCCTATTGAATTTCGAAACCAACAAACTGCTAATTTCAAATTTCTTAAAGAAGGCTTTGATTTTTCAATATTTTTTATCTGACAATGTTGGATGTTTTCTTCAATGTAAAAAAAATGTGAAGTATTCGGTTTTGTTGAATTTTTTGAGCTTGTACAAAGTTGAAAATTGGATAACAAATAACTAAAATATTAAAAAAAGAAAACACAAAAAAAAAAATCGGCGGTTATAAGAAGATTAAAAAGATGTATTTCATAGCGCCGAAAACCTCTGAACATAAGGCTTAAATGCAATGGCGGACTTTATCAGCTTTATTCTTGTGGCCGGCCCGGTCTAGTGCATTTGCTACTACGGAATCCAACGAAAAATGTACATACAACATGAGAAGAGATACTCAAGAGCATTAAATGCAGTACTTATACACATACATATGTACATACATAGTGGTCCCAAAAAACAGCAAAATGAATCGTAGTCGACTTCGAAATACATCCATCCTTGCAGCGATCATATACGGGCAATATATTAACAGTCAAGCTACAAGAGTAAAAATAGATCGGAGATATGGGCTGCGAAAGGCTTCGTTGCCTACCAACTGAATTTGGCACGTACCTAAATATGTTTGAGTGCACACACAACGGCAATTTAATATGGTGTTAAATTAAATAGCCCGCAAGAAAAACCATTGGTTTCTAGCAAAAGCCTTGAATCCAAAAGATAAGAAATACATACAAACACAGTTTTTCGAGAAGGTGCTTTTAAAAGAAGTAAAGCCATTTAATATTTTATTAAATAAATGAACTTTTGGTTATATAATTTTTTGTGGCACATGGCATTAGGAGTTACATGACTTATCAAATAGTACGTTATAGTCTGTTAAATAAAAAATTAAACAAAAATCTGTTTTAATTTTATATTTATGTACAAAGCCATACTTATGTACGTCGACTTCTTCTCAACGTGTACAAAAATAATCTCTAATATATCAGTTGCTAATCAACTGCTTCACGATTTTCCGGCAGGGTGTTCAATGGCGCTATACATGCTGCAAATATTCAAGTGCATATGTGGCAGTGTGATTGTCATCGTCACAAGAACTATGGCAGATGCAGCAAAAAGTAGTCACATTTAGTACGTGCTGCTCGTTTCCGAGCTAACTTTCCTCATTAGTGCGTAGTTTATTTAATGTAGCCAAGCGTGACAAAGAGTTAAACAGCAAATATATAAACTCAAATTATTAAAATTAATTAGCGACGACATAGCTGGAGCGGCTAACCAACTACCAAAGAGATGTTAGGGTAAACACTGCGGTCTTTCTTCAGAAATTGAAAAGCAATTTGGTTCGCAATTAAAGCAATTTGATTTCTTCCATAAAAAAAGGGACAGTTTTTGTCGTCTTCGAACTGCTGATAGTTTTTATTAGCAGCTTTTTCATGGCAAAAATGCACTCGGAGGCTTGCTCTTGCATGTCGAAGAGCAAATGTTATTAGAAACAATTATTATAATTATAATTGTCTACCCTTGATATTTAAGGTCGATAATGCGTTAGCGGCCGCCTTTCGAAACTTTAGGCATACAAAATCGAGTGGACGAAACAATTATTTCTACTAATGGTCACCACAAAAAGGGGGTTGAACTCGTCCAAATACCCAATAGAGGTGGCGCAAAATTAATTCCAAATTAATATAACTTTGTTTTTGAAGAAATTTTTATCTAAAGAACAGTTTCGGGTGATGTTAAACTTTATTTTGAGTTTTACGCGCTCCATGGTTTGTCTGTTTGTATACTGCAGCTGTCAAGTTCGCATGTGTCAAATAAGATGTCACTTTAAATATGTCACAGAAAATATGTAGAAAAGCAATTAAATGAATGCAGTCTAAAAAAATAAAGAATAATTTTATCCTGTGGCAGGAATATCGCAAATCCGCTTTCTTGAGAGCTTAAAAAAGGTTACGGTGTTAATATTAATATACAAATAAGTACAGATACGCCAACGAAGGCATTAAAATTGCACGTCAGTAACGAAAGTGCAGTAAGCAGAGCAAGTAAGAAAGTGCTAAAATCGATCCGAACTGAGTTTTGGGTTAGTTGTATTTTTTATATACAAACTAATTTATAGACCAATGACAGGTGCATCAGAATAACGTACGGAGATCCAGTCTGAATATATAAAAAGTGGGTGTGGTTTTTATCCGATTTCAACAATATTTATATTTGATTTAAATGAGGTGAGGAGGGACAATGTGAGTACCAAATCAAGGCGAGTTTTATAAGGTCGTTTTTGAGATGGATTTGCACAATCCATTTTTTTCAAGTCTTACCTCCGGTTTATTTCTTAGCTTCAAAATTTGAATAATTTGGCTTAATTTCTAACAGGGTTATGACCTTTATTGCATTTTTTAAAACTAACGATTTCGCCTATTTTCAATATCCACTTGGCTTAGACCAAGAATAACATATTTACCAAGTTTCATCGATATAGTTTAATTTTGCTCAAATTATGGTGTGAAGCGGTGGACGGATAGACGGACGGCGGACGGACGTACTGAAATGGCAAAGAGGATTTCCCCCCCCTAATTCTGAGAATTTGTGTATAGATATACTACATAAATTTCGGTCCAGACTGTAAAGTGGTTGTGATAGAATTTTTCATGTATGCTATTAAAACTTTTAGTGACGCCGACCCTGGTGGAACACAACAGCCTCCTTTTTATTCAATTATGGTCACAGCTGGCTGATGCTCCGCTTCAAATTGCGTCAGTGATTGAGTGTATATTCTCGAATTGAGAAGTTAGGGGGAGCATCTCGTAAGGATTAATTCCCATCCAATTACCAGACACGCAGCAAAACCGTTTTCACCGTTAATTCGGGCTTGGCAATAGTTTCAGCTAGCTCAACGTCATTTGACTACGATCATTTCGGTACAATTGTGACGTATTTTTAATCCGACTCAAAACTGTCTAGTATAATTAACAATACGTTTTATTTACTCGCTCTGTTATTCTCGCAAATTTTCCTCTTTATTATTGCTGCCATTGTAATAATGCGAATAAAAACTTATTGAGATAGTAGCTCTATAGAATTTTAATAGAAATAATTTGCAATAGCGAAAATTAAATATACTGATGCAGTGACTCTTTTTTCTATTCTAGCTGAAGCAATTATCTTCATTGAACTACATAATTTAACAATGCTGTGAATGTGTGGCAATAAGATTGACCGCGCACAGCCAAAGCTCAATACGCGAAGTGCAACCATTTCTTCCACACCGTTTCTGTCAATATTTTGCCGTCAGATGTTGAGTTCATGTGCACTACTGCTTGTCGGGATTCCAAGCGTTCACCTCCCTTTCTGACAAAGACGCAAAAACCGCCAAACACCACAAAACGCCTGCTCTGTGAAGCCGTCTGAAATATCAATTGACAGTATCTAGTAATGAACACCAATTATCCTTGGTATCTACGTATGTGTATTTCGATTGATTATCTTCGTACTGAAAACTCCCATTATGTTGCAATCGGACATTAATACGATAGTTCGTTTGTGAACTCTTTTTAACTCGCCGTCCGTCGCCTTATGTTTTATTACCTCGTTATTACGTTTTATGACCCCAAATTTAAATTGACTGCATTTAAAATATTTTACATTTTATTATTACCTTTTTTTAACAAAAATTGTATCTATTTTGTGTATCAAAACACAGTCAGTTATTTAACAAAATACATTTATTCACATTTAGAGAGTTAATAATTTATATAAAATCTTTGATTGCTTTAGTCAACTATATAAAAAGTTCAGAGGCGACGAAGTTTTAGAACTAGAGCGGTATTGAAAACCATTTTTACTCTACGCATTTCACGCAAGTTGTTTGGCAGTGACATGGACAAATAGTTTCTTTGCAATGGACTTATGTTTTGGAATATTTTCTGTCTCAGCTCCGAGGACAGAATTCACATCTACGCTTTTTTCATTCTGATTCTGGGAAATTTTCTTATTCGTAAGCGCATTGTGTAAAACGTTGATTGAGAAACCACAATTGTCGAGGCAATGTTTTAATCGTGTTTTAACAAAGCAGATGAGTTTCAATTAGGGAAAATGGTAAAGACCTAATGAAATCCCTGCGTTTTATACTCTGCTCCAAATGCAAAGTGTCAAATAAATATTATATGGGCATAGCAAAAAATAAACAAAGTGGCAACCTGGGGCAAGAGCGGGTTATTGAATAGATAGAGATTTCAGTCTATCGCCAATGTCAGCACCACTTTTAGTAAGATTGTAAAATCCAATAATTTCTGGAACTTTTTCATACGATGATGAGTTTACAGCATTGCTGTTATGGAAAATTTAGAATAGCAGCTGGAAACTTTCATTGCCACTTTCTATGGAAAAAAATATAAAATACCTTCAATTATTTATCATTCTTCACACCATTGCCACCATCAATTGGTTCGTCATTGTTTTCCTTTTCTAACCAACGCAAAATGCGAGCTACAGTAGTAGGCTGAGCGTGGGGCGAAAAAATACTCTATAAAATTTAAAAGGACTGTCTACTATAATAGGGACGCAATAATTGTGCGAAACCACACAGAATATGTTAAACATAGCATCACGTGAAACTATAGGCTGGGCCGTAAGTTAATTCATAGAAGAAGACGGTATTCTTTTCGTCCCCCGCTACCGATGGCGGGGTTATTATTAAGAAATGTTTTCACATTACTTTCACCAAAATGCTTTTCAATCGTCCTATGGTATTGTGTATTCAATTTTATTTGACTTCAATTTGTTGATGAATTCAAAGATCTTGGTCTAATCTTTTACTCCCATTTTTCATTTAATGGGCACAATAATTTTGTTATATCTACTCGTACTCACTATTAGGTTTGCCCAGCGTAATATCTCTAAGTTCGTGGACCTTTACACTCTCGAACTACTGTTCACTTCGCTTGTTCGCTCTATGCAAAATTTAACTGAAGGCCTTTGGCACCCTTTTGCAATTGAGAGAATTGAACGTGCTCAGAAAAATGCTCAAATCCTATCCCTTCTTATAATTCCCACTTGATTTTAACTAATTTAAAGTGAGAGTGTAGAGAAGAGATACTCTTACTGTCTTCTGTTTTTATTGTAATAAAAGGAGAACTTGGTTTTTGATCTCTGCTACGGGGCATTCACTTGCAAATCCCTTATAAACCTCTACATAGGATTTACTCATTTCATCTTAAATTGCTTAACACGAATTATGCGCGTAATGCTTCAATCTCGAGATCTCGAATGACTAGACTTTTCAGTGTCAAAGAACGCATTTTGTGAATTTTCAATACTTTTTTTTTGTTTCATTTGTTTAATTATGTTTAACAATTTAAGCACAAGTTATAATAGGTCTGTAAAAACTATTATTATGTTTTAGACTTGAAATAAACGCAAGAAAAAACTGAAAGGTCTCAACTTACTGAATTACTCAGTATGCTACAAGAGTTGGAGGTGAGCTAGAGGTGTGTTGGTACTCAAAGACGAAAATCCATACAAATGATAACTAACACAAATATGAACTCGCAGTTCAGAGTGACGATAAATTGTGCGTGGAAGTTTTGTGCACAGCTTAAAATAGTAACAAAAAGATGCATAATGGAATTCAGGAAATAAAAAAGAAATATTTTTATAAGAACACGCGATTATTTGTATTAAAACAACTTTTGCTACATTCATACTGTTATTTGCTATTTTTAGTTGGCACCACTGCAATATGTTTTTGTAAGTATGTGTATGTGTTAATAGCATCAGAATTGTTGGCGTAAAGTTGCAGAGCAAAGAAAATTAAATGTGAAAAGTGTTAAATGAATGAACTTCCGTGAACGTGGCGTCAGCGGCAGCAGCAGTTGCGTGAGTAGTTGTGGTATTGGCCGTACTCATTACCAACTTCTGGTACGAAAATAGCCAATACATTCATAGCATACCAACACACTTATACAAATATATCAAAATATAAGACTAGCATTTTTAAAATAGCAATACAAGTACCTACAACAGCAAAAACAACACAGTTGGCTAAAATTGTAGTTTCAGTAGCGGAACACAAAAAAAAAAAAAAAACAAAGACTTTCAACTCTAAAAAGCTTATTATTCCATACATCATCATCACGATCAGCATCCTTAGCAACAACTTTATTACCTTCAACACTATATTTAAACTCTTTAATTATCAACGACAACAAGAGCTACAGCTCTCACCACAGTTTTTGCGCATTAAGAATAGCAATGCTTAGAAGCTCATTACTTTGTGCATTCCGCAATTGAGTTAGCGCCAACTACTATGATATTTTAATGATGCACCTACATGATGCAACTATGTTCCAGCGAATATGAGACACATAAATAATTGTGTGTTTAGTTTGAATTATATGGTAGGTTCATGAGCTCAACTGCGAAATTCCAAAGTAAAAAAAAATTAAGTTGCACAGAGGGGACTGGTAGACTAAAACTTGATCTTAACTTCCTATAGTATAAGTGTCAGCCTCAACACGAGCAGTGCGTCTTAGTTCTGTCTCTTAGAAACGAAAATCAAATAGATTTAGAGATGAAAGAAGGTAATATGAAGTATGTAGGGTATATCTTGTCACCAAGCAAACACTTAGACAACGCAATGTTGACGGTTATAATTTATGAGTATTGAAGTAGTGCATTAAATTGGGAACTAGTATTAGCACCGCTAACAAGTGCTGAGTTGAAATACATATCTCTCATCATTTCCGCCTTATTGTATGACACAGAAGCTTAAGAGGGGAAGTCCATGTAAAATTTTCGAAAAATCGACTTTTTGTTTTTTCGATAATTCAAAAGTACAGTATCTTAAGTATATACTGTGAAATTTTCATGCGGAAATTCGCAATATTATAGCTTCTGCAGCCCATTAATTATGTAGAGAGAGGTCCGCGCGCTCCTGTACCTCAAACTTCAAACTCATTTATCTCGAAACTGCATTTTTAAAAACTGCTCGTGTTGTAACTCAAAAAGTTATCTACCGATTTGTTTGAAATTTGGTGAGGCCTTTTTGTATGTTACTACCGGAAGGATGAACCAAAAACTTTAGACATTTCGAGTTGATAAATTACTTTTTGGGGGTTCAAAATGTCAACAAAATAGCCTTAAATTCTGACTTTTTTTCAAAAGTTCATTTTACAATTAATTGTATACTTTTTTTTAATTTTAAGGGTTCATCCTTTCCGTTAATATTTCATAAAAAGAAATCACTTTTATTTTTTTGTTTCAGATCGATAGATTAAGAGTGATAAAGGGAGCAGTTTGGGACCTCGCGCCGTAGGCAGCCGACAAGAAATAATGCTGAGCCGCCATTTTGAAAAAAAAATAAAAAAAAATTTTTTTTTGTACTCTTAAAAGGTTAAATAAAGTTGTGTTAAAGTTTCTAATTAATATAAGTATTTTATCACCTTTAAAAATATGTTTAAAAAATTACCGATTTTGAGGCTTCTACATAGACTTCCCCCCTTAAATACTTAGCTTATAAAATACTATTTAACTCCTTTTGCTATGACAAGATTTCTTTTCCATTCGAGAATTGCGTCCCTTCTGCGTCTAACATGTAAGAACTACTTCATAAATAAAGTAAATATATTTATCTGACCTGGAAGATTCTTGTAATCATAGACTAAAAAAATAAATTAAATTAAATGAAAAATTTAAATATTTAAAGAATATGGCAGATGATGTCAGAATCAGCAGAATTCAAAAGCATTCACTTCGCTACCTGCAGGCAGGTATTCGGTTGCAGAGATTTACCACGTCAGAAATGTACCCATAACTATCTTTTCTGAAAACGGAACTAAATGGGGAACTAACTCTGGCAACGCAGTGGATACGACAACATTCAACCTTGTACAAAACTGCTAAAATTATGCTAAATAGTAGAAGTACGAAAATACAAACTTTATCACTCTTTAGAAAAAAACTGCATACTAAACAATATTAAAACACTGTCTCACTTTACACCACGCAGCCAAAGTGACATTAGTCCAGACCGTGTAACACATGCAAGGAAGCAAATGCTAGGGGTACTTTGGAACACCTACTTTTCCACTTCCCTGCTCTTTGTAGGACTCGACGAATGTGCCTAGCATCAAAATATTTTTCATCTTGGATGGATATTGCTGACAAAAGGGCTGAACGACTTTTTAAAACTCACGAAGTCGTGCATAAAGAATTACATAAACTAATAATTCGACTCCAGATACATGGCACTGGACTCTAGAGGTCTAAGTGAGATCTTTTTACAGATCAGCCAGCTACCTCCCTACCTGAGGCTGGAGCTGAGAAACAAATAGGCCTCTTTTATGTCTGAAACAAAAACTGTTTCTCCACTTGGTGCTTCTTATTACCGTCAACATAAAAGTCTAACTGAGCATAACTCTACTAAAAGCTATCTGTCCTGCCATCCGTAAGAGTAGTTTTTTTTCCTATTGGGTCATCAAGTATCCAGCCGCATCGCGCACTAGAAAGGTGTTTGCGTGTGAGTAATGCAGCTACCTAACTGCGGTTGCGGGTGTTATTTACACAGCGTAATTAGTGGCAACTGACCAAAGCAATAATACTTTTAACACAAACTGACAGTGAATGTAATAGCAGCGAAAAAAAGGATTTAACTTTGTGCTTAGTTGGAGATTCCTCGTATTTCTTTTCTTTTTGTTTTTCTTTGAAATATTACCTTTTTTTTTAATTATATACACTTTTTTACCTCATAATACTTTAATGTGGTACCTTTTCAGTGAAGTTTTTTATATATTTAATCCGATGCTATTCGCTGAATTTCCTTAATAATTATCACCTTGATCGCATTTTTTTTTTGCGTTCTCCTTTATTTATATTGGAAAAACAAAGCCCAGTACCTCTCGACAGCATTCACATATCTACTCATGTACGTAGAAGTATGCATGTATGTATAGTATATTTGAAGTGGGCGGTATAAAATCTTGAGTAGTATGGGCGGAATTTAACCCTAATATTCCCAACAAGAGTCTGTTAGTCACATGATATTTCTGCGTAGTTATGCAACTTATTGCTACCAGTATTAATGACCTTTTTCCAAGGATTCTGAGCAGTTCAATAAAAAAATAATAAAGAGGAAATCATTTTCCTACATTTTTAATAAGTCAAAACAAAAAATATATAACACAACCCACCAACGTGTGTCTCAGAGACACCTGCATTCTAGTAAGTTTGAGTTTTCCGCATAACAACGATATATTATAATTTAGATATTGCAAAAAGTTATATGTGTAGTCAGACACTAATATGAAAACTGTAGAAGAATTAGGTCAAGAATTATCTGGAAAATTTACTGATAAGACTAGCACCGAGTGGTTACCAGTAACAAAGGATCAGAATAGTTTACTTGCCTGAAATTTAATTTGGTTCCCTTTGCGAAAAAATATCTTAAAACCGGGCAAACAAATCGAGGGGGTCGTAGATTCGATTGAGTTTTATTTAAATGGAGATATTTTATCAGCAAGAATTTACCGATCTCTACCCTCAAACCACATTCAACTCAGTTGGAGAACAACTAGCCAAATAGAAAACGAGGTATTATATTTATATAAATATAGATATATATTTGGTTGTGTGCGTCTTGATATTATTTCACAAATGGGCCCCATACAGTTTCAAGCCGACTCGGAACGGCAGATATTTTTATGAGGACGTTTTTTAATGGCAGAAATACCATCGGAGGTTTTGCCATTGCCTGCCGAGGGGCGACTACTATTAGAAAAATGTTTTTCTTAATTTTGGTGTTTCACGGAGATTCGAAACTACATTCTCTCTAAATTTCGAATGGTAGTAACGCGTCAACCCATTCGGCTACGGCGGCTACCGTCTTGTATAGGACTTCCTATTTTAACTTTGACAAATGAAAAAGCAAAAAAAAGTATCATATGTAGTAGTTGAATTTTGGTGTTCACGATATGTTCACGGTTTGGTAGGCTTACGATAGCAAAACGATAAATCTGTTTAATAAATAAAGGGTGTTTTTTTAAAGGTTAGGTTTTCAAGATGAAATAAAACGTATATAGTTTAATGTTATGGCCAAGAATTTAGCTTTATTATAAAGATAAGGGTTTGCCATTATGTTTTAAAAATGATTTCGGGCAAGTGGCCGCCGCGGCTGGCTCGAATAAATTCCAGCCGAGAGGCCCAATTTTCGACCACTTTTTGCAGCAATTGGGGCCGTATGTCAGCAATAACGCGCCGAATATTCTCTTCCAAGACGTCAATCGTCTCGGGCTTATCTGCGTAGACAAGCGACTTCACATAGCCCCACAAGAAATAGTCCAGCGGTGTTATATCGCACGATCTTGGAGGCCACGCCACAGGTCCACGGCGCGAGATAATGCGCTCACCAAAAGTTTCCTTCAATAAATCGATTGTTGCGTTGGCTGTATGGCATGTAGCGCCGTCTTGTTGGAACCAAAGGTCGTCCACATCAACATCGTCCAATTCAGGCACGAAAAAGTCATTAATCATGGCTCTATAGCGCTCTCCATTGACTGTAACATTATGGCCGGCTTCATTTTTAAAGAAATATGGACCAATAATTCCCTCTGCCCATAGAGCACACCAAACAGTGACTTGGATGTAACGGCGTCTCAGCAATGGCTTGTGGATTATGTTCACTCCAAATGCGACAATTTTACTTATTGACATACCCATTCAACCAAAAGTGAGCTTCATCGCTGAACAAAATTTTCTTGTGATGCGTCGCGCGAACCGAACCATTATTTTCGTAATAAATTTGCACGATTTGCAAACGTTGTTCAGGTGTAAGTCTATTTATTATGAAATGGCAAACCAAACTGAGCATAAATCAAGTGACAGCTGTCAAAAAGACCATGTACGAAAAAAGTAGTGCCAACTTGAAAACCTAACCTCTAAAAAAAACAAGTACCCTAGAGAAAAATAAACGCTATGATGCTTCATCACTCCTCCAAAATAGGAAAAGGCAACTTGCAACAAGTACGTTTCATTTTACCTCAAAAATATGGCTTTGATAGCAAAAAATAGTAACAAATCAAGCTAAAGACGGCATTGATAGCTTGGAACAGTTTGCGTAAGTTTAATTTACCACAGCAAATCAAACAGTTAACATTTCAGCATATCTTTAAAAAAACACACAAGCTTTTCTTATGTGAAATTGCTGAAGGAAATTGCTTATGGGAAATTGTTTCTCAAAGATATGTCAATATCAATACTCAAAAGTTAAATAACAGCACCCTTTAGTTCGCTAGATTCAACAAGTTCTACGGGATGAAACTACCCCTGCCTCATCTACTATTGCTTAAGCACCAAACACAAAGACAAACGCTGCTACTCATGCGATCCTCAATTGAGTCGCATAATCAAACGACCCGGTAAAAAATTTAATAATTTAAATGTTTGCTTTGCGAAGAGTGTAATTAATAAATAATAAATTAGATAACTCGATATTTTCTCATTTCTATTATCATATTTTGCTTTTCATATACGAGTTTCTTCAAGACACGTATTGATAGCCGTTGTAACATTTTTCTGTTGGCAAGATGAGAGTTAAAGACATTCAAAAAATATTCGACTTAATTGCGTATAACTCAGACCATAAAGTTGTTATTGCCAGAAAGCAACCAGTTTAAAAGAAATTTGTTTGTATTGGAGAATTGTGTTTGGAAAATTAAAATTTAATTGGGATTTTCAATGTACAGATATTTCAATATTTTTTTGAGATTTTTTACTAGGAAAAATTTAGTCCAGATGGAAACTTATGTACCCGCGCATATTTCAGTAAAATTTAATTTGGGCTCTCTTGAGGTGAGTTGTTTAAAATAAAAATAAAAAAAACTCTTAGGCAATTAGAGTTATATAGCTCGTAACATCAGAGGAATGGGCGCACATTTAGTCTCAACATATAAAAAGTTCAAGTGGCTTTTTCCGATCTCAGTAACATTTTTTGCGGATCTAAATGAGGTAGGCAGCTATACGTAAATTTAGTTTGAGCAAGTTTTATTAAGTCATTATCGAGATATATTTACTTACCTAAAAGTAGGCGCATTTTCAAAGTACTATTAATTTCACATTTCTAGTTTTTGGTTCACCCGCTGTTACAAATGGAAGTAATTTTGAATAATTTATATCACATTTATAGGATAAATGCCTGCGCACGTAAGAAGACCCACTTGAACAAGAAATCAAAATTCGTCCAATGTGATACCATGGATGAAAATGCCATACAGGGGAAAAAAACATGGGGGAAAAAAAACCAAATAGGTGGAAAAAGGAAGAATTAGAGAATGACGACCAACAGTGACTAATTACGATTGTATTAACCGCTTCAAACTACTGATAAAATTCACCCTGGCTGAGCTGGCGTGAGGCCCATCTTTCCATCTATCAGATTTATAACGTGATAGATTTTTGTATTTCTTGTCCGAAAATTAACGCTATAACATAGGCAGATGAGGTATTGTCCGATTTTGCTAATTTTCAACACGAGCCGACCGTGGGAAAAGAATTACATGTGTAGCAAGTTTCATTGGAATAAACTTACAAAAGGATGGACACACATGACTAAATTGGCTCTCCTCAGCATTGTGAGCATATTCTCGTATATGTTTATATCTATACCCATTGCTTTATGGTGATACCGAAAATATATGCAAGCCAAAAATAACATTTACAGACCGAAAACCTTGCAACCGGGCTAAAGTATTTAATTACCACTTTGAATAGCAACAACGGTAATGCTAGTGTTACCATCGCATTCAACTCATCGTAGGCGGCAACACAATTAGCTGAGTGGAAAATTTGCTGCAGTAAAGCCTGCAGCAACGCGACAGTCATTCAAGTTGGGAGACCGTACGCTGTACACAAATACATACAAATAGAGTAGTGCGCTACCTTCAGCCGCAGTAGGATTTTCGAGTATTAGAGTGGACGGCCAAATGGATTAGGCAGCAGCTTTGTCGCTTTCGGCAAGTTGAAAGTTACTATGCTTAACAGATAGTGTGTCTGTATAGTTAATAAGTAGCTGCGACTTTATACGAGTATACGTACATTATAGTTTCCACATTATTCCCTCTATGACCATACATAGTGACGCTAAACGCTTCGCATTATAGTCAGAGGTTGTGGTGCCCTATAATGTCCAGTTTCAACAACATAAGGAAGAAGTAGAATCAGCAAGCGGTAGCGAGTTGGTTAATGAGATGAAGTGTATAAATTATGTGCTTGTGTTTTTTTAAGACAAACGATGATGTGAATGTCGTAAGATGCAACTGTTCTTAAATTGTTCGATACATACAAATATGAGCTAAAATTCAAATCGCAACAAGGTTACCAAGCCGAATTAGTAGAATGCAACGGAAGGAGTAGCAGATCTGTCAGAGCACCTGGAGTCTCCTATAGGATGTGTACTAATGTTCTCTGAAAACCATATTCATAGTGAGGCGTATATAGTCCCTAATGAGGACAACAAACAATTATAAATCCCATCAGCAGTTTTCTGTTGGAAACGAAGCTACCTCCTAGGCACATTTGAAGTTACATTCAATATTTTTTCAATTTACTCCTGTACCAAAAAATCTGCTGTGTATAAATTAACAAATTATTTAAGTGCATAATGGCCCTCACGGGCCACAAACTTGGTGATGACAGGTTTCCCCTGTTATCTCCTACAATCAGCAAAACGATAAAAAGCTCAACCAAAAAACCTTTCCGTAGAGTTCCCATAAATCCCATTAACAAAAAAATACGATCCTAAATTTGTCTAAATCTTAAGTCTAAATTTCGGCCCATCAATCGAGTGCTAAAATTTATAACTCTCATTGTCTATTTTCTTTGTCCTAGTTTGTTTGATTTCAAAAGGCAGGCAGCAGAAATTTATTTTTAATAAAATGTGCGCCGGTCACAGAAGTTCGGACCGCATTCAATTAAGCTCTACATAACTTGTTGTCCTGTTAAATCATCTATTTTGAATTTTAAATTAATTTAAATGAAATAGAAAGAAATAAGTGTAGTGAAGAAGCAACGTTCACAATTTAAAGTATGTATAGGCGCGTGCATATGGAACTTTCTACACACAATGGCATAATTACTTATACAATAATCTAAAACCGCAAAAGCAACAGCAATACCTAGACAACACACATATAGAGTAAATAAAAAAAATTTTTTTTGCTGTTCATAAACAAACTGGAATTTCGAAACAAAATTTCCATAATAGCAAATTTAAGTAAAAACGTGTAAAATGGCACAGGAGCCCTGAAAAATAAAAGGGGAAAAGTTCGCAAGTGCCATGGCACACCACAGCTGGGCGGAAGCGGAAATGTAAACTTTTGCATACATTTGCAAGCATTAAATTTTCACGAAGCTGAATGAATTAAAACAACAAAAGTATTTTTGAAATTTAAAAAAACCCATACAGCCACAAACACATTTGGAAGAGTATACGCATACATATAATATACACAATATATAATACATACATATACCTGCATATATATACTCATGTTAACAAGCATGTGTTCGCTTCTTTGCATATGTTTGAGTGCCCGCAGAGGCAAAGCTCTCACCAAAGTATCCACTTGGAAATGTGCAAACAAACACGCAGTCACGTCGCGCAAATAGGTAAATAAGCAAACGCAGCAATAACAACATCATTCTTGACAATCTTAGAATGTCAGGCTGTTCTCTACTTCATCGGCATGACACGGGTAAACAACTTCCTACTTCGCAGGTTCGTAGGTATGGAAGCATTGGCACTTGACGGCTAAGTGTGGAAGTGGCTTGTGCGTGCAAAATCATAATTACAATTTTGTTTTTGCTCTGCATTCATATTATATTTACACTTCACACTTAACACCTATACTTGCACTATGCAGTATTATAAGTAAGTGTTTTTGTTTCCGCCTATTTTTAGTTAATTTGCCATTCTCGCTTGAATATTTAACAAGGCAGCCTTGTTGGAGAAGCAGGCGGTAGACTTAATATTTTTTATATGAAATAGACACACCACCCTCACATAAACTTAATATTTCCACAATTTATAAGAGTCTGTTCAAATAGCGATTTGTCGCCAGCTCTAAACCAATTTCACTCCGTAAAGTAAACTTTTCCTTTGAGGCAGTGTTGGTTTTGCTGTCGCTTGTTTTACTCAACGAATTAATTTTATGTACTTTTACTTTTTCGCACAAATTAAGACAGTACTTACGAATTCATACGACGAAAGAGTAATGAGCAACACAATAACAAATCAGAAATAACAATCTGAGAGCATTTCTTGTCTTGCTGTTTTAACACACAGTGAACCATTTCTCGGAAAAAAAGTCGCTTTGTTTTCAAAATTTTAATAGCAATATTTAATAATTAAGTGCAAAACAAGTTTCAAATTTGTTATTTATAAAATTAGCATATATATAAATTTGGCGTAAACAAATAAATAATAATTTTGAATGCAGAGTCGTAGTAAACTTTTCACAGTTTATAGCAAAAGTAATGTACTTCAATCGAGTTGAGTAAATTTAGTATTGTTGCAGTTTGAAAATTAATTATATGAATTTTTAATACTTTTCGGCTTATAGGCACTCCTCTTTTATAGGTTTATCGAATCTACATCCAAAAAACCTTTCGGGAAATCGGATAATTCCTCCGATATGTAGTAGCGCGTTTTACAATTTGTAGATATGGGCGGTCGCCGTAGACGAATGAATTGGTGCCTGTCTCGCATTCGGTAGTGATTCGAAACCAGCAAACGGCAAAGGCAAATATCCGAGTGTATTTCTGCCACGAAAAAGTTCCTCATAAATCCACATCAAGACGCACACCACAAATATATGGAGAAAATGGTGCCAATACCCAGCAAAGGGTTGAGCTTACACCAATTATATATATAGTATATACATATATAATATATTAAATATATATAAATATGTTATATAGATATATACAGGGTGAACGATATGAAGTGCTACCTATTCAAAACACCATAACTTTTTTGTGTGAAATTAGTTTTCGTTGATTTCAAAGACAAAATTGTTCAAAAATGATTACAATTTTAACATATATTCACTTAAGCTTGATATGTTCACCTTTTGCTTTGACTATAGCCTTCAAACGGTCAAAAAATTAGTTGTATGCTGCACGAATGTGATCTTGAGGTATTTTGGCCCATTCTCATATAACCGTTTTTTTCAGGGCATTCATACTGGCATATTTTTTAGTCCTCACCTTGCTCTCCAAAATGGACCAGATGGAATGCATCTGGCGAATTCGAAAGCCATGTGTGGGTGATATGAAGTGTGGAGCATGATTTTTTAACCATTCTTGGTTCACACGAGCTTTATGAGACGGTGCCGAGTCCTGTTGGAGCGTCCTTGGTCTACGACCGACTTGTTTGGGTCTCCACGGCTCTAAAGCAGCTTCTAAAACATTTTCCCGATAATAAGTCGAATTCACTTCAACAACAGGCTCGATAAAAACTTTTGGAGAGTGCCCATCAGTGGTCACTGCGGCCCAAACAATTACTGGCGATGAGAAACTGTTTCGAGTGGCCATACGTAGGCTCAAATTCTCGTATGAGCGTACGGCCAAGTAAACACGATCGTTTTGAGTGTTTATGAACTGCTGAATTGGGAAATTTTTTTCATCAGGGAACACAATGTTAGGAAATTCGGCACGTCCGTGCAAGCGCAACAACTCCTTCACTCTTTCGCAGCGAACTTTTTTTTGCTGGTGTGAAAGATAGTGTGCTTTTTGGAACTTGTAAGCCTTGACCTTGAGCTCATTCTTCAATATGCGTCGAATGCTGTCTTGCGATATTTTCAGCCCTTTGGCCATTTTTCTTCCACTTCGACGTGGATTTCGTTGAAGTCAAGCCTTTGCTTTTTTTGGTCCACCTCTATAGCGTTTTGCAATGCTACCAGCATCATTGTAAGATTTTATAGTGCAATACACAAACATTTTATTCACTTTGAGGTGATTGAGCTCACGAACAATGGCTGGTTGTGATTTTCCAGCCAAATATAACGCAATCACATCATTCCATCTCAGACAAAAAAAAAACAACAAAACTGAGACTCAAATGCTTTTGATGGCTTATAAACAATATAATGAACTGTCATTAGAACAATTTTGACGTTGATGTCAAGAGTTGTTTTACAGATACAAGCAGTGTGAAGTTGGTAACACTTCATATCGTTCACCCTGTAGATTGCGAATATTGTGTAATGGTTTGCAATACACAAAGACATCTGCTCGATGGGTTCCACGTATGAGAGCTAAAAAGAAACTAAAGTAATTTCTCAAATTTTTTAAAGAAAATTCGAAAATAGACAGTATAGCAACTTTAATATGATCAGAATAAGTCACGAAGATTGGTTTTTTTAAATATGACCCAGAAAATAAATATCAGTCCGTGATACGGAGCCCGAATATAGCAAATCCATCTGTGAGAGCCAGGCAGCAAATGCGAGCACCAAAAGTGTGGATTATTTCACCAGAGACTAACTGATAAATTATATACTGAAAAGTGCCAACACCAAAAGTGTTCAAAAATTTTCTTGACCTCGACAATGTGCCAGTTCACACTGCTGAAATGATAGGTAACTTTATTGGGGTTTTTGACTTTAAATAAATTCGTCTATCGCCATATTCTTCGGATCTACTGCCGTGTAACTTCTGACTATTTCCAAAAATTTAGAAAAATTTAATTTAATGCTGAGCTTAACAAACTACAAAAGTACGATTATGAAGTCTATTTCAAACATTGAATCTACACATTCAAAAATGTATTGTATTAATGGTGATTTTATGGAGAGGATAGAAACTAATAAAGATTAAAAATAAAAAATAAGAACATTACAATTTTTTTCAATTCAATTTACCGAATTTTTATTGGCCAATATATGCGAGTGGTTAAGAATTAAAGCGGCCAACCATTTAGGTTGGACACATTCCCACGTGAAATTGTATTATATACATACATACTTAATTAGAAGGAACACTGCTAGCCAAACATACCATATCGCCATTGTGATATAACACGAAAGGATAATAGCTCTAAATTGAGTTGGTAATGAGAAATTAGTTGCTGTTCTAAGTTACAGTAATCTGCTAGTTGGCTGAAATGTAGGCAAAGAGCCCTCAGGCACTAGCGCAGATGCAAATATTATATGCCACGAATGTGGTGCATACTATACATATGTAACATTTATTATAACAAGCCATACAATGTGTGGTAGTACAAACGATATGGTGAGCAACGACGGTCGCTGCAATATTAATAACATAAATATGGAGAGTTGAAGATAAGCTACAGAAACTGGCATTAGGCAGCAACGAAAGTGAGATGAGTGTTTCTATGCAACGTACTGCACCAAAAATGTTTGAAAAGAAGATTAAGTTTAAAAACTAGTTTTCCTCATTGAGACGTCATAAATGAAACCAAATATATCCTATAAAAAAATGTATAACAATTGGAGCGAGCACTTCTATTAGGTATTTGACCGAGCTCCTCCTCCTATTTGTGGTATGCGTATTGATCTTTACAAATGGAGGGACCTATGTACCTCAATATTTGCTTTGTCGCGCACAGATTCTTCTTTTTTTCTTTTCTTCTGATACCGCCAGCTGAGACCGCATCGCATACTTTCAGGCCGAGGATTCTCATTATTCTAATGAATAAGTTCGTGCGGTTTTTTTCGAAATTTGAATTTCGGATCATTCCCATGGCTTTTAAACGTTTGGAAATGGTTGATTGATCAACTCCCAAAGTTTTTGCAACCTCTTCTTGCGTTTGAGCCGGATCTTGATCGAGCAATTCCTCCAATTCGGTATCCATGAACTTTGGCGGCGCGGCCAAAATCACCACTTTTAAAGCGTGCAAACCACTTCTGGCACGTTCGCTCAGCTAGAGCATGCTCACCATAAACTTCCACCAAGATACGATGACTTTCGGCTGCTTTTTTCTTCATATTAAAAAATTCCCCGCAAAAACACATTATTTGGCACGAAATTCGACATTTTCAAGTGTGGTAAAAATATTGTTGTTTACGCTTCAAATAAAAAACTTATACTGACGTTTGTGCCTTACGACAGTAGCTCTCCAATGAATGTTTGGAAATGTGGATCGATGGAATAATAATCAAGTTACGCCATCTGTTGTAAAACCGCACGAACTTATCCATAGACCTTAATTTAATATATTTTTTCTGATATTTAAAATATTATTTCTTTATTTAATTTTAGTCAAAACACACAAAAGTTCTTGCAGACTATTGACTTAGGGCTAATAAAAACCATTTATTAATTATAATAATAATCAAAATGAGTTAAAACTGAAATATAACTTCACTAAAACAATAATAAATAATAATAAAGAGAGAATTGATATTTTTATAATAATTAAAAAATCTAACAATACGGAATCTCAATAAATTCATTGGTGAATTAAATTTCGAACTCTCAAATTTTCATTAAATTCCATTTTCATTAAATAAGTGCATTGAAGTCGAAATGCGTTTGAACAGAAAAAAGGGTAACAGCTTTATAAAGTTCCCACTGGAATAAGAAAGCCAATGCGTTGCAAAAGAATAAATTAATCAAAGTAAAATAAAAAGAAAGCGGTAGAATCGATTTTCAACATTCAAACGACTTTAATTCAATTAATAATAAGGGTGAGCTATAGCAGGGAAATGGATCAGAAAACTTCAAAGATCTAAGGGCGAATTTGAGAAACATACTCATATTTTGTACACGTCCTATTCTTGTGAAAGCGAATTGGTGATAAGGTCTTCAAATAAATGAATCATATTACAACGTAGATCGAGCAAACGCGGTAAACAGTAATTTCATCGTGAAATGGTAAGTAAGTGGCTTGCAAACATTTTTTTTTTTTCATTAAAGAGATGCATTAATATGTACACTAAGGAGCAAGTTCATTAAGATCAACCCGAGGCTTAAGTACATATTCAGATTTGCTTATTGCGGCAACAAATTTCAAGTCGTTCGTATATAACAGATGTTTAGCTAATCTCAGAGAATAAGGTGGCTTGGACACGTGTTTAAAATGCCCAAGGAAAGAATAACTCGAAAGGCAGTTGCGTAATGCCAGGACAAAGAAGAGGACGTCCAAGAAAGAAATGGCTCGAAGGCGAGGAAGTGTGTCTTGAATACGGCCAGGTTGGAAATATTAGACCTATCTGTTACAAAACCATGCTAGTTAGAACAAATCATACTTTTCGTAGCAAAGTATAATTTTTCTTTAGAAAAGGCTACGAATAATTTGAAAGTATACACACCATTTTTATTGCCCTTTTTAACTTTTGGAGTAACTGTTGTCACTTTCCAATCATCAACGCAGATTTCGGCTGCAAGTGATTTATTGAATATAATTTTTAGCGGAGTTGTAATGATGGGATACTTCTTAACAAGGAATATCAAAATACTGTCCACATCAGTTTGGGATGAGGGCTTCAGAGGTAGAACTCCATGTGATGGATAGAGGGAAATAAATTAAATTTATAAGTAAAGAAGAAAATAAACCAGATTGGAGAACAGTATAAGAGTCACTCTTGTCACGTACAAAGTTTTATTGAAAAGCAGGGCAACTGAATTGGTCATCTCAAGAGGAGAGTACGCTTGGTAGAACAGCTTGGAGACGAACAGCAAATGGTAGATTCGTGCAGGTGTTGTTGGTTTTTATGGAGCGTCAAAACGATGTCGGACTTGACTTAATATTATTCTCAATACCAAGGTATATAATTAAGACAAAAAAATTTACTTAGAGAATTCAATTATTTCAAATATTTAATACAAAAATGATGGCTATTAATTTTTATGAACTTTTTGTAAAATGGACTATGAATAAGTTCGTGCGGTTTTTTTTCTAAATTTGAAACTTTATTGACGTAAAATGGTTACAAATTTAATATTCAAAGTATTGTCCATCGCTTACTACTACTTTTTCCCATCTTTCTGGCAATTCACGGATTCCCTTTGTGAAAAATTCGGTCGGTTTTGCCGCAATCCACGAATCGATCCATTTTTTGACTTCATCGTAATTACGGAAGTGCTGGTCAGCCAGGCCATGTTGCATCGATCGGAAGAGATAGTAATCGGATGGCGCAAGGTCTGGACTATACGGCGGGTGGGGTAGGACATCCCATTTGAGCGTTTCTAAGTATGTTTTGACCACTTGTGCAACATGTGGCCGAGCATTGTCATGTTGCAAAATAACTTTGTCGTGTCTATCGGCGTATTGCGGCCGTTTTTCTCGCAGTGCTCGGCTCAAACGCATCAATTGTCGTCGGTAGACATCCCCCGTAATCGTTTCATTCGGTTTCAGTAGCTCATAATACACAACACCCAGCTGGTCACACCAGATACACAGCATAACCTTCAGGCCATGAATATTCTGCGCCGACGTCGATGTTGAAGCATGGCCAGGGTATCCATACGTTGCCCGACGTTTTGGATTGTCGTAATGGACCCACTTTTCATCGCCAGTCACAATTCGATGCAAAAAACCCTTTCTTTTGTGCCGTTGAAGCAGTTGTTCGCATGCCATAAAACGGCGTTCAACTTCTCTTGGCTTCAATTCATACGGCACCCAATGGCCTACCTTTCGGATCATTCCCATGGCTTTTAAACGTTTGGAAATGGTTGATTGATCAACTCCCAAAGTTTTTGCAACCTCTTCTTGCGTTTGAGCCGGATCTTGATCGAGCAATTCCTCCAATTCGGTATCCATGAACTTTGGCGGCGCACCCTCGCGTTCTTCGTCTTCCAAGCCAAAATCACCACTTTTAAAGCGTGCAAACCACTTCTGGCACGTTCGCTCAGCTAGAGCATGCTCACCATAAACTTCCACCAAGATACGATGACTTTCGGCTGCTTTTTTCTTCATATTAAAAAATTCCCCGCAAAAACACATTATTTGGCACGAAATTCGACATTTTCAAGTGTGGTAAAAATATTGTTGTTTACGCTTCAAATAAAAAACTTATACTGACGTTTGTGCCTTACGACAGTAGCTCTCCAATGAATGTTTGGAAATGTGGATCGATGGAATAATAATCAAGTTACGCCATCTGTTGTAAAACCGCACGAACTTATTCATAGTCCATTAAAATAAAAAGAAAGCGGTAGAATCGATTTTCAACATTCAAACGACTTTAATTCAATTAATAATAAGGGTGAGCTATAGCAGGGAAATGGATCAGAAAACTTCAAAGATCTAAGGGCGAATTTAAGAAACATACTCATATTTTGTACACGTCCTATTCTTGTGAAAGCGAATTGGTGATAAGGTCTTCAAATAAATGAATCATATTACAACGTAGATCGAGCAAACGCGGTAAACAGTAATTTCATCGTGAAATGGTAAGTAAGTGGCTTGCAAACATTTTTTTTTTTTTCATTAAAGAGATGCATTAATATGTACACTAAGGAGCAAGTTCATTAAGATCAACCCGAGGCTTAAGTACATATTCAGATTTGCTTATTGCGGCAACAAATTTCAAGTCGTTCGTATATAACAGATGTTTAGCTAATCTCAGAGAATAAGGTGGCTTGGACACGTATTTAAAATGCCCAAGGAAAGAATAACTCGAAAGGCAGTTGCGTAATGCCAGGACAAAGAAGAGGACGTCCAAGAAAGAAATGGCTCGAAGGCGAGGAAATGTGTCTTGAATACGGCCAGGTTGGAAATATTAGACCTATCTGTTACAAAACCATGCTAGTTAGAAGAAATCATACTTTTCGTAGCAAAGTATAATTTTTCTTTAGAAAAGGCTACGAATAATTTGAAAGTATACACACCATTTTTATTACCCTTCTTAACTTTTGGAGTAACTGTTGTCACTTTCCAATCATCAACGCAGATTTCGGCTGCAAGTGATTTATTGAATATAATTTTTAGCGGAGTTGTAATGATGGGATACTTCTTAACAAGGAATATCAAAATACTGTCCACATCAGTTTGGGATGAGGGCTTCAGAGGTAGAACTCCATGTGATGGATAGAGGGAAATAAATTAAATTTATAAGTAAAGAAGAAAATAAACCAGATTGGAGAACAGTATAAGAGTCACTCTTGTCACGTACAAAGTTTTATTGAAAAGCAGGGCAACTGAATTGGTCATCTCAAGAGGAGAGTACGCTTGGTAGAACAGCTTGGAGACGAACAGCAAATGGTAGATTCGTGCAGGTGTTGTTGGTTTTTATGGAGCGTCAAAACGATGTCGGACTTGACTTAATATTATTCTCAATACCAAGGTATATAATTAAGACAAAAAAATTTACTTAGAGAATTCAATTATTTCAAATATTTAATACAAAAATGATGGCTATTAATTTTTATGAACTTTTTGTAAAATGTATTACGTAGATTAAGTGGTTTGTACACCATGGAAACTTATTATCTAATTATTTTCACTGTATATTAAATTATTCGCTTTACCAATTAGAAAATTTAGAATTGCTCATTATAAATTACTATCATTTTAACTATTATTTATTTTGCACATTTTTATGCACGTTTCTTCTCCACTTCCTCCTCCCATTCGCTCCTTTATGTTCAAGTGCGTAATTATCCTACTTTTTTATCATCCTTGACCGTGGAAAATTAAGCCATTTTCAGAATATTGCAACGCATGAAAAAGACTTTGACAGCCAAAAAATATCTTCATGCTCAACATCAAAAGTGCTTACTCACTTTTCACACTCATCTGTGCAGATGCCGCTGCAACCGCATAAAGTCATTTGGTGACACGTTGTTGTACTGAGACATTACAGCTAAATCTATCATACTTAGTCATGAAAACTCTAAACTCAAACATCGTGCATATACTCCACTTTCATACTAATGTGCATATGTACGCGTACATGCGTACAGTGCCTGACAAATGTATTCGGATTTTTTTTTTTTCAATTATGAAAATTAAGAAATTTCTTCGACTTATTACTTAATTTTTGCTCAAAAACTACTAATTCAGTCATTTTATTACATGAAGTTTTCATTATAACTAGCTTTAATTTTAATAAACAATTTTTTTTTTCAAGCGTAACATTTTTTTTCAATAGCGTAAATAAATAATGCATTAACTTAAAAAGTATGTGATCGTATTACACAAAAGTATTCGAAGAAACAATTCCAGACATACGTATGGTATTAGTGTCATGGTATCATTCTAATAATTTCTCTTAATCTATTCTTCTATTTCTATT
This sequence comes from Anastrepha obliqua, assembly GCF_027943255.1. Classification (NCBI taxonomy): domain Eukaryota; kingdom Metazoa; phylum Arthropoda; class Insecta; order Diptera; family Tephritidae; genus Anastrepha; species Anastrepha obliqua. The sequence continues at coordinate 61,454,066 of NC_072894.1, forward strand.
AAAAATAAATAATAGAAACAGTTTTTTTAACAGCGGTTGCCCCTCGGCCAGCAATGGCAAACCTCCCAGTGTATTTCTGTCATGAAAAAGCTCCTCATAAAACCATTTGCCGTCCGGAATCGGCTTTAAACTATAATTCCTCCCATTTGTGGAATAGCACCAAGATGCACACCACAAATTGGAGAAGAAGGTCGACCAAACATCTAACAGAAATGTACGCGCAAATTACTTAGTTTTTATTAAGAAAACCAACTTTCGCCTTCGCACAGATGATATCTCTGTCCATTCTTTGAGTATTGCTGCTTTAAGGCTGTCTCTTGACGTAATGTCGTATTTCCGATTGGCAATCTCCAAATCTGCCCCCAAATTTTTTATGGAATTTAGAACTGGCGACTGAGGTGGTGTTTTCAAATCATTCGAGATTTTATATAATATCCAATGCTTCGTATTGTGAGCTGTATGCTTTGGGTAATTATCTTGCAGACAGCTATATTAAGACCCCAAAGCTCAAACTTATTGGCGCTAACATTTAATCACTAAATATTGCGAAAACTCGTTGTAACAATAACCGCACTTTTTTGCGAATTCCAAACGCATTTTTCGGGTTTTGCACTTATAAGTGGCTTAAAGCGTGCCCGTTATACCCAGGATCTCTAAGCGTTCTTCGCACAGTTTCATCACTAATGTTTATTCTGCTAATCTCAGTGAACTTCATTTTAATTTCTGGGGCAGATGTGCGTAGCGCTCGCTTGATTTTTCTGATAATGACGGCTTTATCGCCGACCTTAAATTTTTCAGTGGTTCCTAATGCTGTACTAAGTTTAACGAATTCCTCTGCAAATTGCTGTGGGTGGCTCATTTTTATGGAATTCGATAACTCTTTTAATGTTTTTCGTCATTTCGTTAATTGAATACTATTCTTCATTCCTCCAAAGTAGCCTCTTTTGACTTTCTACCCATATTTCCAACACCTTCTCGTATTCTATTACGCATTAACTGAAAACTACGGCAACCAGCGAACTTTACTTAGAAAATGAATTTTAAATTCTACCAATAGCCACGCGCTTTTGTATGGGTAACGGTGCCTTTGCAAAACCTATTACAAATCAAAATTCCGAATACTTACATTTGTGATGTGACCTCAAGCCAATTCATATTTAAAGCGGGTTACTCTCATAAGTTTTTTTTTTTTGTGAGATACTGAATTATTTCTTTCAAGAGAGCAAAGTGTTTAAAGGTATTAAGAAACAAGTTTCTAAATGTGAATCCAAGATAGAATAATCCTTTTTTGGACTTTCTATATGAAAATTAGATTTCCGAATACTTTTGTAAGGCACTTAATGTATGTGCTATCACCATGCATACACACTATAGTGAAAAGCCAACTACTCAGCAAACATTCCAATTAATGAACCAAGTAGTATTTGATGCAAGAAGTCGTCATACTAGTTCGATAGTCATCAAACTGTACCACGTGCAAAATATACAATTAAAGATGCAACAAAACGCAACTTCCACAACGAAATTCGCAGTAGATAGCGGTTAACGGGTTAACAGCAGCTGATCTACTTGAAACAAAGTGATGCAAAAAGCAACTCTTACTCTTCATACCGGCGGAGAAAATATAAATGAATGTAAGTAAATTAACCGATGGTGTGCGATTTCATTCGATTAAATGTATTCTAAGTTTGACAGCGAGTACCCATCAGCTACTACAACTTTGTTTAGCACAGTATAATTCTGCAGCTCATTTCACATGTATTCTTACGCTCTTCCAATCAGACGTACTTCAGACGGCAAAAAAGTAAAATAAGCAGTGGCAGCGTTGACTTTTTCTTTTATCACCAACATGATTTCAATTTTGGAGTAATCAATGCGCTGTCATATAGCCATTACGTTAGCCAATCAGCTGATTCAGCAGGCGGCTAGTGCGTTAAATGGTTGTAATGCGTAAAAACACCCGTTGCTAGCTAAATAGAAATATACAAAAGGAACTGCATCAGCTGCAAAACAAGCTGCTAGTAAGGTAAGGTAGAACTATTAGATTTAACTGTTCGGTGGGTATTTACATAAATAAGCTTGCACATCAGGATACTTACGAAATTTGCTAGTTTGGTCCTGCAGAGAAAATTTGTTGAAGCTTAATTCCGGTAGTGCTAAATAATATGGAAGTGACGGGAAATCAATTTTACAAATAGAAAACAGAGGAAAATGGAGTTTACTAAAAAAACTACTAGGTAATATTCAATTATCGGCTCAAATGCTCATTTATACTTATTCAAAAAATAACAATAATAATGCAAGAAAATTCGAGTAGTGATGAAATATTAATTTGTTTATGAAACTCAAACTAGTCATTTCCAGTCAGCTCACTCAGAGTGCTCCAAATTATTTCCCAGCAGGGTGTCAGCTATTTTAATGCCGACAGCTTGGATTTATTAATTTCTTGTGTGATATGGTATACTTCTGCGACGACTGTGCAACCACAATACACTTGTGTGCATCAACATTTTCCGTACAATTAGTTCAAACGAGCATATATTAACACTTGTACGCCACACTTTCACATACATACGGTATGAGTATAATTTGTGAGGAAATCCCTCTAGATGGCAATATTGACTCGCAAATTGCGGGTATTCTCAGTGGATACGTTTGGCAGTTGAGGTATGAGTAAGTTTCAAGCGTTGTCTTCTATGCAAAAACTCTAGTCAAACAATAGGGTTGTGTTGAAAGAATGTTAGGCGCTGATACATCAAAAATTAAATTTAAATTCGAAATTCAATATCTCGATTTTGTTGACTTTGACAAATTCAGCCAACAGTATGAGAAATTTAGTAATGCAAATGTTGGTGGAAAAATTTCAAGAAACTTGTGCTGTGAAGGTTAGCAAATGGGCTGGCGGATGAAGAACTGGACGTTCTGCTGAGAATATTGCTGGTGTAGCGCAAAGTGTTGCTGAACAATCTTCAAAATCGATATCTCGACGTTCGCAAATAATTAGGCATCCATGAATCGACTGTATGGCGGATTTTACCTGGTGGGTATGTAAATGATGTAATTGTTTACATATAATTGTTAAGCGACGTATTTTGAATGAAAATAGAGAAACTTGAAGGAATCTAAATTTTTAAATTTTTTTGAAACCAACGGCTAGGTGCGTCTTTTGGAAGATCCTTTATTGCTGTTAAGTAGGTAATATAAAATATCTTAAAAACACAAGCATATATGATTGATCAATAAAAAATTTATAAAAACCTCCATAGTTAGATGCTGTCCGATTTTCACATCACCAGCTGCGATATCGCAATTTATATACACCAGTGTTCAAAATAATATGAGCGCGATGAATTATCACTTTTTTTCTTTTTTTTTAAATTTATTTGCTTGTGTATTTTAGAAAAACAAGGGCCCAAGTTGCCAGTGCTTATCTTAAGTGGATTAATTATTCATAATTAGTTCTCATGTTAATTAATAAAATAATTAAAGTCACTCTACTACAAAAAGCAAACAACTCAAAGATCCACACTTAGTACAGAATTCACAAAAGTTCAACAAATTGTAAAAGAAATACATTAAAGTCTCACGTCTTTAGAAAACTTCTGGGTTGCAGTTTTATAGGCAATTATTTCAGCGCTTGCTATTTTATAAAATTAACTGATATTTCACTTGTTGGCCCAGAGGATAGGTGTGCAAACACATAACTTCTGCACAAGTTGCCTAGATGAGGAAGATGAAGAGATGATCGCGCACCTTTTGTGCCACTGTCCTGCTCTCCAGACGTAAACTTACAATTTTGGATAGACAATTCTTTAGTGAATTGGAAGATTTTAGTTCTGTCGTAATCAAGAATCTTATAAAAATTTTGAAATGTACCCACTGGTTTTTGGAGAGATAAGGACAAGTTCTCAGAGTGGCATCTCAAAGGGATATGAGGCTGAATATCTCCCACAGTGGACAACCGCTTCAACCTAGTCTAACCTAACTTTCACTTTAGTAGTGGGCATGGTGGAATAGTAGGATATGTCGATGGAAAGATTATAAATATATATATATATATATTTTTGCTACATAATTTTCATAGCTTGCAAGATTGCTTTCTGCATGAATATCGATAACAGGTATTTACGCCGAGTAAGTTATTTTAAGGGATTAGGGGTAGTCAGTTTAAAAAAAAATAGAATTTTGTTTACATTTTCTTAGAGTATAATATCTTAGAAATATTGTGTGAACATTTTATATAAATCCGACATGTACTTTTGGAGTTATTCAACAATTAACAGAGGGCGCTCGGGCACTCCGGAGTGTTCGTAGCAACTGCAAGCAACCGACGTATGAAAGTTGCAGATAAGCGCGCTAACGATAACAATCGAGAAGGTAGAATGGTAGGTAGGCAACAGCAAATCGATATTTTGGAAGCTGCTATGACGGCTGAAGAACTATTATATGGCCCAGGAATAGATGACACAGTGTAAGTAATTAAATAATTCGTATAACTCTACATAAACCGATAACAAAACTTTAAATGCGTTTTCCTCAAAACTACGTTTTTTCAACTGGTGACTGCACACTGAAACATAAAAACCGCTTGGTAGGTTTCAATAAAAATTATACTGCTTTTGAAAAACATTAATTGAAGGATTTTTTTTTTCAAAAATATCGATTTTTTTTAACATTTAATTGTCGTTTTTTCTCGAAAATATGAAAAAAAAATTCCTGTGACGGCCTTGTTAATTTTGAAAAAATAGCTTCGATCAGGCGCAAGATTATCAATTAATAAAACTATTTTCTCTTGTCCGATTGATTTTAGATGAATCTCTAAGGACTTGTGATGATCACCTCAAGGGACTTCTGGAGAAATGGGCTACACACAAACAGCGATAACTTTTACAATTATTATTTTCTTGTTTTGAAATTTTGCTAAAGTCAAGTTGAAGCACGATGTATTAATGCTATTTTTTTTATTTTTGTAAAATAAATCAATTGACTGGCAAAAATTCTTATTGAGAATCATCATTTTTTCGGGTCTCTGACTACCCATAACCCCCTTAACTAATTTTTTTTATTTGCCATATCCTCGACTTAACTGTTTTTTGTGGTATCTCGGCATCGCTAGCATGTCGGTAACCCAATCTAAATAATGAAAACTTGCATAACTCCGTCTAAGCCGATTTTTTGTTTTCATCTCTTATTATTATAATTCTTTTAAGTATTTATTTCCATTCCTTTCACATTTCTTCCGCCTATGTTAGACATTCTTGTAAACAGCACTCACTTTTCCAAGGGATGTATCTGATTTCTCTTGTTAGTTTGTATGGAATTTTACGTCTCAAATGTCTTATGAAAGTGCGCTAGTAAAATTTACATAAGTAAACTGCAAATATGCCAACTTGAAGGGAGCAAATACGCTGTTTGCAAGCATGAATATATATGAATATGTGAGTGAGTGTGGGCACATCGACAGCCAGCACAATAGAGCCATAAAGCTTACTTAGTTTTCTCGTTAAGCCCACACACATACATCCATATATCTTACATAACCTTCTGAAGTTTAACTTAAGTCGCTTGTCTCCTGGAAAAAAAATGTTGTTTGGCATGAATTTTGTTTTTGTATGTTAGCACACGTTTGTGTTTGCACATAAGTATAAATATACCTGAGATTCCATTACCACTACCAAAGCCACTAACAAGCAACTCACAACCGAGCGAGGTTGCACTTCTGCATACAAACACATACATTCAGGTACATATATGTAAAAATGCATATGTATTCAAAAATATGTACATGCAAATATGCATGAGAAAATCGTTGGGTAGCTAGCAAAAGTTTCTAGTCTTATTTCACCATCCACTTACCAACACAATATCCAGCCTTGCATTTCACCGTCCACCTTACTTGCTGGTTCTATTTGTATTGGCGCCTGCAGAGCTTACGAGTTAGCCAGAATGTAGTATGCTTTTGGTTTTAACACGAAAGTTTCCGCTTCCAACTAAAACTTGAGTGGCGGTTCACTATGGCTGCTGGTTGCTTTGTATATTTTGCTTTTCATGTTTTCCTCTACGCTCGTAGCGCTACACTCGAGTGTCAGCTTCTTAGCTACTTTAAGCGCAAAAGTTCTGTGATGGCTGCGGCTGGTGTTGGCTGCTGTTGGCAAAAAACTATTTCAAGGATAACTAATATCCTTGTGGTAAGTCGTTTTTTTGAAAATAAGTAGGCTGACTCAAAAAACCGTTTGGGCACCAACAGAGTGGTAGTGCGAATGTTTATAAGCACCTTAATGGGGCAAGGATTAGCACGCATGGAGATGTGTTTGCAATTTTCTTTACATAAAACACAAAAGCCAGAAATATTGACAATTCAATATTTCAATTCAAAATTCGGTCCAACTCTAGAAATTAAAAAACAAAAATTCAAAAAAAAGCAAAATGCAAACCATAGCTCCGCCACAAGGACTACAACTACTTCACACTCCAAATTGAGAATATATGACAAAGGTTAGTCTTTCGTAAGGGACTTTTCGGTTTTATTCCCGCCAATCACACTTAAATGAATTATTAATATATTTTACAAATTTAACAATAAATAAGAAAAATAATAAAAATATAATAATTTTGTTCACATACCGGTTGTATGTAAATACCATAAGAGCATAAAGGAATCGAGACGGATATGGGCATATACTTGTACATTTCTATGTATATACATATCACGAGTCGATTTAGCCGTTCCGTCCGGATTAACAAAATTCAGTAATTTATATACGCGGACTCCGTAGCCCAATGCGTTGACGCGTGACTACCGTTCGGTATGCGGAGTACGTGAAACACCAAAATAAAAAAAAAAGTTTTTTTTCTAATAACAGCGGCCCATTGGCAGGAAATGGCAAACCTCTGAGTGTATATTTGCCATGAAAACGCTCCTCATAAAAAAATATCTGCCGTTCGGAGTGGGCTCAAAACCGTAGGTCCTTCCATTTGTGGAATAACATCAACACGCACGTCGCAGAGAGGAAGAGCTCGGCCAAGCACACAAAAAAAACTACATATATATTATATATACTATATATACGGACGACCACAACGTCATTTCCAAACAACAAAATATCAACGATATACCATAAAAAAATACTTTCAACGGCGTATCCCATATTCGAGAATAAAGATGCTTGATCGAAGTCCTGCGGTGCACGAATACCCCTAGACAATATGAAACATATTCATATTTGCAAAAAGAGAAATTATGCGGTAACGTAACATAAGTGAAAAGAGTCGAAATTTAACTCCCATTCATTTTATTTGAAAGTATTACCCAGCAAGCCGACATTCACGAATAAGGGAGCCACATACTAGGTGTCTTCAAAACTTATCGCGAATTTTGAAGAAGATGCGAACGACGAGAAACGTGCCAGACGCCCGAGCATTTCACAACAGACGAAAAAATTGATGAAGTTGAAATGAAGATAATGGTATTGGCCAATCGTCGAATCACCGTTAGAGAAGTTGCTGAGGACCTTGACTCATTCCATTCAATTTTTTTCAATGATTTGGGCATGAGACGGGTCGCCGCAAAATTCGTACCAAAACTGGTCAATTTCGACCAAAAGCACCATCGCATGAACATTCCTAATGAGATGCTGGACTCGGTCCGCGACGACCCAAATTTGCTCCAGAGGGTCATAACTGGTGACGAATCGTGGGTTGTTGGTTATGACGTGAAAATCAAAACTCAATCATCTCAATGGAAGCAGTCGCACGAACCAAGACCGAAAAAAGGTCGCCAAGTTCGGTCGAATGTAAAAGTTTTGCTTACCGTTTTCTTCGGTTGCAGGGGTAAAACGGTCAATTAGGAATATTACCTGTAAGTTATGCGCAATTTGCGCGAAGCAATCCGCCAGAAACGCCCGGGTTTGTGGAAGAACAAAAATTGGCTCTTGCATCACGATAACATCTCTGCTCACACATCGTTGCTTGTGCGTGACTTTTGGGCCAAAAACAACACACTGGCCCCCTGTGACTTTTTCTTGTTCCCGAAACTGAAGAGACCCATGAAAGGGTGACGCTACGCTACGATTGACGAGATAAAGCCGGCATCGAAGGAGGAGCTGAACAAGATAAAAAAATGATTTTTTGAAGTGCTTCGAAGATTGGAAAAAACGTTGGCACAAGAGCATAATATCTCATGGGGATTACTTTGAAGAGGACAAAATAGATATTAATGAATAAATAAATAATGCTTGAAAAAACACAAAATTCGCAATACTTTTTGAACGCACCTCGTATCTCGTTCTTTGTGTACCGCTGCCAAAGAGTAAATCAGATTTCGGTGAGCTGAAAAAATAACTGGAATGATGAAGGATGCCACGCTGCCACAGAAAGAAAGGTAATTTCGTCCGAATTCATGCAACTGCTCTGGCTTTGAAAATACTCAGTGCGGTAGCAGCTGGGGGTAGCAGAGGAAGAGGAAGGTCTCCTTTGCATTAGAAAGATCAGGAGCAGAAGTTGGCTTCACTTGAAATGTCCAACTGGGAGCGGGTAGCTATCATTATTTCCGTGAAGCCCCAGCCGGGCATAGGGCCCGGGTAGCACTCGGTCGAAATTGCTTAAGAGGTTAACGCGCCAGATCAAGAAGAAAAACATAACAAGCTCCAGCAACACTATCGGTACTTAATAGATACTAATAGAAAGAACTTGACCTATATACATATATATTTTAACTATAGAGGATGCTAGACTGCCAGATTAAATACACTCAAATATTTAACAGCAATTCTTTCTGCTTACGGTGTTAAGTGTTTTCTTGCCTATAAAACAATTTCGCGCATTCCTTAGATGGAAAAAATGCAGAACTTGTCAGTAACTCGCTGTGCTATAACTTTCAAAGCAGTGCATACACACATTTCTTAGGTGTTTGACAGAGTTCTTCCTCATCTCTCATTTACGCCATAAGTCAGCTACACAAATTATAATTACGTATTCAAAGTGTTCTGTCAACTTTTGTCAGTAAGAAACTTCGCTGAATTTCTTCCACATCATCACCATATTTCCCTGTGTTGCTGCAGGCTTTTATCCTCATGCGAAAATTATATTTTAATTGACTGCAAATATTTAATAAGAAAATATTACACGTAGTGCGAGTAAATGTATAGGCATGCCTATCGCTGAACACGTACTCAAATTACAAATTTAGGCAACTTGAAAATGTTGCGCTGCTGAGCCAACTGGGTGCTCACACGTTATAATGTGCGTTAGCACCAGCTTTGAAATTATCGTACATGCATACATACTTACATTTTATTGCATCAATTAACGCTGAAACAAATGCTAATTTTCTTAACATCCATGAGGATCTATGTAAGTGTGGTAGAATCTAATTTGCCGCTGCGAATTTGCGTATTTTTATATTTGTGAGTGCTGGTTGCTTGAGAGTAGAAGTGAAAATTTACACTGTGGATATTTGTGTATTTGTTAAGTCATAATTTGCCATAAATTTGCGATCGTATGTGTGTGTAATGCCGTATTTTACAGGCTGCACAAACTTTTGATTTTAATGCTTGCCGCACTTACACAATAACATTTAACCGCTTATTTGCATTGAACAGCTAATGTTCTCGTACTTTGAGCTACTTTGGCATTAGCAAACATTTCTCAATGCCTATAATACTTATTAGTATCAAGCTCAAATAACACCAAAAACAGCCATGCAAACACCGTATTGTGCCGTCAATCTTTTCAACAATAAAAGCTCTGCGAAAATCTGCAACTGCTTAGAGCTGGTTTGAAGAACACACATATGCACGTATACATATACAAGTTAAACTATGCACAAAATTTACTGAAAAAAAACTTATTATTGTATAATATTTATATGTGTTTGTATGTGCATGAACAATACTAGGTTATACATATGCTTTTTTTGCATCTCCCCCGGCCTTGTTGGCATCTTTTGACTTATATTTGGAAGCTGTCTTGATTGCAGTGCTCTTCGTTCACTTATGCGATTATTAACAAATTACATCGCTTCTAGATAAATTTATGCAGTTCATAATAATTTCATGAGCTACTGCTAATACCCTTTTAAACACGTGATGAAGTGAACGCTCATTATTGACTACACCGTGAAAGTTGATGAATGCAAAATTATGATTTGGTAAACGCCTTGGCGTATACGTGACATGCACGTGGAAGTGTTGAAAATACAAGGCGGTGCAAAATTAATCACCCCATGAGAAGATTTCTAATTTTTGCAATGGTGATGTACGTTAATCATATTTGACACTTGTGACAGACAGACGGCTGCAGTAAAATAAAGGTTTCCATCGTAAGTAAAAAAGGAATTGGAAAACAAAATCGGATTATTCATTTTGCGCCACTTTGTATTTGTGTGATATTAATTAGTTAGTTGAACATTGACCTCTAAATATTTCGATATTTGCTCATTCCTTAATTTTAAATGAATTTCAATTAAAAATAATATCAGTAAATATTATATTTTACTTTAGGAGCCAAATATTAGAAAACTAATTTAAGCATTCGTTGTTTCTGGTATCAGTACCTAAAACATAATCAATTTTATAATAAGAGCTGACCATTACATTTAATGATGCGACATAAATTATAGTAAAATGAAGCCCAGATAACGAGACAAGCAATTTTTACGATGAACCCAAAGTTAGAGATTTGAACAGTGCTGGATGTTTCATATGCGTGCGTGCCCATTTTCTCTTTTCTACTTTCACGTACATTAGCGCGGCCTATGAAGCAGTGATGCCGTCGGTTATTGGCTTTGTGGTGAGAGCGCGCAATGGACGCGCAACCTTCAAGCAATCAAGCCGCTGCACAAGTCTAACGGGCGAACACGTACAAGAGGTCTTAAGCCTTTGTATCACGCAAGAAAACCAGGTATTACCTACCGTTTCAATGGTAATTTCTCCTAGCAACAACAGTTACTTAAAAATAATAGGATTGCAAGAATATTGCAGAAGACATAAAAGTAAGCAAAACGAAAGAGTTATAGAATTTGAAAGCATCAGATATTAATATAGGAATGCCATAAAATCACAGTCCGATCCATTGAAGACGGCCAGCAGACAATAGGTTACGACTTAAAAGATATGCATATGAAAAATTATATTAATAATTAGAAAATAAATACATTTAATTTTCATTAATTGATTTTATTATAAGGCTAGTAGTCCTTGGGAATTTGTTTTTTTTTTTACTTTTTACTTTTTTTTTACCGTTCATTTAAAGTGAAAAGTTAAAATGAGATAAAGAGCGTTTACGACACTGCATTTTGTATGAATTCCAAAAATTTGGAAAATTCCAAATTTGGAAAAGTTATGCTAAATATTCGTACTTGTCAAAAATGGCTTAGCAAATGTCGTTCCCGGATCTGAGTTCCCAAGAAAGTGATCGATCTGGACTACGAGTTGCTAAAACAGGGAGAAACCATGGGATTTGTACTACAATCAGCTGGGTAAGCTGAATGTAGTTATCAAAGAAAAAAGGCCGGTATTAGCGTCCTCAAAGGAATACTATTCCACCCCGATAATGCTCGACCGCATACTGCAATGGTGACACAACAAAAACCGTATGCGTTAGAATGGGAAGTCCCTAGTCACCCACCGTATTCATTTGATATTGAGACATCTGATTATTACCTGCTCAGATCTCTGCAAAACTATCTATCGGGAAAAAAATGCAAGTCTTCTGAAAATGTTTCTAGTTGGAAACTATTTTAGCAATGGCAACAAATTATTCCAAATAACGAAGCATATAAATATAAAATTTATTAATATTAAGCACATATTTTTATAAATTAGTTGAAATATTTTATTTAAAATATGACAGAACTTTCCATACAACCCAATATTTATTTATTTATTTTAATAATCTACAGCACAAATCAACTTACGGACTAGACAAAAATGTAAAGAAAAACAAGCTAAATTTGGCAACTAAAATATTAGCAATCAATATAAATTCCATATGAATCAACTAAATTTAAAGCTTTTATAAAATTATATCTGGTTAAAGTGAAATCAAGCAGGCTGGAGTGGGGTAATGAATTATGGCATCGACGTGCCCGAGAAACAGTTGCATTACTCGCAAATTTAGTCTTAAAGTTGTCCTCATGAAAAGAAAAAAAATTGCATAAACTTCTTTGTGGAACATTAAAGCGTATTCGCTCAAGTAGACTTGGGTAGTCGATGATACCATTAACAACACTGAAATTAAACAAAACTAAAAGGACTGGCACTATCTCAACTAGAGATTCTAGATTAATAAAATTTAGTCGAGAATTAGAGAATGGAGCTGGTGCCTCAAATCGCCTGGATGGGCAATATTTTTTGTACGCGCTCAATTCTATGTATCTAAGGTCTCTAAATGATAAAAACGTTTTTCAAGAGAAAGAGCAAGATACCTAAACAACAGTTTATAAGTATACAGATCAGAAATTTCAGACGTAAGGCGACAAATGAAGCCTAGAACCGAGTACGAGTTTGAAGGAATAACATTTATTTGATCCCATTCGAAATGGTGTAGGGTGGTTAGAAATGAACTGACGCCTCGAAAATGTTAATGAAAACATTTTGTAATATTCAGAAACATCAACGGGGCAATTTTTCAAGTCGGTTTGAACCCTCTGAGCATCCACTGAGTCCTTAATAGATAACCGCGAAAAGCAAGAAATTTGTAAAGGAAAATCATTTCTTTATGTCATTTATAAAAATTCCAAAAGGAAGTGGCCCTACATAGCTAAAAACCAATTTTGGTCGAATACCAAATTAGAAGATTATACATATATATAATTGGCGCTTACACCCTTTTTGGGTGTTTAGCCGAGCTCCTCCTCCTATTTAAGGCGTGCGTCTTGATGTTGTTTCACAAAGGGATAATGGGAAGTTAGAAGATTAGTACAGTTTAATTTAATGTTGGTTTAATTCTTCTACTTCAACTCTAATTCTAATTCTAATTAATTAACTACAAGTGGGAACTAGAAGAGAGAATTGAAGAGAATTAAATTATATTAGAAGTTTAGTTCTTCATTTTGATTTCTACCTTTCTCAATATTCAAAGATAAATTAATTAATTTTGCCTTAAAATTTGCAACTTAAATTCATGGACAGCACTGTTTACATGAGGTACGTGAACGAGTTGTTCTCTTCATCCTCCTATCGTTTGAAATACTTGAAATACTTGTACATGTGGGAATTGGTCAGCGCTGCTTCAGAACGTAAACTTAGAGATTTGCCATTCAGAAGAAGCTAACACATTTACCAATGTACTCTTTACTTCTACGACACATTAAATAAAATTTTAAATACTCATCAGCCCACAATATTAAATATACTCTGACAGACTGGAAGCAGTTATGTTGAGATATGTATAAAGCGATTAGTAAAGCAGTATGCCTCCACTGGCTACAGGCTTTCGCATATGCTTCGTAGTCCTATTAAAATTATAAATATTTTACTCAAAATAGTTGAACGGGAATGTTAGTAGCAATTCCTGTCCGCAAGCGCACCTGTGCACAAGGGTATTATAATTATGATCACATAACGATTTTAAGTAACAGCATAAAGGAATTGAGATAAATATGGGCATGTGCATGCCAAAATGCTCAGAAAGATTATAGGAGTCGATTTAGCTTTGTTTGTCCATCCATCTGCAAGAAGTATTTAATGTGTTTCAATGAAACTTAGTACACATATTACATACTCTTTACCCAAGATAGGTAGGTACTGATAATGGGTGAAATCGGCCAATAACCACATAATGATAATTTCAAAAAAAATGAAGTGATATATTTTTTATAAATGAAGCACTTACCTTAAGTACTTATTTGGTACAAAGGGTGAACCAGAAAAAATTAAATACGATGCATGGAAAATGTTGGAGAATCTACACTGCTATGCCTCCGTAATATAGTTTGGACTGGCTGTTAAATTTTGAAATCAGACAAACAAAAGATACAATGAGAAATTAAAGCATTTTTCCCAAGCCATGTCCAAATTAAACTATACTGGAACGCGTTTGAGTATAAAAAGCCCGGATCGGAACGAATTCAGCACGTTGATGTCAATTAGAAAATACGTACAGTTATTTCCTATCGATTTTGGTGCAATTACCTCAAAATGCTTTCAATTAAAGGCTCAAATTCAGATATATAAATAATACACCAATAGAAGTAGGCATATTCAAGAAGGTGTTTAAATTTATATACCCATTTAGCCCCAATTAAGTATCGACAATTACCTCCATTCCCTTCATTTGCTTTTTGTTATAAATAAGTATTTACGGCCGTACACGTGTGCCTATAGCAGTGCGAGCATAATGCAGCTTATGTGTATGTCTATGCTAAGCATGTACGGTAAATTGATATTGATTGATATCTTTTCGCCGTTTAAATAATGCAAAAGATCAACACAAGTTTGATTTCAAATTTGATGACAGCAATTCAAACCACAAAAAAAGTTGTTTACCAAAATTGATTTTGCAGACATACTCGTCCCAATAAATAATTTAAGTGGAAAAGTTATTGTTATGAATAGCTAAGTAGCTAGACGGTTCGACATGTGTTTGTTGGTATTGTAATTTCGGGTAAAAAACTTGGAAGAAAATCGAAATTCATTTAAGTGTGCATGAAAAAATAAGCTTTGGAAAACATAACTTCATTTATGTTACGTAGAGTCATTAAAAACTGAAAGCTTTAAATCCGTTTGACTTCCAGAAATATATTTCTAAATTGCAGTTTGGAAAAGAAATCCAATTAGTTCATTGACAAGTAGTAAACCAGTAGTTGCGAAACAATAATTGCCAGTAAAAGAAGCACAGATTATCCGAATGGAACAGTCGACCACCAAAAACTTTAATAATTTCCGTGGCCTAACAATTCAGTGCAGGACAATGAAATAATTTCTTAATACTAGTAGCTATGTAAATGTAAGAACTTTTTTCCTTTAACAAATTCTAATCAGAAAGAAATTATATTTAAAAAAAATATTAGTTTCAAGCAAGACAAGGAGTGCAATTTCAATATATAATACATTTTAAAGTATGCTTCGACTATGCTGTGTTATTTGCTAGTGTGGAGGAGAAACCTGCAGAAAAGAATGAAAAAATCAACTTTGGCAAAGACGCAAATTCACCTTGAATTGATTCAATGCTTGTGTTATGCAGGGTCGTCGAAATAAATTCAGAATGGCGTACATAAAAATAAAAAAAGTTGATATTAATTAAATAATAATTGTATTTGCACAGAAATGCACTGTGTGATTAAATACAAAAAATTGTTGGTACCCTTACAGAGATCCAGCCCAAGTGATAGGTCCGGTAAAATTAAAACATATGCAATGGCAGAAATTTCCTAAGGAAGAAAAAATTCATAAGCCACTTTAAAGTTTTAGTGTAGTTGGCATATTGAAACTGAATAGACTTTTACAAATCTGAACATATTCAAGCTTTGAAAATTGAATGCTTGGCAAATACCACTTTTTCTTTGTTAAATTTATGACTGCTACAAAAGCCTTATTATTTGAATTTTAGACAAATAGGCATGTCATACTTATTGCCTAATTGTCCTAAAAATGAAATGAACTCATTTACATCCAAATACAAATGAAAAAGTAACTCTTTCACGAAACTAAATGCAAACCTGTAACATATTTACTTTATTACTTAATCAGCTTTGTGTTTAACATGTGTTTCAAGTATTTATTATTTAGTACCTTTTCTTAGTAAAATTATAAATATATGCTTCCCACTCATACTCAGGTTACCACAAAAAACGCGATATTACGCGCAGCACGCAACAAACCACAATTCAAAATAACGCCAATGGAACTTATGAAATTATTATTAAGCTCATTTTTTTTTATTTTAAGGGTATCACAATTTCCAAAGCTGGCGGAAAGTTCTTTTTAAAATCAAACCTTCTAAAAAAATATTTCTGTTTTCTGAATCTACTGTAACAAGGAGGAAAGTAGGTTGAACATTTTTGAATATTAGTTTTCTTAGATGGCTAAAGTGCACACAATTATTTGAAATATATTTTGTACCAATAAGATCATTTGAACTTCAGTAGGAACAGTAAGAACGGAGGGATTGGAACGTGTAGTGTTAGTGAATTATTTTTGTAGGGGCTAACTTTAATCGCTCAAATTGGTTATATCTTGCCTTGTCTTTGGTATTACGAATTTGTTGGAAATGATTTGTGTATGTTAGCCTGTGGATAGCAGGCTGATGTACCCTATGATCAAAAAGCACCTAGAAGGTGATGTTTACTGTTCTTCGATTGCAAGGCATAGTGCACCATGAGTGCCTTTCATCGGGCCAGACAGTCAATAAATAATATTATTTATCCGTTTCGAAGCGTTTGAGAGTATTCACCTTATATGGCCCCGTGCGATTTCTTTTTGTTTCCCAAGTTGGAGTTACCATTTCGTGGAAGAAGATTTCCGTCGATAGAGGAGATCAAAGATAATGCGACGAAGGAGCTGAAGGCCATCCCTTCGTCGGCCTACCAGGAGTGCATGGAGGACTGGGTTAAACGTTGGCACATGTGTGTTGCTCATATTTTGAAGGAGATAAAATAAATTTGCCTCAAATTTAACTCTGTTTTGTTTTATTTAAACACTCCCGGTACTTTTTGATCATAGGGTATGTCTGAATGGATATTGTTGGATGCATGCTTTTTGACGTGTTTATGCATGTGAGTGAGGTCTGGTATGAAACTCAAGAATGCTAACATAGAAACTTAGAACTTAAAAGAAACTCTCTTTTGGATAGCTTGCAGTTGCAAGAACCTCTTCTCGAATAATCTTAAGCTAGTAAGAACGAATAACGACGTTAAATTCAATAGTGAATAATGAAATCAGTGTGCTCACAGCGATAGGCATAGGTGTGTTCCCGAACGATACTTTTACCTGTGTTCCTACAGTACTTTATTTTAGGGTGATAATTTATCAACTAATTTCTAACGGCAGTAACGGCATATTTTTTGTTGTTTAAATTTTGTGTGGCGTTAAGGACATAAAGAGTGAGTGCAGGTGAAATGTTTGCTACGTCGATTTTTTAATTTTGAAATTGCTTGAAGATAGCAATGATTTCTAAGATAAAAACGGACGTATAGTTGGAATTATGGTATTTGGAGTTGTTATACTGTGAGATGTCGAAGGATATGATATTTGGATCTTTGCATGCTGGTGACGGCGAGTCTCGTAGGCGATGGAACAATGAGCTGTATGAGCTTCACGACGTCATAGACATAGCGTAGCGAATGCAAGCGCTGTCCAAATGAATGCAAGTGCTCCGGCTCTGAAATTTCACGACAGCTGGGGATAGCAAAGCAAGAGGAAGGCCTCCCCTGCGTTGGTTGGTGTCGGTTATCACGAGAAAGAAACGACTGTCACGCTGTGTTAAACTCGGCCAAAATCGCGTGAGCAGTTATCGAACCAATCAAGAAGAAGAAGATGTCGTAAAATTCGTTGTTGCACCCATCTGTGTAATTAAATGAATATTCAGCAAATTTGGGGGACAAATATCTAAAGAGGTTACGGCAGATAACACTCCACCTGTATTTTTATTAAATTTCTGAATACTATTGCTTACACAAGATTTATTGAGAAGCCGCGGTGGGCCTGAAGAAATTATTTTTTTATAGCAGTAATGGGACACATTTTTTTGTATTTTGCTTTAGGTTTTTTGTTTGCTATTCTGAAAAATGTTTGGATAGCCAATTCTCGTTGCAACTCTTTGGAATAAATTTTGGATTGAAATGATTTACATGTTTTTCTTAAATTTACGGATAACGTATATTTTTGGTTCGACACTAGGCAAATAAATGGACTTCATTTAGCTGGCATCTAATAGTGGTGTTTTTGGCTCCCTTTTTGCCCCTGTATAACAATAATTCCCCCTGATGAGAATGCGTTCAAACACAGTAAGCCCTTATACGAGTACAGCTATAACTCCACACCAATGCTTTCGAGCGTTGTTGCTTTCGAAGTTGTTAAAGCTTAACAAACGTTGCAGGCATAAGAAGGAGATAATTCCATATGATAATTTTCAGTTGTAACATTTAGCAGTACCTGTTCACTGGCCTCCTCGATCATGCTATCTAACGCTTCTAGATTATCCCCATAGGCTATGTTATTTTGTCATTGGTTTATGACGACAAACCAACAACTCTTGAAGCATTGGAAACCAAAATTCAAACCACCTTTGACGTCGTATGGCCAGATTTATTGGAAAAAGTAGGCAAAAATTTGACTGATCGAACGGATTATGTAACTCGTAGCCGCGGCGGACATATGCGGGATATCATATTCAGAACAAAAAAATGCAAAAAATGTATCTAGCAGATTACAATACAAAAAATTCAAACCCGGAATATTGGGAGTTACCTTTGACAGCCTGCTCGCCATCTCAGAGCATATAACGCCTATTGCAACTAAAATACAGAATCGCAACAAGATCCGCTTGCCGGTAGCACTTGGGGCAAAAACAAGGAAATGTTGCTGTCGACTTTCAAGGTAATAAGCTGACCGGTTCTAAGCTATGCTGCACCTGTCGCCGGAACAAGTGATTCGCAGTGGACGAATCTACAGACCTGCCAAAATACTGCCGTAAGGACCACGACAGGATGTCTCATAATGTCCCCGATACAACACCTACACGACGAGGCCAATATACTACCTGTACAGGAGCATAACCAACTGCTCAGCAAGCAGTTCCTGCTAGGGTGTTACCGCAGGTCTCACCCATGCAGACACCTGCTTATCCTGAGCCACCTCTCAGGCATGTCAGGAGGCACTTCCTCAATTACGCGAACGAGATCCAGGACAAAACATACCGACAGCTACTGGATCGGAGAGTGTACAGTCAGACAATCAACGACATTAATCGGGAGACCCTTACCACCTTCTTAAGCTCCCGACTCCCGAATGCCGTCATCGGAGTCCAACCACCACCCATCGCAGACGAAGAGCTCCAACTTCCCCGAGAGTCCCGCGTAACCTTGGCACAACTACGTTCTGGATACTGTAGCAGGTTAAACGCCTACTTGTTCAGAATTGACCCCGACATACTAAACATATGTCCGGCATATGAAGGCACCCCGCACGACACTAACCACCTCTTCACATGCCCTATGAGACCCACTCATTTAACACCCCTTTCCCTTTGGACCCAACCTGTTGAAGCAGCTAGTTTCCTGGGCCTACCCTTAGATGAGTCGAAGACGACCAGTGATTACACTACACTATCAGGGCAAAGTTACTCCTACAAAAACAACAACAACAACAAAAATCATTCCAAAAATATTTATGTTTTATATTACCATATTAAGTTCTCAAGATCTAAAAAATCCCACGATATAAGACCCAAACACAAAAGTATAAAACAAATGTTTCTGTTAACTTGATTTAGTAAATACTTATGGCTTACAACGTTGCCGTATTCACCCGAACCAGAACTAACGTTCGAAGCATCAGCGTATGAGCTTTAGTTGAACTAAATTATCTTTTGAGGCATATGCGACAACATTTGAATGAACTGGTATAGAGTTCTAGCTTAATACTTGATCAGACATCCGCTGATCCCTTCCTCTCTAATAGTTACAGTTAGCAAGCTAGTATATGTATCAATCCAAACACATTTATATAACTTGCTATTCTACGGTCAATAAAGCAGACAATTTTCATTTCTACCTCTCAGAAATACTAGTTCTGTACTATAGTACACGTAGAAGGTATTTTATTTCTTTATTGGGCATGAGCAATTTCATCGTTACAGGCAACCGAGTTCTAGTCAGCAATCAACGTAGCCACTTATTGAGTCGTCATCACAAGTAGCTACAAGTGTGCACTTGTACTTGTGGCATCTACTCAGCTACTCGCAGTCAAATCCACTTACACAATCAGTAAACTAATCAACTATTTTCGAATGATTGTCACAGTTAATTGGGAAAATTCGTATGTCTGTTGAATGTATGTAGTAAGCAAACTTACAAAATTACAAAGCTCCTGGAGTCACTATGAATGTACTCGTATACCAACACAACGAAATGAGTGTGAATTTGTGTTTGTATGGAGGTGTACTTGTTTGAATAAGTGAGCGTCTGCTGACAGCAACATTTCCAGCTGTCTCAACTGTCGCAATGTTTACACAGGCGCTGTCGCTGGAGGTGCTGTTAACTCTTTAAGCTCTTTTCTTTATATATTTCTTAAGACTTCCTCAACACGAATGCGTTTGTAAGTGCTTATATATGTGGGAACGTGTGTACATTTATGTTAGTATTTGCTAAATGCACACATGTGAACGCTTACTGAATTGAATGTAAAAGAAAACTACTACATACATATTTGCCCAAGAATTCGTAAAAATTATTGGAATTTTTGAGTTGATTGAAGACATGGGAAAGATGCTTTGAGGGTATTCGTGAACTTGAAGTAAGCTATAACGCAATGCCACACTTATTTTTTTTTTTTGAAATTAATGCAAAAAATTTGAGCTCAAACAGGAGAGTTTAGCTCTAGCTACTGAATTTAACATCGTCTGTTAATATTGCAATGAACCAAAGTATTTTTTTTTTTTTGCATCGGCGTACATATGCAAGTTAAGTCCACTAACTAATTAATTATTGTTCGCCCCGCACGTGGATTTGTTCTCTGATGTCTCTTCTAATATCATAAGGAGGACACTTAACGACATCTCAAAAATTTACAGTACAGGAGTGCGCAGAATGCTGGGAATGTCAACGAAGATCAGGTTAATGGTGAGTATACGGGAGTATGACACGTATGAATGAGAGCGGTGAGCGAGTAAGCCCAATCATTCCATAAGTAAAAAGCAAGAATGATAGAAGCAAGATTGCGCCCATCAGAGAGTGCGTGACATGGCATGGCTGCATAAGTCAGCTAATGCCAACCATTTGCTCTTCGCAATAAATGTAGTGTTTTTTTATACCCAAAATGTGAAGATTTTTATGTTTGCTGTTGGTTTCTTTTTTTTTTTAATTTAAAGCTTCCGAAACTATAAGTTAAAAAAAACTGTTTAATAAACAAATGAATGTTAAATAAGGTCACTATGAGAAGATTTTAATGTTTATGAATACTTGTTTCTTCTTAAAAAATTTGATATTTTCAAAGAGAAAATATAATTTTGTGTTCCTTTTAAGGTTAAGGTAGCATATTAAATCTTCTTCTTCTTAACACTGAAAATCTTTTTACACATTTTAAAAAGCGTTGAATTTACTGAATGCGAATTAAAACTATACAGGGGTAAGCATTTCTTCCGATCCCCAATCCTTAATGGGAAATAGGGCTTCAAGAGCTGTATTCATAGTAAAAATAAGCAAAAAAAATACCAGAAAATACTGAAGAAATCTTAACGACATTTTCACAAAATGAGTACCTTATCTTGGTACATAAACTGAACTGAAAGTCCAGTTTCTCTCAACAAAAAAATCAGAAAAATGTACATAACCATAACACATTTATTTAAAAAAAATCACATTTTAAACACAATTTGTCACGCATACAAAGTTTTTGAGGTAATTCAATAAAATTTTGATATTTTATTTTCTTGAAATGGCCATTTAGTGCGTTTTTATATCCAAAGCTAGGCAACACTGCAATAGGGAGAGGGAGCTTTAACTGCTGGAAGGAGAAGAGCACCACCAATAACTGCAATCGCGGGCTATGCAACCAGATGTTAAAAAAAGTAAAGCTAAATAAATTATTAAATTATTGAACTAATTTTTACAAAATTTATATTTTACAAAATTATAAACATTTTTAATTAGAATAGGATAGAAAACTGTCATGAAGAAAGAACTAAAACTCCGAGAATAATAACAAAAAAAAGCTAAATCAAGTTACGAAAATGGTAATCTAGCCATACTCGTCACCAATTGTGCTAATATGACGTCACTCATTGTCGAATTTGCTGAGGGCAAAGTAACGATACCACGATAGGCGCCATTTCATTATTTTTTCCATCATGATTGCAGCCCAATTCCTTCTTACTTTCCATCTATCTTCCAATTATCTTGGATATAATAAAATATTCTTAAGTGTAGAACCACAAAGGCACTCTAGATCTGAAAAAAAGTTTGAAAAATATATGACTGCATTTAAAGCTTATGTTGAGGAGATTTCGACCCTACAAACAAATTTTGTTTTCCTTCTAAAATACGCCGAAATGTTTTTTTTATTTCTTATGATTTGGTGATTTGTTATCCGACTTTCCAAAACAAAATGGATTTCCCAACTTTTTATATAAACCGAACCGATCTATTATATGATACTTCCCTAAGTTCTTCTTAAACTTTGAGTCTATGTACTCGTTTATTATGTTAGAGTGGGCCAATTTGTATGAAATAATTTTTTTTTTCGACATCATTCTAGCAGATTAAGATTTCACACATCAGCCGATATTGAAAATTGTTCTCTAATAAAATCGTTTACGGTGAATCGTCTTTCAGTGAGATACGACTTGAAGATGCTATGTAAGTTCGAAGGTAGTAATTTGCTAATTTTGTGTAAAAACCCTTCGTCAAAAATTCAGCAACGTCGAGACAATAAAACCAAATAGCTATACAAAATAAAGAAAAAGTGTATTTCGGAGAATAAATTACCTTTATTTGGATGCATGTGTGCCGCTGTATTGGTATGCCCGCTACTTGTGAAAAAAATACTATACGCCTGTTATAACCAGAAACTCAATTCACGCTAGAGATAACGAGTGGCAACGCGTTGCAAAACTACAAGTAGTACAAGAAGACAAACGAAATCGTGTTATTCAAAACTAGAGTTCTCGTAATGCTCATAGGAACTACCACCGGTTGCATAAATAAAGTGACAACGAACGCAAAGCGTAGAGCGCATTGCAACAGTTGACTTTTTTATTATTGTTTTTACCGTTCCTTCATCACTAGCCAATGAAACATTTGTCAGCAGGTAAATATTACATGACGAATAGCGATGGAAGTAAAATCCGAAAGAAACCAAATAGGGCAGGAAATAATACATATTGTAGGGGAGGCAAACTGGAAAGATCGAAAGCCGGAAAGCGTGCAAATCTATGGCTTTTTTTTACAAATAGTAGATGTAGATGATATCACAGTATTGTACAGTTATCGTCGCCGTGGTTGAATATACAAATACGTATATAAGTGCATATGTATGTGTGCGAATATGGGGTGCGAATGTGCATGAATATGAGGGAAACAAACGCATATCGCCGGAAGCAACTCATTGATGATGACAAGGAATAATATCGCATACGGAAATGTGCCAACAACACCAACAATACATGAAGCACGTTAACAGCGACACCAACACTGCATACAAGTAGAGAAGTGTGGCGTAGAGCGTTGCAGGTAAAGGCTGCTAAAATGAAAAATTGTAGAAACATATTTCGTCATAACAAATACAACAAGACTTACGTGGAAGGTGTAGGAGCAAGTAACGAGAAAAGCGAAAAAATAAGAACGCCACCACAAGGAGAGGCAAATATTAAATGCTAGTGAAAAGTGTTGTTGATTGTTGACTGGCTGTACGCCAACTGCTGCCTGTGCGACCGACTAGCTGGTTATGTTACGTAGTTAATACTCCAACTGCAATTTGTGCGCTGAACCAAGAGCATACAATTTCTTATAAATTCAGCAAGAAATAACCTGCTGATCACAAAAACCAACATAAATTCCAGATGACATGACAGTTGAAATTTGTTGATAAAACAGGCTAACAACCAGGTACAAGGAGCAGTGAAAGAAGTAGCAGAAGAGTAAGTACAAAAAATACTATGTGAACAAAAAAATAGCGATTTAGTACAAAGGTAAATAAAAAGGAAAATCAACAATGAAAAAGTGCCGGTGCACACGAGAAGTTGGAACGCGCGAATAGCTCACAATCACTATAAGGGTTAGCATCGAAGCCGCAACAATTGCTGGCACAGTTGGTGGTGGCAAGGCGCAAAGAAAAAGTTTGCTTTGAAAATAAATGCTAGCACGCCATTTGCCACACGATTCAACGCGCCAACACCAGACGTAAATAGATGTCGGAGTGACTATTTCAGAGTACAATTGGCGACAATAAAGGAGATGGGTGTAGGAGGTAGCAGGTGGCAAATACTAGATGGCTGTTGGCATTTGAGTTGACCGACCCATAAGTTGCAGTGCAACGTTGTAAATAGTACACAGTGGCCACTAGATTTACAATTTGTAGCAAATGGAGTAAACAAATTGGGACGAAATTCGCCACCTTACACTGTCGTGCAAACTTTAAAAATGTCACCTTCCTGCTGACATAACTGATCTACTGCTTATCTCAACGTACCGCAGACATAGTCAGCATCTTCTACTGAACTTTTTGTTGTAGTTTGTTGTTGTTTCTATTTGTCACTTATATTGTTTTACATATTTGTTCTGTTAGAGCTCCGCATTTATTTCATTAATTTTTCTAAAAAGTGAGTAGAGACTACTGAGTAGAAACAAGGTAATCAAGAAACCTTAAAGTATCTAAATAGAGCACAATGGTAGGTAATTGGCCAATAGGGTTGCAAAATTTTGGTTTAACTAAGTTGAAAAAAAATACCCAAGTAGTGTTTGTAAGTATTCATCCTCAAATAGGTAAAAGCCGTAGACTCTGTGTCTCCTGTGATCTAATGCTTCAGAATTGGTAATTAAGGGTTCCATGGACTTCTCTTCACCACAATAGAAATTGGATCAACTAGTGCAGGCACAGTGGCCTAGAAATGCTCCATAGAGTAATTTGAGCCCTTTTTTGTCTATGGTTAGAGCAGATTTTAATGTTCATGACCCTTCCATCCACGAGGGATGAGTGGGCACGGGATGAGGTAAGACAGGGCGAGTCCATCCATGTATACCTGTACACAACTGGCTCAAAGCTCAAGAGCAGGGTGGACGGAGGTGCATATTCCGAACATCTGGGGATCTCCATCAGTTTTCGGTTTCCCGACTATTGTCTTTCAGACTCAATTGATGATAATAATGGAAGTCGTGACACTAGTATGGTGTGATGCGATATCTGGAGGTGCTATCTACCTTTTCACTGATAACCAGAAGCAGGCGAAAGTCTCCAAGGTAGTCATGAAAAGCCGCACATACATTAACGAGGTGGCTGAATCATTTTAGCTAAAGGTACCATGAGTTTCTGGCCATTGTGGCATTGAGGGTAACTGCAGAGCCGATGAACTCGGCACCAAATTGACCCATGAGTACATAGAAAATGATACAGGCAACCTCTTGGAAGCATGTAAGCTGCTTCATTTTGAGGAAATTATAAGAGCAGCAAATGAAATATGGTGCAAAGAAATCACATACAGAATCGCTCCTGTGGCCGACACGCAAGGCTAAACGCACAAAATTTCTACTAGGACGAAATAAGTACAATCTTAGCACACTGATTTCAGTTAAGGCGAGACACTGCCTAATAGGGAGGCACGCCCAGATGATGGAATGGCACTTTCACCCCTTTTTTGCAATAAAAGCCTGCTTTCTCGTTTAATTGCCCTTCATTTCCTGGCACCCTAATCAGGGAAACCTGATTAAGAGTCGCCAGTTTGTTGAGTTCATTGTAACACTCTATAAGGACTTTTGAATTCAACGTAAAGTTATTGAAGTCTTTAAGGAATTATTGACTGTCTGAAAGTATTTTAATTTTTCCACCCTCTTTTGGATACAATTTCCATTGTTTCCATTATGGCGAAAAGCTTCGCATGAAAATTGTCGTTTCTGTACTCAGTGTTAAAGATTAGTGTGATCTAGGCCCACTATTCCTGCTGCTAGCCCCTGGAGCGTTTTGGATGTTTTGCATTTCTTAGTGAAATTGAGTACTTCTGAGAAATTGAGTTCCATGTGATCATTCGTCTGGGTCATGCATGCTGCATGTTAAGCCCTGTTTATGATATTGAAGTGTCCAGTAAGATCTTATAGTTTAAATTTTTCTTTCACATGAAAGGATGGTGCTTGCATAGCAGCTTTCTATGGATTTAAAATAGCTTCCCTCCCAGCGGTTGGGGTAGTTCTCATACCTTATGCCTCATGCTTAGGAACGCCAGCCTTTGTAGTCTCAGATGTTGTGCTTTCATTTAGTTTTCATTTGCTTGGTTTTTGACCACCGGCCGCAAATAAGTACAGGAAATTGAAAATTTGCAGAAGAGAAAGAGACTGGCTTCAGAGTATTTTCCCAGTTTAATCAAGCAATTTTCAAAACAAATCTATAAAAAACACCCGTTAAATACAATACATTATATGAATCATCAAATACTATAGTGAGATAAATGTGAGTTTGGATTTTCAGTAGACAGTCATCTCATTTCATCGATTTATAATCCGAGCATTTGTTAAATTTTAGTGCCAGCTTATAATTATTACTCTTAGAAATAAAAAAAGTAAATAATCCGTAACCAATACATTAGTAGTGCTTCATATTCCTATTCACGCTTCTTCTTTTTAACGAATTATAAATTGATATTCACTCAAGTTTTGCAAGCCTCTTTAAATCTAATATATCTGATGATTATTGCATCATGCGTGGGAATACCAGTGCCCCATTGAAGCCACTGCAATTCAGTTAGTTTCACTGCAGCTTTCAGTTGGAAGTTCTTATATAAGAAAACATAGCATTTCAAAGAATAAAATAGAACTTTTGCATTTGTGTTACGAGCAGGTCACTCAGTGGCGCTTTCCAACTTGCCACACTTTACTTTTGCAGAACTTTATCTTTTACACCTTTCGTAAGCTACCAATTGCACTCGCTCTGCCTGCCTCCTTTTCTACTTGTTTCCAACTATTATAAGAACTGTCATAAAACCTAAAAAAAAAAGAAAAAAATGTCTCAACAGTATTAGGTAAATGAAGAAAAAACGGAAAATTCATTGTGCAACTGCAACGGTAGAAGTGGGATTGTCAGCCACAACTGCCAGTGGCAGACGTAAGTGGAGAGACCGCATTACGGAATAGTAGAGAAGAAAAGTTTGAAAAGAAATATCCATGTTGCATGGAAACTCGATTTGCGGTCTGCTCAGGCAACATTTGTTGTTGACAATTTCTTTACTGACACCAAAACCGTGTGGATTTCCTTGTGGGTTTTGTTTGGCTGCAACTAGTATTGCAATGCGCTAACTTGGCACTGATACCTACTAAACGCCGCACAAAGCCAGACTGCAACGGGTGAGGACTATACGTCAAACACTTAAATGTATTTTGTTTTTTTTGGTGTGGGTTCTACGCAGCAGCGAATACTCATTGGCTGGCAAACAACTATTCAAAAGTAAACAACAATTTGCTGCAGCCACAAAGCCGATGAAAGACTAATAAGCAGTGACAGCACGAAGACTGGCAGCAGAAACCGCAACAACAGCAATAACAGTAGTAAAAATAATACTTTAACTACTCACTACTAAAAGCTTTAGTGATATGGCAAGAAAATCAGCGACAAGGTGATTGTACAAGGTGGCATAAAATTAAACAAGCTATCAGAAGATTTATAACTTTAGAAATATTACAATTATTTCGACCGTCAATCATATTTGACACTGGTGAACTTGACAACTAGACAGCCGCAGTCTACAAACAGACCAGGCAATGGAGCGCCCAAAGGTCAAAATAAAGATTTCCATCACTCAAAATAATTTTTTGTTTATTTTTTTATTTCATGAAAATGCTGATCAATTTTGCGCCACCTTGTATAATTAATTTCATTTCTTCCTTTTCTTCTTCGTATGTGTCTAGCTCGTTTTGCCACTTGTCTCGTACCCAAATTGCCGCTCAGCAAATTTGGCAGCACCTCTGCCGTTGCAGTGTAAAAATTGACAACAACTTGTGAAATACAAATAAGTACTTGTCATTGTGCCCACAAAAGCCCTATACTTTTAGTGTCTTTCCCTTCCTCTGCTACGCTGTACTAGCATTTGATCGAGCAGGTGATTCTCCCAGCCATTGCCTATTGTAAGCGAAACCAAACACGCTGACTATGTGCACGCAATTCTGTGGGTGTGTGTGGGAGAGTGATTGTAAAGGTTTTCTGTTATGAGTTAAAAATGCAAAACTTTTTCGATTGAGAATCCCCTTCATACTGCCATCACTTGCATAAATGTTGCATCAGGTTGCATAAATGCAGAAACAGCGGCGGCGTCGAATTTTTCTATCCAAGTACAATACATTGCACGAATTGTTTTCAGAATTATCATTTAACGCGATATCTTTTTTATTATCAGTTGGCAGTCAACAATGGGGAAATGTGTAAAATAGCTATTGATAAAGTTAAAGGTGAAAAGTACAAAAAACAAACTCTGTGCTTAGTAATTTATTAGCTGTTTTGGTGGTCAGGGCAGCGTTCTTAATCAGAATTATTGGTTTTCTTGACTTTGTGTCAAAAATTTAGTTAACTATTAGATATGTTAGAAGGATCTTGGTCGCTTTTTACTTGAGTAATCAGAAACTTTTTAAATCGAATAATTAACACAAAAGTGTTGTCAATTGTCTACGTAGAAGTTGCAATTTGACTCCATTAGACTTTCCTTTGTAAAGCGCCGTCAAGAATAAACTCTCAAAACTTAATTGGGAAAATGTATATAATATGATTATGAGAAACCAAACAAACGTAGTAGTAATTTTACTGAAAATGTGTTCCCTATTAAATTGATGGTTAAAATGCGATTTCTATCATAGCAAAAAAAAAAATCAGTCACAAGAGTGAATCGATGAGATGGTGGATTTTCATGCAATATGCGCCGGCTTCCTCTTTCGCGGTATTCAGGACGAATTCGACGAAACCGATGCAACGAACGCTTCAAAACGCCAAGATAGAAAATTGCACTGTCGGTTTGGCCCGTTAGCACGAACTCCTTGTGAACAATTCCCTTGGAATCGTCAAAGCCAATGAGCATCAACTTAATTTTTGACGTCTCGAAACGCGGTTTTGTGGGTGGTGGATCGCCTGGAGTCTTCCATTCGGCACTTTGACGCTTAGTTTCAGATTCATGTTAGAAGCACTACGTTCCATCATCAGTAGCAATGTTGTAAAGGAAGTTCTCGTATTTTCTCGCCTCTTTAATGATGACTTTCGAATGCTGAGCGATTTTTGGTCCTCAGTTAACATGTGCGAAATGAGACGTGCACAGACCTTTCGTAAGCCCAAATGATCACTTGAAATGCGATAAATGGATGTTTTCGAGATATTCAACTCCGATACCATGAATTTCAACGATGATTTCGGTTCATTTTTGATAAATTTACGAACAATTTCGATGGAGTTTTTGGTGATTACTGATTTTGGGCGGTCCGTATGTTCGTTGGCACTTATGTCCTCATAACCATCTCTGAAACGTGTAAACCACTGATGAACTCTGGCACGACGCAGACAAGCACACAGTGTTTGTATCAATTCAAATGTTTCGATAAAAGTTTACTGATTTTAAAACAAAATTTGATATTAGCTCTTTGTTTGAAACTCATTTTTGTTCCGATTACACAAACATACTGACACTTTAGACGCAATATCTTCGCTTTCACTGAACCGAATGTCACCAAGCTTTCACTGGAAGTCAGCTAGGGACGTAACTTCCAACACACACAGTCATTACAAATTGGAAAAAGATCGCCAGCAAAAAGGCTTTCAAAATTAACGCGGTTTTAGTCACTTGATTCCCCAAAATTCAACAGGTTATAAAACTGGAAAGTATATTTAGAAATTCTGATTAAAAAGTTTGAAATGTGTAAATTTTGTTTTCTTTTGAATTTACATTAAGCTTGAAACTTTAATTTATATGGTTTTTGTAGCATAATGAAGTATAGGTATTTTCATAAAAAAAAAATTTAATTAAATAGAAAAAAATAAAAGTTACAAAATAAATAAAAGAGGAAGCCACTATATAGTCATGTCCGCTCATGAAGATGATTACTCGAGCAAAAATTAATATACTGTAATAAGATTCAGATGATAAATTTATTTTCTGATCGTAATTCTAATACTTGAACTGTTTTCAAGAACAATTATAAGAACATAATTCTTTTTAAATGGAAACAACTGAGCTGTTACTTCTCGACTGCAATTATTTTGAGGAGACAGACGTTGCAGCTGCATCGCAGTTACCACTCGTTCGACTTTGCATTTAAGGGGTTACATGGGTTTCGTCGGGTAAAAAAAGGCCTATTTTCAATTTTTTTTTTTAAATGTAAAAAATTATTTATTTAATACAAACTTTTTTCTGTCTAATAGATACATATTTAAGGAATAATTTCTGAAATTTTCAAAAAAAAAAAATTAAAACTCCTCCATTGTGACGTTATTTCCGGTGTCCCCTCGAAAAAAAGTGCGTCCGCGTTGTCAGCATAACTCCTGACAGGCTCATCAAAAATGAAAAAACAAAAATAAGTTCTTTAGTTAAGACCATAAACTCGTGCTTGAACGAAGGAAAGAATAAAAATAAAAATTGGAATTTTGGCAGACATTTTTGCAAAAAAATGAAAATTTCGGTCAAATTTGCTTGACACTTTGTCCTTCGTTCAAGCACGAGTAAATTATATTTCAAACACCTGTATAAAATTTCATCAAGATCGGTTGAGTAGTTTTTGAGAACATTTGACAACCGACTTTGAAAACACAGTTCCGAGAAAAACGCGTTTAAAGTTTTGAATAACAATAATAGTGGCTTGGAGCGCACACATTCCAAAGGCTGTATCTCCGAGTTTATTATTCGGATCCACTTGAAAATTTAGGATAATATTCCTGAGATGTTGTAGAAATTAATAAGCAGAAAAAAAAACAAATCGATTTTTTGAACCAACGAAACCCATGTAACCCCTTAATGTATTACAATGGCCGACGGTAACCGAACGGCCTCAGCCGTGGTTTAATGGCTTGATGCGTGACTACCATTCGGAAAAATGATGAACGTAGGTTCGAATCTTCGTGAAACACCGAAATTATATTAGGAAAATGGCAAGCAAAGGCAAATCTCTGACTGTATTTCTGCCATGAAAAAGCTATTAATAAAAAAATAATGATATGTTAAAGCTGCTGTCTAATATTACAGAAAAGCTGTACTTTTAAACTGAACTAAGACTTTGTCTTTGTATTGATAGTTTGCTTTTGCACTCAAATTCAATATTTTACGATGAGCTTGCGAATACTTTTTTCGAAGAAACTACATATCTATTCAGCAATAGCTGCATTTTGATGCGTAGAATTGAAGTTATTAATTAATTTCTAAAAAGTATTTAATGCCCGCTAAAACCTGCAGCTATCAAAATCAACAACAATTATGACACCGGCCTCTTGGACGCAATTCGAGTGATAGTACGGCATTAAGAAAATGTGAATAAAACGTAGTATAGTATTGAAAATGGGCAATATTGATCAATAACCACGCCTACCGGCCATGTAAGGGTAATTTTCAAAAAAGAAAGAACAAAATTATTCAAATTAGATGGAAATTATGAATCCAGAAAAAAAACGATGCAAACAAAATTTTAAGAAATGTGCGGTAATTGAGTAATTGAATGTATTTCAAAAATGACTTAATAAAACTCGCCCAAGCTGGCTACAAATATTGCTAACCATTTCATGTAAATCCATTTTATTATTATCGGATAGAAACCATATTATCGGATAAAAACCATATAACATTGAATACCGTCTGTACATCTGATCTCAAAGCCTCTCACTATCTCATTATCTTTTAATCACTAGCAGTCATCTCAAGTTAGAATTAAAAAAAAAATATGCACAAGTATCTATAGTTCAGTAAGAACAGAAATTGGCACTTCCCCACCTGTTTGCTTTTATTTTTGGTTTTTAACGAATCCCTTTTCGTATTTTTCTTGTGACAAATGCACACCCCGTGGTATACGGTTCAAATCGACTTCTAGCCAGGAATATATTTTAGGATATAATACTCATCACCTTTAGATTCAAGTGGGCATCACTGTATTCGCCTATCGGCTTTTATACCTTATCCCTGTTTACTGTTTTACTATGCATTTCAGTTGCACAGAACGTCTAAGCACTTTAGGAACAGCAAACGCAATTGTTTCACACCACTAATGAAATGGAGAGTGCATTTTTTATGACAGCAACTCGCAAACGATATCTTTTTAGTTTCACTATTAGTCTTATCCAACCGCTTTTGTTTGCGTTTAGCACTTTCCTGTCACGTCAAGGAATAACAATCTGTCAACAACATGTTTGATATTCATTTCTAACAAATACCTCTTCTGCGCAGACAAACCCTATTCAAATAAATAATAAGATAAGAATAGTGAGTAGTTGCTCAGTTTTGAAAATCAAGTAACCGAATAGTCAGCCAACAGTTGGCAAAACCACAAATATCAGTACCGAAAGCAGTAACGGAATGAATGAAATGACCGTCGTATAAACATCGTTGACTGCCCGTAGACAGTATGTCGACAAACACATCAAACCACAGAATACGTACATATGTAAGAGAATTCGACTTGCGGCCAACTTACGCCCACCTGACTTTTCGAAAGCGTCAGCTCTTTTTTACGATTGTTTCCACATACTCGTATGTACCGTCATTCAGTGACTGTTTTTTATATGAGCTGAGAGTTTTTTTTTTTCACTTATTTTGCATGAAAAAATCGCTTCGAAATCGCAATGCGCCGAATGTGATGAAGGCAATAAAATACGAGAGTAGAAAAATAAACAAATATTGAATAAGAGAAAAGTAGAAAATAAAAATTGCAAAAATTTGTTCGCAGTAACGCCAAGCAAAAGAAATAAACCAAACTGTTCCCGCAGGATTAACAGCGATACTAAAAAAATAATAAAACTAATATGGCGGCAGATGTGACTTGAATGGCAATACTGGTTGTGAGGGATGTAGGAGAGCTTAACTAGGGGTTGAAAAAGTAACCAAAGGAGAGCTTTGAAATATTTGTGTTCCATATGGCAGGCATTTTGAAGACAAAATTATTAAAAAATATTATCGCACCTCAATGTTTTCAAAGGAAAAAATATGTCGAGGATTAAAATGCCGCATATGCGTTAAGCCCACCTGCTTGTACAAGATCATGTTTTTCATTGCTGGTCTTTGATTTTCCAGTGCTGCATTTGACAGTCAATTTTATTAAAACACATATTGCATTTTCTCACATAAATACAAGAAATCCCGGCTAAGGAATCACGTATTAGCACAAAACCATATTTAGGTTAAGGAATCCACAAAAGCTGTTCTGAAATAATTCTTGATAAGGGTTTATGTGCAAAAAAATGAGAATCAACCGCGATCACGAAAATAGCAGTACCAAAAAAATATTAAATTTTTTCAAAAAATTTGTAATCTATGATGTGATTAGAAAGTTTTTATTAATATAATATATTGAAATACTATTCTCTTGATTAACTGTACACCAATTCTGAAACAAAAACAAAAGTTTTCTTAACAAAAAAATAGAAGTTCATGGTCTACGTTAAAATATCAGTAGTCAAATAAGTAACTCATTCAGACCAAGTTTATAAAAAATTAAAGAAAAAGTGCATTAACAAAGTTTGCTGATACAAAGTTGTAATTAATATTTAGTTGAATTTCCCGGCGGAGCATAGAGTCCATGAATTGGTCACATCGCTGCTTCGGAATTTTCAGACATGCATCTCTAACAATTTCACAAAGTTGTTGACTGTTTGACATTGTTTAGAGCCCTGTTTAAATTCGCCACAGATTTTCTATAGGTTTGAGGTTGGAGCACTGAGCTGAGCAATTCATAACCTCAATTTTGTTTGCGCAAAACCAATCCTTGGTATTCCGACTCGTATTTTTAGGATAACTATCCTGCTGGCAGACCCATTTTATTGGCATTTTGTCTCTGCAATGCGGCAATATAAAATTGTGCATTATTTCCACATAAGTATTGGTGTCCATTATGCCATCAATATTGTGTATGGGGCCTGCGCCATAATATGATAAACATTCCCATTTCATTATTTTTGAACCCCCGTGTTGAATAGTTTTTGGAGTGTATTTGGTGCCAGGTGGACGTCTAACATATTGCCTAGTACACATGTCACCATATAAAACTAAAAACCTATGTTAGAATTGTCGATTCATAAAATATTGCGCCACATGTGAGCTGTCCTGCTAGCATATTTTTGCTATTCCAAACGTCCTTATATTTTGGTGTCAGGAGCGGATTTTGTTGTGAGTTACGAGCTTCTAGTTCTGCTTTCCGTAGGCTTCTATGTAGAGTCATGTCAGAAGTTCACCTCTTTTTTAATTTGTGTGGCTGTCTTCGTGGGATTCTCTGTGGCGCACCTTGCAACTCTGGGAGTTGCCATTGCAGGGAAGTTTTTCGTTTTCCTTCTCTTTTTTCCGGCTTCCCACAAATTTGATTGCATTTAAAATTATCTTTGCTGAACATGAAAGAATATTTTGTATTTCTGTGTCTTGCAGCTGCTTCCAAGACAGAATCTGCTTACGTTCTTCTGTGGTGCAGTGTTTCGCTCAAACCACTATCGTCAAAACATAAAAAATGTGTGCATGAGACTCTCGAAACTAATCAAAAATATAAGTAAATAATAAAAAATGTGCTTTCATTTAAATCTGCGTAAAACTTTATTGTTATACCCCGCATAACCTTAAAAAGCTGAAGGCACTGTTATTTCATTGTCGCACTTAAAAACGTAACGACCCCAATAAAGAACTGTTATTTCAGTTACACATTTGAGATCCTTAAACACTTCGTCGATATTTGCTATTGAAATTTTCTTTTGTATGATTTGTAGGAAAAAAATAAATGACTTCAAAATAATCTTTATGTTATTTTCGTGTTCAAAGCTGAAGGACCTAACGAAAAGTTTATGTGTGGTTCTGAAGAAATCAGTTACTTTTATTTACTTTATAAGCTAAAAAACTAAACTTATAGTGAAAGCAACTGAAATTCTGGGAAGTAGCTCGGAGGGTTCATACCGCCGTATTGCAAAATCAACGCTTAGCGAACAGAAGAGACTACTGCACGTTGGTGCTCATCTGCAGCAAGAATTGTGGCACAATAGTACCTAGTCAGACTTAAGCAGGCTAAGGCTTGGGTGAATATGTCTTCTACTCGTAATATTCAATTTTCTTTTTACAGCTGGAAAAAAGTAAGAAAACAAACACTGCATGGGCATCTAATCTACCAGGGATGCAAACCAATTAGCGACCCAAATGTAATCTCGTTTTCCATCTTATGTACCATAGGTATATTTGCTTTCGAATAAAAAGACAAAACAGTCGACTTTTCATCTTACACAGAGCACGGAGGTAGCAAGACAGCAAAAATGATGTCGGTACCACATTTACTAACCTGGAAAGAGCTAGATATGCCACTCACTTTATACAAGCTACTGTAAACATGAGGTAGAAACAAGTTAGTCCCTGCAACACGTGTCGCTTTTGATTCACTACTTCTCTGCTTGCTAGAGAATCCCGCCGCTCGCTAAGCGAAAAATTTCTATATGCCAGGAACAACAAGTTAGCATTGATCAAGCCACTTTGTTTATAACCACTTAACTCACAAGTTACTTGCTTAAACCAGTGTTTTCTATTAAAATAAGCGATTTTTCTAAAACATTTTGCATACTTTTAGGCTGGGTGCTTTAAAAAGTAATGGAATTACATAGCAGTTTATGCAATCTGGTGAGCATGATGCTTACTTTTTGACCGTCCTACAAAAGGATCAAGGCATTTTGCATACTTTCAGTAAGGACGCTTTAAGAAGCAATGGGATTATATAAGAGTTTATCAAAATAGTTTACCATAATTTGCAACGTTAGATTCAAAGAAAATTTGTTGTTTTATTTACTATTCACTTGATGCTTGGTGAATCGAAAGCAGCTACATCCAAATTGAAGTTGCCAAATTTAAGCATGAGAGAAGCTCAGTAACTGCTCACGCTAAATGTATAAAAACTATACTTAGCCATGGATCTACCGACAGATTAGATTACTATTAGTAGACAACCAGAACAACTGAGGTTACTCTGTAGAAAAAAGTATAAATTTTTGGGTACAGAAGATTTCCGTGAAATGAGCGAAGGGGCAGGAGGCGTTGACTTCATACCCTGATTTGAAGAGAAGTAGGTATTTTGAGTTCATGTATTGTAGTATTACAAATAAAATTTAAGTCGAAATTGTATAAGATTTTTATTATGCCAATTAAAGAATTCATAACGAAATCTAATGAAGCTTATCAACCATGAACTCTAATTTTAGTAGTGCCATATTTTTCGCAGTCAGGACAAATTCGTACCTAAAAAACGAAAATTTAGTAAATATTTTAAGCTCAGGAAAGCAAATTCAATTTAATCTCCTCTGAATAAAACTCATGCTCCTCAAATATAGAAATCCATTTTAGTAAATGAAACTTGAATTCGAAACCTCTATTTCGAGCATTTTCATACTTGACTTAACTTTACTCTTCAAATGTTAAAAGCATTACATTTTATTAGCACTCACTGCACCTCGCGTAAAGCAGGAAATGATTGCTAGGAAATGGCAGCTTCCTTTTATCGTAAACTTAAATAAGTTTGCAGCAACGAACAATGTACCGACAACTACTGACTATTCAATACTCTATACTTGTATTTCACTCACCCAACCTCAGCCGTACTGCTACAATACATATCGTACATACATACATACGAGTATAATATGAAGGTAAGTTAGTGAAACATAAAGACTGCCAACCAACGATTTCGCTAGAGCACAGCAATAATTCTCACTAATGACTTTGTTACTTCTTAGCTTTTCAGCCAGCTAGGCAGCTACTGAAGTGGCCTATAAGGGTTCGCTTTACAACAACCATTTAAGACTTCGGAAAATGCACTGCAAAAGCTGTCTAACACCATTGTATCTATAGCAGAAGCAAAAATATGTATAAAAATTACGCAAATAGCAGTAATAAGAACAAAAATACTCGTACACACAACTTTAGGATACATTTGTACATTAACATTAAGTGTTAGTAAGGGAGAAATCTAGTGAATAGGCAGCGGTAGGAGTAAATGACTTTGAAAAACGAACAAATAGAAAAGAAACAATAGTGCAATATATTTCGAACCATAAAGGCAAATATGCACTGATTGTTTACTCCATTCGTTTGTGTGGGGCATTTCAATCGAGAAAAAAGTATCAGCTCACTTTCGATATTCAGTTGTCTGTGATTCCTTCAAGTCAGTGCATTGCTGTGATTGGAATTAGATTGACATTTTATCGCCACTAAGCGGCAGTCATTGCAAGCAATGCAAAGAGTTCTGTGGTCATTTGGTTTTTACTTCTATTCTCCACGCTTAACTGTAAATTAAAACCAGACTTTTTACAATACACTCTCTTCTTCATCAAATTGGCATTTAATGTGACTTGCCGGCATTAAGCAAACTCAAATGTGCAGCAACAAAAAAAACCAAAAGAAAAAAGAAAACAATCGAAATCTCGATCATGCAACCCCAATGAAATGACACTTTTTTAAAACGTTTCAATGCGCGGAGTGGCAAAGAAACCACATAAGCACAGCTGTTCTTAGTTTGGCCACAATTTCCGCAGAACGTACATACAATACGAGTGCTCATTTTTCTATGTGCATACATATATGTATATGCATATGTATGCATGCATGCCAATGCTCTATAAAATCATCGGTCAGAAAGTAATGTACGAAATCGGTGTGAGCCTCGAGAAAAAGAACAAAGCAAAGCATCGACAAAAGCGCCGCTAGTAGCTGCTGTTAAAGTCAATATCTGCTACAATAACACGTAAAACCAACCTGGTGAAAAAATCGTGAAAAAGCATGTGTGTGTGTATGTATACAAACCTGCACATGCCATCCACACTTTAACCGCCGTTACGGTAAAACCAAAGGGAGTTAATTTTTCGCGCCGAAGCACTGAACATTGAACACTACGGCAAAAAGAGTCGATGCAGTGTTAAGAAAAAACTAACAAAAAAGCCACATACCTAAGTGTGCTTGTAAAAGTTTAGTTGAAAATCGTGCGCTCTTTTGCACTAACGCTGAATATAGAATGCATGTGAATATATTTTATTTCCTGCGAATGAGTTTTGCCAAACGAGCGAAATGCTGGGAAATTGATTTTACCGTTGTAAAGGTAAGGCATGAGAGTAATAAAAAAGTAGTTGGAAAATAGCTGCAGTATAAATAATGATTTCAGATATTTGTGTAGATATATGCTTTCTATTGTTGCGCACGACTGCTGTGACTATGACTCAAATCATAGCTTCGAGGTGGCCAATTAGCATCGACGAGACGAATGTTAATACGATCACTGAACTTGGTGCGCAAAAGATCGATTGTGTCATGAGCTGCGAGACATGAAGCGCCATTCTGCTAAAACTAAAAATTCTATGCCTTCAATTTGGAGCACAAAAAATCGTTTATGTTGGCTCTGTTGCGCTCACCGTTGACCGAAATGGCGTTTCCAGCAGCATTGTCAGAGAGACACGATTAAATAATGCCAGCGCTCCAGAATCCGCACTAAACTGTCACACTCTTGTCAAATGCCTACAACACATACCACAGACTGAGAATCCACGATGGAGAGAATAATAAGATGGCGCCCATCGTGGTACCGTTACTTTGCTCTCAGCGAACTTGACAACGAGTTACGTGATTTTAGCTCCAGTATGGCCAGATTACCATTTTCGTAACTCGATTTAGCATTTTTTTTTGTTATTTAGTCTCGTAGTTTTAGTTCTTTCTTCATGACATTTTTCTGGCCTGTTCTAATTAAAATGTAATGTTTATAATTTTGTAAAATATACATTTTTTAAAAATTAGTTCAATAATTCAATTAGTTTTATTTAGCTCTACTTTTTTTTAACATCTGGTGGCATTGCACGCGATTGCCGGTGTTGTTGGTGTTCTTCTGCTTTCAGCAGTCAATCTCGCTCTCGCTACTGCAGTGTTGCCTAGCTTTGGATATAAAAACGCACTAAAATGCCCATTCAAAGAAAATAACACAACAAATTTTTATTTAATCACTTAAAGAACTTTGTATGCGTGTTATGCTTACACATAATAGTGTTATGCTTATGTATTATACAATTTATTTTATGAGCTTTTTTGTTAAGGGAACGACTTTTTTGCTATATTTGAAGTTATGTAACTAGATAAGGTACTCTTCTTGTAAAAACGTCAGTATGGTTTCATTAGTATTTGTTGGTATTTTGTGGCTTATTTTTACAATGAATATAACTCTTAATGTCCTATGTCTCACTAAGGATTGATGACCGGAAGAAACGATTACACCTCTATGGTTTTAATTCGCATTCAGTAAGTTCAAACGCTTTTTAAAACGTGTAAGAAGGTTTTCAATCTTAAGAAGAGTTGAGAGAAGAAGATTAAATATTCTTGCGTAACCTTAAATTGAGCCAAAAATTAAATTTGCACTTTCAAATTATGAAATTTTATAGGAGTAAAAAAATTTTCATTAGCACTAAAATCTTCTCAGAGTGACCTTTTTTAACCTTTTTTTGTTTAATAATAATATAGTTTATTTTTTAACTTACAGTTTCGGAAGCTTTAAAT
This sequence comes from Anastrepha obliqua, assembly GCF_027943255.1. Classification (NCBI taxonomy): domain Eukaryota; kingdom Metazoa; phylum Arthropoda; class Insecta; order Diptera; family Tephritidae; genus Anastrepha; species Anastrepha obliqua. The sequence goes on from NC_072894.1 coordinate 61,493,636, forward strand.
TAAAAAAAAGAAACAAACACGAACCTTAAACATTTTTGCATTTCGGGTATAAAAAAGCATTAAATTTATTGTGAAGAGCAAATGGTTGGCAATACTGCACAACTCGGCAAACGTGACATCACGCACTCTTGAAGGGCGCAATCTTCTTTCTATCATTCTTGGACGCTAGGCTGAGAATCGACACAGGTGGTGACTGGACTATTCCGTTTTTGAACAGAACATCAAGCACGCACACACATATAATTTAAGTGATAGATTATCCCATTTATAATTTCTCAATAAATGAGAGTTATTTGAAGTGATACCGATCACACTCTGAGGATGCTTTGGCTTCTTGATGATCACGTGCGTTCATTCATGAGTAGCACGACATTTCATCATCATTTTATTTAAAAAACGTCTTTCAAATCGTACCACAGCACCTCTCCCTTATTTATATTTTGCCAAAAAATTGCTTTACACCAGTACCCCTAAATAGGGTAGTAAGAGCTTATAAACTTCCGCTCACAGAGTATACTATGGCAGTCTTCCTCTAATTCGCTCGCTTTTTCGCTCTTTTAATTTTCAATAAATTTGAGTACCAGGAAATTAAGCTAAGCCGTGCCATGAAATAGCCCGTGTAAAATATTTGTATAAGCAGACAGATGAAACATGTAAAATCGTGTGATTGGTTAACCTAATCAAGTCTCAGCAATAAGAATAGTAGTGAATTGGTTTCGAAGATGCGAGAGGCAAGAATGTTACTTGCAGTCAGAGTCTAATTCATTTACTACCAAACTACATAATATCCTCCTTACATATATATATTCCACGTGTGTGTTATATTCTCATCAATCAAAGCTCTTAGGGGAAGGCAAAATAATTTGAAGACAATAAAAATTACGAACGTTTCAATTCGATTTTCTCATATAGATTTTTATTATAATTTGTTATTTATTTTCTGCCTCACCAATATCACAATATCCAATACACCTTTAGAACGCAGCATATTAAAGGCAATAAAAATCCCCATCGACTGACTGCCTTAACGCGATAATTGAATTACAGTGCTGCCCTTTTCCGCTTAGTAGCTTTTAAGTAGCTATGAATAATTTGATTTGTAATTGCTACGATTTCCGGCCTATAATTCTCTTAGAGTGCCCATATGAAATGAAGCGTAAATTCATTGAGATTGAAATATGTTTCCACTCACTAGCTCGCAAGCTCACCAACTTTGCCACAACCCACTTCCAGGCAGTTTTGCTTACGCATACGTAAGATGTGCAGACACACGTACATAAGTATTTGCTCGGTCACCTTGTAGGATCTGGAAAGTAATTTCAAATCCATACCAGATTTTAGAAGTTGTTTAATACAAATACACAAAACAATCGATTTGTACTCTGAGTGAGGGAGGAATATACACATCTACCTATGTATCATATAAGCTATTTTAACCGCACTTTAATGCCCAGCTTATTTATTATATTCTTGTTCTTTCCACCAACTTTGCCCCTAGTAATCATATGAGTGGTTTTTCATGCATTACAAACACCAAAAGCTCTTGACTACCTATAAATGGGGCATACATATGTATATACACAATTAGCGCGGACGTTCTTTGTTGGACGATGTTTGACCGAGCTCGCCCTCCAATTCATTATATGCTTCTTGATGTTGTTGCACAAATGAAGGAACCTACAGCTTTTTTTGTATGCCGCCTCCAAACAGCAGGTAATTCTTTATGTAGAAATAGACTCGGAGTTTTGCATTGTCTGTCGGGGTGCGGCCGCTAATGGAAAACACCTTTCCTGCCATTTGATTTTTCATGCCTACTGCCCTCGAGCGCAGGCTCTATGAAATGGGAGTCGAGCATAAATCAATACGCCTACGGCGGCCACTCCGATATGCAAGTAGTTTTACCAGTAACTTCTTATTTATTATTTGAAAAACCAATTGAAACTAGAATGCATTATTACCTATAAACTAAAAGTATGTACCATTACACATTTCACTTCCCTACAGGGCATAACGAAAATGCGTAGGGACACATCGACATTAAGGGTGGCACTCCAACGGCATTAGTCGAAGAGGATTTTAGTTTGTAGCTCAGATTGATGTGGAGGTCAAATCAATTTATTGTGATGGGCGAAGTGGAAGAGACGGAGAAAGAGATTGTGGGAGACTTGCGATGTAAAGCACACTGAAGAAGAAGAGTGTAACTATCTTTAACGAATATGCTTGTAACATTATGCTACATAGTCTTAGTTTCACAAGATTTCATTGCCAGAAATTGAAATTCCGTTTAACCCTTAACTACTGACGACTGGCAATTTTTACCGGTAAGTGGTTCCATTTTGCTGTTTCCGGGAACCCTCGCTACTTACGTACTATGCACATATAGTATACGATATGTACCGTTACGTCACTCAGAGCCAATTTGTTAGCCGAAGTTCTCACACTGCATTTTGTAAATCTCGCTGATTTATCAGTAATTAATAATCGTAATCGATGAAAAGTAACCGGGATCTGTGAGCTCAGAATGAGGAAAGGTGTTGATTATTTTGCCATGTCAGTGCGTCTGTTCGTCCGCGCGAATTAAATGGTAAACCCAGCTTACTGGTGTGATTGTCGTTCGTAGAATAACCGGCGAACAAAGCAATGGGCTTGGTAATTAAAGGCGAGAAGTCCCCACAGCTATATGCGTCCTGCTTATATTTTCATGGGGTCAAAAGGTTTTCGAAATAGCACATCTGCTATTCGCTTTTCCGCGATTCCTCTTTCATCCGGGCCAATGTACGCCGATGTCTGGATAGGAGGCCTCTGAGACCAGTTCAATCGACTCCTTCCCGGCAAGCTCATCAGCAACATCCTTCCCCTCTTTGCTCCTATGACCTCGAACCCAGATCAGAGAAATATTACCTGGTCTACAGAGATTTGATCTCGTCCTTACAGAAGTTTACCAGTTTGGATTGTGGAGTTTTTTATATATAGTACACACAAATTTTGTTTTGTTTAAATGTCATTCATAATCGTTTTTCTAGAACACTTAAAAAAATATTAAAAAAAGTAATTGAACATGTTTTTCTTATAAAACTTTTACTGTTTTATTAAATTCAATCATTTTACAGCTTCTACCATATCTAAAGACCTTAAACAAATATAAAAAATATATAACATATTCATTTTTCAGTTCCATAAACATATAATTGCCTATATTTGGTGTTTGGCCAAGTTCCTCCTCCGACTTGTGGTACGCGACTTGATAGTGTTCCACTAATGAGAGACTTACAGTTTTATGCCATCTCCGTAGAGTATTTATTATGTGTAGCCTTTTTCATACCACAAATACACTCGGCAGAAATACATTTAGTTTTTCACACCCGAAGATTCAAAGATTCGAATCCGGGCACTACCAAATGGTAGTTACGCACCAAACCATTTGACTGCAGTAGTTGCATATTCTCCAGTTACTATACGCAGTAAAGGGTTAATAGCACCAGTAACTTGAATCTTAGGCTTCCTGCTTTAGTCTTAACTCGTCTAGAGAAGATCAGAAACCCACTGCACCCACAACACTACCTTCGACAAGGCATTCTCTATTTATCCATTTGTGGGTTAGGTGCTGATATTGCTCCGCACGGCGTTTTCTAACTAACTGCACGTTTAATTTAGATTAATGTTTGTATTATAGCAACCAAATTGAACGAACACACACAAAGAGCGCACGATTCACATGCAAATGGCATATAGACAGGGCAACAACAATACTCGTCTACTGCCGACCATCAAACTGACTTAAACCCATAAACAACGATAAACGAGCTCCGGTTCTCCAGCTTCTAAATCAGTTCATTATTGCTTTTGGAGTAAAACCACCAACACCATGACCAAATGCATGAACACATATACATAATAGCTTTGATGTGGTCAAAGCGTACATCAGGAGTGTTGCTTGCTTTTGTCAGCTAGTAGGTTATATATATTGACGGTAGCACTAGTCTTGCCAATCAAATGTTTTGAAAATCTCCTGCATGCCAAATAACTGTGCTTGATACATACACACAATTCAGTGGTATAGTAGGACATACTCGTACATCTTGAAGGTATGAGGTAGAAGAACCGCAGAAAATATTTCATCAAATTGCAGACCATTTTACGTTTGTGGCTAAACAGTAAATCCTTTATGGAGTTGATTAATTTTAAAGGATCAACTTTGTGAACTCTTGCGATTTATGGGTCATACATACTCGTACGCACATTTATACACAATTGATGTCTGCCCATATTGGCCTTGGAAATCAAAATTTTATTCTTACTGCATTTGATTACACTGCTCTCCGTAGAGGCTTTCCTTTAGCTATCTATGGTATTGGTAGTGTCTTATTATAATCATGGCATTAATTTTATTACGATTTGCTAAATCTTCGCTTCGGTAGATGCTTTCAAATTTGTAGCGAAAATGAAGTCAGCTTCTTTGCCAACATTCTAGCGTTCGGTACGAAAGGTGTGCCACTTAAACGGAAGGGGTGCCATTTCAACGGCTGTTTTTTAGAAGGAAACTTTTATATTATTTTAAACTCTAAATTTTACGGTTTATTTTAATAACGTGATTACTTGTGTATTGTCTTTGAGAAATATTACGTATAAGTATAATATATACAGAGAGTAAACGCGAAAAAAGAAAATCAGCAATGGGTTTCAAACGTAATAGTGTGATTACAATATATTTGGCTGGAAAATAACAACCAGCGATTGTTCGTGAGCTCGAGCACGTTGAAGTAAATAAAGTTTTTGATTATCGCACCATTACTCATTACAATAATACTGGTAGCTACTGGGGGTGGTCATCAAAAGACTGCAACGTCACGTGAAATGGGTCAAAAAGTGAAGAAGCGACTTGAGCGACATCCCCGACGAAGTGCCAATCAAATGGCGAGAGAACTGAAAATATCTGACCGTATTATCCGCCGCATACTGAAAATTTATCTCAATGTCAAGCCTTACAAGATCCACAGGACGCATGATCTCACACCAGACTTGAGAAAACGAAGGAGTTGCTTGGTTTGACCGAAGCCGGTAAATTTTCGAACATTGTGTTTTCTGACGAGAAAACTTTTCAAATTGAGCAATTCGTAAAAGACTCACGAGTCTCTCATTGTCCGCGAGCGGGCCAAAATACCTGCAAGTCACATTCGGGGAGCTTCGTTTCTGGACCATCTCAAGGCCATAGTCAAGACAAAAGGTAGTCATATCGAGTAAAAGTAACTTGATTCTTAGTTTTGTATTATTTTCACACATTTTTTACTTTGAATTGAATAAAAGTAATTTTCCAAGCGGAGTGTAATGGCATTTCTAATTGGTTACACTTCGAGTGCCATACCCTGTAGTATATATTAACGAGTACATATAAGTCAGTAGTTTTTCTATTTTTCGAGTAACGTAGAAATTCCCCACCAAAAGAGTTCTTTGGTTTTTGAAGCGGGCTATGAATTTAACCAATTTTTTGACTCCCTCATAATATTGAAAATGCGTATTAGATAGAACATAACATAAGCAATCAGTGTTTTGGTAACAATTTGGTAACATGACGCCAAGTGTTAGCATACTGGAGAATACTTTTGTAGCAATATCTTGATACTGTGGCTCTTGATACGCATAATGTGCCTCCCACGCCGGTTCCCTGTAGTGTAGAGCTCATACCACCCACGATACGTTCCTCCACTATTTACAGTTTCATTGTATAGTAAATATTTAAGCGCATTCCATGAGCACCAGTAGCGGGTTTCTTCGATCTTCTTCGAATTAATACTACTCGCAAGTAAAGAGAATTTGTCACAGAAACTGGCATAATTCGCTTTGAATGAGTTCAGGAAGATAAACAAATTCACGAAAGAGGATAAATATCAACGCATTATTATCGAATAAACTGAATTAGTTATTTTGTTAATTTAGCTTTCAATCAGGCAATGGCAAACCTCCAAGTTTATTCTGCCATGAAAACGCTCCGGATAAGATTCTTTTGCCATTCGAAGTTGGATTAAAACTGTAGGATTCTCCATTTGTGGGACAACATCAGGACGCATATCGCGATTATGTGGAGGAGGTCAGCCAAGCACCTAACGGAAGTGTAGGCGTCAATTATTCATTATTAATTTATTCATTCATATTCATATGAGTAATCTAAGTTACTTTATTTCTTATGATTACTAAAAAATATTTAATTTTTGTTAAAAATTGTAACACACAGACATACAACGGCCCATCACTTAGTTTACAACTGAAGAATAAAATTTCTACAATTTTTAATTAATTGGCCATATTATTTAATAATGAAACAAAAATCGAAAGCTATCAAATTATTAAAATACATAACTGGTTATTTATATACATTTAATGTCATTTTATAGTTCAGAAGTGTATAATAAATAATAAAATTTTTAAAACTCAATAAGTAAAATATTAGGTGAAGTTACCTTTAGAGAGCCATATCTTACAATGTGTGAATTGAACCGAGGCCGATGGTTTAAAGGTGACCACAAGCTTAAAAAAAATTCTTAGCATTTTATTTTGTTTGATGAAGGCAACAGCGTGCTACCGCATTCGAAAATAATATTCAATATATCCGCCAGTATCGCCACGACCAAGGTAAAAACTGAGGAAGAGAGCTATAGAGAGAGAGCAGAGCAATGATTTCGGTAATATTGCTGCTACGCAAGAGTGATAGAAAAAAGATTGCGCCCATCAGAGAGTGCATGACGTCACATTCGCCAAGTTGTACAGTGTTGCCCACCATTTGCTTTTCACAATAAATTTAGAGCTTTTATATATCCAAAATGCGAAAATTTTTAAGTTTGGTGTTTGTTTCTTTTTGTTTTTAATTTAAAGCTTCTGAAACTGTAAGTTAAAAAAAATGTAATATATTATATTATTACACAAAAGAATGTTAAACAGGTCACTCTGAAAAGATTTTAGTGCTAATTCAAATTTGTTGATTCTTATAAAGTTTGATATTTTCAAAGTGCAAATTTAATTTTTTGCTCCTTTTAAGTTAATGCAAGAATATTAAACGTCCTTCTCTCAACTCTTCTTAACATTGAAAAACTTTTTACACATTTTAAAAAGCGTTTGAATTTACTGAATACGAATTAAAACCATAGAGGTGTAATTGTTTCGTCCGATCCTCAATTGTTAGTGGGACATAGAGCATCAAAAGGTGTATTCTTAGTAAAAATAAGCAAAAATCAAAAAATACCAGAAAAGACTGAAAAAACCATAACGGCATTTTTACAAAAAGAGCACCTTATTTTGTTGCATAACCTGAAATATAGCAAATAAGTCGTTCCCTTAACAAAAGAGTTCCTTTTAACCAAGACACTCATAAATTAAATTGTTCATAACCATTACACATTTATTTAAACAAAAGGCACATTTTAAAGACAATCTATCACGCATAAAAAGTTTTTTAAGTAATTCAATAAAAATTTGGTATTTTATTTTCCCTAAATCGACATTTTAGTGCGTTTTTATATCCAAAGCTAGGCAACTCTGCAGTAGCGAAAGAGACATTTGACTGTTGAAAGCAGAAGAACACCAACAACACCGGCAATCGCGGGCAATGCGAGCAGATGTTAAAAAAAGTAAAGTTAAATACAACTGAGTGAATTTTTGAACTAATTTTTAAAAAATTTATATTTTACAAAATTATAAACCTTACTTTTAATTAGAACAGGCTTGAAAAATGTCAAGAAGAAAAAACTAAAACTCCGAGACTAAATAACAAAAAAATGCAAAATCGAGTTACGAAAATGGAATCTGGCCATACTGGTGCTAAAACCACGTAACTCATTGTCAAATTCGCTGAGAGTAAAGTAACGGTACCACGATAGGCGCCATCTCATTATTCTTTCCATCATGGCGGCTTCGAAGTAGTTCATTCAAACCATGGTTGAGAATATTGGTGTTGTAGCACAAAGTGTTGTAGCGCAAAGTGTTGCTGAGCAACCTTCAACATCGATATGTCGCCATTCTCAACAATTAGGCATACATTAGTTGACTGTTTGACTGTTTAGCTGTAGACGTGTTCGTGGCGTACGTTTAAATGATGAAATTTTGCACGTATCATTGCTAAGAGCCTTATTATGAATACCTCAAAGAATCTAAGGTATTACATGCATATTTTGGCACGTTTTTTGAAAGTTGCTTTATAATTGCCGGCAATGCCTTGAGAATATTTTACTACACATAATTTATTTATATAATATATAAGAAGACATTTGAAAGAAGCTTAACTTTTGTAGCTTAATTGGTTAATTATACTTTCATATACTCATCTAAGTGGTCTAAATTACTTTTGTCGTCATCTTTATTAAAAATTATCTAACAGAGTCGCAAATCGCTTAATTTGTAACTGTAAATAGGCGTTTACACCGTTTGTTTGGTATTTGGACGAACTCTTTATTTTATTTGTGGTGTGCGTCTTGATAATTTTCTACAAATGGAGGGGCCTACAGTTCTATATATCCTGCGTATGTCAGATGGTTTTTTATGAGGAAATTTTCCATGGCAGAAATACATCCGGAAGGGCGACCGCTAAATAAGAACTTTTCCAAACACTTGGTTTCGAGGTTTCACACAACAACCCATTCGACTGCGATGGCTAACTCTAACCGACGAATATAATTTTCCATTATTTGGAAAAAAAAAAATTTGGAAATATTATTAAGTACTACAACCATTCAGCTCCATTTCCTATTTTCAATTTATTCGAAAAATCAAAATAGTTGCTGATTGCAAGCATAATAAAAAAACAAAGAAAAAAAAAAACAATATTAAAAAATAATTGTTGAATATTTGTGAAAGAAAATTTCAAATTTTGCATTTAATCACCTATCAAAATTACGTCCATTGCAGCCATTCACACACCATTCACTCACATATATGCCATTCAGGTTTAGCGCCTAATATTTCAAGTGCCATATGCAAATAGTATTGATGTAATATGCAGCTATGCCCGTTTACTCTCAAATGCTTGCACATATATTGCGTATATAACTATTCTAGTAATTGCCTTTAGCAAATAATAATATATAAAATTTACGAGCGTTCAACAAAATTTTTTGGTCATTGAAAATATACTCAAAAATATTGCTGAAAGTAATGGCGAAAAAGCAATATCCACGCTCGATAACTTATGAGCGCACACATGCTCGTAAACTTGTTTTCATATGTGAATATCGGCTTGCTTGTGTGATTTACAGCATAGCCGCTTGTGACATATTTATGCGCGCCGAAACGATTATGTTTTTCAACTATTGGAGAATTTTAAATTTTTACGCATAATAAAACATTCTAAAACTTATTAAAACCAACACAATAAACGTTGTAGTTGAGTTTATTAAACCAACGTTAGTTCTGCAACGTTCCAAGATTGAGCAGGATTTCGAATGCACAACGCAGATAAATGTCATTGGATAATAAAGGATCCATTTAACTGAAGAAGGGCTTACATCACGACTCGAAGCTCAACTTTCGTATTTATTATCGAAGATGGGAATTGAAAACGAGATCCGTTTAAAATAATATTTGAATAGGTAACCAAGTCTGGTGTTAACCTCCTAGTCCTGTAATTAGGATATCAAACGTCTCGAACGTGTAGGGTTCCAGGACATAGGAACATATAGAGAAATTAAATTGCCGATAAGCTTGCCAGAAAGAAGTACACAAAACTGGTTAAAGTTGTCCCTGTCTCAGACAGCGGTGTCTTCTTGCTCGTTGTTAAAGAAAAACTGCACAATTTCTTAGCTTATCTTATCGTATGCTATCTCAAAAACTATTTGGCTTCAGTGCGACAGAACACTACGCTTAAAGTGCTGGTGCCATTCAATTTCCCAACTCATAGCGACGTTTACCGGTCACTGGGTGATCGCAACACACGCCGTGAAGTTTCCGAAGACTTCCGTACGACCCCCCTTGCAGAACCTGTGGGAATCCTGCAGAGAAAGAGACTGTCGAATACTTTCTTTACAAATGTTCTGGTCTGACGGCGAGGTGCTTGAGATTCCTTAGTGTGCCTTTTGGCGATAGCCGTGGGCAGTTCTCCAGCCTAGATCCCTTTTCTCTCATCCACTACATCAAAAGCGCTATAGATGGGTTTTCCTCCTTTAAGTTTTGTAATTTTTCACAGGTAGTGGTCGAGATTACGGTTTCAAAACGGCACTCTATTTTGAGTTTACCATTGAGTGTACTCTTCCGATCTACCCAAGCCTAATGTTTATTGAGAATTTATGTGCATACACATATGTATCTGCATATATACTGTATATGTATGTAAGCTCGTTGATAAAAATAACTGAATTTATTTTTATATTATATTTGATATTTTAAGTTCATTGTACGTGTCGGTTTCGAAAATTTTTATTGCAATTTCATTTCTATTTAGTGGCAGGGCTTATAAGCAGGCGTTGAACTTTCCCCTACTATTTAAACAAAAGCATGCACATGACCTGCGGCTAACTCCTCGTAAATAACCGTTCAATGTTGTTCAATTACAACAAGAGAGTGTGGCAAGCAATGGATCAATAACAAATAAGTAAATACGCTTGCGGAGGCAAAACAATTTATATTTTTACACATGAACATGTACTAAGTGGCAGCTTATCGATATTCAGGGCACATACCTTTGGGTGGTACATAAAAATCACCACACACACATGAGACCTGTTATCAGCTGCGCGGCATTTTACAACAAAAACAGCAACACCAAATATATGTGGAGTATATATTATATTATATATACATATATAATCACAAATATGCAACAATTTATACTAGTAATAAAAATAGAAATATAATAAATAACAACTATGAAGGGAAATTAAAAACGATATTAAAAAATATCCACCTCTAAACATTCCATACGAAATTTACTGAAAAGCGCATTTTTCTCATTTGCAATTTTTTTGGAAATTTTTAAAACGTTGACACAAGTAAATAAAAACCTAAAAAAATATTTGCATAATTTCTTAGCCCTAGACACATTTAGAGCGTAGAATCAAGAATTTTAGGCCAGTCTAATGTATGCAGAAGTGCATGCATATGATCAGCTCCTGGCAAAAACCTAATTTGAATGAGTTTCGCGCGCTTGATAACATATCTTCCCATATGACTTTGTAAAAGGCTTAAGTCAATATAAGCTTTATTTTTTGCGCATTTATGTTGAACGAATTATGTAATTTTAAAATATCGTACTGGCATTAAATGATTCAAGCAGGTAAGAGTATCGGTCAAGCGAGTCTTTACGGTTAGTTAAATAATACACAATTGAATAGTTATATTAACACAAAATAAAAGTTTCTATAACCCCGCTTCCCAGGTAATTTAGTCTGCGACTCTTCACAGGTTGTACAAGAATCATTTTCTGCCACACCAATTTTTTTCATGTGGTCATTGAGTTTACAATGGCCTGTCAGCAGTTTTGTGTAGAGTTTTGTGTATTTTCTGTTTCTCACGTGCACATATTATAATAGCATATTCAAACCCGACACACGTTGTTCTTGTGGCTCAACCTCAAAAAGCTGTATGTACGAACAACTGATTTACCATTACTGGAAAAATAAAATTAGTGATAAATGGGTATTCTTAAAAGAGTCCAGAGGATGGAAATGTGCTAAATGTTTGCTTGAGTGAATAGGCGAACAGGCGCAGGTCTACAAGGAGTGCCTATTAAATAACGAGACTAACTGACTGCTACAGAAGAATGATGTAACCATTAAGCGCAACTGATCGCCAACCGTTTAATGACAAGTTTTTTCTTTCGAGCCTATCTTAAGAAATCAGTTTAATCTCAGGTTTGCCTCAAGAAGCTCGGAAAAATGTGTCCACTGTCGAATTGCAAGCCATTGAAAATAGCACAAACTCATTCGAAAGAATAATAACAGGTGACGAATTGTGGTTTTTTACTTGTCGGTCCTGAAAGAAAGCCCATGGATGCACTGGAAGAGACTGAAAGCTAGATTTTTTTGCAAATCTAAAATGAAACCTATGAAACCGTACTCAGTTGGGGTCAGAGTAAACTTTGCCGTAGGTTTTGAGGATGCAATTATTTTCATCTTTTCACATACCCAAGATGTTATCAAAACCCTAACTAATCGGACTTTTATAGCCAAGCTAGTTAGGAAGGAGCAACAACTTTAAGCCGACTCCGAACGGCAGATATTATTTATGAGGAACTTTTTCATGGCAGAAATATACGGAGGCTTGCCATTGTCTGGTGAGGGACGACCGCTATTAAAAAAACTTTTTCTTCATTTTGGTGTTTCACCGAGACTCGAACCTACGTTCTCCCTGAATTTCGAATGGTAGTCACGCGCCAACCCATTTGGCTACGACGGCTGCTATCAAATCCCTCCAAATCAAGGACTAGAAGGCCTATAAATGCGTGAAGGCTAACTAACACATTTTGCTGAATACTAGTATTCGTTCGTTTTATAGAAACATAAATTTAAGCCATTTACTTGACACCCCATATACACAAGTATCGGCTTTACATTTCATTCAAGTGAAAGGCAGTGCATTTTTAATGCCTAGACTTTGGAAAATTTACTTTTTATAAAACAAAATGCTGCATAGAATTTCAAATAAATTTTCTTTTTGGAGTGAAACTTCTTAGGCGTCGATGGACGAGCGAGAATGGAAATGGAGAGTAAAATTTCAAGGCCATGCAACGTTTTGGGCATTTTCGTTCCACGGGAGAGAAAAAAGATATAACGTAGAGGAAAAGGAGAGAGAGAGATATACCTTATATACATCTTAGATACACTTTAAGCTGTTTTTCCTGAGTTTTTCATTGTGGTTGCTAATTTCTAGTGAGAAATAACACTGACTACTTTTTGGCGCTTGTTTGTTGGTGCAAACTTGTAGGAAATATATTTTTGGTGACTTCCTTTTGGCGTTATATTTCTTTGGTGCCTACTGTTTGGGGCGTTTTTTGGTCCCAATATTTTTGGCGTTTTTTTTTTTTGGTACCTACTTTTTTGCCCTTGTTTCCGTTTCCTGGTTGGTCGGCGTCAGACTTATTGGTATTTCCTTGCGGTAATTTGTGCCGTTGCTGCGGTCCTGGAATCGCTGTGATTGTGCGCATTGTTCCTACGGCTTGTGTCCGGCATTACCTACACCGGTCGACCCTTCTCTGTTTTTTATAAATTTTGTCTATTTATATTCTGTGCAAATATTGTTAATCTATTTAGATATATATTCTTTCTCTCTCTCTCTCTCTCTCTCTCTCTCTCTCTCTCTCTCTCTCTTTCTCTCTTGGGTCTCTCACTCTCTCTTTGACTGCCTTGAAAGTTTCACTTCTGTTATGTGTACTACGCTACACGCACTTTTTTTAGTAGGAATAAGTATTTATTTCCAGTACTTTTTTCGAATTTCTTCGAATTGAAATTTCGTTTATTGTTACCGAAAAAATTAATATTAATTATAATATATTAAATATTTTCCACATATATTTTCTCTGTACCACAATAAAAGTTACAAGCTGACGCCCATCAAAATTTTCAAAAGAAACATTGCTTGAACTAAAGGAAAAATTCTGTTCCAAGTGGTCCAGTTATTTTCGGTCTCTGCTTCATTCTCATAAATAACTTAAGAAATAACCTCTTAATATTCATATACCAAAACTCGTTTGAATTTATTATCGTATGCTTAGTACATATTTATGTAAAATGGTCAAAATGCATTTACATATCCATATTTTATTACTGTAGTTAACTAATGTAAAATGGCAAATATTTAGAGTTGAAAAGACAAACTGCCAGCTAGCACTATACTGCACAGCATCAAAATAAATAACGGAAAATGGCAAAACGATCATTCATATTTTGTTCCGTTTTGCCTGAGAGGTTTAAAAAATACCCATATGAGTAGAAGGTTGAGGGTTGGTATAAAAACCAAAAGTTGGCACGCACACATCTGTTAAGTGCTTGGCTGAGCTCCTCCTTCTATTTGTGGTGTGCGCCTTGATATTGTGACACAAATGGAGGAACTTACAATGTTAAGCCGACTTCAAACGACAAATGGTTTTTTAAAAGGAGCTTTTTCATGGGAGAAATATTTTCAGAGGTTTGCCATTGCTTTATTAGAAAAAACTGTTTCTATTATATTATTTTTCCATGCATGGAATTCGATCACCGAGCCATTGGGTCACGGTGGTCGCCGAATGTTGAGGGTTGGTAAGTTTATCAAAAATTATTCTCGAAATACTTTACATAAAATTATTATATGATTTCGCATTCCGCTTCGTCCTAAAACGGAAGAAAGCTCATCGACTGTGACTTATTTATTTTGTTTATTTATTTATTAAGTCAATACATTTTTGCAATGTTTGAATTTAGAACTAGAAGTAACTAATAAATCTTAAATTAATAATTAGCAGTTAATAGTAGAAGTTGTGTAATCAGTATTAGGGCACAGAAATAAAAATGTAATAGTTACTGGTTTTTTCTTTTTGGATTACACATAATTATTATTTTTGATTTTTATTTTTTCTTAGAAGAATAATGACTTAGTCAGGATTTTATTATTTTTGATCAAGCGTTATGATTATGGTTCGATTTTTATATTTGCACTCAAGAATAACACTCAGCTACGATTTCTATTTTTTCGCTCGAGAATTTTGGTGAATATAAATTTTTATTACGTTGCCTTGGAATAAAGATTCTCAGTCGAGTTTTTTGCAATGAGGTGTAATGATTGACACATGATTTTTATTTTTTCTTTCATAGCATAAAACTTAAACCCTCATATAACCTAGGCTTGTAATCAATAGTCAAAATTTAATTAAAGTTTTGCGGGCATATAGCTTCTACCATTGGTTACCTGGCTCCGGCAGAGAAAAATTCAAATTTTTCTCTAACAGGTGGAATGTGTACATATGTATGTACACCTTATTGACCAGTTGTGATTACTTTTCTTCCGTTTAATTAATTTTCATTAGTACTTTATAAAAACAGAGTTCTTTTTATAAAACCGCATTAACGGGAAATTTGTCCAGTTCTCCAACCAAGTCACAAAGTTAGAAGGGAAAAAGCTGACAAAGCTAAACCGCACATCGACTGGGAAAATCGTAAATCCGAAACTTTATCTTATCCTGTTTAACTGTCAAAAATTGGTTCAAATTTTATTGCTGATTTTTTATTAATTGGCACCATGTGCTCAGATTTTTTTCATAATAAGTTTTATATTAAAATAAAGGTAATTTTCGATTTTATAAAACATAAATTAAGTATTCAATAGTATCACTAATTAATAACTTCTTTTGTGTTAAATTTATTTTTTATAAAAAATAGGCAAAGGGTTTTCCAATAAAAGGTGTTATTTTGATATTCAATGAAAAATGATATTTTTTATTGTAAACGATCGGATGTTTATTTCGTTATAAAGGGGAAGGTATGCCGTTAATAGTGGAAAATAACATCAGACAAAGGACCACCACGACCACGCTTACAGGGCAATATCCTTTTCATGAAAATTTCCATAACCAATTTGCAAAGTGGCTGCCCTCGATAGCCTAACGAATTCCATCTTGAGGTCTTGAATCGACGCTGGGCTGTTGGCGTAGAGCTTCTCTTTCACGTGGTCCCAAAGAAAATGGTGACAAGGTGTTAAATTACAAGATCTCGGCGGCCAATTGTGATCACCTCTTCGAGAGATAACACGATCCGGAAACTTTTCTACGAAAAGATCAATGGTTTCGGTCTTTGTGTGGCACGTAGCGCCATCTTGTTGAAAATAAACGTTGTCCAGATCAATACCATCCAATTCCGGCCATATGATCATCTCTCGATAGCGCAATCCATTCACCTGAAACACCTGTTGTTGGAAAATCCTTAGTTTTTCTGTTTAAAGAGCATTTAATCGCCTTTGTGACATGACCTTTTTTTTAAATGGGTAAAAAAAATGTAAAATATAAGGTCTTAAATTTTTCGAAGGTCTGATCTCTGACCCCTAAGAGTAAAAATTTTGCGCAAAAAAAGTATATACTATCTATTTTACTTTTTTAGTTATTTACACTCATTTATTTTGAATAATTGTTTACTAAATCCCAAATGTCGAATTTCGAAGGCCATATCTCGATTGCGGAAGCTAACTTAGAGAATTGACTCGATTTCTTAAAGTCAATTTGTTTGATCCTTTACCCTGAAAAAATGTTAATTTTGCAGTATAGTGATATCAATAATTACTTTTGAACAAAAATATTTAATTAAAATTTGACCTTCATATAACCGCCTAGTGGCGGACAATAGTTAAAGGCATATAACATGGCATGTAAAACACTGCCTGCGCTATTCTTCTATTTTACCTCTGTAGAGGTAATGTTTCCTGTCTTCGCAGTTAAAACATTTTGTCAGTGAAAAAAAGAGAATGGTATATGTTATAAAAAATATATTATTCTAAGAAGGTGTTCTTGGAAGACTTTTTAAAAAGTGTGCCATATTAGTTTGGGCAAGTATTTGGTAAGTAATAGGTCTATCGATAAGTTCGTGCGGTTTTACAACAGATGGCGTAACTTGATTATTATTCCATCGATCCACATTTCCAAACATTCATTGGAGAGCTACTGTCGTAAGGCACAAACGTCAGTATAAGTTTTTTATTTGAAGCGTAAACAACAATATTTTTACCACACTTGAAAATGTCGAATTTCGTGCCAAATAATGTGTTTTTGCGGGGAATTCTTCTTCATTATTTTAATATGAAGAAAAAAGCAGCCGAAAGTCATCGTATCTTGGTGGAAGTTTATGGTGAGCATGCTCTAGCTGAGCGAACGTGCCAGAAGTGGTTTGCACGCTTTAAAAGTGGTGATTTTGGCTTGGAAGACGAAGAACGCGAGGGTGCGCCGCCAAAGTTCATGGATACCGAATTGGAGGAATTGCTCGATCAAGATCCGGCTCAAACGCAAGAAGAGGTTGCAAAAACTTTGGGAGTTGATCAATCAACCATTTCCAAACGTTTAAAAGCCATGGGAATGATCCGAAAGGTAGGCCATTGGGTGCCGTATGAATTGAAGCCAAGAGACGTTGAACGCCGTTTTATGGCATGCGAACAACTGCTTCAACGGCACAACAGAAAGGGTTTTTTGCATCGAATTGTGACTGGCGATGGAAAGTGGGTCCATTACGACAATCCAAAACGTCGGGCAACGTATGGATACCCTGGCCATGCTTCAACATCGACGTCGGCGCAGAATATTCATGGCCTGAAGGTTATGCTGTGTATCTGGTGAGACCAGCTGGGTGTTGTGTATTATGAGCTACTGAAACCGAATGAAACGATTACGGGGGATGTCTACCGACGACAATTGATGCGTTTGAGCCGAGCACTGCGAGAAAAACGGCCGCAATACGCCGATAGACACGACAAAGTTATTTTGCAACATGACAATGCTCGGCCACATGTTGCACAAGTGGTCAAAACATACTTAGAAACGCTCAAATGGGATGTCCTACCCCACCCGCCGTATAGTCCAGACCTTGCGCCATCCGATTACTATCTCTTCCGATCGATGCAACATGGCCTGGCTGACCAGCACTTCCGTAATTACGATGAAGTCAAAAAATGGATCGATTCGTGGATTGCGGCAAAACCGACCGAATTTTTCACAAAGGGAATCCGTGAATTGCCAGAAAGATGGGAAAAAGTAGTAGTAAGCGATGGACAATACTTTGAATATTAAATTTGTAACCATTTTACGTCAATAAAGTTTCAAATTTCGAAAAAAACCTCACGAACTTAAACATAGTCCTATTATAATGAAAAGTATAGAAGAGCAGTAAAAAGTAGAAAAAAGTAAAAAGAAAAAAAACACTAAAAAGTTAAAAAAAAAATGTATGTGTTCGTTGCACCGATGTGTGCTGAGCATTCCAACCGTCTATAAGCGGGCATATGCAGTGCGTTGAAGTAAAATTTTGCTTTATAACAAATACAATTTATGAACTTGTGTGAGTGTAATTTTTTTATTATTACAATAACCTTGCGGTGAGAACGAAATCGAAGATGTGTTTTTCAAAGAAGAAATGGTGGGCGATGAATTTGATAGGGACGACGACGTGAATGATGCAGATGTTTAGGGACCAAATAAAAATTACTATTTTTTTCAAACAAATGACTTTCCTGTGTCAGACTTAGGTTTTTTTGTTATACCTATTAGTTCTTCTTCACAAGTTGACAAATCATAGGGAGCTACAAAACTTTTGGATAAGGCGGTTGCTATTGTATAGTAGGTATTCCGAGGAATTCGTTGCCAGCGCATTGGGCGTAATTGTTTTGAAGAACAACAGGGGAGTTAAATTTCAATATGGGCTTCAAACGTCGTTATAAACATAATAAAAAGCAGTATAAACCCAAACACCGTCAAGGTGTTGATCTTTTTGCTTAAAACTTTGGTTAAATATAAAACGTTATGACTGCATTACGTACCTGATAAATTTTCATCCTTCGTAAAAAAATGAAAAAGAAAAATTCAAAAACACTGAGAGACAAACTATTATTTTTCTCCCCTTTACAATATTTCATTGGCAAAACCTCGTAGTGCAATGTAATGTTTGAACAAAATACTCTACCAAATGTGCGTGTCAATATGCATATATTTGTAAGAGTATGTACACACACGCCGCATAACTTGCATTCAAACCCATACTTGTAGTCACATCAGCTGTACGTGTATTCAAACGCTTTGCTTTGAAAAGAATTATAATGGGAATGAAATAAATAGTTAGTTTGCTTATACCCACAAGCATTTCTTCTGTACTTATTTCGACACAAAAGTCAATTTTATTTAACATTACACGGCCACCCTCTCTCTCACGTTTTTTTCATTGTCTATGCTTGCCTATCTATTTCACTTTACCATTCTTTACTCGTTTTCCCGTCGCTTTTATGCAAATATTCATAAATTTACATAACTTCATGCTGTGCAAATAATCAACTTTCAAGGTTTTTCGCAACTGTTTAACGACGAGCTTGAATTGGCTCAAGTACAGCAGCCCAGTCAGCCAGTCAGTCAGTCCGTTAGCCAGACACGTTCAAAGCACACACTGCAAAGCAGTCCTTTTCATTGCGTTAGTACGTTAAATAGTCAGCTAATAGCGTCATGACGATTTCTTTAAAACATTCAATATGACCTCACTTACGAAATGGGTATACAGTCTACACATTTAACCCTAACCTCTTACTACTGTTGTGCCGACAATCATTTCAGACAGTCCTATTTCCATTTGTTGAATAGACCATAAAAAAAAATTATTAAAAAGTCAAGGGTAGGTAGATGAAGATTTTTCTAGGAATTTATTGAAGAAATGTAGCTTGCATACGCTGACGAAGAAGAAGTGAGGGCAACCATAAGGGATTTAATTTAAAGAAAATGTAATGGCTCAGAATATTTTAAACAATACACAGACGAATTTAAAAACCCCAGGGACTTGGGCAACAATAAGAAACAACAACGCATTTTGTATTTATTTATAATTAATTTAATTTAATTTAATTAATTTTATATATTTAATTAATTTTATATATTTAACATAATTAGAATTACACCCAGATACTCTGAGAAAATAAAAGCTGCCATTTAGCAATAATATTTCATCACACTTATCACTTTTGACTCACAAGCGAGCTTGGCAGGCTAAGAAAGGCTGCAAATGGGCAAAACTGATGTTACCAACCAACTGTCGCAACCAACTTCCGTTAGGCAGAAAGAACTGTAGACAACAGATTGGACTCTGATGACGGGCCAGTTTCTATGGTCGAAGCACATGGAAAATGTAGGCATATCAGACAGTGCACTTTACCCAGCATTTGGAGAGGAGGATGCGACGGCGGACCACTTTTTCAGCGTATGCCCGGGCTTCCCACGAATTATTACAGGTTTGAGCTCTTTGGCACCGATGTGTTAAGAAACTACCACCTTGGCTCCTTGGCACCACAAGGTCTACTTAGATTTCTTCGGAGCACGTGTAGATTCAAAGAAAATTAGAAAGCGAACCCGAGTGCGGTACAATGGACTTAATGTTGTCTGAGTGCTGTACTTGCTAATTTTTCTCGACAAAAACAAAACAAAAAAACAGCATCTCACAGAGGCTACAATCTTTCGCCAAAAATGCTTCTCCGCCTCTTCTGGCCGAAAACCATCAGCAACGACGCGCTGTGAAGATAAACGAATGAGGAACTCATCCTATGGGAAATGAAACATAGAAGATGGCGATGGATAGGACACACGCTTAGAAAACCACCAGCTAACATCACGAGAATTGCACAAGGCTGGCACCCGCAAGGGAGCAGAGATCGCGTTTGGTCAAAGAATACTTGGAGAGGGTCGATGTTGCGAGAGCTAGCAGATGGTGACATTATATGGAACGGCGCAAAACCGACAGCACACAAGAAAGAATCTTGTCGAGACCCTATACACTAAAAATGTGTTACTTTATGTGTGTAATCATTTTAAGTGGGAGGTAGGGAATCCACCAAAAGCGCTACATCACGCTTTGGTGAAAATTGCAAAAGTTTGAAAAACCATGCACAATAAGGAAGGCCAAAAAATTATTAATTTGCCACAGCGTCTCTTCACGTCCTACCTCCTATACTTCACCGCACCTAATCGGGCTTAAAAAATTATTTCAAATTTATACACATAGTCGTGCGTATAGGGTGATTCAAGAGCCATGAAGATCGCTAGCAGCAATTATTTGTGATATGGGAAATTTACTTATGGAACGATACTCAGTTAAGCATCGCGTAGAAATGATCCAATCGTGTCATGAAAATAATCGTTCTGTAATTTTTTCATCTAAGCAGATATGTTCGCAAACAAAACTGCCGCATTAAGGCCCTTGAGAGTCCACATATCATTCAAGAAGGTACTATGCACTCACAGCGAGACAGTATTTGATATGATTTTCGGGCTAACAGAGTCAACACATTTCAGAATTTCTCAGTATTTCATACTATTTCTTGGAAATTGATGCAGTTAGTGCTGCTACCATGAAAGGTGAACAACATGATCATACGATAGCAAGCTTCTAATGGCCTGAATTAGCAGATACGTACTTGGGCAATAAGTGGTTTCAACAGGACGGTGGCATTTAACTGATATTGCTTTCCACATATAACTGTCAAAGACTAAAACACATGCTGAAATAAAACAAAAAGTGCATGTAGCGTAGTACACGCAACAGAAGTGAAACTTTCACCAAAAAAGTTGGGACCAAAAAACGCCCCAAGGAAATATAACGCCAAAAAGTAGGCACCAAAAATATATTTCCTACAAGTTTGCACCAACAAACAAGCGCCAAAAAGTAGGCAGTGTTATTTCTCACTAGAAATTGGCAACCACAAGGAAAACCTCAAGAAAAATAGCCTAAAAGGTATCTAAGATATATGCAAGGTACAGCTCTCTCTCTCCTTTTTTCTCACCGTTATATCCTTTTTCTCTCTCGCGGAACGAAAATGCCCAAAACGATGTATGGCCTTGAAATATTACTCTCCATTTCCATTCTCGCTCGTCCATCGATGCCTAAGAAGTTTCCCTTCAAAAAAACTACATATTATGCTTTATTTAAAAAAGAAACTCTGCAGTCTCACTGAATCACCCTTTATTCATGTAAGCTTCGACATACATATCAGTATATAGTTTTGAGAATGGATGGAAGTATATCAACATCTACTTATATATACTCTGCTCGTACTAAGCCCAATTTATGGGCGTACGAAAATTGTTATCCAACATCTCTTTTCCTTGCCAATCACTGGAAATCACCAGGGCATAGCTTCAAAATACATATTTGCACTAATGGAAATTTTCAACTTACAAAACATATTACAACGCATCAATAACTTTTGATTTGATTAGCGGCACAAAAAATCTGAAATTCGGTAGAGATTTCGCACGCTTGCACACACAAGCCGACGCGTAGATTTACATGCGTGGATAAATTCTTCAACCGCATGCACTAATGAACGTTTATCGAAGCAAGTGAGTGAGCGTGTGAGTGAGCACAGTGGTATGGCTTCATAAATTGTTTCGCAAAAAGTAAAAAGTAAAGTTTCTGTTATTTAAGAAAAAATCAAAAATGGTTAAAGTTAATCACTTTCATAGAACTATAATAAAATTTTCTTAAGAAATGCTTTAGCTTTAGCGCAAGTATAGAAGATATCTTAACGAAACTCTGTGCATAAGTTATACTTAGTGCGAAGGTATTAAACATTGGAAAAATGAGGCAAAGTAGAAAAATTGTATTTGCATTGACTTCCGAGATTCATGCAGGGATGTGTATAGATTTCGAAAAAGGAGCTTGACACCACATAGTGCTGTGCTTATATTTTTAACAATTGCAGTTACGCAAATTTTAATAATTTCTAAAATCCGGCAATTCAAGACGATTTAATAACTTTACATGGTATATTTCATCTTCTTCTATTAGCCAATAATATAAAAAACAAAAAAGAAAAATGCAACATTTCCACAAGCAGTGTATTAAATATAATAAAATTTAACGATTTACTTCAATTTCTTTTTAGTTTGCAACATTTTAAGATTTCCCACGCATATTTTGACGAACTTCTGCGCACCGATGAACAAAATTCCACTGAACAATGCTCACCCTCACTTTTTGTATAGAATATAAAATGTTGCACTTTTATCCGGTTATAGTGCAGTATTTTGAGAAAAGAACACGCAACCCTATGAATATGATGAGAAAAGAACATGATAACTCTACAGCCCAAACACCGTATAAAATAAATGCAAATTTATTTCGGGAAAAGAAAACGCGATAGAGCGAAATTCTTGCATACGCAAACCACCAGTCGCTCATACGCCATGAGTGAGCGATTTTCAGGCAGTTAATGTAACGTTTGTATGCGCGCTTGTATACACATAGCATATGTGTGTATGTGTGATATGCAAACAAATCCCTGACAAATTCGCCACGCATGGGAATACCGAGGCGTTCTACTTTCCCACATAAGTAGAAATATATTTCAATGTGCCTCATCTGCCATTCAGCCATGTCTGGATATGACGCTTTCTGCTTTCGTTCTACAAATATTTTATATGTGTGCATATGTGTACATATCTCAATTTGCAGACATGTATAAGTACATGCACACGCTGCATGTATGTGCCACTCTGTTTATGTGCTTGCGTAAAGATATAATCTATTTTATAATGCTTTTTGCGGCTTTTTGTACGATTCACAATCTGTCTGGCTGCTTCCAAATATTCTACTTCTAGATTTACTTAGGCAAGTGTGTGTGGCTGTAAATTTGATTATATATGCGCATATGTTGCCCTCATTACAATAAACAAATGCATGACGTATGAACACACACAAACCGGCAAATAATTATGTATGTATGTGTTTTATTTTGCCTAAGTGAGCTCTAAGCTTAGATCAGTTTGGAAAGCTTAAGCGCCTGAACGTAGGCATGCAAATACTCGATTAAGCTTAATCGATTGTACAAATGTTTTGCGGTTTCCACAAATTTACACACCGTCACAATTTGAGTTAGCAGAGGAGGATTTTGCATTCGTTTCCGTGTTTTATTTTGCTTTCGCTTTTCCGCCTTTTTAACTTCTCGTAAAGTAATATTCAGGTAAACGGGCACACATTCATAAGAGTAAAGTACTTTTACATACAAGCATGCTTTGTGTTTTGATAAGTCACAATCTGCCTGCCAAGTGTGTCAACTAAGAATTTGCATTTCGTGTCAATAAGATTGTGTCAAGGACGCATTTGTACGAATTTCCTACTCGAGACAAATTTTCATGGTGCTTTTTTCATTGAGTGGCATTTCGTTTCGAATTCATTATTCTTCAGTGCATGTTAGAGATTCTCATAGGGTTTATGTAGCATGCAATGCATATGGCGCAACAACGCTTAGGTGCTCAACTCAATTTTCTAGATATGATTTAAAACTTTATGCATTCAAAGCTCAAGGTAAATAATATTGAGTAGCCCATCATTTCTAAATGTAACATCTAGCAAGTGGTCATGCGAGTCATAACTCAAGAGCAGTTCATACGCCTTGCCATATTATTCACACTGAAATTTGTCTCGTTATCCAGGAAAATTACCTTACTGCACGAACTATTTTACGTAGTCACTCCGCTTACCCAGTTTTCATTTTCTCATGAGTTTATTTTTTTAATCAACTTTAAAGTTTCAAATCTAATGATAGAACAATTATTTGATGAAGTGTTTTCAGATTGAATTTATCTGGGTTTTGGTTATCCATGTCTACTAGCAATGTCTCCCTCTGTGTATGCTTTACTAATTTGATAGATGGAATGTTTAATTATTTTTTTCCTATTTTTATAAAGCAGCAAGCAAAACGAAATTGAATGGTGTTGACTAGAAGATGATGATTTGGATTGTATAGCAGTTTCTTTTAAAAAATTTAAGATATTTAGAGCAAATATTTTCATTATTTTCACTATGAAGCACGACTTCATTCATGTGGCACATCCTTTAAACCATGTTTACCAAGACCTTCTTAACGGTTTTTGACTCTATCTCATGAATGACTTGCTGAATATTCGACTCTTCAATCGTTCGTAGATTATCTGCAGCTCCAAGGTCGTCAATAGACATCGCCGAGATGGCTGATAACACGATAACCGAGGCTGGCGCGCAAAAAATCGATTTTGACATGGGCTGTGTGTCACGGCGTGTCATCCTGCTAAAACCAAAGATTATTCGAGTCCGTGTCTTTCGAACACAAAAATTCGTTTGCCATGTCTCTTTAACTCTCAGAAGATGCATTAGGATTTCGATCGCCGAATACAGACTGAGGGGGAAAAACGAGTATTTCCACTGCCTTGCCAAATTTTCTATTCTATTCCAAAAATTTCCACTCATTTGAAAAAAAAAGTCTATTTTTTTTGCTTATTTCTATAAATTAAGTATTCAAAAATATCATCCATAAACGATTTTCGAAATTCCAATTATTTACGGAGATATAGCCATTTTAGTGACGCAACCTCTACAGCAAAACTTCGAAATTAATTTTGAGGCAAAACAAAGCATGAATTGATAATTATATACAAAAATGTAGTTTAGTTTGTGGAAGCAAAACTGCAAAACTAGTTTCCAAGTACATAAAAAAGCATAAATATAAGAATATGTGCCCAAATTTAGGGGTTGAAATCTTTACAAAACCAATTGTTCGGGTTCAAGAAGAAATGCGCAATTTAGTTTGGTAGTGATCGTTATAGGGTACATCGTTTTTCGAGCTGGCGACGCAGACATAGACGGTTCTACTGAACTGGTTTTGATGAAATAAAATTTAAATGAGGTAGAATCGATGTCGTTATCGGGGAAAACTTTTTTTTTAATTTTTTTCGGACGTTTATAGTCAAAAAAATGGTTCAAAAACTGGTTCATTGAGCGTCCGCCATTTTGTCAAATTTTTTTTTTTTTTAAGATCGTAGTTCACATGATGACGACATTCATACTGAAAAAGAACCTTTTTGTCTTTTAGATTTTAGACACCATTAAGTCCCAGAATCCATGTCACCAGCGAGATACCTGTTTTTGGAAGACCATGTTTTGAAGACTGACAACTTTTGGAGCGAACCTCGTATGGCCAAACAATTTTTTCCTTCTAATAACGGATCCGAAAATAAAAATTCAAAACGCAAATATTAATATTTTTGTTCCTTTCCGTTTCCGTTTCAAAAGCTTTTAAACAAACAAAACACACCATTTCAAGTGAGGTGAGTGCCTTAAACAAGTGATTCTAGATTATTTGATTCTATGTTCAAAGTGCAATTTCTTTTAATATTTTTTTTTTTTAATTTTATGGGACGTGCGGATCAGCTTTGGACATTCGCACATTGTCATCTGATCAGCACTGCGCTGATGCTTTATACTTGTATATTGGTTTATAGCTTAGAACGCCGATAGAATTATTTTCCTCAACACTTTCAGCATCAGCGTCTAATATTTATATACTTGTATATATGGATGTCAGTTGAAAGGAGAATTGGAAGCAAGTGCAACTTTTGTTTTCAATTATCCGTTTGGAACATATAACAAAGTCCTTTAAATATAATATATTTCAATATTGTTAATTTTGAATAAATAGTGAAGAATCTTAGTCTAATTTAAATCGTTTTATTGTTAATAAAGAATGATATTACAGAATATACATTTTAAAGGGTATAGTTCAATTTCTTTAATAGGAAAATTAAACATAAACAAAGAAAATAAAACATAAACCTTTGAAAGGTTATTTCGGATAAAGTATAATATAATTGGATAACTCTAAAATCTGTACCAATTTAATTCGCTCAAAGGCTTTTTTTTTAATTAATATACTCTTCGGACTACAGAGGTGCATCCAAAATGATGATGTTATTAAAAACGCGTTACTTATACTTAATATAAATACTTTTTAATTAAATCTGTATGTATTGTATTCTTTGAATTACTTAATTTTTATAAAGGCATGAAATAGAAATTAGAATTCGCATAAATCAGTTAGATTTCAGCAGTTAAAAATTCAGTTTTATTTCTTGAGTCATTTGCAGACAGCTCCAAATAGGACTAACTCATTTCACACAATTGGATTTAAGGACCAACTCAACTCAACTTACATAAAAAAAAACTAAAAAACTATGGCTTAGCTCAGAACTTTTATTTCAACTAATTTTTATGCAAATATTTATTTTATTCCACTGTGTCATTTCAAATAAAGTATTTAAGAAACAGTAATGCCAGATGCTTTTTACTAATAGAAGTTCATTTAAAAAAATGGTATTACAGAAAATGCAAAAATATCTTTACTCTCTCTGAATGTAGCATTACTACTTACTCTTTCTACATTCGCATATTTTGAGACTAGAGCCATGTGAACCAGCCAAACTAAATACGGAAAAACATACTTCCAATATCAATTTCCTATGAAATGCATTTAATAATATCCCGAAATGGAGGTTCATAAGCATTTTTTATTGGGCATTAAAAGGTATGCACACAAATTTCAGTTTCTGCCATTGAATATGATTTTATGCTTAATATATTTTAGTGGGTTGGACACTTAAATTTATTAACATCCGGAAATATTGCATGCATCAATGTGTGCCACAGATATTAAAAGAGAAAACTTATAACACAGACAAACATTCAAATAAAAACTGCCAAAATTACAAAAAAAATATAAATTCAATGGAAGAAAATCAAATGTAAAAATAATCTGCCAAACGACCAGACATTCAAGCAGAATATGATAGCGTGGCAAACCAGACAGGCAGCCAACGAATCAGGACAAAGTAGCTTACGATACTCCGCCAGCCATTACAATTCACCAACAACAAAAATCCAGTCATCAACTTTTAAGCTAGAATGTCAATAGCGGCAAAAAAATATAAATCCGGATAGCAGCAATAATTTTGAACTCTTTCACTTGCTGCAAATTTTGTCTTTCCCTTTTTTAATGTAGATGTTGCAGCAGATACTGATGGTACCAGTTGAGGATAAATATGGCTGGATTTGTTTGCAGCGATAGGAAGAAAGCAATTCAAATGCTTTCAATATACAGTGGCTAAGTCTAAAATTTTTCATTAAATTCTGATTTTAGCCAAAGACCGAGTCAATATTAAAATGAAGGCAAATGTACGGAAATATAAAAATAAAAGTTGGTGAGTATGTAACCTGTGGGGAAAACGTGAATTTTTAAAGAAAAAAATACCAAATGCAAATTAGTGCGCTAGTAAAACCATACATAGAACACATAGAAAGCAATCGAAATATGATATTAACCAAGAATAAAATTATTTGACACCTACTCCGTTATATATATGCAAATGTATGCTGAAAAATGGTGTGTTTTACAAGGAAGAAAATCCCCAACATGCAAAATAAAAACTGTGAAAACTCAACGCGTTTTTTGAGGAACCTCACACATAACTTCTGCTCAAATATGAACGAGACGTTATCAATAAAAGGGTCCGCGGATGACATATAGCAAAAATAATTTTTTTGTTTTTTTGGTAGGACTGTTATAAGCTTACATGGCAAATTTCAGCGTGATATGTCACATAGTTTGTTTTCTGTGCTACTGTAAACAAGTCAAGCTCGAGTGTGTTCTTCGAATTCTCTTTTATGACTTCAATTGTCTCAAAATGTTTTCCACGGAGCGGCAACTTGAGCTTGGGAAACAGGAAAAAGTCACATGGAGCCATATCAAGCGAATACGGTGCTTGCGATAAACGATATTAATATTATTTTTGTTCAAATAATCGCGAACAAGACGTGATGTGTGAGCTGGTGCATTATCGTGATGCAAGAACCATGACTTGTTGTCCCACAATTCTTTCCTTTTAAGACGAATGTTCTCGCGCAAACGCTTTAAAACGTCTAAATAATATTCAGCGTTAACCGATCGGCCTTGCGGAAGGAACTCCGAGTGCACCACACCTTCGTAATCGAAAAAAACAGTCAGCATAACCTTAATTTTTGAGCGACTTTGGCGTGGTTTTTTGGGTTGATGTACGGCCCTCTTTGAACGATTTGTACCACTGGAAAACACGTGCACGCGATAGTGCAGAGTCCCCATAGGTTGTCTGCTACATTTTTAAGGCATCTGAAGCCGAAATTTTGTTGGAATAACAAAATTTCAAACAAATTCTTTGTTCAACTTGAATTTCCATCGTTAAATTCGAAGAACACACTCGAGCTTGACTTGTTTACAGTAGCACAGAAAACAAACTATGTGACATATCACGCTGAAATTTGCCATGTAAGCTTATAACAGTCCTACCAAAAAACAAAAAATTTATTTTTGCTATTTGTCATCCGCGGACCGTTTTATTGATAACGTCTCGTTCATATTTGAGTAGAAGTTACTTTTGAAACTGTTGAACTTTTGGGGATTTCGTAAGGAACTTTGACTAATAACTCTTTTGTTATATAATAAAAAAATCAATGATCTTCTTCAAAAACTTACAAAAAAGTATAACACGAAAAATACTGCGCATAATGTAAAAAGATAAAGTGTTTTAATTATATGAACACAAGTGTACATAATCAACCTAATTATGTTAGGTTATGGTGGTAGACGGTCTGTGCGAGCAACTCACTTAACCCTTACAGATCTTTTGTGATACCAGTGTACGACACGGGGACCTTATTTGTTTTTCTTCGTGAAACCATGTTGCCGCTCTTTTGAAACGCAAGATTAGTCCAATCTCCATGCTGGACTGTTCCGTAAGAGAACTAAAAAAGTATCTACCTAGAAAACCTGCTCTGATTTTAGCACAATTACAAAGGAAATACAATACTTAACCTTTTCTTCCCCTTTCTCATCTCTACAACTTCTACAATATTCATGGGCGAAAACTCCTAGTCCAGGAATGCTTGCCAAGTACGCAATGACCGGTTATACAAGCCACGTCCTTCGAGATATCCTCTCTTTAAAGGAGAAACAGTTCCTTTACTTTTTTTCTTATTCATTTACGGTCACAGTAGTCTGGAAGTTACGCATGTGCCTTCATCTCTATATGACCTATTGGCCTCCTGGATAATGGTGTTTTTAATTATTAGTTTGCTCGTGACCATAGGTTTTTCTATCACCAAGCAGTTGAAGATTAGTACCTTTCCTGGATTGCTCATCGGCTTTACAATTCTATTCATTATCTATGTGCCTCTGAATCCAAATAACGCTAACCTTGAAAACGACACGAATATAATTTACGGCTGCACGGCATTCTTGTATTACCTTTGATCTTAGTATAGTCGCATTCAATGATTTAATTTATGTTTATTATAGTTTTGTTACGCCATGAGTATTTAGATACGTAGGAACTTCTTTTATAGCTAGAACTTCTGCCTAATAAGCACTGAAGCAGTCTGGTAGTCGAAGGAATAATTCAAGTTCTAACAGCTTCGAAAATACTCCATAGCCAGCCCTGTCGTCTAGCTTGGAACCATCTATATAGAAATTTAATTACCCACTTCTCCGTGGCCTTTGTGTTTCCTACACTCTTCTTGACGGAATCAAGGAAAGAATCTAGGAATAGAGTAGCCATTTCTTGTTTGTGACTATTCAGAGCATGCAAAATAGAATAAATAAAAGCAATACCTCAAAGCAATTAGAGAGTCATAAGAAAATATGATTTCGATTTTAGCTCTACTTATTCTTGAAAATGTGGTACAAAGTAAAATGCATGTTTTTAGAAAGTAATTCGAAACCCAACAAATTTATTTCGGAATAATTAAGTGCACTTCAAAAATCGTGAAATTATATTTCAAGAAAGTCAAAAGTGTTTTGGAAAAGTCAAATATTTCTCAGAAAGTATCAAATGTTGGTCAGAAAATCCAAATGATTTTAGGACCTATCAAATGTACTTGGGAAGCCGTTAAATATATTTAATACAGTCAAATATATTTCTAAATAGTGAATATAAATAATAATAATTCAGGAAAAGAGTCGGTGTGTGTCTCAGAAAGTTGCCAATGAACTTGAGATAATTTTTAATTCCTATAATTTTTCTTAAAATTAGATTTTGGAAATAGTTGGAAGTATTTAACGCATTTTAAAGCTCATTAAGCATATTTTACTCTTGGTGAACTTTAATTGTCTATTCTGAAATAAATTTACGTTGTCTGAACTGCATTTTACCGTTATCGAAATACTATTGGTATAACTGTTGATCTATTGTATTGAGTTCAGTACCACGTTCAATAAAATAAATGTTCTGGCTCTTCCCAATAAAGCAGGGTGTTATAGTTTCAAACTCATTTAAATTCCTCTATTATAACTTCAAAGCATCATCCTACAGAGTACATGAAAATATCTGAAATTGGAAGTTAATTTTTTGTTATACGCAAAACTGACAAATTTTCTTTTACACTTGGCTTAGCTGCTCATAATTTCAAATGCTTGGAAATAAAAATTGCGCTCCACCGGATTTCAAAAGAAAAAGGACTCCACTCAAATGATGTGCATACATTCAAACATATATATATGTACTCGTATATATATTTAAACTGTATACATATAGACACGTAAGCACATTCTCAAATAAAATGTAGTATATAAAGTTACTATGGCAAAAAAAAAAAAAAACGAATTGTTCGCCCACGTATAACGAAGTGCTGTGAAATTTATTGAAAAGAAATGATGAAATGAAATGTTTCCCAAAGGACCGCTTAAAATAAATTTTGCAGCGATTTGCATATTGCGGCTACTGCTTTTAATTTCATTCGCAGTCTGTAGCTCTTATTCTATATTTGTAGCCTTTTTTGGCTGAGATATTTTTCTCTATGGCTTTATAGCACATTCACTTTATTTCACTTCGCAATCATTGAGCTCACTGAGTTCGGACTCTAGCTATGTAAAAAAAAACACAAAACACAGGCAAATAAAATTTTTAGAAAGCAGCTAACAGCAGCAGCGGCACAGGATATGCGCTAATGTATGCGTAGGTGTCCTGCTTCGACGATATTTATTTTTCACAAATTTGTGGATTTCTCTCCCTGTGTTCCGCAAATATTCTTTTTTCGTAAAAATTGTACAAAGAGCTCACGCATATGTGTATTTGTAAGTATGTGTCTATACGTGTGTGTAAGAACCGCCATCAAATAGTCTAAAATTATGTTTACCCACATAAATATTTATGCACAAGTATGTGTGCATGTAGTTGGACCTAAAATTTACGTATGCGTGCAATAAAAATTGGGAAAAGGTTTCCATTTATGGTCGATACAGCAATAAAGAATTTAAATTTGATTGACTCTGTGGTCATAATAGCACACAATAATGCAAAGTGCTCAACGTTGCGTATGAGTGACCAAAGGAACATTAATAAAAATTAAGAAAAGGAGGACTATTGAACGGAAGAACCGGAGAAGAAAAAGGAAACACGGAATAATGGTCAGACGAAAGATGAAAAAAACCTAATATTTTGAATTTTCTTTTACCTTCTCTAAAGGAAATTGGACAGTTTTCGTATGAAAGTGAAATAAATACAAATAATTGGAGTTGAAAATATACGAAGAGGATAAAGAAAAATTTGGTGAGAGAATTAATAGGAATGGACATATTAAAATATTAAATTCAAATCAGAGGAAACAAGTAAGTATCTAGGTAGGGGAGAAGAAATTCGCAGGAAAATTAATAAGCACCAGGATACTTAAATATTAAAATGATATGAAATAATACTCGTAAGCTAGAGAAACTTCAAAGAAAAGTTGATATTTAAGATTTTCTAGGATATATTAACAATTTTACTTGTTGCAATACAAAATTAGGAGTAATTAAATCTAAAGTATAAATTTAACAATGTGGTAATGCCACATTAGAATTTGACTTCTAAAATATATTGATTTTTCTATGATAAATCTAAATATAATTTTCGGTAATATAAGTTCCATTAAATTGGTGAAACTTTACAGGAATAGGTAAATAAGCTTCTGAAAATTATAAGGAAAGGCACTGTCATCTCGGACATAACATTCTAGTGTGAACCAGTGACATTAAAAATAGCGCACACCAATTTTGCATCAAATCGATCAAATAGTTTTGCTGTAATAGTCAGATGCCTACGTGCTTGGAATTTATTGATTTTCTAGTGCTGATTAAGCCAAATAATAATTTCTGTACAGAATACAGTAATTCCATCATCGTTTTGAACTACACATCATTGGGTTAAGCAATTTTAGTACACTGTCCAGGGTAGGTCGCCACAGTGATCGATAACATTCAAGGTAAGATATTGAGGCGATTGACAAACGAAGGGATTAGAACAATAATGGAACTTGAAATAATTCCAGGCTTTTCAAATGGATCAGAAATTTTAGTTTTCCATAAATGAAGAATGAATTTCAAAAAGGTCTCTGTCAATATTCCATTGGCATTCGAACGAAACCTACAACTGTAACCATGGAGCAATCGAGATAGTGGACTTTTTGTAGTCAATTTAAAAAGGAGAAGGTTGCTTTGTCGGACAGAGTGTCACTCTCATCGATTACCTTGGGTATGGTAAAACTATCACTGGCTTCGATTATACACAGCTTTTGCGTCGATTCCAATTAGAAGCAAAGATGGACACCGCCTTTAGTAAGGAACAAAATTAATAGCAATTTAAGGCGAATACCAAAGTATTTGGTAAGAACTAAAATTCATTTCCATCAAGACAACGGTGTAGGACATAAAACTGCTACACTAAAGCCAGATATAGATTATATAAATAGAAATATGAAGGCATTATTTGTATCGTGGGGAGACCATCGATAAAAAACGCTTAATTTAGGGTTTTGCGAAACCATATCATTTGTGATGCGTACAATAATTTCATAAACTTTGATTAAAATCCATTATTATTGCATACAATTTTTGCTTAAATGGCTTAAAACTGTTTTACGGTCGACCTTTAGCTCCTGGGCGATGCTATGACTCCCGGTTAACTTTGATTATTTCTGTGATTTTATCATTTTGACATTTTCAAGATCATAAATGCTTGAATCGCATCGACGAAACCAAAATTGCACATAATTAGCTGTTCCAGTATCGAAACCATAAACATCATTCACAATTCCAGCGGCCTGGCTTGAATTTGCGCCTTTATCAAAGAAAATCTTTAAAACGTACTCTTTGTTGACTTCCATTGTTAACAACCTGTAACTCACAACTGACAAAGAGCACAAGGTTTAAATTGTTTCATCAATACTTTACGAGATATCAATCACCACAACCATCTGCCGAGAAAATAGTGGGTTTAGTTTTGTTCAACCAAATATTTTTTTAACAAAAAAGAGAAAAAATGTGGAAAATTAATTACGCCATATGGGATGTTTTTTAGTTGATGAATTAAGCAAAACAATTTTAAGGCAAATAAATGAATTAAAGAAATTTAAAAAAAAGTTGATAACACAAAAAGATTTCTTAGTAGGGTACAACTTTGTGTAACTAACTCACTTTTATGTGAAAATGATTTCGAAGCTGAAAAAGGCATCACAACAGAATAGTAAATAATAAATCTTAATATCTAATGTTAAATTACCAAGTTATAATAAAAAAAGCCAATTCGGTGGTTTCAGAAGATGCAAACAAATTTTTTATGGTGCCGAAATCCTCTACAAATAAGCTTTAAAGACAAGAATTTTGTATATTTTTCTTTTCGAATGGAAAATCTCACATCCTCTCTGTTATGCTAGTAAAATTTTTCAGTTTTTTGTTTTTGTACTTTTCAATTGAGAATATGCTTCATACATTTATATATTTTTATTCGCTACCATAACTATTTAAATACTGGCCACATATTTGTTTAGTTTAAACCAAATTTCTCACTTCAAACAACTACTCAAAATCCACATACACAGCCGTACACACGCAAGCCCATGTATGTTGGCTCAATTTGGCATGGGTCAGAAATTCAATTAAAACTTTAATACTGTGAAATTTTGTCTGCACAGGCAAATTGGTGGAAGAGCACAAAATTCAAACGAAAAGCGAAAAGTTCAACGAAGCACCTGGGGGCAATTAAACTGAGAGAACAACTAAAATTATAACAATAGTAATTTGTTGTTGTAAAACAATAAATCTAATTAAAGGATGATGGCTATTCGTGTTATAAATGGCAACAATTTTCGATAACTACTTGATGTTACAAGAGCTTAGCAAATTCTATACAACTTTTAACTATGGTTGCATAGAATTTATAATTATTTTCAAATCAAAATAATTAGCAAACTAACAACAATATTAAAAAGGCTGGAAATAATGAACAATTTAATAAAAATTTCAAAAGATATAGCAAGTCGAGTTATGTATTAAAATTACTTTTATTAATCAAAACAAACAGAACTTTTTTAAAATACGAACATTGTTCAAGGTTTCCACAAACTGATTAATTTTAATTGAAATAATTTCCAACTACAATGGAAATATTCTAAAGCATGTAGAATGAGCACTATAGACGATTTTTTTTATTTTTCCCTTCGGCGATGAGAGCATTTTGCTGAAAAGTTAAACTTTTTTTTTTTTTAATTTATGAAATTTATTTTTTATAATTCCTTACGCGAGAAATTGAGTGAGTCGAAATATATTATTAACACATTTTTCATAGAATTTTACTTCGGTATTCCTCACGTGATTGAACTTAAAAAATTGCACACTTTTTGCTTAAATTAACCGGGAATTAGTTATGGTGAATTCTGTAGGGAAATTTACTTGTATTTTATCTATGAAGTATTAATTCCCGAATGGGTTTGTGCGTGACTAATATTAGGTAATTCTCAGATTCAAAACTCACTGTGGCCATGAAACACCAAAATCACAGATTTTTTTTCTTTTCTTTCTAATAACCGTCGCTTTTCCGGTAACGACAAAACTCCAGGTGTATTTCTGCCATGAAGAAACGTTTCATAAAAATGGTCTGTAATTCGGAGGTGGCATGTAACTGTCCATTCGTAAAATATTGGCAAGATGTACATCGCAAATAGAGGAGTATCTCGGTCGAACATCTTACAAAGGATGATTAAATGAATGAACAAAAATTAGGTTTGCACTTCGACTTCAGAGTACTTCGTGCCCTCTATTCATTACTGTACCTCATCCAAGCTCAGCTCTCTCAATGAAACTAAGATGGAGTTGCGTTGGGCTGAGCGTATGTGTCTTGCTTCTGGCCAAAATATCAATCTATCTTCCCGCTTTAACATTCCATTCGAGTATAAGGTGTGTCGAAATTCGCACAGAAACAGGAGTCAGTGAACCTTATCCCAAGCCTGTATAGATGGCTGCGTAATCTGCAGTGGCCTGTGAGAAGGACTGTGAGTAGTCTCAGTTTCGCCTTAGGTAGAGTTATTGGTTGCCTATTCCCTAGTAAAGAATTCGCCAGGTTAATGTTGTAGCTATTCAAAATTTAGAATCATAAATTTTCAATAAAATTTATTTATAACTTTTAATACGTTTTAAGCACTTTTAAAGGAAAGATGTTTTTATTTATTTAAACAACTACACTGGTACATGTTTGAGACCTAATTTGGATTGCGCGCCTCACCACTATTAAACGCGGCTAATTACTTAATTACATACAATCAAATTAAAAAAAAAAAAAATTAAATGATCTTCTAATGATACTTCCATTATTATTTGTGGTCTGCGTTTTGATGTTGTTCCACAAATGGAAAGACCTACAGTTTCAAGCCGACTCCCAACGGCAATTAGTTTTTTATGAGGTGCTTTTTCATGGCAGAAATACATTCGGAGATTTGCCATTGCCTATCGAGGGGCGATTGCTATTAGAAAAATGTTTTTCTTAATTTTGGTATTTCACCGGGATTCGTACCAACGTTCTCTCTGTGAATTCCGAATGGTAATCACGCACCAACCCATTCGGCTACGGCGGCCGCTTCCATTACTTTCAGAAAATCAATATGAAATTTTGAAAAACCTTACCGTAATTGACACGTAAACTACGGCTTAGCCAAAATGTCTGATTACATTAAATAGATTTTAGATAATAAAAACACAAAACCATATACTCCCGTCCAGCCATACCATAAATCAATAATCCATCAATGGTGTTGCAACATCAACATTTCGTCGGTGACACACGCTCCGACTGCGGGTACTGATGATTGTTGCGTATTTTTTTTGTTTCTTTTTCTTTTTCCTTCACTTAAAGCCGCTGACTTTTTTGCGTATCACTATCGCAATACTTAAGATCCAAAGATTGCTGCATTGCTCAAGTCGGTGCCAAGAGACGATGGGACAAAGATGGTCGCCACTTGAATATCTACATATTTTGTTTAGCTTAATTGCTAGCCGTGGCTGAGACGAATGCGGAGTGGTCTACGAATATAGGGAAATCTTTTGAAATCCCCCACTAGTTCAATCGTTGTACGTGCTCGGAAAGCATTTGCTGCAAATCACCCCATTGCTGCCACCTTCACAAAATCAGCTCACAATTACCAACTGACGGCCTGTCTATCAACTTCCGCTCATTTTGCTTGCGCGCCACAATGGCATTTGCGGTTCGCATGGTCGAGGGAAAATCAAGACCGAGATAAAGACGTGCTTTGTTGGTATATATGTGCAATTTTGTGTGAGCTAAAACGTGTAATTATATGTTCTTCTACTATATGTATGTGTGGTATTATTGTTTGTTTGCCCTCACAGAATGCGTATGCTCTACAAGATTTTATCCACGCAATAAAATTGATAACCTATTGGTAGTAGGGGCACAAGCAAGCTCACATACATAGAATATGGAATAACAAGAAAATGAGAAATACTAGTGCAAGGCAAAAGCAAACGCAAAGCAAACAAAATATAACAAATATCAAATCACGTTTTTGTGATGTAGTGTTGCTACCATGTCCATGTTCGTGATGCCTTGCCAACATCGACAGCAGACAGCAAAAGCAAGCGTAGTGCCATCAACTACTATCGGCAGCTCATTGATATCGTCTTTCGAACTTGCCAACATCAACAGAACAACATCAATATTCTTCACACTTTTATACACATACCCATATACCACACACTACACACCATACAAAGTGAGTCGAATCTGCTTTGGAAAATTTAAAAACTGTATCACGCTTTTGCTGTGCCGACTTTTACTATGCAAAAAGTTCAATTTCGCTGCAACATGATCTTCAGCATTCACCCCACAATCAATAAAGCAGCCTACTTCTTTTATTTTCTCGAACAGAGTATTTGGCAGGCGCCGCTTTCAATTTCACTGACATACCTCCATATCTTATGTGCTTTCGTGTGCGGTGCTGCGGGATCATTTGACTGCAGCTACTGCCTTGACTCCTCAGTTTGTGGTATGTTGCAATTTGCAATGTTGGCGTAATAAAAAGTAGATTGCTCTCAACCGTGGTGATTTCGTGCTACTTTGGTACATACACATAAATATGGGTATGTATTGTGCTTGTAGTGACCATCATCCATCAGTGGCTTGGCATTTTGCATTCTAAGCGTGAGATTACTTGGTGCTGATAAGTTTCAACGCAGTCATCGGCAACTCAGCGGTGGATTTACTAGTGGCGAAAAGCTGATTTGTTGCTTACTTTAATGTATCCCAGTGCCTGTAGACGATGGCGTAGCAGATGGGAGTTATAAGGGCAATATTCTACGCGAGCTTGCGACCTTGCAAGTGTAATGTTAGCTGTAATTTGGATGGTGAGATTTACATAGGATAGATAATATTTATTTTTGGGTTTCTCCTCGCATACATTAAAGATTCCTGAAGAGCAAATTCAAATTTTTGAACGAGTTCGATCATATTTCGAGTACGCCGGGAATTTTTTCCATGGGGTCAAGTTGTGCTCTCATAAAGTTCATAGTGAAATCATGTACAAAGGGTTTCAAATGGATATAATCAACAAAAAAACTATAAAGTAGGTGAACAGTACGCGCAGGATGCTTATTTAGCGAGAGAGATTCCCAAGTTTTATTTTTATTTGATTTATTTGTTTATATAAACAGTACATACATAGTAAGACTAAGGTCTTTAAATAATACTTCAACAATATTATATACGACTGGAATATTTTTAATATAAAAGTTTCTTAATCTAAATTTTACACCAGTTCACTAACAAATGAATCCAATATATTTCACTTAACTATAATAATAAGAAGAAAAGAAGTAGTTGGAAAAGAAAAGAGGGATTTAAAAAAAGAAAAAACAAAAGTAGGAATTAGAGAATGTAGAGAGAAATTTCTATAGCGAGATAAACTCAATTTTGGTCTAAAACGATGGAATTAATTTATATTTTTTTGTTTAGTCTATGAACGACGGCCGCCGTAGCCGAATAGGTTGATGTGTGACTATTATTCGAAGCTGCACAGGTTCCTGACTCCGGGTACGAAGCTTCAAATGCTACAAAAAGTTTTTTTTGTTTGGCAGACAATAGCAAACCTCCGAAAATAAACAATCTACTAAGAGAGAACTCGCCACTGAATTATAATAAGTTCATTGAAACATCGAAAAGACTATGTGATTGTACTGAGGTATGTTAAAATTACTTATTTCCAAAAGAAGGGGGATACTGCAACCAAAAGAAAACGATAAGACCGCTATTATTGCTGTAAAATGCTTTAGTTCAATCAAAAATAAGCGAGATTTATGTAAGGGAATTGGCTCATCGAAACTGAATGAACATAAAACATATTCAAGAAATACTTTATGAACAGATTTAGTTCAATTTATATAATTTTTATGACTTTTCCTTCGGATGAAAGTGACGCATTTCAAATTAGGGTGAACGAAAGCCATCGAGAATAAGTCAAAAGTGTATGGGTTAGAAAATTTCAAACTATTTTGATCACAAACCTTAAGGCGAAGTAAGTTTTCGAAATAATGTGACTAATATGTCCATTAATTATAAATGAAATGAAATTACACAAAAAAGTAAGCCAAGATCTTTAAATTCGCCCAAATTTCGAAGCAAAGAATGAGAAAAGCTATAGGAATACAATAATAAATAGGCGAAGACTCCATGTGAATTTAGCACATCTGAAAAAACACGTGAAAGCGGGCAAAAAAAATCCTCGTGATCATTTTCACTTATCTTAGGGACAGAACCAAGGGCAGATCAATGGGTCAAAAGCAATATAAAAATATGAGCTGTTATATTACAGATATTTAAACCCAAAGCAGGTTTTATTTTATTTAGTTTTAGTAATACTACAATTAAGAGGCAATGGCGATTAATGCTAGCGGCAAAAAATTTAGGTGGCGTGTCATCTCCGTACGGAGATGAGATAATATTGCTGGATGGTTAACCGATTTGTTGTTTTGTTTTCGTAGTAGCTATTCGTTCATGGATTTATGTCTTTCATATCACGCTCAATTATCTGATTTATATGCATCTTACAAACATAAATGCTACACTGGTTTTTCCAATTGGTATTAGCAGCCATTGCTTAAATATATGGCAAAACCCAGCTCCTTACTAAAATCGAATCTAAGCTATTTATTATTATTCCCTATGGCTCCAGGGAGGAACGAAGGGCTAAGCAATACTAATAAAATATTTTCCGAGTGCTTTAATAAGCTCTATTTCTCACTTATTCTCTGCATTGCTCCTCCTTCTCTTTGGCGACCACTTTGATTGCTCATGCTTCAATACCCACTCATCTTTAACGCATCATTACACAATTACTGGAAATGAGATATTGTATGGAAAGTAACGGAACCAGCGCAACAAAAATGGTAATGAAAACCTTATGAGAAATATTTTAATTCTCCGAATTTTTTTTAACATATTTTTCGAAAACACATATGCCACATGCTCACAGAGCAAATGCTCTCACGTAGTTCTCTGCGTTCTGATATTCATACATACATATTATATGTGTGTATGTGTGAGTAGAGACATACTTAAGAAACACATAAAAAATTTTCCACTCAAAAATGCAATTTCCTGTGAACGATTCTCTACACTACACTCTTCACTTGTACTCCACCAAACTTTCAAAACCTTTTTAGCATTATAAATACATATACATATGGAAGTCAGTTCTCATATATATATATATAAATACATACATATGTACATGCAAAAGTATTACATACTCGCACTTATGCATGCGTGCTGAGCACAAAAGTGGAAGGAAGGAATATCTTTGCCAATAACCATCAAACTTCGAAATTGTGAGTCCGAAAGCATATATGTATAGACGAGGAGGTTAAACAAGTATATGTATATGCATACATGCATATTGTACTCCATGGAAATACAACGAGAAACCTTAACTGATGGCACACTCCAAAAGCGTTCGCTGTGCATTTACGCTTGAGTGAATTTTTTGTATATCCTTTTCCTTCAGCGCCAAGGTGCTACTCCACGGCCATTGAAGCTATACAGCTACAAAAAGCTACAGATTCTGTTACGGCCACTGGCATATTAAGTTATATATTTCCCCATGCATATATGCCTCTGCATGCATTTGGATACATATAAAAGAGGATGTGGGTTTGTAAGTTTGTGTGTTTGCGGCGTTCCCTATTGACTGCGAAACCACTGAACCGATTTCGAGTAAATTCTCAGTAATGCTTTGGCGTAGTATAAAGAGTGATACTGTAAAATTTGCCATATCTGAAAAATAAAACAATTAATTAATTACATATGGTGGAAAATGTTGATGAAATCATGAAAATCGTTGAGTTCATTGCCAAAGACTTCGAGCTTAGTCAAAAAACTGTATATATAATTGGCACTTACACCCTTTTTTGGGTGTTGAGTCGAGCTTCTCCTCCTTTTTAAGGGGTGCGTCTTGATGTTGTTTCACAAATGGAGGGACAGCTTTACACCGACTCCGAACGGCACATATTTTTTTATGAGCAGCTTTTTCATGGCTGAAATGCACTCGGAGGTCGGTCATTGCTTGCCAAAGGGCGACCGCTATGAGAAAAAGCATTGAATCATTTGTAAAATCATATTTATAACTATGTTAATTTCATCGGTGAAGTAAAGCAAAAAATACATTTTTTTTTCTTCTCCCATTTCTGGTATTCGCAATCATTTATTTTTGGAACTATGAAATGTTTTTCTACGCAGTTATGTCATCGCCTGTCGAGCTCCCAGTTTGGAAAAAAACTGTTTTCATCATTTGGTGCTTCAGGCCAAAAGTGGAATTGGTAATATTTAAAAACCAATTCAGGAAATGGTAAAACAACAAAAATTATTACAATTTTATTTTTTGGTTTTTTTCACATTTTTCGAGTACCACTTAATTTTTAAATATTGCAAAATTCCAAAAAAAAGTATGACTTAATTTAAGGGATTAGTCATAAACAAACAAACAACGAGTAAAAATAACTATAGTTTCTTATATTCACAGCAATTATTGCATCTCGTTAGCATTTTGATGTGTTGAACATAAACCGGATTTTCGCATTGATTGCAATATATATAATACTTTTTCCCATTTTAGTATTAGATTATTCGTGATAGCATATAAAGCAGCATCATTTAATTTTTGAATGTCCATGATCGCTTTTAAGGGGGTAGTATGGTATTTTTTTTTTAATTATTCTATAACATCTTAAGATTATTGTGTGAAAGT
Organism: Anastrepha obliqua; assembly: GCF_027943255.1. Classification (NCBI taxonomy): domain Eukaryota; kingdom Metazoa; phylum Arthropoda; class Insecta; order Diptera; family Tephritidae; genus Anastrepha; species Anastrepha obliqua. Next base: position 61,535,704 of record NC_072894.1, read on the forward strand.
TTGAAGTGCATTAGAGTAAAATTGACAAAGACACAAAGGATTAAGTATCTACCTCTCCAACCGGATTTCACGCTGTAAAAATCTTCACAAATCTTTAAACGCGTTTTTCTCACACTTGCCTTTTTTACGGTCGGTGTCCACTGTAGATTCATATCTACTGCACCGATTCTTTTCAAATTTGGTTTTTTTGTTTCTTTACTTTATTCACGAGGTAATGACGTCGAGTTTTTTTTTTTTTAATTTTGTCATATTTCAAAACAACAAAGTTTTCAAGTTTTTTTTTATGAAAAATCGGTGTTTTGACTTCAAAGCGCTTTAAAAAATTAAAAAAAAAAAACAAAAAAAAAATTCGACGGTGTTACCTGCGAAACTTTATTAGCTGATGAAAACAATTTGGTTTTTTTTATGAGACGTCCGCGAAGATTCGCTGCCACCAACTCATTTCTTCATAAAAATCAATGAAAATTTCACACAATATTCTTTAAATATGACTTTATAATGAAGTAATTTTAAAATTTTGAATAAATCAACTGTTTCGACAAAAAAAATTTCGAAAAATATGCTTGTTTTACACCGAATTAACCATACTACCCCCTTAATGGAAATAACTTAGCTTCTATAGCACTTCGCGTGTGAAAGTATGAAACTTTTGAAGCTATTATTGCCCATGGTTACGCATAATTCACTAAATAATTAATGCAATAAGCGGTTAGTTAAACACTGGAGATTTAGTGATAATGAAACCCTTCTTTTAACTGCCACTTAACATTAGTAGTAGTGCAAGTCTCCAACTCTGTTCTTGCATATTTATACAGCCCAAATTAGTTTTTTATATGGCGAAAATGCGCCACCGTGTCAGAGGAAAAAATTATAAAAATCAAGGCGATTTTTAAGCAGTCAGGCTAGCACTTTATTAAACTAAAATTTAATAAGCTTTAAAACTGCCTACCAGGAATCTTTCTGGAAATTCTAATTTAAACTCGTGAAATTGGATTGAGAAGTTTGTGTAATTTTGAGAATTTTTCTATACAATTCGAAAACTAAATCTATAGGAATTTTATTAGACAATGAGCTGTAATTTTAAATAAAAATAATTAACATTCAAGAAAATAAACGAAAATCATCATCGTTTTGTCAAGGGATGTACATAATAATTTCGCCCAAATCTTGTAAACATGCGCGACGTCTGGAAAAAGTCTGTAATTTAGTAACAGTTGGAATAATATTTCAAGTAAATTTTAGCCACACTCAAGGTTCAGGGTATTTATACCTATTTTGTTCCTTAGTAAATAACTTATATATATATGGTATGGTATATATATATATATATATATATATATGTATATAAGTAACGAAAACTCAGTGTATTTACATAAGTAAGTAGTGCCAGTTTATGTAGCTAAAAATTGGTGGCAAGGCCAAAGTTATTATTAGTACCTGTTATTTATTTAATATATTATAATAATATTAAAATTATTGAGTAATCTGTAAGACTAAATAAGTCGAAAGGTATTTATTTATAGCTTTAAGAAAATTTGATATTTTATTAATATTTTCTTCAGAAGATATAAAGAAAATAATGATTGGGAGAGAGATGGACAATATATGTACTAAAATAGGATGTGAAGTGTGGTTAAGCGGTTCGCGTTCCAAAAGTTAAAACTTGGCTGTGAACACTTTGCTAAATGGTATAGGAGTGTTAAAAGAGACATATAATAATTGCGCAAAATTTCGGTTGCTTCAACTAATAGTCGAGCCTGCAGGATGTGATATATTTGGCCTCGTATGTTTCTTAAAGCGAACGTTAAATTAACTAAATGCGGCAAGTTAAAGTTATCATACGGCAATACTACATAACTACTCTAACTACTAACATGACAATTTCGAACCTTTTCGTACATAGCGTCGACATTTTTTGGCACAACAGCGAACAGCTACCACAAGAATATTTATTTCGCAAATTGTATATGTTTGGTCATTCTTTTCTCTTTAATATAGGTCAGAAATTGTCAAAAATAATCGCACGAAAATGTTCGCAGTTTAATTCTATGAAATTGAATTTGTAAAGCCCCCGCAAACATCACTAACATGGCTCACACATCAAAACGTGCTGAATGCGCTTATGATGGAAACGTCAAATGGCCCCTTGCAACATTAGAAGTGTCCAGGACTAGAAATATAAATAGTAACTTTAATATTAAGTGTGCAACTAAGTTCCCGCTGTTTCTCAATAAATGCCGCCAGCAGTGTGTGCCAATCGCTTCTAACATAACCTAAATGTCATAAACTAAGCTAAAACTGCGGTAAACAAACTGCTTCGACACATTAGTGATTTTGTTTTGGTATCATATACTTTTGGTTTTGTGAAAATGTCTGATTTTGTGCCGAATAATCATTATTTGCAGGAAGTGTTGATTTTCCTCTTTCATTCGAAAAAAACGGCGGCTGAAGTGCATCGAGAGCTACAGGAATCTAAAGAAAAAGTCATGGGGACTGCCCGGTCATGTTTCTACGTTGTCGCCGAATATTCACGCTGCGAAGGTTATGCTATGTATTCGCAATACACGGAGAAGCATGAAAAAGTAATTCTACAACATGACAACGCTTGGCCTCACGTTGCACAAACCCGTTAAAACCTACCTGGAAACACTGAAATGGGAGGTCCTACTCCATCTGCCATATTCTTCGATTATTTCGCCGTCCAATTATCACCTGTTCCGATCGATGGCACATGGTCTAGCTGACCAGCAGTTCCATTCATATGAAGACATCAAAAAATGGCTTGATCCGTGGATAGCCTCCAGAGATGAATAGTTGTAGTATAAATCCTAGCAACATTTTTTTTTATTTTTGGTTTTAATAGGACTATGAATAAGTTTGTGCGGTTTTACAACAGATGGCGTAACTTGATTATTATTCCATCGATCCACATTTCCAAACATTCATTGGAGAGCTACTGTCGTAAGGCACAAACGTCAGTATAAGTTTTTTATTTGAAGCGTAAACAACAATATTTTTACCACACTTGAAAATGTCGAATTTCGTGCCAAATAATGTGTTTTTGCGGGGAATTCTTCTTCATTATTTTAATATGAAGAAAAAAGCAGCCGAAAGTCATCGTATCTTGGTGGAAGTTTATGGTGAGCATGCTCTAGCTGAGCGAACGTGCCAGAAGTGGTTTGCACGCTTTAAAAGTGGTGATTTTGGCTTGGAAGACGAAGAACGCGAGGGTGCGCCGCCAAAGTTCATGGATACCGAATTGGAGGAATTGCTCGATCAAGATCCGGCTCAAACGCAAGAAGAGGTTGCAAAAACTTTGGGAGTTGATCAATCAACCATTTCCAAATGTTTAAAAGCCATGGGAATGATCCGAAAGGTAGGCCATTGGGTGCCGTATGAATTGAAGCCAAGAGACGTTGAACGCCGTTTTATGGCATGCGAACAACTGCTTCAACGGCACAAAAGAAAGGGTTTTTTGCATCGAATTGTGACTGGCGATGAAAAGTGGGTCCATTACGACAATCCAAAACGTCGGGCAACGTATGGATACCCTGGCCATGCTTCAACATCGACGTCGGCGCAGAATATTCATGGCCTGAAGGTTATGCTGTGTATCTGGTGGGACCAGCTGGGTGTTGTGTATTATGAGCTACTGAAACCGAATGAAACGATTACGGGGGATGTCTACCGACGACAATTGATGCGTTTGAGCCGAGCACTGCGAGAAAAACGGCCGCAATACGCCGATAGACACGACAAAGTTATTTTGCAACATGACAATGCTCGGCCACATGTTGCACAAGTGGTCAAAACATACTTAGAAACGCTCAAATGGGATGTCCTACCCCACCCGCCGTATAGTCCAGACCTTGCGCCATCCGATTACTATCTCTTCCGATCGATGCAACATGGCCTGGCTGACCAGCACTTCCGTAATTACGATGAAGTCAAAAAATGGATCGATTCGTGGATTGCGGCAAAACCGACCGAATTTTTCACAAAGGGAATCCGTGAATTGCCAGAAAGATGGGAAAAAGTAGTAGTAAGCGATGGACAATACTTTGAATATTAAATTTGTAACCATTTTACGTCAATAAAGTTTCAAATTTCGAAAAAAAAACCGCATGAACTTATTCATAGCCCTAATAGTCAAATTTAAAAACTTGATTTTTGATTTTATAATTCAATGCCTTTTGAAGTGCCATAAGAGATTGAAGTTTGCGGATACAAACTCTTTAACCAAACTAAATAAACCAAAATTCTGCATATGCTGGATACGCTGGAGGAGTCTTGTAAATATTGTTCCTAACAAAACATCTAAAATCTTTAAATTCCGAAGTTTTCACATTCGTGTACAGACATTTATATTTCCCACATCATCAGTTTTCCTCTGGTGCTCTTTACAATCAAATTTACTTTTACAAACCCTACAGTGAAAGCCAAACTACTCTGCAAACATTATAGTCAATAAACTAGTATTTTATAGGCGAAATCATACTAGTTCGAGAGTAACTAGAACTATACCAGTTGCAAAAGGGCCAATTAGAAACGTAATCAAAACAAATTGTCTTCTAAATACTATAAGGAGGAATCCCTCAAGCGTTTGTCTTGTCCACAATGAGTACTAGTCACACATATGAGTATACTTTATAAGTATTGATAGATTTAATCAAAAAATTTTTAGTTTGATATGAACTACTTCATTAACTGTATCAGGGTTGACAAGTTGGTTAAATTGTATGACACTTATGCGTAGACTGACAACTGACATTGAGTGGAAAAATTCACGTTGAACATATCAGTTCCTAGCATTGAAAAAAGATAGAAGGAGAACCACTTCAAATGCAAAACAAAGTGACATTAAAATAGTTCCGAACTAGTCGGTTTGACTGCAGAAGGACTACACATAAATTGATAGACATACGCATGTGTGAGTATTTGCATGCTCGTTCAACTTTTGTGCAATTCTATTTTCCACAATTTCTTGGTTGACTTCATAAGACGGCACTTTTGGCGTCGTCTGCTGTTTGCAGCCAGTGACAGTCGAATGGATTTTATGCTTGAACACCAAGTATGTTGCATATAAGAAAAACAGCAACACAAGCACACAAGTAAGCATGCATGTGGGCATACTATGATAATTTTATATACATATATATACATATACATACATATATATTGCATATGTATATAAGTATATAATATATGTTTCTACTAGAAGTACTTCAATATTTTTTCATTCATACGAAATGCACAAAAAGCAAGTTGGAGAGCATTATAAGCACTTGGCAATTGCATAGACAGCAAAGTCATTTCAGTTGAAGTGCTTTTATTTATATTTGGTAAGCATTTTCTCTATTTTTTAACTAGTTTTCGTGAATTATTTTCCATGTGATGATACAATTTAGGTAAAAGGTTTGAGCTATTTGAGAATACGTGCACTGGAGAATAGGAGGAAAAACAAGGATTTATACAAATTGTGATAAATAAAGTGACTGCATCATAGATGCGCGAAGCACACCTTATAAGGAAAATTACTTTGAAATTTCTGAGGAAACTCTTGAATGAAAATTTAAATATAGGACCAACCAATGAGATACATAAATATTTCTTGAATGCGCACTGATTTTTGCATATGTATATGTAGTAGATGCAGTTGCTGGAGCAGTGAAAATTCTTTAATGACATTTTTTATTTTAAGCAGGTCTCGCTAAGATTTTTTGATTGCTTTCACTTAAATTTAAAATCTCAATTTTAAGACCGTTCACTACTTTTTTTGAATTCCATAATCGTTTGTAGTTTCCCACAAATAACTTGTAATATCCGTATTTGTTGATTCTTTCAAAAATATTCTGTCAGATAACTGAAGAAGTATTCGCGCTTTCCCCACGTCCTCAATAAAAGTAATTTTAACCCAAGCAGTATTGCCAGCTATTTCGCAAAGAAACTGCGCAACTTAATGATGCTAATTCCAAAAATTCTTCACTGCATAAACAAATTGTTGTATTCATACATTGAACAAGAATGTCTCTAGAAAACAAATCCAACTAAGCATCAGTGTTTTAAACTTATCCAAGTACCTCAACATCGTTTCTATACCAGCCCTGGCGGCAATCCAAGCGCACCTTCAGTCGGTTGCTCCAAGATCTGTCTTCATCACCGGTTTATTAAAATAGTCAAACCCAAACCACCCCCAAAAAATACAGCAAACTCTGCCAGTATATCTGCTGAACCTCTTAGAGATAACTGCTAGGTAATATTTACAGATGCATCCGAGTCTGATACCAGCACTACATTTGCATTGGAGACGCGCTTGGTGGTTTAATTTCCGTCGGGCAACATTATTGTATTGCTCGATATTTACAACTGAAGCAGAGCATTACTTGAAGCAATAGGGTACGCCTCCTTCAGTGGAAATAAGTAGGTTATATGCAGTGATAGTAAATCCACATTTGAAGCCCTTGCTAGCGACATCAACAACACCCCCCCAGTAGTTAAGAAAATTCGTGAAATACTTCTAAAACATAAGAAACGAACTGATTTTGGATGACCTTTGCTGAATTCATCGGTGAGCGAACCGCTACTACGAGAAAAATCATTGTGCAAATTTTATATCGTTCTAAAGCATGTTGTTTCTTCATCGTATAATGATTTTAGTTCATCAATGCATTCTTATTTTGTTAATGTACTTCGAAAATTGTGAGAAATAATCGCACGAAAATGTTCGCGGCTTACTTGCATATTTTCGCCAAGATGAAGTTTTAGAGCCACTGTAAACATTACTAATGTGGCTCACACATCAAAACGTTCTGAGTGCGCTGGAAACGCCAAATGGCGCCAGGCAACACTAGAAGTGTCGAAGGCTATAAATCTAAATAGACACTTACCTAGTATTTGTGTAAAACTAAGATTTTCTGTAACATCCTCTCCACCACTTCGAATATGTTAGACAAGAAACACTTTTTTTAAACATTAAATATTGTTAAACATCCCAGCACATAAAAGAAGAGAATTTGTGATCATTGTTAATCACTGTTAAATGTGAAGATTTATTTTCGTTCACTTTCACGCGCCAGCTCGGAAGCCATTTGGATATTTCATTTAAGCTGATTTGGAGCTTAGAAGAGGCTTTAGTAGGATCTGCTGCTATCGTCATAATAGCAGTGTCATCGACAAAAGTACCGGCAATAAAACTCCTTCTAGTTGGCAGACCGTGTGTAAAAATTAGGTGCAGGATTGGACCTATTTTACTGCTCTGTGAGCTTTAATATTTTGGAAATTGGAGACTTCAGTTTCGTAATTTAAATAGAACAGTCGTTGGTTTAGACACTTTTTAAGGAGGAAATTGACATTTAGGAGTAATTTGTTTTTATTTTTTTACTTTAAAGAGTATACCTGGGTGTCACACTCGATGGAAAGCTTGTGAAATGTTCAGAAAAACTGCTGCACATATTTGTTTTTGGTCGAGCATTTTTTGTATTTCTTCGACCAGTCTATGGACTTGCTCAATTGTCGAATGCTCTTTCGTGAAATCTAACTGATGTTTAAAACTATTTGTTTGTGTTCAAAAACAACCATTAAACGTTTTAGGAAAACACAAACTTTTCACAAACTTTTGACAGAACATGTAGAAGGCTGATAAAATGATAAGATTTCACATCAGCGCCTCATTATCCTGGTTTAAGCAACATTTTTATTTCTGCCACTTTGCTTCCCACTTGAGCTGGAAGAATATTTCTACATAGTTAAGAAGGCATTAAAGAAAGGAATAATGCAATCATCAAATTTTGAGAGATAGATTTTTGAGAATTTCAGACATGATGCGGTCAAGCCCTGTTGCCTTGTGATATTTAAGCTCACTTTTAGTAAACTGCTTGATCGGCAACTTCATTTGGCGGTGTTCGTTTAGAAAACAGTGACTGTGTTACCAAAATAAGAATCAAATTCAGTAACGAATGGAGTAAAAATATGAAAATGTTAAATATTATATTATATTAAATGTATATTAGGTATTTAGCAAAAAGCTCTCTTTTTTCAATTGAAGTTTTCACCCGGGAGCCAAAGTGGTGGGCGGTACTCTGTTGTGGTGCTTATTTTTTTGTGGACCTTCCACAGGGAGTAATTGGTGAGATGTGTTGAATCTCAATCACATAGAAACTTTTTCATTTCGTTTTCGTCTTTCTCTTCCAACAATATTTTCATTTATTTTGATAATTTACAATATTAAGCGGCTTGTATCTTCAGGATATCTCGTTTTTTGCCATATTTTTCTTGCCTGATGTTTTTCTTTAAGTTCACCTCTTAGCAAAAATAAATGAAAATTTCTTTACAGTTCAGAAACAATACCCAATTAATATATATATATATATTTTGCGTATATTTGTGATGTGTGTCTTGGTATTGTTCCAGAAATGAAACTACCTACAACTGTGCACTGCCTCTGAACGGCAAACGGATTTTTATGAGAAATACATTTGGGGGTTCTCCATTAAGAGATTTTACAACTACACCTCATAACACAATTCTTAAAGTACGCCCAACGCCGTTTTCAATATCAGCTTTATTCTCTTTTGACTCGCTCTATCCTTTCAATGATTACTTGTGTAGCAAACAAAAATATGTTTTTGCCAATTTGAAGCGATTAAAGCTATTTAAGCAAAAAGACTTACTTTACTGAACTAAGCCAATTATCCGGTTCATGGCACACTTGTCTTCTTTCACCGCCATAAATTAATTTCGCTCATTAATAGAGTCGAGTCGTGTGGTGAGCACAAGGTAAAAAGCACAAACATACGTATATACATATGTATGCCAGTAATAACATATGTTCACAACTATGCTGAACTGAAAGTATGTGATAATTGCATTGAAAATGGCAAGAAGCCAGAAATTTATAGCCAAAAAGTCAAATCCAATTTTAGGAATTAAATCGAATGAATGCGCTGATAATATTCCAGCACACAATTACTTATAAGGAAGAGAAAATGTAAGAAAGAGCAAGTTTGAGAAATAGTGTTACACGCTTAAGAACTATAGGCACTAATGAAGCGAAGTGGCAGCGTAATATAACAGCAAGAAAACGAGAGCAATTATTGGCTGACTTTGTGAGTCGCTTCATAAAGCACCCTCTGTTCCAAATAACTGAACTTTTGGGAAATAGAAACAATTAGCATGTACATATGCTTAGTCTTGCCATAAATTCTGCGACAAATTTCACAATGCATACAGCGAGAACAAAAAGCCGTTTGAGAAAGATTTCGCAGCAATCCTTTTAGAAGACTAACAATCGTCGAACAGATCCACGTCAAGACTAAGAGATGATCTCTACACGAAAGCCTTCCTTCGCTCAACTGGTCATCTTTTGACAGAACGCTTGAAAAAAATTGGACTCGAAAGATGCAAGCAGCTTCGTAAAAATGTTCGCTGTTGAAGTGGTTTTTAAGAAGCAAAATGACAAAATCTTTCCTAAAACTTCTAAATGCGCATAAAAGTTGGGTGGCAAAAGTGGACCAGGAGGATGTCTGAAAGGCGTTGTGAAGCAGTTGAGCAGTACTCTCTTCATTGCACAGAGTTGGATCTTCCAGCAAGATTCGGCTCAAGCCCATAAGGCAAAAACCACCTATCAGTGGTTTCCGGGTTCATAGCCGCAGAAGTCAGATCTTAATCCATTGGACTACAGTTTGTAGTCAGAATTGAAGAATATGGCCTGTCGAAGTCCTCACAGAAATTTTGAGAATCCCAAACAATCTTTGATTCGAGCAGCAATGCCAATATCCACGGAATCCGTGCGTGGTGCAATAACTGAATAACTTAATCATTTCAAGGCTTGTGTAGAAGGAAGTGGTGACCATTTCGAATGAAAAGAATTTTGTTTTTATATTTACGTGTTTAAACAAAACTAACTTCATTAAAAAAAGTATTATAATTTGTGCCAATTTAAAATTATAGATGACTGGTTTGGTTGTAAGGTTTTGGGAAGGGCTATGTATTACTAAACTGGGCAGGGTGCAAGGAACGGCTTGTATTGAGATCATTGAAACAAGTAGAACTTGTCCGAGTGCTGTCTTTAAAGTCGTTTTGCACTTACTTTTCATCGACTTTTACTGTATTTCCATCGCTGCTCAAAGTGCAATCAAGTTAAAGGAGGTTGGCCTCTGGAAGAAATCTCACAAGGCATTTTTATGCAGTTAACACGCATTTTGCTGATCTTCGTATAGATCTCTCTATCCGCAGTCTTTACAAATAGGCACGACTAGAACGAAGGAAAAATCTGCACCGAAGCTAGTACCTTTGTCTTCACTGACGGCTTCAAGATGAATTTATCTTTTAAACTACCGAATTGTGCCAGTCAAGGTCAAGGCACTGACGACGCCATGGTGCAGATACAAACTGTCCAACTCCTGTAAGAAGGAGGTAAAATCTGCTGGGTAAGCAGGAAACATTTCCTTGATCTGGGTTCCAGGACATAGGAACATAAAGAGAAATGAAATTGCTGATGAGCTTTTCAGGAAGGGGTAGACTGAATTGGTTTCAGAGGTCCAGTACCCAGCACAGAACAGGCGGAGCTCCATTCCTTTGTGTGCAATTTTGAAAACCATACCCAGTACAATAGACGCAGGACACAGATAGTTGTGGGGACTCCTCGCCATTCAATTGCTAACCTTGATTGGTTTCATCCACAAAAGCAATTTCTGAAATTTACTCGTGTATAGTTAGAAAATCGCAAATCGGATGAATACGGAAATTGAACAAAAAATAATTTCCCGTTTCATCAGAAATTTCCTCATAACTCTTTACCGATGAGAAGAAACATATTCGGAGCATGTAGACCTAAAAACATCTTAGCTACCTATAACTGCATTTATATGATTTTTACAGATGGCTTCTTATTATTTTAAATTAAATTAATTGTTTGCTGTGGATAATCCATTTGTACCCGACTGGATGATTCACCGAAAATACGAGGCAATTTCTTTATAACGCCGTCTTAGTATTTCACACACATCATAATATATTATCTAATTTAACTTATATATTTGTTATGGCGTACAATGGACTTAATTGAGATCGTATAAAAAGATGTTTGCGCACCGATGAGAACTAACTCTTACTCCTAGCCCAAACACTTGTACGTTTACAAATGACTACTCCAAATACAGTCACACTTTATGAAGTACCACTTACGGTTTTTTGGACAGGCAAAACACCTACCTGAAGCCTTTTGAAATCAGAACATTTATTTAGATAAAAGGCAAAGTAAATCGCAGACTTGACTCTCACTCACAATCGTCCCTTTTTGTTGGATATCCTAACAAATTCGTGGTCACCCGACACGCGACGAATAGTTATCAGTCGCAATAGAAAATTGTGCAGTGAAATGTTTTGCGGTAGTAGAAGCGACCCGGTTGAACCATTTGAGCAACAAGTAATTGAATTTATTGTGCGACTAAACGACGATTCATTTATGTCCGTAGGGGACAGTAGTAAAACAAGAAACATGAAAGTGAAAAGCGAACAACCTAGTAGGTAGAGGCTACAATTGGATAGAATAGGGTTGCCATGAAGCTGCAGATTGATTGCGCGCAATCAAAGATGAGTTCTTCTTTCAATTATCGAACAACAAAGGGACATTCTTGAGAGCCTTTCTGTTAGAAAAACCATTGGATGCGGTTTTGTTTTTTATATAAAGGAAGCATGTAAAAAGAAGACGAGTCTTGTTACGAAAAGCTGTTCCCAACGTTCAGAGAAGGATTTCACCAATACGTATTCTTCAGTTATGCGTCTTGCATCGGTCAAACTAATTACAGCACTGTCAGCAGAAATCGGTTTAAGAATACAAAAGATGTTTTTATAGTGCATTTGAATGGTCGTTCTCATGAAGATGCCTATGCGGAAGTACACGAATATCTTGATGTGGTGCTAAAGAAGGTAGCACTAAAGGAGTCTGGATCAATAGAAGGTTCGTAAACAAAGCTCATCCAGTGCAAGGCCCAGACATTACAAACGCAACAGGAAGGATGTAATAATTAGAGATTTTATTCATAAAAATTTTGGTTTTTTTTCTTAATAGAGGGTATATTTAATTTGCAGCATTGGTAGTATTCGGAAGTTTTCAGAATGAATGAAACTAGTGATGAAGTGTTTATAACAGGTACGCCCGCTTGCCACCTCAAGAGCTGCAGTGCGATATTTTGAAATATGAATCACATTAACAACACATCTGGGGTAGGTGGCAGTTTAGCGCTAACTTGTTCATAATATTAAGCCATCAAAAGACGGTAGCTAATATATGTATAAACCGTCTATTAAAAGGGCGAATCAAGAGTAGAATACAAATGTGGCGAAATAGTTGACAAATTAGCCGTCAGTTACATTGTTTTGCTAACGAGCTACAGAGTCAAGATAAAAAAGAATTTCAGAGTGAAAAGAAAAGAAATAACTCGGCGCAAATAATTTACCAAAGTTAACGAAATATAAACACAAATTAGCACGAAGCAAAAGTTTGACCAAATTTTTTTTTTTTGTTTTTTTGGTTTTGTTGTTTTTGTTGGTATTTTGACCACACAAACATGCGCAACACCAAAACCACTTCATTTGTTGTGCCAGCTAGCTGGCAATTAAAGAGAAAGAGTAGTAATTACAATTTAGTTAATTTTCTTTGCCCAGGTTCTGCACTTTACTGCTGGCACTGTGTTTTTTATAGGTTTTTTTTCCTTTTTCCATTTTTCAACACTTTAGTTGTTGCGCCACAAAGCGTTTTCTACGTTTTAAAAACATTCACATTTCACTTATTATGGGATCGATCCTAGTTTTGGTTTCACTTTCACCCTTAGAAATTGCAAATTAATAGTGACAGCTATTGCAACTCTTGCCCTTGTAGTGGCATCAAGTATACGCCCCGTTGAACTCATTTGCCTCCAATTAATGCTAGACCGCTAGCCATTAGCCACTTTGAATGCCAATTACCAGCAACGCGAAGAAAATTTCTAATTTTTCTTGAAAAAAAAAACGTGATTTATGTCGCCCAAGAATGCGTGCCATGCTTCCGCCTTTTAGCACGTTCAACGTTCACGCCAGAAAACCAGTGGTGGATTAGAAGCCGATTAATATGCCCAAACATACAAGCGTAATAAAGCTAATTACAACTAATCGTAAATATACGCTCAACTGTAGCGAGGAGTTTAATTGTAATAGTATTTACTTGGTAGCAACAAGCAGGGGCTTCGTTCATGGCTACTTTATAGCATATCGCTTATTTTGTACTCTTTCTTTTGTTGCTGCTTGTGTTAGTCACAAACAATAATGCGCATAATTACCACTTATTTTCGGAGGCTAAACTGGATCGGGCAGCCACATCCAAACCTTCGGCCTCCACGCTGTTTTTACAATGCGAGTGGGAAATTATAACGCTTTATTTTATTTGTAATAATTGTAATGCCTTGTTTTACAATATTTCCCACTTCACACACTGCCACAAATTCTATAACACATAAAGTCATCACGTATTGCATATTTGGCCTTACCCTAAATTAAGAGTACCAAAATATTATAACTTTTGTGAGCATATTTTTTCCGGCTACAATTTCGCCTTTTTTATGACTGTTCCCTTTTTGTTGTTATCGCACAAGAGCCAAAATTAGCCACCGTATTGTTGTTTCTGTTATTGGTTGACCAAAAACCTTCCACATACCAACTGTTCGGTTTACTACGTAACATTGCGCCAAGTGTCCAGTGGTGCTGGTGGTGGTATTGGTGAGTGGCATACCGTTTAACCACTTTGTGCTACAAACGTGGGTAATTAAAATGCGCGCCTTCTGCCGCGTGCGCTCATTTGTCACTGAAGCGTGCCGACAACGTGGGTGCTTTGAAATTATGCGGACTGCAATATTAAAATATTTTAAAGGTGCTCACGTATGTATATATGTATGTAACGACATTGCTTATGATTTATTTAATCCAATAATATAGAGAATAAATACCTGACTGGGCTCTAGGTCAGGCTAATTTTGCAATTCCTTTAAAAGCGAGTAATCTGAAGCAGTCCCCGAAAGTTAAGCGATTTTTTAGTAGCTTGAAAACAAAGATTCATACCGACTCAAAGCACGACGAAGGTAGGTGGGCTCGACAGACGCCCAAAACTGTATGGTGTCTAAATTTATGTTTCTATCAAGGCACATAAGTGAAAGGGGTCGAGGGTAAGCTTCACTCTCGGTCAAAGAGTCCCCCACGAGATGATCCAAGTGTATTGAGCAGTGTCATGAATATTTCTGAAAATTGGTTTACTTATGAAACTAAATATATAGAAAAGTAAACTTAAAATATTTTTAAAGAAATTTAATAATTTTAAAAGTTATTCAACCTTGATAGTTTTGGTATAGTTTTTTAAATTAAATACCTGCGGTGATTTTTAAAATCTTTATAATTTTTTTCTCTGTTTCAATTTTGTAGGATCAAATGTACGTTAAAAACAAATTTTTCTTTGGGAGCAAAATCTCTTTTTTTCCAAAAATTGTGGGGAAAAAATTAGTTTGAAATTTTTAAAAACAGACGGCAAAAACAGTGGACAAAATTCTGCTACCAATTACCCGGTGACGTGGCAGCCAAAGTTACTCGCTCAATTTCGTTTTTCACCATAGCCTAAGACCAACTTGGTAATCTGTCACCATTCTCTTCTTAATTACGCGATTTTAGACGAGTTTAGCAAAGCGCCAGTCGTTTCTTTCGCGTGCTAAACGACGCCAGTTGGACACACCAAGAGAAGTCATGTCCACCTGATCTTTCCAACGCAAAAAAGGCCTTCCTCTTCCTCTGCTAACACCAGCTGGTACCGCATCGAATACTTTCATTACTCGCAGACTAATATCTAAAAATGTGGGAAGAAGTTAAAGAGCTGCAGTTTAACAGATAATGAACCGAACAGATACTACGAGAACATATGCAAAAGAAACGAAACAAAAAAACAAAAAAAACTATTGGGCCACTGTTCACGCTGCTCGACAAACAACACAGATGGGAAACTTTCACTTTCGTGAAACCTAGATATATCAGTGTAATCCAGAGTGCAAGCAAGTTGGCAGAAAGTAATTCAAAGTGAAGAATTACGATTTTGTGAGATATTAAAAGAATTTTATTTATTGACTTTCGGCTTAACCGGACTTCAATTAATGGCCGATATTATGAAACGCACAATTTGCTGTTCACACCGCACTTTACTGCTTAGACGTAGATTTCGGTTATTTGTTCTAATTTCGAACCTAAATAAGTAAAGATTTTGATAAAGACTTACGAGGGCGAGGAACATTTTTGGACGGCAATGTGATGAAAAGCATTTTTAAGATAAACCTATAGAATAGTTTTTCAGTTACACTGACGTAATTTATTTGCGATGTGCAAAAATTACACATTTTTCACATAGATAATAAGTGGAATACAAACTATTCAACTATAATTTTCAGTCGCGCCTCGTACTTACGTACGTGTATATGTATAGGAAAGTACAAAAACATACCCACAGGTACGCCACTTTAACTCAATTGGCATATTGGACATTTTCCAAATACGTAATAACATTTCGTCAACCACTCCATTAGGAGCATGTCCTGATTTATCCGTGGGGATAAAAGTAAAGCATAAACAAGCTTACATACATACATACTGGTGTGTGTTTATCAAGGGAAACGCAATTGCCAAGTAATTTCATTGAGTGCCATGATGCAAAGTAGCACTTCAAATGACAATTGTACGCTTGGGTAAATCGTGACCGAAATTATCCATAAAAATGTTACACAAAAAACAAATAAATCGTTAGGAAGAAACATTTTCAGGGAAAAATATTAAACATTATATACAACAATTTTATTAGGTAAAATTCAAATCACTAACGACGCTTATTTTAAAATAAATATGCTTGTGCCAAGTAATGATGTGCTAAATTCGGACCGGACGCAAGTTGAAAAAACCATGCAAAATTAAGTTGAATTTTATCTGGGACTGCGGGTTTTTAAAAACAAAAAAACTTATAAGTTACTAAAACTATAGCTGGCAATAAGTGAAGGAAATTAATCTCAACACATAAAAAGTGGGCGTGGTGTTTATCCCATCTAACTAATATGCGCGTCCATCTATGTCGTATCAGGTGGGGAGCAATACGCATACAAAATTGAAGTGAGTTTTATTAAGGGGTAACACCACTGTACACGCGTAAAATAAACACGATTTTTAAAGAATTTTTTTGTATAGAAGGAAAGGGAAAACAATCACTCTGATTTGGGAAGTTATTACTTATATAATAGGACTATGAATAAGTTCGTGCGGTTTTACAACAGATGGCGTAACTTGATTATTATTCCATCGATCCACATTTCCAAACATTCATTGGAGAGCTACTGTCGTAAGGCACAAACGTCAGTATAAGTTTTTTATTTGAAGCGTAAACAACAATATTTTTACCACACTTGAAAATGTCGAATTTCGCGCCAAATAATGTGTTTTTGCGGGGAATTCTTCTTCATTATTTTAATATGAAGAAAAAAGCAGCCGAAAGTCATCGTATCTTGGTGGAAGTTTATGGTGAGCATGCTCTAGCTGAGCGAACGTGCCAGAAGTGGTTTGCACGCTTTAAAAGTGGTGATTTTGGCTTGGAAGACGAAGAACGCGAGGGTGCGCCGCCAAAGTTCATGGATACCGAATTGGAGGAATTGCTCGATCAAGATCCGGCTCAAACGCAAGAAGAGGTTGCAAAAACTTTGGGAGTTGATCAATCAACCATTTCCAAACGTTTAAAAGCCATGGGAATGATCCGAAAGGTAGGCCATTGGGTGCCGTATGAATTGAAGCCAAGAGACGTTGAACGCCGTTTTATGGCATGCGAACAACTGCTTCAACGGCACAACAGAAAGGGTTTTTTGCATCGAATTGTGACTGGCGATGAAAAGTGGGTCCATTACGACAATCCAAAACGTCGGGCAACGTATGGATACCCTGGCCATGCTTCAACATCGACGTCGGCGCAGAATATTCATGGCCTGAAGGTTATGCTGTGTATCTGGTGGGACCAGCTGGGTGTTGTGTATTATGAGCTACTGAAACCGAATGAAACGATTACGGGGGATGTCTACCGACGACAATTGATGCGTTTGAGCCGAGCACTGCGAGAAAAACGGCCGCAATACGCCGATAGACACGACAAAGTTATTTTGCAACATGACAATGCTCGGCCACATGTTGCACAAGTGGTCAAAACATACTTAGAAACGCTCAAATGGGATGTCCTACCCCACCCGCCGTATAGTCCAGACCTTGCGCCATCCGATTACTATCTCTTCCGATCGATGCAACATGGCCTGGCTGACCAGCACTTCCGTAATTACGATGAAGTCAAAAAATGGATCGATTCGTGGATTGCGGCAAAACCGACCGAATTTTTCACAAAGGGAATCCGTGAATTGCCAGAAAGATGGGAAAAAGTAGTAGTAAGCGATGGACAATACTTTGAATATTAAATTTGTAACCATTTTACGTCAATAAAGTTTCAAATTTCGAAAAAAAACCGCACGAACTTATTCATAGTCCTATTACTAAAATACAAAACTACAAAGTTTGATCGAAAAATTTTACAAAATGGCGGCATAGTCTCCTATTTTTGTAATGTGGTTTCTCTTGAAAGAGCTCCGCGGCACGCAGCACAGAGGGTGCAAATTTTAATCTGGAGCAAAGAAACATTTTTTTTCTTAATCTAGATAAGAATAGCTAGAGAAACACGTAGGGGATTTAAAAAATATTTATTTTTGTGGAATTAGCAAGCATTTGAAGGAAAAAACTCTATTTTGGACTAAAAAAACGGCACTTAAATAATTATAACAATCGTTTAAATTAATCTATCGAAAATCCCCTACGCTCTTCTCTTAAGAAGGTTATTATACAGACGTAGTGAAAAACCTGATTAAAAATATTTAAAATTGTTTGAGTTATGCTGCGTGCCAATTTCAGAAAACGTGTTTTGAGAAAAACGCGTTTAAAGTTTGGAAATTTGGAGAAGTCGTTAGGTAGCAGTCACTAACGCTTGGTTAAAAGCTCAAAATATTTATGAAATAAACTTCGGTAACGTACAAAACTTTTTGTTCCCTATTTTAAAAGGTTTAAAGAATTTTTTAAGCTTATAAAAAAAAAAATCAATTTTTTGAAATTTCTACAGTGGTGTTATCCCTTAATACATTCTCGAGATGCATGCGTACACAAAAGTGGGCGTGGCATCGCGTACTTCCCAAAAAAAAAAGGTCGCTATAATTATTTGTTGGACTCATCATTTGCTCAATTTTCTAACCAGTCGCCGTAGCCGAATGGGTTGATGCGCGACTATCATTCGGAAGTGGGTAGGCTCAAATTTCTGCTCATCAATCAATGGCATACCTCTTCTGAGTGTATTTCTACCATGAAAAATATGCACATAAAAAATATTTGCCGTTGGATGTCGGATTAAAGCTGTTGGTCTCTTGTGGAAAAACATTAAGATGCATACCACACATAGGGAGACGACCACGGCCAAGCACCCAAAAAGTGTTTAAGCGCCTTTTATAACAACTAACCCTTTAACATCTAATTTTTTTGATGAAATGCTGTATTGAAAAATATTTTTACCCGCCTCCCATGGTCGTGGCTATTGACTATGGATAAAGCGTAAAACTTGAAACACAGCTTTACTGAAATAATTAGTTTTCTCGGTGATCGATGTCTCAAAAATTATCGACCAAGCAATTTACAGTCTTTGCTCGTTGTCAAGGTGACATTCCACACTAAAAAAATTCTTTGATGTTTTCGGTTTCTTTCACTCAATTGAAAGTTACTGGTCGTTAACAATGGAAGTCAACAAAAAGAAAAATCGGTACAATCGGGTTTTCTTTGATAAAGGCAAAAAATGCAAGTCAGACCGTGAAAATGTGAATGGAGTTTATGGTGCCGATATTGTAAAAGCTAATTAGGTGAAATTTTGGTTTCTTCGATTCTGTTCAAGCACTTTTGATGTTAAAGAAGATGTAGATAATGTCGAAAAAATTCACAAAAATAATTGAAGTTGACCGGCATGTCAGTAGTCATACCATCGCTCAAGAGCTAAGGATCGACCAACAAAATTGTTTAAACCATTTACTAAAAAAATGTATGTAAAAATAGTGCACTTCTTCTTCTAATGTTTGTTATAACTGAGTTTCTTTCATTCCCCAAATTAACAGCCAGCCGAAATTGAATTTTGAATTTTGCTGAAATGTGCGGTGTGGATACCACAACTTTACTTATGTAGAACGTGATGTCCAAAATAAACAGGACTGAGCTAAAATAGAAACGACAGGAACTTTGTTCTGATAACTTCGAGTTTATTTATTCAAAATAGTTCACTCTGGCCTCGATACTTTGTTTTGTACGATCTAAAAGCTTTTCAAAAGAGTGTTTCAGGTCATTAACCGGAATGTCCTTCAGGATGTCGGTACAAGTCCTTTGTTGCCTTTACGGGCGCAAAACATTTTCCCTTCATGGCCAAGTGCAATTTCCGAAAGAGTAGAAGTCACTGGGAGCTATATCAGCCGAATACGGTGAATGATTGATGGTAAAAATACGATTTGGTCAAAAAATCAGTCACAAGAGTGGATCGATGAGATGGTGCATTATCATACAATAAGCGCCAGCTTTCTCCATCGCAGTATTCAGGGCGAATTCGATGAAACGCCACACTTCAAAATGCCAAGATAGAAAATTGTATTGACGGTTGGCACGAACTCCTTGTTGTCAATTCCCTTGGAATTGTAGAAACAAATGAGCATCGATTAGATTTTTAACTTCTCCAAACGCGGGTTCTGGGTGGTGCATCGTCTGGGGTCTTCCATTCGGTACTTTGACGCTTAGTTTCAGATTCATGTTGAAAGCACCACGTTTCGTCACCAACTACAATGTTGTAGAGGAAATTTTTGTCTTTTCTCGCCTCTTTAATGATGACTTTCGAACGCTGAGCGATTTTTGGTCCTCAGTTAACTTGTGCGGAATAAAACGTGCACAGACCTTTCGTAAGCCCAAATAATCAGTTAAAATGCGAAGTTAAGGAGATATTCCACTCCGATACCATAAATTTCAACGATGATTTTGGTTTATTTTTGATAAATTTACGAACAATTTCGGTGGAGTTTTTGGTGATTACTGATTTTGGGCGCTCCGTATGTTCATTGTCATTTATGTCCTCATAACCATCTCTGAAACATGTAAACCACTCATGAAGTCTGGCACGACGCAGACAAGCACACAGTTTTTGTATCAATTCAAATGTTTTGATAAAAGTTTACTGATTTTAAAACAAAATTTGATATTAGCTCTTTGTTTGAAACTCATTTTTGTACCGATGGCACAAACATACTGACACTTTAGACGCAATAACTTCGCTTCCACTGAACCGAATGGCAGGTGGTCCAGTAAAGTCTAAAGCTCTTCTTCTATCTTTGCTGTACTGCTTATATATATATATATTTTTTTTTTTGGCTGCTGCATAGTTCAACTGTTGTCTGAGGTGGGCAAATAATATTGGTTTATTTCTAATGAAAATAACTGTGGTTGAATTTCATTTAGTATATAAATTTCAAATACATATACAAAAACTAGTGAATATTGTTTACCAAGAAGCAACATTTAACTTGTGGCTGCAAAAATACATAAAAAATTAGAAACAAAATAAATTACTTAAATCTATGCCATAACAACTCTGTTCACCAACATTCAAGTATATACATAGTTTATATACGAATACATATATGTATATATATTTATATATGTATAAAGTAGTGCAAACTAGTTCATCCATTGTTTTTATTACTGTTTTTATTTTGACTTTTACTCGCTGCATTAGCAGCAGTATCATATATGATTGGCGTACGACGCCATTTGCAAAAATTATGAATGGATGATAGGATGATTTTAATTTTGCGGCATCTTGTACAAATATGAGTACGAAAAAGCTGTATGCTCAACATTATTTTAATTTGGCATAAATAAGTTTGTATATAACTGATATAACTGTGTACGAATGCTTAAATAATCCCAGATTAGATTATATATATACAAAAAAAAAAAATACCGCCAAAAACTGCCTGGCTGAATAACTTCGTGAACGGCGCAAATAAATAGACAGTAGATCATACACTGCACGTATTAAATATCCAAATTTTTGATTTCATTTACTAACTACTATATTTTTTATATTTACCTGAATCCTAGCAGCAACACGCTCGCCGTTATAACGATTCGGTATAAACCAGCCTTTTGTCGAACCGGTAACGAGCACAATACCGAGAAAAAAGAACATAATTAACGCGGTTATCAGCAATTTCGCGCGCGTTGATATAACCATCGCCATTGTTTTCGAATTATTATTATTTTATTCACTCATTGCAGAATATATGCAGAAAATATTATTTTAATACTTTAAACTATTTACACAACTCGCGATTTTTTTTTTTTACTAAATACGAATATTTTTTATTCGTATAATTTTTTTGCAATATGAGGTGAAATTGCTTTGTTAATTAAAATTAATTGCACTAATTTATATATTGAAGTGGAAATTTCGACTAATTTGAACAAACTTTGTGCGCACTTTCCAACTTTTAAGCGCGAATGAACACTATGAATTTCGTTGGCTTAATTTCTTAACAATTTTAATGATAATTGATTGTTTTTGCTCGATTTTAACACTTGCATCACTTTTGTATATTTATTCATATCTTTTTTTGTTTTTTATTTCATTTGTTCTGCCCTTGCTGAGTATAAATACTTGCTTAAACTTGCCTCGGTTCACTTTGCAATTGATGCGATTTTCAGAAATCTTTTTAATTCAATACTTCAAAAGTCTCATTTTATGTACGTGTAACACTTCTAGTTTTATTTTCTTTCATTTTTATTGATTACGGGAATTGTATTTTGATAGTCTTTTTTTGTTCTTGATCGTAATTGATATGGGTAATAGCTAATCAAGTAGATGAAAGAAGCTCCTTAATAAAAAAGTAAGTAAATTTAACAGCTAGGAGATTTCTCAATCTAACTACGAGTATCATTTTTTTATCAGGTGCATGTTTTTAGTTAATTGCCTTAAAAAGTTGTGAAGATTTAACTAGTTCATCAAAAAGGTTTTGTGTTAATTTTACTTTTGGAAGATATGCAACACATATTGATTTCACAGCAGACGCTATCAAAACTAGTTCTGAGCACTTTCATATTACATAAAAAGTACACTCAAAATTATGCAGTGAAACAAGAAGCGAAATATGAAACTTACCAAATGCACGCAAAACCAAAAAAATTCTAAAAGTTCGGATATAAGTAAATCTACATCCGCAATTTTTTTCAATTTTTTAAAGTTTTAAAAATAGATTTGAGTTTGGCACAAGGAGTTTGTATTAAATTTTGCGTTAAAATGGATTCAGTGATGAGAAAACTAAATGATACAAATGTAGTGGCAGTACGTCGATATAAAACTTTGATGAAACCATCAAGAAAGTCAGAGAAAATTTTGAAAATAACCCGAATTAGCCAACAGAAAACTGGTAAAAGACTTTAATGTCGCATATGAATCCGTTCAAAATATTATACTTAATGATTTGAGCTTGCGTCGTGTTGCTGCAAAGTTGGTTCCACGGGATACGATTTTCAAACAAAAAGGGGCCACGTTGACATTGCTAAAGACAAAATTTCCAAGGCTGAATCCAACCCAACATCTGGAAACGAGACGTGTGTTTATGAGTGCTACACGCAATTCAGACCTCAGACGAGTAAGTGGAGAGCTCCGACTGAATCAATACCAAAAAAGCCACATGATCATTAGTCCTTGTTTTTTTGTATGCATTGCAACGGTATTGCCAGAAACTCAATAATTTAATGAGGTCTATTATTTGGGCGTTTTGAGACGTTTACGTGAAGCAATTCGTCAAAAAAAGCATTTGTGGGAAAACAACTCATGGATGCACCATGGTAACGCACCATCGCTCATTCCCATCATTATTCGTCAATTTTTGGCCAAGAACGAAACGAATTCCACCCAACATCCATCGAAATTTGCCTAATATGGTTGCGATGGTCTGGCACTTTTTTACATCAGAAATAGCAGTTTGCCTAGGTATGAGAGTATAAAGTCTCACTTAAGGATGCGGGGAAATATGCGTTTGTTTTCAGTAAAGGTTTCACAACTTAGTGAGTTCTTAACCGATTTTTGAAAATAAGAATTTGCTGAGTAATATTAAAAGTATTTGTTTTTTTATTAATTTAAGACTTCTAGCTTAGCCTTAGCCTGGACTATAGCTTCTTTTTGCATTATTGCTAAAAAACATCGCCAAAGCTGAAAAAGATGAAGACAGTGAAAAAGAAAATTGTGTTTGAAGCGAATGTACACACAGATTCCTTATTTATCACATACACTATTCTAAAGGCTTTTTTCTGAAACCAGTAAGAGATTTGAAGTAGATCAAATCAAATAAGTTTTTATGAGTGTCTCCATATTTCGATTCTTTTTTTACTCAACAGAGAAACTACAAAGAAAATAACATCAGCACTCTGGTGAGTTTTCTCAATTAATTTTGTAAAACTGAGTTAAGGATACCAGAAATATGTGTATCCGAGGAGGGTGTAAAGAAGCTATATAAAAGAGACACTTCTGAAACAAGGGTCCACGTTGGATTTCTAATTATATTTTCCATTCTTTTTTATGTAACTGATTTTAAATACGTCTTATTCGCTTCACCGACAGTATTTCAAAATTGTTAAAATTACTAGTTCAATTGCCTCAAGGTAATCGTATCATATTAGACTTATACTTATTATGAATGTTTAACTAAACAAAACTAAGCAACAAAACTGTACTAACTTAATCTAGCCTTATCTTAATTTATCTAACCCATCCTAACTTCACCTAATGTAACCTTATCTAACCTCGCTATAAACAAAAAAATCCCGCCAACTTGCTACAGTGTCAAAATAAACATTTTTTTATTATTAATGTAAAAAAGTTATTCAAAAACAAAGAGGATTAACTTTTTGTCACCTTGTAGTTGCAGACAAATTACACATTTTTAACAATAGTGAGTAGTGTTGTGAAGCCATCAAACAGCGGGGCAACACCACAATTTTCTTCCATCTATTAAAATTTCTTCTATATAGTTAAAATGCCAAAACCATCTATCGCATTTTCCTGAGCTAAAGTTCATTTCGGCATCATAGTGAATGAACTGGCGGACGAAGCAGCCAAAGAAATCGAAACCCTGTATAATAATCTGAAAAGCAAAGAGTTCCCCCTGAGTTACGTTAATCGGCAAATTAACAAAGAAACGCTTAAGGCTTGGCATCCTGATTTTCTAAAGGAACCAAAGGGCAGTGGCACAAAAATATTTTTCCCAACGAACCAAAGAAGGTAAAAACTTGCATGAGAAAATAAGTTGTCAGGCAATGGCAAACCTCCGAGTGTATTTCTACAATGAAAAAGCTCCTCATAAAAATATCTGCCGTTCGGAGTCGGCTTGAAAGTGTAGGTCCCTCCATTTTGTGGAACAACATCAAGGCGCCCACAAATAGGAGGAGGAGCTCGGCCAAACACCCAAACAGGGCGTATATATATATATATATATATATATAATTGACGCGTACGCCCTGTTGGGTGTAAAATTATTGTAAAATTACCCAGTTTTTAACCAGCTACAAATCTTGCAAAGCGTACTTAAAGCGCTTTATCATCCTCGAAGAAAACAATTTTGGACGCTATCATATCAGCAAAAAAGATTATCATCCCGTCTCATATTATAACAATGGATATGAAAATAAAATGTGAAAAAGGGTTAAAAAGATATAAAATTTATAAAAATGTCGCGTCCATATCACAGGCTTATCAATGCTGATTGGTATGACATCAATTGAGTTTTCTCAGTGTACCCTAAAAAATGTATATCTACACTTATTAGTTAAAAGTTTCAGATTTTGCTAAGTAAAACACAAAATACAGGGTGGCGCACGAATCGTGCTACAAAAACAAAACGTAATAACTTTTTTTCTGTGTGAGTAATCGGCTTTTTTTTTTTATTTTGCAGATTAGTATTTAGATTTACAAAAATGGAGGCTTGGGATACCGAAAAGAGGATTTGGATAGTGCAGCGGTACCATGCTTTGCAGTCCATCATTTCCGTCCAAAGGGAATTTAGGCGGGAGTTTGGCGGCACTCCCCCGAGCAGATGGACCATTATGAGGCTGGTGAACATGTTTGCTGAATCTGGAAGCATCGCACGCACACCGTATCATCGAGATCCCCATGTTCGGGTCGAAGCCACAATCGCGGCTGTAGCATCGTCAATTCAGGCAAATCCAAGAGTTTCGACTCGTAACTTGTCGGCGCAAATTGGAGGTAGCAGACGGTCATTGCAGCGGACAGTTCATGATGACTTAAACTTGTTTCCGTACAAAGTTCAAATCACAAGCAAATTAAACCCTCTGGATTTGCCTATTCGCCTGGAATTTTGCCAAAAAATTATTGAAATGGCCGAAGAAGACAACAACTTCATAAATTGCTTGTTTATGTCTGATGAGGCCCATTTTGATCTAAACGGCAATGTAAACAAGCAAAATTGCCGTATATGGAGTCAATCAAATCCGCAAATACTCCATGAGATGGAACTGCACCCAGAACGAGTCACAGTGTGGTGCGCAGTTTCATCAAGGTGCATTGTCGGGCCATACTTCTTCGAAAAAACGGTGTAACAGCGACTGTAAATGGGGACCGTTATTTAAACATGTTGAAGGAGTTTTTTTATCCAGAACTGCGGCGAAGATTTATCCCTTTTAACAGCATTTGGTTCCAGCAAGGTGGAGCAACTGCACATATAGCCAAACCGGTTATGGAGGAGCTCCAACGAAAATTTAGAAATAAATTGATATCCAGAAATTCCACTTTCCGCTGGCCCCCAAGGTCACCTGACCTCACTGCACCAGATTTTTTTTTATGGGGTTATCTCAAACAAGAGGTGTATAAAGCAAAACCAAGTAATTTGACTGAATCGAAGCAGTCCATCACAACAATAATTGTGGCGATCCCGACTTCAACCCTTCAGTGCGCAATGAACAATTTTCTCATCAGGTGTCGCATATGCGTGAATGAGCATGGAGGTCATTTACGTTCTATTATTTTCAAAACTAATTACTAATTACTAATTACATAAAATTAAATTGAATTATCTATACAATAAAAACACAAAACGTTAAATACATTGATTAGAAAAAAAGTTATTACGTTTTGTTTTTGTAGCACGATTCGTGCGCCACCCTGTATATGATATTTCTTCACCTGTATCCACTCGCAGGCAGTATTATTTTAAACTATTTTACATATCCAAGGAGAAAAAAATCTAAACTCCCCTAATCAAACAAGTTTTACGCACCTATATGTCTTTTTTCTAATTATTACGCATTATAAACGCATACAATTCAGTAGTGAATAATTCCTAAATTGTATTAAAATTATTTATGTTTGTATTGAAAACGATTTCAGAGCAGCATATCGCACAATTCGTGGTTTTTTCATGGAAATAATTGTCCGAATGAGTAGACAATGCAACGTTTGGTGACAAAATGTCAATAAACTGGATCTGTTGAAGATAAAAAAAAGGAAACACAAATCTAGACATCCTATTGAGAGCAAAGTGTTGCTAATCAACCTTCAACATCGATATCAAGGGTTATCAAAAATTAAATATTCGTGAAACGACATATTCGCAATACGAAGAATATTTGGAAAGCAAAAAAATGTTTATTTTATAAATATTTATTTGCTCATGGTAACGGACGTCTTCCGTAAGAGGCGGCTAAAATATTAGTTGTAGTCGTCATTGTATCAAAAATTGTTGAAAACATAGAGCTGAAAGAAATACTCAGAATCCATGAAGGGAATTATTAAAACAAGTATAAATTTATATGCATTTATGAAGATATTTTTAAAAGCAGGCAATGGCAAATGTCCGCGTGTATTTCCACCATGAAAAAACTCATCATAAAAAACCATTTGCTATTCAGAGTCAAGACGCACACCACAAATAGAAAGATCCATCATGGGAACCAGTCAAACAGAGTCAGTTTTTTATTTTTGTATTCAAAAATTTAGCAGACCTTCTGACTCCTCCATCTTGTCTAACTGACACTGATGTTGACAGTTTTTTCACACTCAAACGGAGGTCAATTCGGTATAATTAATTTAGTGCGTCTATTAACAAGAAGTTTTGCAGGATGCTTACAAACTATATTTTCGCAGCTTCACATCGGCAATACAATTAAGGATATAAAGATATGACTACCAACTTCTTGTGGACTGAATTTGAAGACAATTCATCTTTTTTCTTTTTTGGCGATGTGAATTATCCGCATCGGGGATGAGATAACTTTCCCATTTTTTAATTACTAATTTATCTATTGCTTAAAGCATGTTTGGACAATTCTCACACAAACTGAAGGAATTTTTGGGCATTCTTAGTTGAATTCAATATTATTTATTACTCACCTCTACATAACTAATTAAAAGCCTTAATCTTTACCTTCTTTTTCACAACTTAGTTTCCCATTGTAATGATCAGACAGTAACAGAAATCCTGTTAGCCGGTTGGTTGATGGGAAGAGTTATAAAATTTTGAGACAGAACAAGTCACAAACAATAAGTTTTTGTATCACTTATTGAAAGAAGTCGCATGCTGTCATTCCTTTAATACACGAGCCCGTTGTTATGAGCTTTTGGCCATATGTGGACTGTTTTTTATTTAGTTTTTCAGCAGCTTTTTCGCTTTTTCAGCAACACAGCATACAATCTCGCACCCACACAGACGTATGTATATGCATACAAATAATTACATTAGGACGTTTCAATTCGTAGCGAAAGATTCCTATCAGTTTCGGATTCTATATGAAATTCTAAGAAAAAAGTTTATTAAAACATATTTCTTACATAAATTTTTAGACCATCAAATCTTAATATAGTAATCTACTTTTAGAGAGACTTATGCCAATGAAGATAGGAAGTAGAAAACATACAGCGCTTGTTGAAAGTAAAAGGGGTCTCAAACAAAGTACATTGTAATTCCGTGGTTGATTCTTAACAAAACTTAATGATTTGAAGTAAATTTTGAAAATCAGTTTTTGAATTATTATTATTATTATTGTAATTTTCATTGGCTTTCCCACAGTTTTGTTTGAATTATATATAAAAAAATTATATACAGCTGCTTTTCCTATTACAATGTTAAAAAGTTCCACATTATTTGCTTCGTAGCGTCATCATGGAGAGCTTTAAATAAAGCAAGCACAAAGCAAAATAAATTCAACGAAGGATTAAAAATATTTCTAAGCTTAAATTGTATCATTATAGTACTTTGGTCAAGACAGCTTCTTTTAAAATTAAGAGCTATATGATTAACTCTTTTCTTGGAATGCTTTAAAGAATCCCAAAATCCTAAAATTGTAGGAATGATGACGAAGAACATTGGACCGCCCTAATATTATAAGCAAATATATCTATATATATATATATATATATAAATAAACAAATATATATACATATATACTAGGGCGGGTCGAATTAAATATCGCTCATTGCTCTGTGAAAATCTTATTCTAGGGATCAAAATAAGAAATTTTGCCGAAGGAACCATACCTCTAAAACGAATTCTGATGTCCCCCAATTTCAAAATATCACCATTTTTGGTCTTTACATGAAAAAATCAGCTAAATGGCTATGTTTTTTCTTTATTTTTATTTATTTATAATAATTTTTATTATTTATTTATAATAATATCTATTTTTTTCTCCTAAGAAATTTATTTAGCCAGAACATATGTAAATGAAAAAATTAATTTAAGTGAGTTATAGAAAAGAAACTAAAAAGTTCAACCCAAATTGGGGGACATCAGAATTCGTTTTAGAGGTATGGTTCCTTCGGCAAAGTTTCTTATTTTGATCCCTAGAATATGATTTTCACAGAGCAATAGGCGATTTTTTTGCCTCCCCACAAATCGACCCGGCCTAATATATATATACATATAAATAATATACTATATATAAATATATTTATACACCCCTCAAACTGTACGCCCATTTCAAGTAACGCTGCGTTTATTTTGATAACATTTCGTAGTTTCTGTCACGGACACACACATCACATACTCACGCATATGTTACACAATTCACTGCGCATCACAAACGTGGAACAAAAAGGGCGACTGGGAGAGGAAGAGGAAATTGGCAACCGAAAACCGTGTCCACATTGAAGCCGGCGGCAGCAAATCAGTGTGTCAGCATGGCAGTATGCCTGCTGCTTTAACTTTATTTCAGCTTGTTTACGCGCTGCCCGCTGACTTTTTCACGCACAATAAGTAAGTGTAGTACTCGTAGCTGTGCAGTCATTTGCTGAGGGACTTTGCTTTCATTGTTGCCAACCCAATATTTTTTGAATATATAAATATATTTTTTCATTTTTTTTTTTCACTTTCACGCACTTACATATTGTGCGGAAAATATAAAAAAGTTACACGGAACAACTTTGAGTTTCCGTGCATATGGAGGCGCGAACAAGTACGAAAGTTGCTCATACGCCCCACACACACAAGAGCGTAGACAATAGTTGTGAATAGCGTACATAGTGACAGAACAGGCGATATAGCTGTGGTGAGTGCTTTGGGTAAAATTGAAAATAAAGAAAATTGAACATTGAACCAAAGATATAGACTGATTTAACCCAAACTAAAGCAAATTTGTATTCGTCATAATGGAACCATAATTGAATTATAGAGCACAGCAAAAGATATTTGAGTGTGGCACCTTACATTCGAGTTCCTTCAATTCTCACTTTATTACGTGTTTGTGTTTTCTTTTTCTTTGTAGACGTGTCCTTATTTGGGAAGTATTAACGCTAAAGTATTGCTGGATTTCTGCCGTCTCGTGCCTCTCATTGTTGAATTTGAGCACAAAGACGCCTACAAAATTTTTATAAGTAAAAGTTTTGCTTTTTATTCTCTGGGATTTACCCTTCAGTGCTTATTTAGCAGACCTTTGTCTGGGCAACTAACTTTTTGTGTTAAAAATAAAATTTTTAAAATGGGAAAAGAGCGATTTACAGTGCTTTCACTTTGCTT
The DNA here is from genome assembly GCF_027943255.1 of Anastrepha obliqua. Taxonomy (NCBI): domain Eukaryota; kingdom Metazoa; phylum Arthropoda; class Insecta; order Diptera; family Tephritidae; genus Anastrepha; species Anastrepha obliqua. The sequence continues at coordinate 61,565,877 of NC_072894.1, forward strand.
GCGGTCGCAGTATGACTTAATTTTAGTTGGAGACAAAGTAACTTCTGTGTAGCATAGCAAAAACAAAAAAGAGAAAAGGCGCGTTTACTTTGTCCGAAACGGCGGTGAGTTTATATGTATTCTCAAGGATTTTCTTGTGATTTCATTGCATATATTTTTAAAAATTCACTATACCCTGTGCGAAATAGGTTTTTAGAATAAAAAAATTAAACATTGAAACAAGTAAGTACCAACATTAAATAAAACAAAGCGTAAATAGCAGGAAGTTATTTGGGAAGTATTGCGAGCAAACTAAAACCGATTATCAGGAAGTAACCTTCACGTTAGGTATATAAAGGGAAAATTTGTGAAAAAGCTTAAATTACTGAAAATATTAGCTGGTAGTTTTCTACACTAACTATCTAAAAAATCAGTAAACGAGTTAAGGTGATGTAAAATTAGATAAAATTAGTTAGTGGGCGTAAATAAATTTTACCGGCATTTCACACCATTTATTCTAATTTTCGCTTTGAGGTCGCTTAAACGCACGTTGAGTTTTGATTCTTTTTTTTTTTTTGCACCCAATGTTGACTTTTTTTTTTTTCTTATAAAAGACTTTTCAAGATATACTCGTAACTGGCTTGAAAAATTAACGAAAAAATTTAGCATGAGAAACATTGAGAATAATGTAAAATGTATAAGTGAGTTAGCAGTGCCTTAAAAAACTAATAAACTTTTACTCCTAAACTATAATTTCAGAATTAAAAAAATTGATGTTTGTCGGTTAGATGACAAAAAATTACCCTAAATAATTAAAATTCAGATTAAAAGATCTCCTGTAGAGAATTCGTTACAAAGCTAAAGATTGAAAATACAACTCAGTTAAAATTAAATACATTAATACTTGTAGTGTTCTTTTATAAAACACAATTATATATATTCACTGTGCTTCAATGAGTTTTTCATTCCGGTACTCATTTTCGCATATTTTTCATCTAAATTAGCTAAGTTTTCCATTATCTTTATAATATGCCACAGCACTTTCTTGACTCTTAAGGCGCTGAATAATTAAGCTGGAATTTTCGTTGAATAAATGGCTGTTACCAGCACCCTGCGCTATCATTTCATTAATTTTTACCAGGTTAATGAAAAAAATACACAAAACCCGACTGAGCTCCAAAACATAAACGTTCATGCCATTATGGCTATTCTTTGTGCTCAAACTGGAATTCTATATGATGGTAAGTAATCCGATTGATTACTACTGGCTTTTTCAGCCTCTCATATAACATAATATTTGTGTAAAGCTGAAGCCTACCAGTTCATTGAATTAACTTTCCTTCTTTAAAAAAGAGTGTTCCTCACGTATTTTTAACTACTTAAGAGCCCAATGATTGATATTATACTTTGAGAACCGTTAGAGTGGAGAGTTGATCCAAAGAAAGGGGTTGAATGAGAGGTTTGTTTCTCCTAACTTCACGTCGAATTTTGATTTATCAATGCATATAAAAGAACCCTTTCCGCTCTTTACTAGAAATACAGTATTCAGATACTAAATATTAAATGCAGTACTTAGATGTTAGTGCATGCCAGGCAAAAACCAGAACACTTTAACGTGAAAATTCCATAGTCTTAGAAAATCTGAATGATCTTTAGTACCAAAAACCAGGTAGTATTTTCCAAGAGCTACGCAGATAATTTGCGCGCAGCGTAGGAAATTATTTCTGGATGTGGGGTGACTTCACTTGTTTTGTTCAGGAAAGCACTTCTTATTACAGAGTTGCACAGTTATTATATTTTCACGTTCTAAATGCAAGATTGTGATTTCGAAACCACAACTTTTGCACTCATAGTCGATATGTTACGCAAAATTACGAACACATTTACATAATCGTAACAGGAAGTCTATTTTAAAGAATTTTGCTTACTACTGAATTTTAATAAAGAAGCTTACGAGTGCATTCAAATATATTTCATTTGTTACAACCCACATCCTTTTAATTTTAAATTTTTTAGTACTTTTTGTGCGTTTTTGCTAACGTTACTTTTCTCGCTTTGCTGCGGCTTAAACTTTCACAAACTTCCAAGTCTTATAATGAAATTACCTACTTTTACTTTGGCGAAAACGCGACGCTGACTCTACCGATTTGACTGTTCAGCAGCACCTAAATACATACATACACACATGCACATACACACATACATACGTATATATATTAAATGACTTTAAGGGATCGCATTTTGTGCGAAGAATTTGCAAAGGATTTATCGCCAAAATCAAGTATAAAAAATGAGTAATGGTTTTATGTCAAAAAGCCAAAGAAAAAAATGTACGAACCATGTAGAGGAAAGTTTTGTTGGTAGTGCAGTCTTTGTTTTAGAACAGATATTTCAGCGTATACATATCATACAAATATAACCATGTAGATGGTAGCTAGAAGCCAAGAGAAAAAATATCAAGCCAAATGTCGCAAAAAATTCTTATTGCCACGACAAATAAGCATTAAGTGTACGCCGCAAATCGCCTTTTAGGCACACAAAATATAATTGGCTAATGACAAGAAAAGGATTTCATACTAAAATTCCATCACCATTTGCTACCCACTACCCCTTTGCCATTTCGCCAGCGGCCTTACAGTCATAAAGGAGATAATGACAAAGATGATTATCTTATAATAAAATAAATGATTTTATTATTTTATAATAGCCGTGGCTACGACTATGGCGCTATAAAAAAAAATAGATGGCGACCGCCGAAATAATAGCTAAATAATGAAGCGTGTCCCGCGCAGTTGTGGGAGAAGTGGTAAATTTTCCACGAAGTTTAAAAGTTTTCGCGTACGCTGCATCCTTAATTTATGTGGCGTGTGTTCGAAGGCGCAAGCGAGAGGGTCTGCTTTCACTTGACAGAAGGCACACAAGGCAGACGTTGGAATATAGAAGGGTATTGCTAACGCCAGTTCCACCACCAATGCTCCGCCGCAAATTTTTGCGCTTGACAATCTCGGTTTGCCATGTTATGCTTTTAATAATTCGCTTGCCGCAGGCTAAGTGAAAATAATCCTTTCTCCCTACAACTTGGCCTAACTTTTTTTTCAATTTTCTACAATATTTTTTTCTTTATTTAGTCTAAAAAGTCACTACGGCTTTTCGGATTTATTAACTGAAGTTGAATGTGATTGTTTTTTATGTTCTTTTTTTGATTTTTTAGGAATGTAAATAAGCAAGCACATACCTATGGGTTAATTTACATAAATATATCCTTGCCTTAAAACACATATACTATTCTACATATATATGTATATACATATATGTTTATCCTTTGATATCCTAACACATTAACCTCAATGTTCGTTTGATCGATGCTGTTGATGATGATGAGGCAAGGGCTTGTATGTCTTGCAACTTATGTAGTCATGTATTTTGCACGCCTCTTTACTCTAAACGAATACGTAAGCAATAAAGTGTTGTATGTACGTTTTACTTTACTATTGCCAACTGTTTTGTCATTAGAAGCGCATTAAGTATTTGTCTTGGAATTTGTTCAACGCGTTCCAGAAATGACATTGATACGCCTACATACATACACTGAAGACGCATATACTCCTGCCATACATAGCATTCACATCAAATCGTTAACATATGCATATATCATTTTCTGATTTATACATGACACACTAAATAACGCCTGCAATTGTGGCTGTTAAGTTAATAGAACTGTAACAAGGAGAAATTATAGGCATTAATTAAATAATGTTTAATGGTTGCTCAGGAATGTAGTACCTCACAATACTTCCATATAGGGTAATGTATTTATATGTATATATGCATTTGCATTCACGTATCTTCGCTATCCTGCTCACATATTTCCATCATATCCAGCGGAGCGTATACGTAACTTTTAATTACTTATACTCGTATGACATACCATGAATGAATGGTACTTTACTAAATATAATTTTCTTGGTATGTTTAGCTCAGCTACAGTTTTAAAGACCGCTTTCGTGAGTCGTACAGACACGCGTTCAGAGAGAAAAGGCATAACTTTTCAAGGATTTACTTCTTGGAATATAAAGTTTTTCTGAAGTATGACATAATTGCACAAATTTCATGATAAAAATAGTAATCCATACTACATACAGACATACTCTACATAGGGATGTCAGTCCCGGGAATTATTTCCCTACAATCCCCCGATATTCGGGATTCATGATTTCTTACGAAGTACACGAATTTTAGGCAGGAACATACATACATACATACATATACATATATATATATATATATATATATGTATATATAGAAGCGCATATATATATACGAGTATACATATACACAATTTAGGAGCCGGAAGGGTACTTTGTTGTTGTTCTGCAAGTGGTGGAACCATCACCGAAATGCAGCGTTCGAATGGCAAATGACTTTTACAAATACTTATATACATAAGAAACTTGCATTTAAAAATATTTTCCCTTATTCGATATTCGAGAAGCAGCTTTCCGGGAAGGAGACTATTGACATTTTCTCTGTAAATGCCCAGGTTTGGCAGATAGATAGTTAAGGCCACTCGGTGCTTCTTTTTTTGACAGCCTGAGGCAGTGCACCATCCCAAATTCCATCAATCTTCCCAATTACACCAACAGCTATAGCTGGCTGTAGATATCTACCTGTTCGGGGTGCCAAAAAGGCGCTTAAGTGCTAGTTGGGGAGTACCAGAATAGTGGTTCAACCATTTCGTCTGCCCATTCGGTATTCCATATTAGGCTTCGATCAGTCAATCAATCAAATTATAAGCAAATCTACTCTACAAGTAGCACAACCCAAAATGAGTATAAGGAAATATGTTTGTAAAAGGTATTTCAAAAGTGACGCCTCGATGTCAGTAGTGTCTACAATTCCTAGACGGTATTTCAAGTAGACAAATTTACAATTTTGCTAACTGATACTTACACGATAGAGCAAGGCGTTTAAATGACTGATTGAAAATTATTAAATTATTATGGTCGATCTTTAAAAAAAAACATATCACAAAATTCATTATTTTTTTGGTGGAAATAATCGTCTGACTGAATTGGCAATTCAAGAGTTGGTGAAGAAAGTGAAACTAAAAATAATTTGAATTGTTACATGTTTTTCTTTAAAACAACGTATAGGTGTCTATTTTGAAATACCCCTTACATGTAATGAATATAAAACTAAAATAAAAAGTTCTAAAAGTTTTTTCGCTTTATATCCAGGATGGTCACAAACAATTTTCCGAATGATTTTCTTATTGTACTTGATCAGTTGCAGTTCTCAACATTTGTTTACTACAGCGGAATCGTTCGAATAGCCGCTTTAGTATCGCATTTGATGCTGCGTTGGGTCTAAAAACAGTACAAACTAGATTTCGCAGTTGTTTTGAGGGGTTCGCCAAATCTAGAAAAATAAACCGAATCTATTTTTTAAACTTTATTCGGAGCATTGTAACATACAACAAGCTTCTCCAAATACAAAACCGAAACGTAATTTAGCCTTGCAGTCTGACCCCATATATGTAATGTGTTGATAGTGACGTATGGCTCACTAAAGCCATCCAGCGAAAAACTTTAAGAATTTTTTACTTCACCTGATATAATAAAAATGAAAGCGTGAGAGCCACGAACGTGCAATTTAACCTCTAAAAAGTAGCGGTAATGGAAACAAAATTTGAACAAATAACAGAAAAATTATCTTAATTGCCCCCCAAAATAGTAGAAAACTTGCAATTATTTCAAAGAAAAATTATATTTTACATTCACGTGTGTTATGCTACAAAAAGTTTTACTAATGACAAATGGAAGCAAATGAAGGCAACTGGCAGTTTCATTGAAATTTATGAATTGCTTACACCACAGCCAAGTCAACACGTAGAACAAATATTACTAACGTACATTCATATTTAATATTTATATTCATTTTTATGTCAAGCTTTTATTTCAAAAACATTTATTTCATGTACTAAATAAGCATAAACACGCACGCATTTGAGACAAATTTTTCATACAATAGATCCATCACGTATGTATGTATGTATGTATGTTATGTACATGCACATCCACTCATACATAACGGTGAGTGTTTGGTTTTGTCATACGAGTATGAGAGTATGTTTAAAGGTTAAGCTAGCGCGTGCCCGCACTGAGACAGTTAGTCAAGCCTCTTGGCTAAAAAGCGCGCAGGTGAGCACGAAAGGACCCTCTTTGTAGATACATCTATATATGTATTTGAATACACATGTCATTCTGTCTTGGTATGTGTTCGTCAGAGAGTTTGCTCCTTTTTGCATTTTATTGCTTTGTATGGCAATGTTAAACGCTAAATTATTTTTAATTAAAACGGGCAAGCAGAGACGTCTGCTACACTATGCTATACTCGTATGAAAAATTTAATTTGAAATATTAGCAGATTTTATGTGGGATTTTCCTGTACAGAGTGACGTTTGTGCAAGTGGCATATTTGAAAGGAATGGACTACATTCTAAAATGATGTATCAAAGCTGTTCGTACTAAAGAAAATTAGAAAAAACCGATTTGTTTTCCAGGTCAAAAATTCTCTATAAAATGTAACCTCTTCCAACTTATATATATGTATTGGCACTTACACACTTTCTACTCCGCCACCTATTTGAGACGCGAGTTTTGATGTTGTTCCGCAAAGTTTTAAGCCGACTCCGAACGGCAAATATTTTTTGTGAGCAACTTTTTCATAGCAGAAATACATTCGAAGATTTGGCATTTCCTGCCGAGGGGCGACCGCTATTATAAAAACTTTTTCTTCATTTTGATGTTTCACGCAGATTCGAAAAAACGTATTCCGAGTACCGAATGGTAGTCATGCATCAATCCATTCGGTTATGGCGGCCACTTAAAGCTCAATTAAAGGGGGATTTTCTAATTTCTCCATACCACAACTTTCCCCGTATCAAATTTTTCCTATAATAGTTACCCTCTCGTAAGAGAACACCTCACTTGAGTTGGCCAAAGTCGTATAACGATAAATGCCCATCCATAAATTATTATTCGACAATTACAGTTCTTACCGATGGTGGACAAAAAATTATCATTTCGCAAGAATTTTATTTCTTTTATTGCACAGTGTTATTTATGTAAGTATTTATTCCCCCACAAACTAGTTGCCATGGTTCGCATACATGTTTTTTCTATGTATTGTATTGAAATTTTTTAACAACAAAAATGTTTACGCGCAAAATTGCCTCATTTAATGTGCGCTTAGTCTCCCTTTACTACCACTCAGTCTCTCATGCATAAGTGTGCCACTTATGGGCCTTCCCCGATTGCGTGTTTTTTTTTTATTTTTATTTTTCTTTTTTGTTTCATCACACATTTGTTATTTTATCTTGCTCATATTCTCACCTCCGGCATGAATCGCAGCTCATTCTTTTATTTGGCCTTTCACTATTCAGCCTGTCATCAAAATTAATTTACAAACATTTGTAGCAGCATTTGAATAATTTTGCAATGGTAAAATATCTAAAATGGGTAGTACCCTGCTGGGTTTTGATTACCATGCCTACCACGGCGTATGATGAATTAACATTCGTGTCTTTCAACGAGCCATATTTCATTTTTATAAAAATAGACTCCTTTTTTTTTGGTGCAGTTAAAGTGTCACCGACAACAAAGCAGTGATATATTAGAAGTTTTAGAAAATATTAATAATATGAAAAAAATAGCATTTAAGGGAAGCCACTTTTTTGTGCACACACGCTTCAGATTAGAAGCAAAGACTCTTCGCACGCGGAGTAGTAGGCTTATTTTCATATTGCAATTTACGTTGTTTATGACTTTAAAGAAAAGCATAAATCAATGCAATAAACCACATCAGCTTAGACACTACAAAATTAACTTGCGATAAGTACGTATTTCTTAAATTTACGCGTATGAGTTGGCATAGAAGCCTTAAAACGACAGAAACTCAGATAATTTAATGAACATAGGCACTGCCAAAAAATGTTTATGGGGCAAATGTATGGTAACCTTTTAGGTTAGTTAATAAACCGCCAATATAATGATGGGAAATCAGGAAAAATCAGCAGCTACATGATCACTGAATCAGTACCGAATGAAACGTTATCGCCAACTAGACTGGAACCCAACACAAATGTATGGATACAAAGCGAAACTAAAAATATGAATGCCATTTATCTCTGCAATTTCACTTTAAAAGGTAATCTTTATTTATATAACTATAATTGGCGCCTACATCATTTTAGGGTGTTTGACCGAGCTCCTTTTGCTATATGCGGTGTGCGAATGACAGATTTTTATCATTAGGTGTTACATTGCCTGACAAAGGGCAACTGCTACTAGAAAAAACTTTCTCCGATTTTTTTCGAACTTACGCACTACCAATGGTAGTCATGCACCAACACATCCAGCTACACCGGCCGCCAAGTGAATCTTTGCTGAGTATAAAAATGCATTATTCTACATGTGTCAATTCTATTTCGCATATAGGTACATATTATCTCAGATATTTACTTATTTTTAAATATAAATTACACGCAAAACACTACTATAAACATACTATGCTAATATACAAAATTAAAAACAAAAAAAATATTTCCCTTTTTTTCTACTTCTGCATATTACACTCTATCCCCAACCATGCCAATGAGGTTGCCCACATTTTGTATTGCGGTCTATTGTCTAATTTTATGTAGCCATGAAAATTGTTTCCCGAAAATAATTCGTAACTTTGGCTAAGAATGGACGGAAACTTATTCCCATACCAATACTAAGCCTTCTTTCTATTTTTCCTTGGTTAATCTTCTAAGTCTTCTTTCTCTTTATGGTTCTCAACAGCCCTCGATCACAATTCATTTTTTGTAGAGATTCATTATTGGTTGCGCGACATTTTTAGAACCCGTCGATATATCCACAATTGAAGAGTTCCAAGCTGAATGATGTCTGCCATTTTTTTTGAATTTTGCGCCAATTAAAATCTTCAGTTCGGTGGGTGAAATTTAATTTGATATAAAAGTGCGGAGCCAATTTTTTTTCTCATCAAAAAATGTTAATGAAAATTTTTGGAATTTGTATATATCTTGCAAGCATTTTTGTATTTATAAAGTAGAATGATAATTATAGTAAAAAGGAAGAAAAATAAATCAAATTGAATTGAGTTTGTGTCGTTAAAAATTTAGGATAGCAGCTTTTGTAGATTTGCGGCGTTTATATTGTACATAAGTAATTTTAAGTCATAATTATTTGCATTTCCACAGCCTACTTCTTCTCAAATTGTACTCAATAGGTGCCTTATTATTTTTCAATCGAGCAGAGCTTACATCTTATATTCACTTTGATACTTTTATACCACGTCAATGTGGCGGCAGAAATTTTTTGCTGACTAAATGTGGCTGGTATTTTAAACGAACTCTGAATGAAACTGTAGCCAAATTTACAACAAGGTTCAATATACTTAATAATTATAAATTTTTAATAGTATAAAATTTTAATAGTTTTTTTATGAAAACATTCAACTACAAATGAGGGAATAAAAATATTCAAGAAATTTACATCAAAAGTTTAATTAACATAAAAAAAATCGACTACGCAGTTTTACAGCTCTTTGAGTTTTGGGTAAATATGTATTAAAAAATTCCCTTTAATAATGCGCTCATTTTTGCTTTTTTTTTATTGCGGCTAGTCTCGTATGGAAAAAACAGCCAACACCGTCAGCAAAGGAGATAAAATTATTAAAAATCAAAGCAATTTTTGGCCACTCGAAATTTGCGATTTATTGAACTAAAGTTTAATAGTATATACCCCTGTAGAGTTGAAACTTTTAAAGAGAAAATCTCATTTCTTTCTGTAATCGGCTTTCTGAGTCGGCTTAAAACTCTAGGCCCCTCTATTTGTGGAACAACATAAAGGCACAAATAGGAGGAGAAGCTTGGTCAAATATCAAACAAAGTGTACGCGCCAATTATTTATTTTATTCATCTATATCAGATTACTTAATTTGCAGATGATTTTTATACTCCATTTTTATATATTGACCGTTCAATGCTCGTATTTATGCTTTAGCCAATATTTGCCGTCTGCTAATTTTCCGACAAGCCGGACCGATTTCCAGTCAATTCTACTACTTTTGATGCATCGAACCCAAATTTTACCATCAAGAAGTCAATACTATCCTCTATCAATAAATTATGTTATAAAATATCAAAACAATCTTTGATCTCACTCTAAATTTATGTACTTTTACACTTACATTTTAAGCTGACTTGATCTTAAAGGCAAGTTTTGAAATCTGATAAGCAAATACTTGGCATCCACTTAAGCAATTTGTATGCATGACAACCACATATTTGACTCATAGAGTTGAGCCTGAGCTACGATACACTTTCTATTTATACGACTCAGAGTATATTTCTGGCAGTCTGACGACTTTTCATCAAAGAGCACTAGCAAACTTTGGACAGTTCCACTTGATTTGCTCAATTATATCAATTAATCCCAAAAGGGCCCAGCCAACTCATTTTCCACCCTCTGTTCAATTAGATAGTGCGAGAGTGAATACTAAATTAATGCTATTATTTTAAAGGGTACCAACTCGCAATATTGCGGTTTGGCTATGAAAGCACATGTGCTCATACTTTTATGGTGCGGCGAAAAAAAATTGATGGGTTGCTTTCCTCCCTGTTCACATGACTTCTTGCCTTACATAAATAGATTTGCGTTTATGTATGAGTACTTGTTTGTGCCTATACACCATTTATTTGTGCGCTTTGAAGTTGTAATGCGTTGAAAATCACAGCTCTGAACAACAATAATAACCAATTTAGCTAGTACTGTAGAATCACGCATGCAACACTAATTGCAACTAATCGCTCCAAAGTTAACTAACTGCCAAAAAAAGTGTGGATTTGGCTATAGGCTACCAACACATGTAAGCAAACGATGAACATTGAAAACATGCAAAAAAGCAGCAACATAAGCTGCTGCCATCATTTTTAACAATTTTTGCTGTAACTCGAAAAATAAATAGCAGCGCCGGCATTCACTAAAAACTATTCACTCAACCTTTAAATACATATTTATGTTTTTTCGCGTATATCTTAGTACTTTCTGAAAAAGGCATTGGAAATGATACCGTTAAATTTTGGTCAAAGGTTTCTCTGAATTTTTGGCTACCACTTTTTCCGTTTTTCCATTTTTTAACGCATTGAGGTCATTCACTATTGTCGGCTGTAAATGGGGCTTCGCCTTCAAAGCAATTACCATTTAATTACAGACTCGCCGACTGTGTTGGTTTCTTCTTATAACTGAAGCGTAATTATTGTGCGCAATTTACGCGTCATGTGAATGCTTTACACTGTGTTGAGCAGCAAGTAGAATTCGGCCGTCAAATTAGCTTAATTAATAACCAATTAAATGTTGAGTATACGCCAAGTTGAGCCGGTAGGTTCCAATGTCCACTATATCGCGCTTTGCGGTTTGTAGTTATTAAATTGTAGAATATTGCTATTCGACTGTAGGTATATTCGTCGTTATCAAAGGCATTCAAAAATGTATTATAGACAGGTTTAAATTTTTTACCAAATTTCGGTAGTTATGCAACCAGCGATGAAAAAAACGTTTGCATTTGTTATATGTAGAAAATACACAATACTTCAAAAGAAAAACGGAATTCAACTCTTTAGGCTCTGAAATGGAGCTCAATCTTGAGGTATTTTCACTATACTGTATCTCTGTCCCTAAGAGCAGACTTTTTAAAAGACTTTCAGACTATTTCGCACAATATCCGATTGCGGATCTTCAATGCTAAGGTTTCCATTTAACTTTGAGAAAAAAAAATTCTTCCATAAGAAAATCGTTTGTACAAATTTAAAACACAAAATGCTACACTTTTACAACCTCTTAGAATGTCCCACAGGTGGCACCCTGCCTATTTTCCCCTTTTATTAATGACGAGCAGGTCTAGTTTTAACTACACGACAAGTTTTTACTCTAATGCTGATGATCTAAAACTGTTTCGTAAAGTAACTTTCATTAGTACAGCAAGATTTAAAACTTTGTCGCTTGAAGTGTCCAAAATAAGCTTTCACTTAATATAAAGAAATGTTTTCATGTTATATTTTCTAAAACTCTGAATTTTATTCATTCCTCTTATACTTTATCAAATGTTATTCTGTCTAAGTTCAAAGACTTTTCTAACATTTGACTCTCGTTTGCCTTCGTAAATCATGTTAGTCAAGATATTGTCGGTGGCTTATACTAATTTATATTAGCATTTCTAAGGCGCTATATTAAGAATTTTGATAACCTTTAATAATAGAAAAATGTTATATAACTCTTAGTTCGTTCTAAGTTCGAATATGCGTCTTTAGTTTGGAATTCAGTTTATGTTTCTCAATCAAATAGAATTGGAAGGGTACATCGAAATTGTAATCTATTCGCTCTGCAGCCTCTTCATTTCTCTTATCCATTACCACCCTAGAGAGTTCGGTGCATGCTAATAATTCTAGGGTCCCTTGCCTACAGATGTACTCAAGAGCGCTTGATGTTTGTTTTTAATGTTATTTGCGGTTATGTTAATTCTCCCGAAGTTCTTGAACAAATTGGCTATCCATTTCACGTCCAAACAGTCAAACCAAAATATTATAAAATTACAAGGGCTCTTATGGAATTAAATAGTATCTACAGACTACTCGAACTAGATTTTATTATTTTTTTTAACAACACTTCTTACATATTCTTTAGAATAATCCTAATGAGAAACTATATAGCCCATATAAGAAGCACCTAGTAGGTGGTTCAGGTAAGACGTCTTGACCTACATTTTCCATTTTATTGTGTGGCAGTTCTCCTATCTATTGTATCTAAAATACACAAGTACAGCTCGCGTGAAGAAACGGTTTGAGTTCATACTGTATACCAAAAGATATTTAACATTCCAATAGAAACTGATGAAAAAAATGGAAAAAATAAAGAAATAAGAAGTGAATTAGAAATGCATCAAAAATATGAGTCCACATCGTTGCCACTTTATTGGTCTCAAAAACGTCAAAGGCGATAATTACAAAAACTGCTCTACCTTTTTACGTGCTTTTTAGTCCCCCACAAAATGAACTTTCAAGGTTTTTATTAATTTAAGTATTAAGCTCTGAGCACTTTTTTGCTTTATTTTGCTGTTGAAATTAACGGGGTTAGCAAAACCCGACGCAAATCAAATATATTACCTTTAGTTAGATAACTTACTTCCATTTTGAAAGCAGTTTTAGTAAGTAAGGAAGTGATAAATTTAACCCAAGCCGAACTTCATACACGCGCGCATATTTCAATAAAATTTAGTTTGAGCTGTCTTTTCATTTTTGGAATTAAATTAACTAATAGATAAAAAGAGTTATAGATTGTAATCTCAGACGCAGCTCACTAAGTTTCATTGAAATATTTGTACATCTATTACTATTTTTTACAATTTAATTTTTACAAATTTATACAAATTTGTGCCTATGCGGATGGCATCAGAATTGTAACTAGAAACAAACAAGCTCTCGAAATACATTTACGCGCTTAGAATCATTTGCTAGAATGGTTTGCTGTCAACGAAGAAAAAACCAAATATTTCGATAGAACCTCATGCAATGCAATACGTGTTCTACAAATTGGCAGCTATAGCTTTGAAAAAAAAAACAATAAATTTAAGTACCTCGGAGGTTAGCCTGAGTGCGCAGAAAAATACGTCAATTGCCTTACAAGACAGGACAGAAGTTGCAAATAAGTCTAACTTCGCGCATACAAAACTAATGAGGTTGAGACTACTTTCCCGAAACCTGAAGCTTCGAAGCCGGCCGAGAAAGAGATATTGACATTGGAAAGAGAAACTGAAGGTCGAGTGGCGTGGAGGCGAATTGTAAAAGAAGCAATGGTTCACACCGAACTGTGATGCTTTCATGATATTTATATTTATCGCTGTCGGACCTATGTGTGTGTTGTGTGGATTATAAAATTGTCTGTGCCGTTTATAATATGTAAACAAAATTATAATATTCTATTGCATAAGAACACGCCGGTATGAAAATCGGCGTCTGATGAAACCCTCGTCTTATTTAATATAGATCTTGCCTATATCATTTTCACACACCTCTTTTGAAGCTAGTATTGGGCCATCAACTAAACTTTAAATAATGTTTATAAAGGTGTTACTCGTTTGCGGTCAGATCTGCTCTATGCGGTGAAGGTGACACAGAAACTCTTATTGAAGCTCCTGGAGAGGAATAAGAATGACTCGAATATGTCTCGCCTAACACACCTGCTGCTTTAAACTGGACAGTCGCTGACGGTTGATGTTAATGTTCAACCCGAATAGAGGATGGAGTACTTTCAATCACACCAACGATACTGCAAAATCATACAGAGAAATAGAAATCGTACAGTCATCTAACAGAAAACGAAAATCTGCAAAGTTTACTTACTTCACCTAATATTTTTAAGGTTTAATTGCAAAATAAGTGTTGAATTGAGTGTTAGTCTTGGGAAAAATTGAACAGTACAAATGAACAGTCGTAATTTTAAATACCCTTTACTATACACATAATAATAATAAAAGCAAATTCCATGAGCGCACATGCCGACAGTTGAATGATTGATTATATCTACGATGGAAATGTGAACAGGCTTTGAAAACAGCAACAGCTTAAACATAATAAGCATTGTTGGACCGCCTAATGATGCGGATACTTACAGTTTGAATATTCGCAACAGAATATCAAATTAACACCTACTGCTTTGTGAAGTATTTAGAACCACGCATAAGTTTGCATTAGATGCCTAATTTTAAATTTCAAAATTGTGAAAAGGCGCCACTCATAATTGAAGAAAGTTCTAAAAAGAAAAATCCGCCGCCGCTAGCAAAACATGTCAGAATAAGATATGGAAAAATGCCCCTTGGCTTTACATGAAGATTTAATGGAAGCAACATATACCATAGCGTACATGCATAAATTCATTAAAAGTTAATTTGCTTGCTGATACTTTGAATTACATAGAAAAGTACGTAAAAAGCTTGTATACTTCGGGCAAAAACAAAAATGATTATGCAATACCAAAATTTCCAAACACACACTGTTCTCTGTTTATGCTTTGAATTTTTATGTGTTTAACTATGTAAAGCTTTTCATTATTGCTTCATTCCATCATGCGATGATTTTATGATTTTGTGACTGCATACCATTAAAATTTATTGCATAAGCTGATTTTGCATGCAGATATCTTGCTGTTTAACGCAACAAAAAAATTATGAAAAACATATTAAATGATGAAGTGAAGAATTAATAAAAGCAAAAATTTTAATTGAGAATTCCTGTTGCTTGCGTACATACATACATGTATAACACAAATATTTGAATGTTATGAATGCGCATCTTTGATCTCCAGGAATCAGCCGGTAATGATGGAAAAATTGTGAATATCTGGGAAATATTGCCAAATCGCTACGAGGATGAAAAAATTTATTCTGGAAACTAATAAATCTGTGTCAAGAAAGTTTTTCATATATTCTTGAAATTTAATAAATTTGATGAATTCCTCTGGTGCCGAAACTGTAAATCAGGCACAAATATCACTAAAGTGGCTAAAAGGACGTCTAGAACTTGCTTTTGTATTTCTATTACACAAAAAAAACACCAACGATTTTTGCTTTGCTTTATTACCTACTATCATTCCCCAATCGTTTTATATGCACTTCGGAGAGTAACCTTCTACCTCACCCAGGTGGCAGTAAACTCGTTAGCTAACAAATTGAGAGTTCAGAATCATCTCTGCAAGGTACGAGCGTTGCAGGGTCATCTGCCTTACAATTTCCGTTTATGCCACAGTAACCTAGAACTTAAGGGATTTATTTTTTGCTTTTGTTACCCACCTTACGAAGTTTAAAACATATAATCAGATGGCGCAAAACTAATCACCCTTTCGGAACATTTATAAATGTTGCAAATGGCGTCGTATGTCAATCATGTGTATTTGACACTTTTGAACTAGGCAGCTGCAGTATACCAACAGTCTAGCCATAAAGCGCGCAAAGGTCAAAATAAAATTATCCATCATTCAAAATCATTTTTTTTATTTATTAAAAAAGTAATTCAAAAACAAAATGATTAATTTTGCGCCCCTTGTAACTGCCCAGAAGATTCATAGTAACCATTAGATCTGACTTCGGTCTGAAAAACACTAGGGTAACTGTAGGCCGTAGCTGAACGGGTAGGTGTATGACTACCATTCGAAAGTGCATAGGTTCGAATCTCCATGCATAAAAAATCATTTTTTCAAAATATTTTTTCCAATAGTTGTCGTCCCTCGACAGGCAATGGCAAACCTCCGATTGTATTTCTACTTCTATCATGAAAAAGCTTCTCATAAAAAATATCTGCCATTAGGAGTCGGCTTAAAACTGTAGATCTGTCTATTTATGGAACAATATCAAGATGCACACCACAAATACATAAAAGATGATGCTCGACCAAACAAACAAAGAGGGTGTAAGCCCTAATTTTATATATAACATAGACATAACATAATTGGCTACACATCCAGATTTTTGTATACATGAATGAAACAGAATTTGATTGAATATAACACAAATATTTATTTTTATTTCTCAAGAAATTTTATTCCTACAATCTCAGGTGCATATGCACGTTTTAGGTGTTTACGCACACATACATATGTTTATAATCTGTTAGCAACTGTACATGAATAAATTCCTTAAACGATAGCCTGTACAAATGCTTTTACGAATGCAATTAAGTTAACAAAACTTTGGCTTGGACTAATTTAATGGGCTCCAAATATTTCATTTCCGTATTTTTATTTTGTAAGCTCAAGTCAATTTTTTACCATTGAATTCGAAAACTTTAATGATTTACTTGATAAATAAAATCCAAAATTTTTCCCCCATAAAGTAATATAATGTCCGATATAATTTTGAGTAAAATTACTAAAAAATTGTATAGCGAAAATGAAATTTGATATATTTATATAACTAAAACTTTTACAGTATTTCTTTTAAAATATAGCCTTTTCTTATCACTTTTTTGTTTATAAATTATGGTGTTTGCATTTTCCTTGAAAAAAGAGGTTGGCTCGTTATAAATCATCTTTCAATGTACGTTAAAAATTCACCATTTATCAGACATTTTCGGGCGAAGGGCATGAAATTTTTAATGCAAATTTATACTAAAGTATGTTGCAAGCTTTTAGGCGTAGAATTTTTTTATTAAAGACGATATATGAACAATTTATTACCAATTGATTTAGACGAATGGAGTGTGTAAGGGAATTAGAAAAAAAAAAATAATACAATATAATAATAAACAAAGTCAATTGAATTTTTAGTTAAATGATGTAAAGCAGGCGCTTGAAAAAAATCCTTAACCGCTAATTGAGCGCATAGAGCTTGCCAATCGTTGCTTGTCATTTGTTATTTTTGATTTTTAAAGAATATAAACTTTTTAAAAACAAAATTATAAAACCTATTGTTTTTGATTATTTTGGTTTATTATTATATCACTGTCACGGCGCCAAGCCCCTTTTTAAAAACTTCGTTACAGCCCTAAAAGAACTTCGGATGTCAACCCAAATATCACATTTCAATTACAGAAATGTACTTTTTTTGTGTTTTTTATTAGTGTCCAATTTTGCGCATGTTTGATGCCTTTTATAAAACAACTTTTTTATCTTATTTTTTACGCTTAAATTAAAATAAGTGTTTAGCAATTTTTACTACATGTAGAGAAGAATCCCTGCGGAGTGACTGATTTCAACTATTGGAATTTTTCTTAACTAACCTATTTTGTTGCACACAATATTTCATTATCATTGGAACTCTATTTTAATTTTTTGGCAAAAAATTTTCCACTGTGGGTGTATGCTGACCAGGCACATCCAAGAGTTTCTGAAGATGACTTCCTTTAAATGAGAGAAATAATATCGGCAAAGAAATAAATCAAATCAATTGTAGCAATAATTCAATTTATGATTTTATTGTTAAATCGACTTTGAACTCACAAAATAAAATTACGAAAATTTCATGATTTGTTCATAAACTCATCCGAGAACATACTTATATTGTGTACATGTACAGATAAAAGTAAATATTTGCATCTTAGTCCCCAACTGCATGTTTAAAAGGTTAATACTTTCTTATAGAAAAAAGTTTAAGCTCTTCTGAAAACTGAATTGATAAGAAAACTTGTCTAAAATTACACCTAATTCCCTTTAAAAAAAAACTTACAACCAGAGATTTTAAAATTTATTACAAATATGTTTACTTAAAGAAATTTTAACTAATATTATTTTCCATTCAATTGTTACTTATTACCTTCGTCAAAAAGTTCCAGGAACAACCGCGAGATGACGCTCTAAGTCAACTGATTTGAGTCCTTTTTTTCTTTTGTTAGGTTCCCGCATCAGGGATTAAAATTCCTATCGAATTTGTATGACCAATGCTTAACATTTGTTAAAGTCACACCATCTTGAGTAAATCTATCTCTACACGTGTTATTTACACTCTTAAAAATGTATTTGAATTTGTGTTAAATGTTGTAATAAAAGTGTATTAAAAATTGTGTACATATTACATTGAGTGTGTATTCAATTTTACATTAAAAATGAATTCAATGATGCGCAAAACTTAAAAATGTTGCAAAACTATTTGGAAACGATACTCTAAAGCAGACTGCCGTTTACGAGTTGCTTGAATGCTTCGGAAGAGATCGTGAGTGCCGCGAGGATGACCTGGCCGTCGACATGAAAGACTGGAGAAAACATCAACAAAATGAGAAATAAATTGATCACTAACCGCAAATTATTTAATTACCATCAGAGAGCTGGCAGAGGGCTTGAATATTGCTTATGGATACATTCAGAACATTGTAGTAACGATTTGGGTTTGCGCCGTGTTGTTACAAAATTGGTTCCAAAGGATCCGTATTTTAAGCAAAAAGAGGGCGCGGTGACATTGCCAAAGACAAAACTGCCAAGGCTGAATCCGACCTAACTTTCATCCAAGGCATCATTACTGGAAGCGATACGTGGGTTTATTAGTATGGCATGCAACGAGATATAAAGCGAATGAGTGGAGAGCTCCGCATGAACTAAGACCAAAAAAACCACGTCGTTTTTAGTCAAAAAAAAAAAAACGATGCTCACCGTTTTTATGGATTAACACGAAATTTTGACAGAAGATCAAACAGTTAATCAGTGCTATGATTTGGGCGTTATGGGACATTTATATTAATTACTTTACACAATTGGCAAAAAAAAAGGATTAGTGGGAAATTAGCTTGTGGATTTTGTAAGTGGACTCCTAAATTCACCGTACCACAGTGTTATCCGCGAATTTTTGACCAAAAATGAAACGAATACCATTCAATGATCGAGTATAAAAACCACCACGGAGAGCACGTTTTAACAGCCAAAAGGTAATAATAGACGAATCGAAGGCACTTCTGAACGCTACGCCGAGAATAGAGTTCCAAAAATGTTTCGAAAGCTAAATGAAACGCAGACATGAGTGCGTTGCAGTTTCTGGGTAATACTTTGAAAGCAATAATATCACTTTTGATAAGTAAACTTGCATCGGGGAACCCTTTGATCACGGTGGTATAGCAGTATAGCATTCCCCCGTAGGGGAATGGGTTAGTGTCGCCTCTAGACAAGTAATAGCAAATCGCCTACTGCCCTGAAAAAGATATTTATAAAAAGCCATGTGCCATTCGGTGACGGCACAGAAAACCATCAAAACTCGTACTATAAGTAGGAGGAGACGCTCGGGCAAAATAACCAACAAAAAGGGCGTAAGGAACAATTATATATATATATTTAACTATATAAGTATTAGAAAATATGTTTAAAACATTAATTAGAAACATTACATAATATTTTCTAAAAACTGTATTAATTTTTTAATAGTAGGAAAATATTTGTATGAATTATTTTTTATGTAGCCCGAATGTTGAAGAAGCGGGTCTCGCACTGCCACCGCTCGAGGCACTGATTATTTTAGCCAAACTTTTTTGAGTTATTTATGTGACAATATGAGATAAATTAACAAAAGATATAAAACATTTGAAAAGTTGGAAAAGCTGTACGCTGTACCGCATAGAGATAAATAAAAGTTTTCCCACTTGACTTGCTTCGCTCTTTTCTTTGACAAATGGCACTCCCATTACAAAAATGCACCAGGAGTTAAAAACAAAAACGCGACACACACCATACATTAACGCCAAATAAAAGAGCTGAGTAGGAAGAAGAGTTATTTGATGGATATGATAAACATTGACTGCCTGCCACAGCAATTGAGTGCAAAAGTCAAACAAGCAATTAGATGAATATCGCGAAACAACAAAATGTGACACGCACGCACGCGGTGTACTTACTCGCATATACACACGGTACGCAAATAAACGCATAGAATTTCAAGTGTACAAAGATACGAAGGTACTTTCAAGCCGCGCAAAAGACTCCAACAGCGTGGCAGGGATTTGAAATGAAGTTGGGTAAAACACTTGTTGGGCTCGGAAGTTGATTTGGGGATTATTTTGTTTTTGTTTACGGCTGATTGCGAGATGTAGCACGTTTTGTGGATAATCCTTTGTTTTTGTTTACCGGAGCCACACATGGTATACTTGCACTTATGTATTTAATTTTGATACTCTTAAATTGTTTTCTACATATTACAAAAAAATTTTATGTTTATATTTTGTAAACAAGAGAGCACGCTTGCAAAGGCTTGTGGTCAGTTACATCGTTGTACTAATTACAGTTAATTAAAAACAAAGTTCTTCATTGTTGCCTCATATTAATAATACTAACACTTCTCTAGTTACACGCACACTGCTTTAATTTACTGATGATGTATGTCAGCGGTGAAAAAATTCATTAATTAACTTGAAATGCATAAATTAGACTATGAGACTCGTCACACAAATACGGTTTCATAATTAGAAAAAAAGTTTCTATTGAAAATAGCTTGACACGAAAATAAGTTTTCGATATTTTCAAAAGGGCATAAAGGCGTTTTAAAATGATTAAACATTTTCATTCATTTCATTATTTACCTTCTTTATTTTTTGTATTACTAATTTATTATTAATAACATAAATTTATTGATGTACAAGAAAAATAATTATAAACGACTTCATTACACAATTAATACAACTAGCAGTAAAGGCTATCGGCCTTCAAAAGCACTTTCAATTTTCCTATTTTCAAGACTTGTTCGGCTTTGACTTATATTAAACTTACATTTTTTTCCAGATACAGAAAATGACTTGATTTTTACAACGGCAACATTAACTAAACATAAATTTATATCTACATTTAGAATTTTTTTCTAAATTCTTCGACTTAGGAGAGCATTGATTGCTTCCCAACGCGAGAGTTAATTTCTATTAGTTGCACAATCCAGTTGCTCCCATCTATATAACTAAAAATAGAAATATTTCCCAAACTAACTTTAAATTTTAAACTACTAAATATTTCCACGAATTACAGGTTGCTAGAAAAATATTCAAGTCATGCAGCAAATCTGAAAAATTTTACAATTGCACTTTCTACTGATTCTCTTGCCTCGAGTTTTTCTTAAATGTTTCCTCTTTTCAATCTATATCTATCTACCATATCTTTTTTATTAGGAGGCTTATCGTTTAGCCGCTTTCGATGACGTGCTTGACATCGCACCGGTCGTAGGAACAGGTGCGAGTCTTTGAATCTTGTACATCTTAATATTTACACCCTTCTCAATGACGTCCCACCACACTGCAATCCCACAGGAGAGAATAGACCTAACTACCGTTGTATAGAACCAATGTCGTATTCTAAGTTCCATGCCCCATTTTTGACCAATTCTACAAATCTTGCCTTCAGCAGGAGTGCAACGCCGTCATTGCTTTGGGTACTCTATCTGCAACTGTGAGTCACAGTTTAGCCTTGGAAAAATGGTATTGGCTTAAGAATAGGTATTTTATGTCTCCCACTAGAGGCTAGCGCACTGCTTACCCCAATCTCCGTAAGCGATATTGTTGAGCTTGCGAGATCGTTCTAGACTTCCGAATAATATGCGACATCTTACTTAAGCATAAAAAAGCAGAGACACCATTTTTTTTTTTTTTTTTTTTTTTTTTTTTTTATTGAAGAGAAAACTGCCTTCAGTTTGAACTTTAATTTTATTAAGCGACTGAAAGCCTCGTAGCTAGTGTCGCTTTTCTTAATTTATACTGTAATTTATTATTGTATAATTTGTTATAAATAAATAAATAAAATAAATTTTATTAAGAATGAAGTTTTTTTCCGCATTGTATATAGGAAAAAGGTAAACAAATATTTTACCTAGTTGAAATGTTTTTTTTTTTAAGTAGTTACAAATTCTTTAAAGAGGTATTTGAAAAGCTATTAGCAAAATAGACATATTATATCAAAAAATTCTGGAATACTATTTGTAGAAAATATTTTAAGCCACTTTAAAAAAATTTCCTAATTAATTTTGTATATGGAAATTCTTTTTAAACAATTTTTTTAGACATATTTTGTTAAATTTTCTAGTCTGAAGTAAGTTAAAATATTTTTATTTGTTTAATTACTTGTACCTATAAGATTTATTATATTCTACTTAATAGATTTTCTAGTCCAGAAGCAAGCTAAATATGTAACTATGCTAATTTTGCTTTTATGCTGATAAAATTTGTTTTAATTTTTGTTTTATTTGTTTGTTAATTAGAAATGTAATTATGAATAATTATAATGAATGGTGTTTAAATTTCAAGGGCCGATGTTGAATGTGAACCACACCTAAACGTCTGCATTTCATTTGACAATTTCAGACTAACTCAATTTGAACCATGGACAGATACACAATTGAGCAACGCGTTAAAGTTATTCAGGCTTATTATGAAAACGGGCGTTCAATACAAAATGCTTATCGCGCACTTCGTGATTTTTTGGTCAATTTAATAGTCCAAATGTGCGTACAATCGGAAAAATTGTGCAAAAGTTTGAGTAAACCGGGTCTGTACGAGATGTGAAAACACCAGTGCACGCTCGTACAGCTCGTTCTGCAGAAAACATCGCTGCTGTTCGCGATAGTGCGGTTGAAGAGCCGTCCACCTCAACTCGTCGTCGTGCCCAACAATTGCACCTCTCACGCTCGTCGTTGATGAACATTATGCATAAAGACTTGCAAGACACGCTTATAAGGTGCAATTGACTCAAGAACTAAAGCCTCTTGACCATTTCAAGCGTCGTCAATGGTCAGAGTGGTGGCAGGAAATGGCAACAGTGAATGACCAATTTTCGAGGAAAATCATCTTCAGTGATGACGCACATTTTCACCTCAGTGCATTCGTCAATAAGCAGAATTGCCGCATTTGGGCGAATGATAATCCAAGAGCGATTGCCGGAAAACCAATGCACCTACAAAGAGTGACTGTTTGGTGAGGTTTATAGGCCGGCGGCATCATTAGACCGTATTTTTTCCAAAATGAGGCCGGTCAGGCAGTTACTGTGAACTCGTGTTCGCTATCGTGGGATGATAACGAACTTTTTATAGCCCGAATTGAAAGATATGGATGTGGACGATATGTGGTTTCAACAGGACGGTACCCCTTGTCACACAGCTAACGAAACAATGGCTCTTTTGCGCGAAAAATTTGATGGCCGAATAATCTCACGTCGCGGCGATGTCAATTGGCCGATAAGATCATGTGATTTGACACCGTTGGACTTCTTTCTTTGGAGTTATTTGAAAGAAAAGGTGTACGTCGCTAAGCCAGCAACAATTCAAGAGCTAAAGGATGAGATAATTCGGCACATTAACGGTATAGAACCTCAATTATGCCTCAGCGACAAAGAAAATGTGGACCATCGGATGGATGGGTGCCGCCGAGGCCGGGGCGGCCATTCGGCCGATATTTTATTCTATACGTAATTGAGTAATACCAATATTATCATAATAAGGAGAAATGACAATAATTTTTTAAAAAAATTATATTTTATTCAAAATCAATACCGGCCCTTGAAACTTAACCACCCTTTACATTACGAAAGGCTTTAGCTAGGACTAGGACTATCGAACTTTTTTTTAAATAATTTGTGTATATGAAAAAATACTTTTAAAAACTAGGGATAGATTTTCTAGCCTAGAAATACAAAGAAATAATTGGCGCGTTATGTTAGGTATGTGGACGAGCTTCTCCTCAAAATCTTATTAGAAATATGTGTTATATCAACAAATTCTGAGGTACTATTATATTTGTAAAAAATATTGTAAACTTTAAAAAATTTCCTATAAAACGTTTTTTTTTTTTTTATTTCGTATACATTTCCTATAAAGCATTTTAGTTTTTTAATTTCATATTTGGAAATTATTTTTAACCTCTTTTTAGACTTACTAGTCCAAAAGGGAAATAAAGGTATTTTGTTAATTTTTCTAGGGTTAGATTTTCCGACCTTTATGTATTGTATGTTATGTATTTGGCCGAGCTTCCCCTTCTATTTGTGGTGTGCGTCTAGAGGTTGTTCCTACAGTTTTAAACTGATTCCGAACAGCAAATGGTTTTTATGAGGAGATGTTTCATAGTAGAAATACACTCGGAGGCTTGCCATAGTCTGCCGAACCGCAGGCGCTATTATAAAAAACTGTTTCTATCATTTTGGAACAAGCTCAATTAAATTTTGTTTAAATTATTTTGTTCTGTTGTTAATTTAAATTATTATTATCGGAATAAAAAAAATCGAGTAAAACTTATTTGGCGATTTTCTAGTATATGCTGAATCTTAAATTTTTTAAATGTATTTCCTAAAGGTTAATTTTATTTTATATTAAAAAAATTCTGGTGAAATGTATTTAGAAACCCCTTTTTAAATAAAATTAAATGTATCTAAAAATATTCCTAAACAATTTTTTTTAAGTTTTCTAATTTAAACCTAAGCTAAATTAGAACTTTTCAAAACACTTTTTTTAGTTAACAAACTATAGTCAAATAATTTTTGTTACAGTTGTTCAAGCTATTTTTTTTCAATGTTTTTTAAATTTTATTTAAAAAAGGTGTAGTTTAATGATTTCTTGTTAAATTATGTAATGTTATTTATTTATTAGAAATTTACTGAGGAATAATTATAATACACTGCGAAAGGCACCAGTAGCTAAGACTATCGGTCCAATCTAATTAAAAAGTGAGCTAATTTTAAATTAAAAATTATTTTTGTAAATTTCTTTTGTTTTAGCTGAAAATTTTTAAGCATAGCCTTTTTACTAAGAGTAAGCATTGGGTATTTTTAAGAGCTTGAGAACTTAAAATGATTTTTTTATTACGATCTGGTAGATAATTTCATGACATTTATTCTTTTGAATATGATATCAGTGCAAGTGTTGACTAGTTTTTCGAATAAATCTGGCCGTATGGCGTCAATGTTGGCTTGAATATTGCAATAAATCGATTGCTAAGCGCGTTGAATGGCAAGATGATGAAGAGCAAGATGACTCATGTTTAGCTGATTAATTTGTGAAACCAAAAATTCTATCAGCAAGGATCGATAGTGCTAGCCATTTAGCGCAACAACAGCTCTTTCCTCAGTTTGAAAGAAATAAAGACAGACAATGCCGCCACTGTTCTATAAACTTCGGGAACAAATAATTTTTTTTTTCAAAGTAAATTTTCACAATTTGGAAGTGTTGTTCTCGCGTTAAACAATTCGTGATGAAATTCGTGAACAAAAATGTCAACACAATTTGCCATTCACAGCTGTTAAACCATATTTACCGATGTCGATAATTCTCATGCAGCTAAAAAACAGCACCCGCTATAATCTACGTATTTGTTCAAAAAAATTATCAAGGTTTATTTTATTCTAGTAAATTTTTTTTTTTTTTGCTATATTTTATATTTATAGGTGTAACCTAATTGTAAACGTAAGCTTCTTGATAATATTTTTCAAAGATTTTCTAATCAATAATTCAATTTTTTATCTTTTCTGGTAGGTATGTCGCAGAAGTGTAATTTTTTAATATTTCTAAATATTTTCTATCTTAAATTTCAAAATTAAAAAAAAAAACAAAAAAAAAAACAATAATCGTTCTCTAACTGAAAGATTTTGAAAAAACTGCCACACTCTGATGTTTTCCAAAAAATAATTTATACCTTTTTTAAATAGAAAAAAATTGGAATTAACATTATTTCATAAGTTTTACATTTCAAGAATTTACTTTAAATCTATTACTTAGTAGATTTTCTGGTCCAAAACCCTACCGAATTAAACCCTTTTCACTAAAAAATTCGAACAAATTGTATTATTAATGATGTTCTAGGCAAGAAATTTATATTTTTCATGTCTTGGCAGCCGTGTCTCCGTTACCTGAACAATACGACTGTTTAACTGGCTACTACAGAGCCACTAACCAAAAATTGGTGTGGAGTGTTTTAAGTCATTACAATATGAATGATCACATTTGTAATGTCGGGAATATTTAAATCAAAATTTAACAATTTTGAAAGAAGCGGTCAGCACGCAGACGACATTCAGAGATCATCGAAAAAATATTCCACTAGGGGATGATAGTTTCAGTACGCAAAACAAAATGTCGATGCTGGGGGAATCTTTTGCAATTATGGGTATGACAAATTTGGTACCGAAAAAAATGCGGTATTGGCAGCATCCTGAAAGACTCTCTAATTCTTATCATATGGTATGCCTACTTGGAGCACACAATGCTGGGGCCTAATAACGGATGCAGCATTCCTTTCAACAGAGCGGAAGCTAAAGTAATTCCTTTTATTTAGATATTACTTTTGCCTTTACAAATGACTTTTATTAAAAAATTATTCCACTCCAATGGCATCATTTATTCTAGCAGAAACTAACCCGCGGTTGCGCATGGCTTATATGCATATTTCATCGCGTGTTGTATTGGTAGACACTTTTTAAAAATACACTGTTTTATTATGATTGCATATTTCTAGGCGCATAATAGCATGCAAGTAAATTTTTGCAAAACACAAAATCCTTTTAATAAGCATTTCGTAACTACCGGCTTTCTATTCACTTCACATCACTGCACTTCACTTCATTTTGTTTTGTTTTGTTATTACATCAAACCACTTCTTTATTACATATTTTTTTGCTATATCTTTGTTTGTGTGGTTAATTAGCAACAAGCACGCCACACGCATGCCACGCTTTCGCTCAACACTTTCCTCCTATGCGCTACGTGTAGGTATGTGGGTACATACACACATTCACACTTATGTGGCGAACTGCTCGGCACTTGCGCTTGGTTTGTTGCTCATACACCTGGTCGCACATATTTGCATGCCATTACTTGGCGTGTGTGCAAATATTTGCGCGCGGACAATGTATACAATTTGTATAACCACTGCATGCATATATAATGCTATGTACACACAAATTTACAAAATCCTGATCAGCAGTCCGGCGATCGCACGCAACATTTGCGAGCTGGTTTTGGAGGATACAGACAGAGGATACAGCGAAATTTTCTACGACACCGATTTTTTATAATTTATTTATTTTTTCTGTTTTTGCTTTTTCAACCCCGTTACTTGATTATTTTTCACTTTATTTTGATTATGTTGTTATTTATAGGGAACGCCGTCGTGTTTGCATTAATGCTTGAAATGCGATTACTTACGATTAACACTCACATTTACTTGTATATGTATGTGTATGCGTTGTGTAGTATGCATCGTTGGCTGTTGTCTACTGCTCCAGCTGGTGCTATGGCTGCGGTTAGTGGAAGCGAAGTGGCACCTTTGCCACTTGAATGCATAATTTAACATGCATTTTTCATTTCGTACATATGGCACCGCTTTTTATTTATTATTGTTCGCTGTTGTGTTGTACTTTGTAGTTGCTTTTTTTTTTGTTTGCCTTTTAATGCTTAATTAATTTTTGAGCAGAGTAGTGTATTATTTATAATTGCAGATGAATTGAATTGCATTGGTAGTTTTTATAATTGCGGGTATTATTATTGCTATCTTTACATGCATATATTTACGTATTTTTACACATGAGTTAGTGTGTAGATGCACATGGTGTACGAGTGTTTGATGCAGCTTGCAGCTATGTAATTTTTAACGGTAATTGCGCGAGCGATTACAGAAATATTTGACTTTTTTGACTCCTATGCAAGCCGTTCAGACCTTCGAGCAAGCGAGCAGGTGGCAGCCAATTTGTCTGCGCTTGTCGTTAATTTTCCAGCGCAATGATTTTTGAACTCATTTCGATTACTTACTTAATTGCACACGTTCGCGAGGTTTCATTTGCTTTTCTTGTGATTTATTTTTACAATTTCTTTTAGCATTTATTCTACCTGCTCTTTTTCACTTTTACTTCAGAAGCCTAGAACTTTGAGTTCATTACAACCGCACTACCTGCCGTATACTTAAACGACAAGGTTTATCAAACGTTTGCGCTTAAATGCTGCAGCGTGTAACTTTTCGCGTAAATTTAAAACTTTTTCCGGCATATTTTTTCGACTTTTTTTTGGTGTGTGCAGGGCTGAGTAGTCGTTCGAGTGGGCTATAGAAGTTCAATATGCTACATTTATGGACGCATGTTTTTGTAGCTAATTATGCATGTGTGTTGGGTGAAGGAAGTCAATAAAAATCCACTTAAATACTCAAGCAATATGTGGATACCACAAATTCTTGGCAACAATAATAGGCTTAGTAGACACTTGCTTTCATCTTTCATTTATTTTTTTTTCTCTTGTATTCAAGGTAATAATCATAATTATATTTTCTACATACACTTGTGTAGTGCTTTTCCAGCACTTCAACAGCATCTAAGTGCTTTCAATGCCCACATCGCCAAACATATATTTTCTAAGAAACGCGCACATCACCACACAAATACACCCACAACTGCTAATTCACCTTTGCCACTATATTTGTGCTCATATTTAGCATAAGTATTGCACACGCATGTACGTACGTGTGCGTTGAAAATACAAATCTGTAACATACGAGCCAATGAGTGGACCAATTTGAAGCGAAACTCGACACAACGAACGCAACACTTGACCGTTACATTAATTCGACGATATTCTCCCGTTTAGCACATCTGAACCGGCTACAGCACCTAACACGACTGAGGTAAACGCACTTAAGGAACATAACTTTTTAGAAAAAAGCACATGCACACACCCACGCACACATATTCGAAATCACATTCATAGCTCACTTCAGCAAATGACAATTGCACTCGTCGTACTCAGCGCAATAGCCAAGCCGAAATGATGCGAAACTGCGAGCAAGGTGCAAAGGTACACTTTATTGAATCTTGCCAACTTAAATCTGGCTCTTACACCATTCGCTCGTATGCCGAATGCGTTGCTCGCACGCGATTCGTGCCGAACTCCACGAAGAGGATACAAACAAATAGCAAGGAAAGTAAAAATTAGCTCAAAAGCAAATAGCCGCAGAAAGCCGTCTAAATGGCAGCGAGGACTACGGATAGTGCAAAGCGCTGAAAGTCGGCGTTGAGCGTGCAGTTTACGAATGCACGAGACAAGTTAGTAAATGATGCTCTGAAGTGCAGGAATTTTTGCTGCGCTCATTCAGCACACCAATTCAGCGAAGTGATTTGGACAACCCCTAAAAGAGTGTCTAAGGTCTGATTGAAGAGTGAAAGAGTGTAGATACCGAGTTCCACTCACACCTCAACAAAACAAACACTTTCATTTGAGTGTCCTATAGATAATTCACTCAAAACCTCTAATACTGCGCATAGTCCTTTTAACGCCATCTAGCGGCTGCAAACAATACGGTCGGAAATTGTGTGTTTGGTAAATATGCACGTATATATTTGTGGTTACATTGTAACATGTTTACAAGCTCACCCTTAGAAGCGTGGTGCACCACCCTCAGTGTCGCCCTCTCTTTCTACCCCACTCGCACTCAACGTGAAAACCAGTATTTTCTGGCATGTAACTTCGCATTGTATGGCTTTTGTCGGTGTACGTTTCTTTGGCGCTGCTGTTATTATGAGTAAATAGCTTTGTTCTTTCGTGCGGAAGCGCCAGTGGTGAAAAGCTAGCTAAGGAGATGGAAATCGCATACCATTTCTGTACGATTTTCGAAATCACATAAGTTTGGAATTTTTTTACAAAACCAAAACCATTAAAATGTTTTCTAAAGTCTTAAATGTTGAACTTTTTTAACTACTTATACATCACATACTTGATATTCTGGCTGGAATTTTTATTTTCTTTCATTATTGCACAAAACGTATGAAAACATAAATCCCTAACTTCGAAAATAACATAAGCGTAAAACGAAATCTTTACACAAGCCTAATATATTTGCAGTATTTGTGGGTAGTTTTAATTTAGTCTTACTACGGTTCAAAATAAACTATAGACTCGTCTCTAACTGCATTAAGCTTAATTCACTTAATAGTGAATTTGATGTCATCATTCGGGCTGTTGGGCGAAAATATGATGCATACCTTGATTTTCCATTTTATAAAGGCAATCAAAGCGAGTTTTAGTGTACACGAATGTACAAGTAACATAAAAATGTTTGGAATAAAATGTTTAAGTAACCCAGCATGCTTAGCTTCAGATTATTATTTGACCCAACATTATTGCTACTCTCACCCAAATTTGTAGGAAATATAGAATTGTATGCAACATCGAAAAGAAAGGAAATAACGAGTAATTTTTTATATATTCTCTTTTTAACCAGTTGGTTTAAACAGCTGGCACACGTTTCGTGTTTTGTTTCACTGTCAAACATCTTCAGTTTGGTCTATAATTTAACCATGAATCGTCTTACAACGGAACAACGCTTGCAAATCATTGAATTTTATTATAAAAATGCGTGTTCTGTTAAGAAAGTTTATCGCGCGCTTCTTCCATTTTATGGTCAGTTTAATCGACCCACTGAAGCGGCTATTCGAGCTATTGTGACTAAATTTAGAACCAAATTTACATTATTGGACATCAAACCACCAACACGCTTACGTAGAGTGCGAACTGAAGAAAATATCGCAGCTGTATCGGCCAGTGTTAATGATGACCATCAATTATCGATTCGTCGCAGTTCGCAGCAATTGGGCCTCTATTACTCAACGTGGAAAATTTTGCGAAAGGATTTAGGTGTGACGTCTTTCAAAATACATCTGGTGCAAGAATTGAAGCCGAACGACCTACCGCAACGCAGAATTTTTGGTGAATGGGCTCTTGGAAAGTTGGCCGAAGGTCCACTTTTTTATCGAAAATTTGTGTTCAGCGACGAAGCTCATTTTTGGATCAATGGGTACGTAAATAAGAAGAATTGTCGATTTTGGAGTGAAAATGAGAAGAAGAATGGCAAGAGCTACCAATGTATCCAGAAAAGGTCACAGTTTGCTGCGGTTTATGGGCTGCAGATATCATTGGGCCGTACTTCTTCAAAGATGCTGCGAATCGTAACGTAACTGTGAATGGTGAGCGCTACCGTGAAATGATATCCAACTTTTTTTTGCCCAAAATGCAAGAGCTTGACTTGCATGATATGAGGTTTCAGCAAGACGGTGCCACATGCCACACAGCACGCGTAACAATGGACTTGTTGAGAGGCGAGATCGCTGAACATTTTATTTCACGTGCGCGACCTGTCAATTGGCCACCCAGATCGAGCGATATAACGCCTCTAGATTATTTTTTGTGGGGCTATGTTAAAGCTCATGTCTATTCAAACAAGCCTGCTTCAATTAACGCATTGGAAGAAAACATTAAAGTATTTATATGTGAGATACCGGCCGAAACAATGGAAAGAGTATGCCAAAATTGGACTAAGCGGATGGACCATTTGAAGCGCAGTCGCGGTGAACATTTACATGAAATAATCTTCATACCTTAAATTATATGGACTGTACTATCGATTTAAATAAAAATGTCATGCATATTTCTGAATTTCATGTGTGTTTTTTGCAAAACTTTCCTTTAATTGAAGTTGAGCTAATGGAAAATAGGGTTTCTATAAAATTCTGCATGCACAAAAAGAAAAATCTGTGAACCTCGCTGAACTTTATTATAAAATCAGCATAGACGGCGTTAAGCAACTGTAGCACTAAGATTTGTTGACAAGTTTTTAAATTTGCTTGTGTCTTATTTAATTTCAATGATTTTTTATGAAAACATAGTTCATTCTCTTATAAAGCCATATAAATCCATGTTTCGTACTTTATGTAAATTAAAAAAATTTAATAAATTCTTCTCAATATTTCACACTTTTTAACCAGAATTTTTAGAAACATGTCTTGTTTGCAGTTTTATAGGCAATTGAATTTTGGTATAATAAGGTACAAATTGCAGGTGCCTCAAAAATCAACGGAAATTTTGTTTTTCTAGCGCTTTTTTTTCATATGACGAGTGCCTAACAAAGCAGCAAAATTATGTTTTTTTCTTTTGGCACTAAAAGTTATATAAAAATTAAATAATTAAAAGTGTATGGTAAACAGTATATTACGGTGTAACTACTACCAGAAAATTTTTAATGCTCGCCAGCACTATTCTTTATTAACCCTTTTAAGCCCATTTTTTCTTTTTTTATTTTGCTTTGGCTTTAAGGATTTCAAATTTAAGTTTATAAGGTAGCGCAAAATTAATCATCCATTTTTTTTTATAACTTTTTTAAAACATAAAAAAATTTGAGCGATAGAAATCTATAATTTGACATTTGCGGACTCCACGGCCTTGCCTGATGTATGCTGCAGTTATTTAGTTCACAACTGACAAATATAATTGATGTACGATGCCATTTACAAATTTACAAAAACTATAAATTGTCCAGTGATGAATTTTGTATGATACTGTTAACCGAATGCGCAGATCGAGTAACCAGTTTCCCCGAAAACTGGAAGCCTCGATGGAAGCACTAGGATCTGAAGAACGGTGGTGAGCCCCCCGAAAGAAACTGTTCATTAGGTTGGCGCTCTAATTTCAGTTTAAAAAATAATTGTCATGAACCCTACACAGCCTTGGATAGGAAACAACAATCAACGATATCGACCCTCGCAACGTTTAAAAGATTAATCAATGACAGAATACAGGCAGCCAACAAAGCATATTCGTATAATGCTAATTTAAAATTGCTCAGATCTAGAATATTATCACGTGAGAAAAACTTAAGAATGTTTAAAGCACTGATACGACTGTGCTTACGTATGGCTGTGAACTATGAACGCTGAAAGCTAACGAGACAAAAGCAGCTAATGTGCTTTGAAAGAAAAGTGCTCCGAAAAATCTATGGTCCGCTTAGACTGGTAGATGGCACTTATCGCAATAGGCACAATGCCGAACTGGAAGGCATAGTTAGGAAAGAAACCATAATAAAATGTATTCGGTCTCAACGACTTAGTTGGCTGGGACATATGGCTAGAATGCTAAGGGAGCGATCAACGAGAAAGAAACTAGATCTTCACCCATTTGGAGAAAGAAAAAGGGGACGCTCGAGGAAAAGGTGGCTAGAAGATGTGGAAGCTAATCTTAGGAAAATGCGTGTGCAATGTTGGAAGGAAGTGGCTGTAAATCGAGATCGATAGCAAGAAGCTGAAAGGAAGTAATGGTTCAGCAAGGACTGTGACGCTAAGAAGAAGAAATGATATTTTTTTTAAATGAATTTTTAATTTAGCGATTGCCGAAAACTTTTTCATTTACGGATTCATAATTTTTGTTATAATTAATGAACAAATTTTGTATTTCGAAACATTTTGCTGAATTCTGAAAAAAAAAAATCAAAAGCTATATTAATTATAAATTAGTAATTTTTTTACCACACCTTATACAAACATTTACATATGTATGTGTGACTACCGTTATCATACGGTTCATTAAAAAAAAAACAAGAAGAAACCTGCGGGTGAGCCTAGAAACATGCGAAGTTTCTTTCAGGCAACGTTAGTATCGAATGGGTTCAACTGTAAGTCATTAGAAAGAAAATTTAGCAAGAAGAATATTTATGTGGGGATTTTTGCTTAAAAGAGTTTTTTGGTCACTGCGGATTTAAGTGGTAATTTTAATCAACTTTTAATTATACATAATTTTTTATCTTTTTAATCAGCCAGAACTTTGAATTCACTGCCTAAATAAAAAACAATAAAAAGTAAAATTCAATGGAATTTGTGAATATGAGTTTGCTAGCATCCCTTTGATTATCCATTTCTCGGCAACGCAGCAATTAGGCTAAGTGGTTAAAAAATATGTGCATGTACGCAATCCGTTGCATCTTAAGAAATAATTCGAAATTTCAAATTCGCTCTCCAACATGTGTACTTTCCCAGAAGGCATTTCAATTAAATTTACAATGGCAAATAATAAATCTCAACCAAAATCACTTACCTCGAAGTGCCCGGTGAGTATGAGACCTGCTTGTGCTAAATATAAAGTTGATGCAGAATCGAAGACCAACTCCTGTGGTTCTCTTACCACCGATGTTGTTTTATTCAATTCGCAATCGTAGTAGAAGAGCACCTTGTCGCCGAGTACCTGAAAAGAAAGTGTTGTCCACTCCTTGCCCCTGTAAGGCAATTGATAGCTGACTAATTTCCGACTGATAGAATTTTGATCCGATTGGGTGTAGAGCAGTGAAACATTCCAGACATTTTTAATCACTGGCGATAGATGTAAGCCCAATTGTACGACAGTGTCCAGAGGATTGACTACACTAAAGAGGTAGCCACCTTTGGGACTATTTGGAAGAAATTTGACAAGTATCGCAAATTCGTAGAGTTTTTCCGGCAGTAAGACTCGATATGATGATTTAACATCTGATGTGGAGAAAAACTTATACGAGGGAAAGCCATCATCGGCCTCCTCATATTCGATACCTTGCGATTGTACGCTGATCATGTCCGTCAGTGAGAACTCGCCAAAGGCATCTACGGAGAGAAGTGGAAACAGTTACAAACAACAAAAGTTACTGATTCATAAAAAGGATATTGTAGTAAAACATTTTAAAATTGTTAAAAATAATCACTGTGTCAAAAACCTTCGGAAACATTCCACTTGAGAGAGGCAAAAAATACAAAGTTAACATTTTATTGCAAACAAATTGAATGATGTGCCTCGTACTATGTTACAGTTACTAAAAAATTTGGAAGTGTAAAAAAATTTGCAAGTGTAAAAAATTTGGGCAAAAAGTTAGCATTTTCATTGAACGTTGTAAAAATTGAGTTGTAAGAATCGATTGATCAATTTTGAAATAACAATTATTTGTACAGCTGTTTTTAGCATGTGTTTTAAGCCATTTATATTATTTTTTTATTTTTTATTAATTAAGTGCTTTTGTTGCTTCGTGCAAAATGTACATTGATTGCAATATACTTTGTGCAAACAAAATGAAGCGCCTAAAATTATGCAGCGCGTTACATTTGTGGCAATTATACCATTGTCGATTTACACAGCGGTGGCTAACTATATTAGCTCATAAAAGAAATGTGAAAAATTCTTAATTTTGTACACATTAAAGATATAAAGTTGTGGGATTTTCTTGATAAATGAAGGGAAAAATAAGCAAAAAAAAAAAACAACAACATACTTAAATTATAATTTTCCAGATGTTGACCTTCGGCGAGGTGTTTCATTACAAATCTAAGCTTTATTGGTTGACTAACTTACTGAATCTACTCCATGCTAAAACGACAAAATAGTTAAACTTTTTTGCGACAATAATACGACTTTAGGAATAATAAAACAAGACCAAATCTGCTACTTCTGTAATTTCAGCCTGCTTTCGAGCTCTTGTTAATCGAATAAACGGTTGCCTCATAAATAAACGAATTCACTTGCCAGTACTTTCGACTATTTCACCCAAACGTTCATAATCGACCAATTGTTTGCATTTGAATATCTGAATATATTCGGCTTTTCAATTAAGTATTTTACTTTGAATATTCTTTATATTCTGTTTTTAAGGGCTCATTCTGAGCTATAATTTGCTTGATAAAAGCGGTTTTTTGAAATTGAAGAGTTTTATCTTCACAGTTATCTGTTGAAGAATATTATAAGCAAACGATGTAAGTAGGTTCTGGTGGCAGAATTTGGTTGTAAAAAATGTCTCTTAACATGCCCCATCACATAAATTTTACGGACTTCGGATTCAAACCAAAAATGGGCAAGAATGCAGTAAGCTAACATACCTGGTTAGTTGGATCAGTCGAATTCCCTTTACGATTTGTAATATCTGCTTGATTTCAAAAGAAGTTTAACATCTGTCAATATTTGAACACTGAAGTTTCTTCGATTGCATGCTTAATTGGAGATGAAAAATGTATAATATGAGTACTCGGCTATCAACATACAGTAGGTTCTGTTTTTATGCGGCTTTTTTTTATGCGGTTTTGAAATAGTGCGGTTTTTTTTTAAATTACAAAATGCATGTCGACCTATGGGGAATTGTACATATAAACAAGATTCTAAACCAGCTAAGCAAAAACTCATCACAGATTGCATCAGAAATGCTAACCCTACAAGTATGGAAGATATATAAAGATATAATTTTCAAAGATACAATATTTTGTTTATGCGATTTTATTTAATTATTTCAGATTCATGCGGCCTATGGAACGTATCTATAGTAATAATATGGGACTAGTGCCCTTTTTTATGCGATTATTTCAGATTTATGCGGTTTTAGCATTTGAAACGTATCTATAGTTTTACTATAGAACTAGTAGCTTTTTTTATGCTGTTTTTTCTTTATGCTGTTTCTTGCGGAACGTATCTACCGCATAAAAACAGAACCTACTGTATTCGATTGGTCGATCAGTAGCAAGAGCTCTATAAACTCAATGTTGCCTGGCTTAGGGAGTTTAATCTTTTGTACATTCGTATATTGATTTAATGTGTGATATGCTGATATTTAATAAGAATTCAAATTTTTAAAAATTCTTCAATGAACTTTAAACTTTCGATGTCGTAGTAAAAAATTGGGTAGTAACAATATTTCAAATTAACCCTTCCCTTCTAAACCCACTTTGACATGTAAAAAATCTTTTTTTGATATTGGAGTGTCAGGTGAATTCGTCAATATCATGAAGAAAAGAACTCACAAATGGTGGACATGATCAGACCCACGACAGTCGGTTCTACGTAACCGGAACGATCCGGATTTACATCCGGCCAAAGACTGTCACTTCAGCAGCATTCGCCGTATATGTATGGGGAATGTTTATGCTGCTACAATAACAACATCATACCGTGAACCGGTTCTCAATGAATTTGAAAGAATCAGCTGATTGGCTGATGCCATCGGGGTCATGGCAGCGATTTGCTTGTGAAAAAAGTAACTTGTGCTATGTGAAAAAAAT
Source organism: Anastrepha obliqua (assembly GCF_027943255.1). Taxonomy (NCBI): domain Eukaryota; kingdom Metazoa; phylum Arthropoda; class Insecta; order Diptera; family Tephritidae; genus Anastrepha; species Anastrepha obliqua. The sequence continues at coordinate 61,603,211 of NC_072894.1, forward strand.
AACACAGCGATTACTTCGTTGCCGTGCATTACGTGCGAAATCAACAGATATAATTCGGCTTCCGAGTACCCGGTGACGTGATACCCAATTTTTGTTGGTTTGAAAGTCCAAAATTTTGTTGAAAACTGTGTTGATACAGTTTTATTTGAACCCATTTTCCAATCACAATAAATTGAGAAAACCATAATTTAACATAAAATACCAACGTTATAAGAAAAGAACGCAAAAACAGCCTTGACAAAAGTCAGCATACAGTACAAAAATATTTTACTTTAGTGTGATTATTTACTAGTGTGAAATCTACTTAATCGTGCTTTTATTATTTATTTGGTACATCGATAGCATCAATAACTTTTTGAAACCAGCATAATATCTTTTTCTCAGCTCTGCAAACGTTATACTGTTCGAAGCTTCTATTATGCGCCCTTTGAGTAGAGCAGGACCAGAAGCCTGATTTTCTCTTATTTTGCGTTCCAAAACTCTCCATAAATATTCAAAATTTTAAACCTTGCGCCTTGCGGTGATGTGTTTAAGTGGCTTAGTGTACAAATAAGATCCAGTCCTCAACAATGTGTACCGTGTACCTTGGATTATTATCCTGTTGAAGGATCCAGGCTGCTCTAAACCGCAAATTATCCACCGAAAGTTTGAATAGCAACAGCTTTCCAAACCAAGCTAGTGCCACGAGCATGGTTGATAGTTGATACTAGTTTCTTCGGATTGAGTGCAGTATTTGTTCTCCTCCAAATTCTTTCCCATACATCGATTCCAAGTATATTCAACTTTGACTTATCTGTAAATAAAACTTTTGGCCAAAATTCCATCCCATTATCTGTGCTTGCAAACTCCAAGCATAATTAGCAGTTTTTTGCAGAAATTATACTTTTTTTGCGTTTTTGATATTTTTTGAGTTCTTCGAATTGCCTTCATATTTGCTTGCTACATTTTTGGCTAATTTCGAAGCAATAACTTTTGGATTTTGTAATCAAAACGTTTGCGTGAATCAAACGGATTTCTCTGCGAGATAATTTCCTCATTGGGATACTGCGTGGCTTATCTTCGCTAATTGGCCGACTCATCTTAAAACTTTTTTTGAAATATACGACATTTTTCGTATGCTGTATAACCAAATTACAACTGATATTTCTTTTCGCGGTGCCATTTTTGATGCTTACGTGATCAAATCAATATTAGTAAAGCAGCAAACATAGTAAAAGGAAAGAAAAATAAAAACCAACGGAATTTACCTGATCACAACACGGCATACCAGTGTACATTCTTGGAACTTTATTCAATATGTAAACTTTTGTCCATGCTTTTGACTTTTTCCCCCATACCTTTTTGATTCTATGTTAAACAATAGGTTTTTTCAGTTTATTGTGATTAGAAAGAGGTTTCAAATAAAACTGTATCAAAAAAGTTTTTAATAAACTTCTTGGACTTTCAAACAACGAAAATACGGGTTTATGTAGACTTTTGACTGTATACAAAAATCGTGTATTGTGCACTTTGATGTGCTAGGAAAAATATCACAACTCTTGCGCAAAAAAAAGTACAAAAAGTGCTTTAAAATAAATGTAATGTAATAAAAAAAAAAATACTTACAATAATTTGTGTGCATAAATTGTACAACGAAAAGAATTATTTAATTATTGTTTTAATAAATACTAGAAATAATTATAAATTTAAGTTCAAACTAAAAATCATTGAATATTAATCATTTCTGTGCAAAAAAACCAAATACCCTCTAAGATAATAAACAGTGACTATGAAAATAAAGTGTATCGACAAAGTGTATGATATATACCACATTCAATTTTTATTCTTAATTTTTTATTCTACTATGATTAGTATCCCACGTAATAATACAGTAGATTCTGTTTTTATGCTGTTTCTTGCGGAACGTATATACCGCTTAAAAACAGAATCTACTGTACTTAAAAATTTCCAAAATCGTTCGCGCAACTTACCCTTAATAGATTGACCCTGCAACCCATCAAAACATATAACTGCCGGTAATAGTCCAACGCAAAGAAATATCACAATAGAGGGTAACATTTTGCGTCCGCTACTGTTGCTCGCTTGCCGATAGTGTTCGTTACTGTTTTTATTGTTCTTGTAAATGTTGCAGCTGCAAAAAGGGTGAATTGAAAATAAAATTTTGTTATTGTCATAAATTGTACCAGCACAAAAATTTATATAAAAGTAGCAATAAAAAGGGCATTTCATACAACTACGCATACACATACATATGTATGTATGTGCGTTATTCATATTGCTTGCATGATATGTGTAAAAAAAGCCCTCTGTAGTAGCACTAAATCTTCCGCTTATACTTGCATATGTACATACATATAAAAAGCTCTCAAACATGCATGGATTGATTGCCACAAACGAAAATGCAGAAGAAAAAAATAAAATGCAAGCTTGTGTGTTGCATATATAACCCAGTAGAGAAGATATGAACGAAAGAAAGAGACTTCTGGCTAGGAAAAGCAACGAACCCAGGAGCTTCTGTGTGTAGACACTACGTCTGTAAAAACTGTTGCTTATTATTATTCAGTTACTGAAGCCAAGTCACCATGGCAGGTCACACGTGATAAGACTATGAAAGATTTGAGGTTATAGTTTTCTCTCGCGAAGGTGACATGAATTGGCCAACAAATTCACACAGCTTAACCCCAAAAAGCTTTTTCATGGGATTTTTTGAAGATACAATCGACCGATGCTCTAAAAATCAACATAAGTCAGGTCATCGCTTAGATACAACCGGATTTATGCAGCATGTTAATTTAATCGTGAAGCCATGTTCTGAATACAGTAGTAGGATAAACTCCTACTACGGTTAAACTCCTATTCACATGCCCCATGTAAACCACACACCTAACACTCCTCTCCCTCTGATCCCAGCCTGTTGAAGCACCACGTTTTCTGGGCCTAGTTAGACGATGACGATCGGTGACTAGACCACACTTGCAGTGTTTAGTAAACTGCTAATACAACAAAACAACAAGCGCCAAGCTACCACGGAGGAAATATGTCATCTTTTATGCAAAATTACATAAATATTATGTTTCAACATCGAACCGCCCTCATTGGAAACCCCATATACGAATTATGTTCAAAAAGTAGGATAGGTAGGTAGGTATAGGGGTTGCCAATTGACACTATTGAGCTAGGGCAGCTCTAGGCCCATTGTAATACCACCAGTGCTGTCCCCTCTCCTCACTTAACACTGTCCTCATTGAAGCAACCTGTGACTTAATCTAACAATTCTTGTTAGTTTGAAATTGGGTACTTCTGCCAAATTATTCCAAAAAATTTTTCCTGTAATATTGAACCTTCTTCTACCCAGAGCCATGCACCTACATAGAGAGTGTTCTATAGTCTCTTCTTCTTCAATGTCGTTACAGCTTCTGCAGTAGTCGTTATAGGTTGCTCGCAGTCTGCTGGTATGCCTGCCTATAAGACAGTGCCCTTTTAGAACCCAAAAAAGATTTCCCACGTCCTTCCTGCTAAGTTTCAACAGTCGACGTCATCTTTCTTATTGCACATATCAGGGCTGAGTCCTTAGCACGTTGGCAGATTTTATGGTGTGTTTGTTTATTAGTAGCATATACAGAAGTTGCTAGAGGTATAGGTATGTTCGGTTTATCTTTATCGAAAAGTAAGGTCACTTTATTTTTCTCGTAAAACATTTATTTATTCATCTACACCTATTTTGTCCCCTTCAAAGTAATCCCCCTCCACTATTGCCAACGCCTTTCCATTTCTCGGATCACCTCTGGCCAGAGGACGCTTTGGTATAACCTGAGCTCTTCCCATAATGTGGTCTTTATCCCCACAATTCTAGCAAATTTCCATCCCTTCATAGGTATTTTCTGTTATGGAAACAAATAAAAAAACAAGAGACCAAATTCGGTGAGTACGCTGGTTGAGGCAAGATTATAGTATTATTTTTGACCCAAAAAAAATTCTGATTTTTCGATCGATAGAACTCCAACTCTAATCTTTGGATCTATCAAAAGCAAACCAAATATGCCATATATACGTATGTACACATGTAAGTGAAGCTGTAAACATATTTTCGGGAAATCTGTTCCACAAATGGAGCGTAATACCACCGAATGCAAGACGGCTACTTACATTCCGCCACAGAATTTTTTTCACAAGGGAAAATATAATTTTTATGTCTTCTTTTGTAATTAAATTGCTGATTTATTAAAACTTATTTTAACTTTAATTTAGTATCATTATTTGTGGTGTTTGAATGAAACATTTTTACAATCACTTTCCTTTGCAAATCCCTGGTATGCAAAACCCATTCAATTTTAGATGACTCTACTCTCATTGATATTACTGTTTTTGTGACTCAATTGATGACGAATTTCTTTAAATTATACACTCCGTCGCTTAATTACAAGTGGACAATAATCTTACTTATATTTTTTATTGTGTCTTAGAGGAAATATTTTTGCATGCACTGTTTGCGCAAGTGATGAGATACCAGTCATAATAATAAGCAACAAAACCAACACCATTTGTATTAGGCAAGAAAAGAGTAGACAAATATAACTGTTGCAAAATTGTAAACACAATTTGGGGCCTCATTTAAAATATTCTTTATTTACTATCCCGATTTATGTGTGGTATTTCCATTTCTTCAAAAACTGCCAAGATCCTGTTCGACATTGAATCAAATAACTTTTGCTAAGTAGTTGCGTGTTAAGGGAGTTCCATTATTGCTTTTTTCTCCACCAAGATCTACCTCAGGAAGATGAAGTCATGAATGCATTTAGGCTAAATTAAATGGATCGCTGGAAAGAAAAAAACGTATGGTCATGCCAGTATATTATTGCGACAAGCTCAGTACACCTCGGAGAGCACTGACTACATCGTCGACGGTAACATTTAATAGGATTTCTGCCACTCTCTTTCCATCTGAGGAGGAATGGAGTAATGAATTCTCACTAAACAACCTCGACGCTTCTGTCTATACAGATGGCTCTAAAATGGATGGTGGTGATAGAGCAGGTATATATGGTATTCTCACAGACTTACTAGTTGAAAAATATATATAATACTTCTTCCTAATGCCTTCAGTATCTTTCAGGCCGAAGTACTGGTAATTGGGGATGCTTGTAGATTACTAATCGCAGAGTTTTCATTTAAGGACAATATCACTATTCTTTCGGATAGCCACGCTGCAATCCAGGTACTGGGTTCGGCTACAACAACCTCTAAAAAGGTGAAACAAAGTAGGAATAGACTTACCACCTTGACTGAAAACCATAAAGTTACCTTAACCAGGGTCCCGGGACAGCGGAATATTGAAGGTAATGAAGAAGCAGATGAACTGGCAAGAGGGGGATCTGCAATGGATAACGCTCTTGCAGAATCGGTATTCACACCATTAGGCGCAGTCAAGAGTACAATTTCCCTAAAATACCTCCGAACCGCAGATTGTAGATGGAAAGATCAGACGAAATGCAAAATTAGCAGAACTTTATGGTCCATATGCAACCTCAAGCCATCGTCGACATTGATAAACATGAAACGACGGTACGACGGAGAATCACGGTAGTCATAACTGGCTTTTGAACTGTTGAGGAACAAGCAGGCAAAAAGGGCATCCCCCACATCACACACTGTCACAGTTGTACGAGTACATCCAGAGAATGTCCTGCCCCAAGGCAGGACAGAACGTTAACCCTGGGCAAATCGCTCTTCGCGAGTCTCAAACAACTGTCTGGGTTAGTCGTTATTAACCTTATAAGGTTCTTAAACTACACAGACTGGATATAATCACGCTGTAAATAACCGTTAAACAAGTTGGTAGCGAGGATGTGGCAACAAAATGCTGTAGAAGCGCTAGTAGGATTCTGGATAAATCACCACTTTGACCAACAAACTGCTCGAACTAATGCACCCCACACATTCGCCATGATATTGAGATCTAGAGAAATTGATGGCCATTCAAGAAAGCGGATACACTATTCAGGAAACCAATTCAAAGTGCGATGAGATGACGGGCAGACCTCATAATCTTGCTGGAATACAAGATTTTCGCCAGAATGCACATAGAAAAATGGCAGCAATGTATTCGAAAGTAAGCTTATGTGCTCTTCGGAATTCATACATGTTGATTAGAAGTGGATATAGATCTTTCCAAGTATACTCTTAGCTCCCTACACCATCAGCGATCCAGCAGCAAAGTTTATTTCTGAAAAATATCTTAACACTGAATCGAATACAACGCGAAAAACTGCAGGATCCCTTAAATTTTGACAGAATCGTTGTGTGTGTGTGACGTAGCACTTGTGAAGTTCCTGTGTAAGTTCTTCTTGTTCTTGCATTTTCGTTCGCATTTTCACATCTCTCTCATGCAACTACACCAATATGACGACACGCTCTCTCTGATGGGCGCAATCTTATTTCTATCGTTCTTAGACACTAGGTACGGTTTGTTAGCGAAAACCGAAGTGGTCCTCTTTCTAAGAAGAGCTTGCTGATGCGATAAGATTTCACATTCATCATTTCTGTAGTAAGCACTCAGTCCACGCCTTAAGCTTACCATTCCATAAGTCATTTAAGAGATCCAGCGACCTGCCGTCAAAAAGAGAGATAAACCAAATGCAAATTCGTGCGTACTTACAGGCGGGAATGAATTTAAACAGGTTAGTTAATGGGTTGACTCGATTAACGTTTAGATATTCTTTGTAAAACCCCAGAACAGCTTACATACAAGGCAATCACAATATTGTCATTTAATATCAGAAACCAAACCTTCTAATTTTAAGAGAGCAATAAATTTTCAGACTTATTTTTTCAACATTTTTATTTTTACGCATTCATATTTCAGGCATAAGAGGGACGATATGTAAAGGGAAATTGTAAGAATACTTTCTTAACATTTAAGAAAATTTTCTTGTCATTGAGAATAAATTTTGTGGAACTAAGAACAATTTTTGTCCATGAAACTGTTAAATAGTCTTACTCATTGCATTTGATAAATCTAGTAAAGAAGCAATAAAAAAAATAAAAATTATTTCAATACACCAAAACAAAAAACAATTTTTAGCTCTTGTTAAAATACTTTCTGAGCAAACTGTATATTCAAATGATAAATATCGAACTTTGAGTGGTTATAAATTCATGAGAAGCGATCCAGTAAAATTCTCTGCAAGCATATACAACACGTACACATAGTTATATATACTCGTATATATGCAGCTGAATTAGTGCTGGTGTAAACTTGCAGTAGAAGCGCAATTAATTGCCCATAACGCTCGTAGCATACAAAGTATAAAACCACAATTGAGTATAGCAGGCACACGCTAGAATATGCAGCACCCCCTCACCGGCTGCCACAACAATAGCAACAGCAACAACAAGTACTCCCGCTTGTGAAACACCAAAATGCATAGGCGCATATTCTATGTATACTCACACATGCATACATACGAGTATAAAGTGTAAATTTCCGACTCAGTCAATTGCCCACACAAACACCCAGCCCATTCGTCCTTTTGTCGCTTGCTGCCGCGTCAAGTAACTAAACCCATTTAGTCGTTTCGGATTTGGAGAATACATTCTGTCTATCGCTCACTACCAAATGTACCAGAATGTGGTATGCTAGTCAATGGTAGTTGACTATCCGTTTGTGGTGTTACAAATTGACTTCAGCGTTTTGGTACCCCAAAAATATGTAGTATACGAGTATGGGTGTGTATTGAAGTGTATTTCGTGTTTGTTATTGTTGGTTGGTTGGTTGGCTGGCAGTTGGTGGTCGATGGTCGGTCAGTTGGTTGTTATTTGAAACTACCCGCATTGTACATAGCTCAAGTCACAGACAATTTATGCCAGACAAGTGCAAGTGTGTGTACTTGTGTTACAACAAAAACTATCAGTAATTACAAGAAAAACACTCATTCACATTGATTTGTTGCATTCGAAACCACAACTATGACCAACACCAAATGGGTTTTCCGACATCTACTTGAATTTCATCTGAAGCTCTCAAGGGGGGTGAAGAGCAGTCATAAGTTAAGAATATCAATTCACTTTGCAAAAATTCAATACAAATACACTTATGTGCTTAGAAGGACAAAAATTGATATATGATGCCCAATGTAAGTATTGAAAAAGTACAAATATGCAACTGCAATTAGACGCACGCTCGTCGGAGGACTTCTCTCCGGCTTTGTACTTAACTGAACTGCTCTGCATACTTTTTTCAATGAGTAAATTTTCTTTCATTTGCTTGTGCACAACTACGAGTAAAAGTGTACACTGAGAGAATGTGTTGGTTCAAGTAAAATATTGGGAGAATACAAAAACTTCTCAACTTCAATAAATGAAACACAAAAGATTTTGAATGATGGAAATCTTTATTTTGACCTTTACGCGCTCCATTGCTTTTCTGTTTGCATACTGCAGCTGTATATGTTAGTTGTTTACGTCGCATGTGTCAAATATGACTGATGGGCGACGCCATTTGTAAAAATTATAAATCTTACGATACGATGACTAATTTTGAACCATTTTTCGTGTGTAGCTTACAACAAATAGCTCATTTCTTAGGGTACTGTGTTTCCCTTCAAGTTTTTTTTTGTGCTAGAAAGATACACAGAATATTTAAGGTTAAATCTACCGAAGTCAACACCCTGTGTATATTTATTTATTATCAGTAATTCAACTGATTAGACCTGGAAAGTCTACCATCGACCAAATATTCACAATACGCCAAATCTTGGAAAAGACCTGTGAGAGGAGAATCGACACACACCATCTTTTTCTCGACTCTCAAAGCTGCATTCGACAGTACGAAAAGGAGTTTTATGTATGCCGCGATGTCTGAATTTGGTATCCCCGCAAAATTAATACGGCTATGCCAGTTGACGTTGCTCAACACCAGCAGCGCCGTCAGAATTGGGAAGGACCTCTCCGAGCCGTTTGATACCAAACGAGGTTTCAGACAGGGTCACTCGCTGTCGTGTGACTTCTTTAACCTGATGTTGGAGAGCATCGTACGAGCCGCAGAACTTATCGCCCAGGCACAATATTTTATAAGAGCATACAATTGTTGGCGTATGCCGATGATATTAACATTATCGGCCTTAACAACCGCGCTGTTAGTTCTGCCTTCTCCAAACTGAATAACGAGGCAAAGCGAATGGGTCTGGTGGTGAACGAGGACAAAACGAAGTACCTCCTGTCTTCAAACAAACAGTCGGTGCACTCGCGTATCGGCACCCACGTCACTGTTTACAGTTATAATTTTGAGGTTGTAAAAGACTTCGGATATTTAGGAACCAGCATTAACACCGATAACAATATCAGCCTTAAAATCCAACGCAGAATCTCTCATGCCAACAAGTGCTACTTTGGACTAAGTAGGCAACTGAGCAGTAAAGTCCTCTTTCGACGAACAAAACTAACACTCTAAAAGGCTCTCATCATGCCCATCTTAAGGTATGGCGCAGAAGCTTGGACGATGACAACATCCGATGAAGCGACGCTTGAAGTGTTCGAGAGAAAGATTCTGCGTTTTTTGGATTTTTCGACCTTTGCACGTTGGCAGCGGCGAATATCGCAGGCGATGGGCTGTATGAGCTTTACGACGACATAGACATAGCGCAGCGAATAAAGATCCAGCGACTACGCTGGCTGGGTCATGTCAGGTGGAGAAGGTCTTGGCTTCACCTGGTGTGTCCAACTGGCGCCGATTAGCACGAGAAAGAAACGACTGACGCGCTTTGTTAAACTCTGCTAAAATCGCGTAAGCGGTTATAGAGCCAATTAAGAAGAAGAAGAAATTAACTACTTTTTCAGTTACTTAATATCTTATATATAAAATTCTCGTGTCACGGTGTTCGAACTTGAACTCCTCCGAAACGGCTCGACCGATTTTTGGATGTGTATGTACAATATGGGTATCAAATGGAAGCTGTTGGTGAATGCTTTAGTTCAGAGTATTTTTCATGCCGCTCCGTGACTAGGGTCTCGAGATAGAGACCAAAACATGGAGCCTAGAATGTGTTTGTACAATATGGATATCAAACTGAAGCTGTTGGTGAATGCTTTAGTTCAGAGTATTTTTCATGCCGCTCCGTGACTAGGGTCCCGAGATTGAGACCAACACGTGGACCCTAGAATGTGTTTGTACAATATGGATATCAAATTGAAAGCTGTTGGTGAATGCTTTAGTACAGAGTATTTTTCATGCCGCCCCGTGACTAGGTCCTCGAGATATAGGTCAAAACGTGGGCCCGGGTAACCTTCGGATGCGTATGTACAATAGGGTATCAAATGGAAGCTGTTGGTGAATGCTTTAGTTCAGAGTATTTTCAATGCCGCTCCGTGACTAGGGTCTCGGGATAGAGAGCAACACGTGGACCCTAGAATGTGTTTGTACAATATGGATATCAATTGAAAGCTGTTGGTGAATGCTTTAGTACAGAGTATTTTTCATGCCGCCCCGTGACTAGGGTCTCGGGATAAAGGTCAAAACGTGGGCCCGGGTAACCTTCGGATGTGTATGTACAATATAGGTATCAAATGAAAGCTGTGTGTGAATGCTTTAGTTCAGAGTATTTTTCGTGCCGCTCCGTAACTAGGGTCTCCAGATAGAGACCAAAACGTGGACCCTAGAATGTGTTTGTACAATATGGATATCAAATGGAAGCTGTTGGTGAATGCTTTAGTTCAGAGTATTTTTCGTGCCGCTCCGTGACTAGGGTCTCCAGATAGAGACCAAAACGTGGACCCCAGAATGTGTTTGTACAATATGGATATCAAATTGAAGCTGTTGGTGAATGCTTTAGTACAGAGTATTTTTCATGCCGCCCCGTGACTAGGGCCTCGAGATATAGGTCAAAACGTGGGCCCGGGTAACCTTCGGATGCGTATGTACAATAGGGTATCAAATGGAAGCTGTTGGTGAATGCTTTAGTTCAGAGTATTTTCAATGCCGCTCCGTGACTAAGGTCTCGAGATAGAAAGCAACACGTGGACCCTAGAATGTGTTTGTACAATATGGATATCAAATGGAAGCTGTTGGTGAATGCTTTAGTTCAGAGTATTTTTCGTGCAGCTCCGTGACTAGGGTCTCCAGATAGAGACCAAAACGTGGGCCCTAGAATGTGTTTGTACAATATGGATATCAAATGGAAGCTGTTGGTGAATGCTTTAGTTCAGAATATTTTTCGTGCCGCTCCGTGACTAGGGTCTCCAGATAGAGACCAAAACGTGGACCCCAGAATGTGTTTGTACAATATGGATAGCAAATTGAAGCTGTTGGTGAATGCTTTAGTACAGAGTATTTTTCATGCCGCCCCGTGACTAGGGTCTCGAGATATAGGTCAAAACGTGGGCCCGGGTAACCTTCGGATGTGTATGTACAATATAGGTATCAAATGGAAGCTGTTAGTGAATGCTTTAGTTCAGAGTATTTTTCGTGTCGCTCCGTGACTGCGGTCTCGAGATAGAGACAAAAACGTGGTATGAATAAAGAAATAAATAATGTGAGAATAAAGACATACATAATATGAAAACCATATCTTTTCTGTTCTAAACCATATCTATTCTATTTAAGTGTGCCCAGCGAAGCGGGCCGGGTTTGCTAGTATTTAAATAAAAGCCTTACAGTAGCTTTATTTTGTTTTTTTGCCTCTATTTTTTACGATGAATGCTATTTTCAAATTTCGAAATTTTAAAAAGTATAGGGAAGATGGGATGGTGGTTGTTAAATTACATCAAACTACAGTTCATAATTTTGTATTTATACTCGTGCCACAAATGACGCCTTTGAATGCTAACAAATTAAAAAAAGTCCAAGAGCCACTTTCGAGATTTAGAACGCCATTTGAATACAAAGAAGTGATTTTCTCAGGTAAGTGGCAAGGTATTAACTGAATGGTGAATAGTGATTTTTCTATTTTAACTATAGTGATAATTAAAAGACAGTCACACAGACAATTTAGTAGAAAAACCAGTATAGTTTTTAATATGCACACTTTTTTATGTCAAATTATGTCTCGGGTGATGATGCGTTTCCATACCTTTCATCTGAGATATCTTCATTTCCAAATTTTGGCAATTTGCACATTTACTCTGTTGACATTTTCAAGGCGATGCTTTCTCTCACACCTTCGTCACATACAGATGCTGAAGGTATTTCAGTTATTTTTCTCAATAATCGTGTAGAGTTAGCAATTCCTATTGAGATTATACATTTTTTTTCCTTTTTTATTAAAATTTTAACAAATGTTTATCTACGGGCACTTTCTCAAATGAATGGACATTTACTATTATCACACTTTTTTAAAAGCGGAAGAAAAAATTATGTTTGTTATTATGGCCGATATCTAATCAGAATATTCTGGCCAAACACCGTCAGTAACGACGCACTATGGAGATTACCGAACGAGGAACCCATTCTTAGGCGAATCAAATGCAGAAAGTGGCGATGGATAGGTCACACACTGAGAAAACCACCAGATAGCATCACGAGGATGGCACTTGAGTGGAACCTGCAAGGGAGCAGTCGACCAAAAAACACTTGGAAAAGATCGATGCTGCGCGAACTAGCAGATACCGACATCTCATGGGACGGCACAAAACCAACAGCACAGAACCGTGTAAAATGGGAGAGTCTTGTCGAGGTCCTATGCTCCCGAGAGGAGTGAACAAAGAATAAAAAAATCTAAGCTGTCAAATATCTCTAAACTACAGGGTAGGCCATTTAAAGCGGGCCCATTTGTTTCTGAAAAAAAACATTGAAAAAAACATTTTTTTTTGTGTTGATATGAAAAATCATTTATTTTGATTCAAGGAGATTTGTTCCAGCTAGTTTTTGAAAATGATATCCTTCAAATGTTTGCCTCTGGCCTTGATGGCCAAATGTGTCCTTTTTTCGGCGTTTTCCATCGTTTTGGCCAATATTTCGGCCGGTATGGCGGCGATTTCGCGTCGGATATTGTTTTTAAGTTGAGTTAGAGTCCTTGGCTTGTTGATAAATACCTTGGATTTCAGATAACCCCACAAATAAAAGTCCGGTGGCGTCAAATCTGGTGATCTCGGTGGCCACGGAAAATCACCATTTTTCGAAATCAACCTTCCAGGGAACAATGGCTTCAAAAAATCGATTGTAGCGCGTGAAGTGTGGCATGTAGCCCCGTCCTGTTGGAACCAGTAGCCTTCCATGCGCCTGAGTGTTGTCCTGGCGATGCCTAATTCCTGAGAACGACGATAACTCGATGTTCGCGGAGCCTCCTCAACACTGGCTCGCACAGCCTCGATATTTTCAGCAGAACGTCGTGTACGTTGTCTGGATGCGTGGCTGGTATTGCTGAGACTACCGTGGTTAATAAATTTTGCGTATAAACGCTGTAAAGTGCTTTTGGATGGCGCACTTTTAACTTTATTTTTTTTTTAAACGCACGTTGAGTTTTCACAATTGAGAAGTTATTTTGGATGTAAAGCTGAATTATTTCAGCGCGTTCTTTTGGAGTGTACTGCTCCATGGTAAAAATTGTCTTGGACTGACGCTTCCAACGCGCTATGTCATTAGTCGATCTGACGTTCCTGTCAAAAGTTATAGGGTTGCCCGATGGGCCCGCTTTAAATGGCCTACCCTGTATTTGAATGAATTGTAAAGTACAAAACTTATTTTGCGGCTAAATCTTTAATTAACCCAAAGCAACATGGTTTTGTAACTGGCCGCTCTACAGCTACTAATCTTGTATTTTTAGTGAATTCCGTACAGCATCGCTCTCCAAAGGACTTTACGTTGATTGCATTCACACTGACTTCTCTTCAGCATTTGACAAACTGTCGACCGGGATTCTAGTTAAGACGCTAGATTCTAGTAAAAAGTTGGCTTGCTTGGGCTTTCACTCCAACTTTCTGCAATAGCTTGGATCAAGTTTGACGGACAGACGATGCGTGGTAAAATCGATGGGGTTTTATAGAACTACTTTGTTGCTACTTCAGGTGTCCCCCAAGGGATCATCTAAGGACATTGTCATTGTCATTTTTATCAATGTCAGACACATTGTTATCAATGAGATAAGCAAATATTTTACCTTATCAAATTTCTTGCTCTTCGCGGATGATTTACAAATTTTCTCCTGAGTAAAGGACTCAGTGCATGCTGAGAAGCTTCAACCCGACTTGAACAATCTTCATCAATGCTGTAAGAGGTCGCGCCTGTTTTTGAATATTAAACAAAATTCATTTAACATTTCCGAGGTGTCAGTTCATTTCTAACACAACCTACACCATTCCCAATAATGTACGACAAAGCGTAACAGAGTTTAAGGATCTTGGAGTTATAGTCGATGCGAATTTTTGCTTCAGTGGTCACATTAATTTTATTCTTTCAAAATCGTACTAGATTCTAGGAGTCATTTGAAGCAATGCATCTGAATTTTCTGATTTGTATACATGAAACTGCTATTTATGGCTCTTATTCGTTCTTATTTAGAGACGCTGTTATCATCTAGAGATGAAAAATATTTCTCATGAAAGTATTACATTCCCTATGATTTGAGGCTCCTGTCCCATCCTATAATTCTTGGCTTAAGCTTATAAATCTAGAATCTCTAGAAAAGAGGAGGGCATTCCTTTCACTTTTGTTTATTTTCAGTGTTGTTAATGGCATCGTCGACTGTAAAGATGTTCTAGAGCAGATAAGCTTTAATGCCCCACAAAGAAGTATTCGCAAATTTTACCCTTTTTATGGGGACAGCTTTAAGACTAAATTTACGAGTAATGCAATTGTTTTTCGCGCACTTCGAGACTATAATTCATTATCCAAATCCAGGCTCCATGATTCGCTTTATATAGATATAATTTTGTAAAAAAATTAATATTAAGTTTGTACTGATTGCTAATATTTTAGTTGCCAAATTTGGCTTGGTTTTCTCTATATTTTTGCCCAGTCTGTAAGTTAACTTGTCCTGAAGATTATTAAAATACATAAATATATAATTCGGTAGGATATATGGAGGGGTGTAAAAAGTATTGTTTATTTGTTGTATGCGCCAGTGAGGCATATTCAAGTTAATGTTAAAACTGTAAAATGATTTCTTCTTTCAGTGCATTTTGCAATCTACAATCTTGCATAGAATATCAATAAAGGCAATTTCATCATCAATATGTTTATGTACATATATATTACAGATATGTGTATAGCTATTGTGGTCACTTAAGTTTGAGTGAAAGAGCCGTTAACACAATGTTGTCTCTTTGTATATATTTAATCCGTTGAAGCCACAAACTTTGTTGAATTGTGGCAAAGGTAATATTAACAAAAGGATTCAAAAAGGGAAAGGCTAAGCCATCCAGACGATGAACTGTAACTTGCTGGTGTAAAGAAGCAATTTGTATGACTCTATACATATACACATATGCGTTTGTGCAAAAGCTAATATTAATCGCATTACAACACGAATGGAAGCATTAGCATCATAATGGTTTGAAATTATGATACTGTACAAGGTGGCGCGAAATCAGTCCCCTTACCATTTGTTAGACGACATCAAGATGCACGCTACAAAAAGGATGCACTCGCCAAATATATTTCTATATTTGCCGGAAGATTTATAATTTTTTCAAATGACGTCGTACGGCAATCACATTTGACACTGGTGAAGTAGACAGCTGCCGTATACAAAACAGGCATGCAGTGAAGCGCGTAAAGGTCAACATAAAGATTTTCGTTACTCAAATGCATTTTCTTTTCTTTATTAGTAAAAAAAGGTATTCAAAAAAATAAATTCTATGATTTATTTCGAGCCACCTTGTATAATCTTAGATGAAGGTTAAAGATTTAACCATTTCCGGTAAATGCATTTGGTATTGCATACCGAATGTAATAAAGTAATAAAAGAAGTGTCGATAATATTATATTATGGTTATAATTGAGCGGGATTGTGACTTAAAATTACTCTGGTATGCCTTCCCGGTCATAGAAATATAGAGGGCAATGAGATAGCAGATGAGCTGGAGGCGGTTTGAGTTGCTACCCCATTCAACACAATAAAAACATCCATTATTTCACACTACTATGATTTAGACGAAATAAGGTGGCAGCAATTAACTACAATACATACAATACAACAAGAAAAACATGGCCGTCGTACAAAATCCAAAGGATGATATATTAGGATGCTTTCGCCCAAGCATCTCACGTAACACTGCAACCCTTACAGGTCACTGGACGGTAGAAAATCGTGCAGCCAGGCTGAACCTTTCTCTCAATCGCATCTGCAGAAGCTGTCAGGTAGAAGGCGCGAAAAAAGTCTTTTCTATATTTTTACGAATATTCAGGTCTAGCTTGAGCAAGACTTCGCACTTTCGGTAAGCTTTTGCTATAGCAAATTGATGAAATCTCAGACATAGGGATATAAAGTTTACTTTTGTTTGCTATATTGGATTTTCCGAAATGGAAAATAAAATACCAACAATAAGACATCACACGTGTTCAGTGGTAGTAAAACGGCGCTAGTTGCTAATTAAGACTATTTCAGTAGAAATACTGAACCAATTCAACAACAACCAAAACAACAAAAACATAGTAGGATGAGCATAGGAGCAATTATTGCCAGGGAGCGATTTGGATTTATTGTTTAAATAATGAAAATTGGCTAAAAATCAATTCTGAACTGTAAGGTTGACCCTAAAAAATGATTCGGATAAAAATTTTTCTGCTTATTTAATGTGAATGGAAGGAGGTCATCCACTATGAGTTAGTCGCATTGCGCGAAACTTAATTCCGATCTGTACTGTCAACAACTGACCATAATTGGCAAATGTGAAGAAGGTGGAAGCAATTAACTACATGCACTACAACGAGAAAAACATGGCCATCAGCACAACACCAGATCACACATATTTCTAACGAAATGCGAAAGCACTGAGATCGTGGATAGGAGGTTGTATCACATACTCTGTATAATCGAGGCCTGACACCAAGCGTTAAACCTCTTTCAGAGCATATCGCACCCTAAATACAAAAGGGTCACAACTCAAAATGTCCCTTCTGCTCAAATATGAACGAGACGTTATCAATAAAACGGTCCGCGGATGACATATGGCAAAAATAAATTTTTTGTTTTTTGGTAGGACTGTTACAAGCTTACATGGCAAATTTCAGCGTGATATGTCACATAGTTTGTTTTCTGTGCTACTGTAAACAATTCAAGCTCGAGTGTGGAAAATTTTGAGTTGTGACCCTTTTGTATTTAGGGTGCGATATGATAACTTGCCTTAATGGTAAAATACTGTCTTTAAGAGAACAATAGCGACGAGCGCTTCAGTAATGGCGGAATTTTGAAATTACCTTCCAAATAGACATGAATTCTCGAACTAAACAGCGCCGTAGTTTATCTTGGTCGTATTGGTCTGACTATGTTAATTTCATCATCGAAATATATCGAAAAAATGGTCAACATTTCTTCCTTGACATCAAATTAAAAATCGTGCAAAATATTTAATTTAATTAAACTAACTTTAAATAAATTGCAATGCAATACATTTTATTTAAGGGGGTAGTATGGTATTTTTTTTTCATTTTTTTTTTTTTTTTTTTTTTTTTTAAATTATTCTATAACATCTTAAGATTATTGTGTGAAAGTTTGAAGTGCATTAGAGTAAAATTGACAAAGACACAAAGGATTAAGTATCTACCTCTCCAACCGGATTTCACGCTGTAAAAATCTTCACAAATCTTTAAACGCGTTTTTCTCACACTTGCCTTTTTTACGGTCGGTGTCCACTGTAGATTCATATCTACTGCACCGATTCTTTTCAAATTTGGTTTTTTTGTTTCTTTACTTTATTCACGAGGTAATGACGTCGAGTTTTTTTTTTTTAAATTTTGCCATATTTTAAAACAACAAAGTTTTCAAGTTTTTTTTATGAAAAATCGGTGTTTTGACTTCAAAGCGCTTTAAAAAATTAAAAAAAAAAAAAAAAAAAAAATTCGACGTTGTTACCTGCGAAACTTTATTAGCTGATGAAATCAATTTGGTTTTTTGATTTTAGTTGATCCAGTAATGAGTTCTGAGGGACACCGCAATAAAACTTTTTTATGAGACGTCCCCGAAGATTCGCTGCCACCAACTCATTTCTTCATAAAAATCAATGAAAATTTCACACAATATTCTTTAAATTTGACTTTATAATGAAGTAATTTTAAAATTTTGAATAAATCAACTGTGTCGACAAAAAAAATTTCGAAAAATATGCTTGTTTTACACCGAATTAACCATACTACCCCCTTAAATTCATTACAGCTGACACTTCTTTAATACATCGAAAAACGTTTTGCATCACACTTTGGACCACACGCACGACAAGTGTGTAGCCAATCAGTGCGGCCACCTTTGATGGACTGGCATGCGAAATTTCCATTTTGATGCTAATGACAATGACGTTGATGTGATGTGCGGTTTAGGGCATCAATACATGCACTTCCGCGCACCACACGCTTCACAGCACTCCATATACTAACACATACATATGGAAGGCCTCACATGATATTTTTATCCAAACGAACTGATCCAAATTCTCGGCTACCACTTTGATGCGCTTGTCACCTACTGCTTTTGTTGTTGTACTTATTTTGCTATTTAAGTATGTATCTGGGTATGTACATATGTATCCTTATGTCACATGTATTGAAGTTTATTTACTGCCACCATTTATGCCAAGCGATGTAATTGTTCAAAAGTGGTTGGCGCAACTAAAATTAAAACAAACTTACTCGTTCATATCTGCATACGTGTGTATGTATGCATTTATGTTACCATATATGTACATATGTAGGTATATGCACGCATGATATTAGCTCTTAGTGTTTTTGTTTAGCTGGTATAGCCATTGTTGTTGGGCATAATCCCAGATGAGCTGCCACATTTCTACTCTCCACATGAGTTTGTGTGTGTTATGATTTGACTTATGGCTTCAAACTTTCATACGTATGTAAGTATGTGTATAACTGCGTCTACTTCACATAGATGTTAATCAGTTCCTTTGCGAATTTCCCCGTGTTTGTTGGCGATTTGATTCTAAATTTTTACTGGGTTTGTGCTCAACCTAGTCATTGCGGGGCGGCAAAATAGCAAATATAGATTTGGTACTGTAAATGTTTGGAATTGTGTACTAAAATATCTTAACGAGATCTGCCTAATTGAAAATGTCAGTGGCCAATATTGATTGTTCCAAGCAACAATAAAATTTAATGCTAGGAGTGCCGAAATTTTTCTAAAATTTCAATACCAAAATACACACACATTGTCTGTGAATAATAGACAAGCCAGCTTAAATTGACTTGGCAATTTCTACTTATTAACCTTCCTTCACCCGGATCTAAGGCAGTAGCGCTTACAGCCACACAAAGTAGGCGGAACCGAATCATTATTTTATAAAACTGTGTTTAATTTGGGAGTTGTTCGCAATTACCAATTATAACAATAAAAATGATGTGGAAATATACACGATTACCGGAAAAGTCGTCCTATTACTATTGAGCTCATTTCTGATTAATTCAGTTATTCGACATGATGTCCAAAACTTAACCTGTTACGAAATATTCGATATTAAAGATTATTTAAAAAATATATTCTTGCTCGTACGAGTATATCCACTTTTTTTTAATTTTAATTCAAGGTTCCAATTTTTTTTGTTATTAATTAATAAAAATCATTAATAAGATTTGAACCAAATCTGACAGTTAAAAATGGCTGCTTCGTAAAGCTTTAAATTTTTAAGTTTTAAATTTATTTTTCTCTAAGTCTTTCCTGCACCACATTATAAAATATATATTTCCGTGGAAACTTTTCTGGAAATTCTTTTAAAAACTATTTATTTTCTTTTACCTATTCATCCGACAGAACCACTTAAAGCCAGGGTTAAAGTTAATCGTTGACACCCTGTTTATATGAAACTATTTACTCATATTTTGGCAAGTGGAAGCTAGGTGGACTAATCTGACCACATGCAAAACAGCAAAAGTCATGAGCAGAACTAACAACAAAAAACTGACTCAATTCGTACTTACGCTCTCGCGAAAGGACTGCAGAACTAGAATAGGTATGCTAACAGGTCATAA
Organism: Anastrepha obliqua; assembly: GCF_027943255.1. Taxonomy (NCBI): domain Eukaryota; kingdom Metazoa; phylum Arthropoda; class Insecta; order Diptera; family Tephritidae; genus Anastrepha; species Anastrepha obliqua. The sequence goes on from NC_072894.1 coordinate 61,623,330, forward strand.
TCTATTGGCTGCATATGCGTACAAGATAGGGATTGCTAACACGGACAAATGCAGGAAATGCAGAGAGGATGTTGAGGAAACTTTAGAACACCTTCTTTGCGTTTTTCCGGCATCATAGAGGTCGGTCTCCATCTGGTATCTCTAGGAACCAAAAGGTCTATGCGTGGCTTATTGCCAACCAAGCTAACCTAACCTAACCTACACATATTTTTGAAAGCTCTGTAGTACGATACATATCTCTTCTATGCAACCCTGTTTACTTCGCAGCTACTACTGCATTTCACGGTTATATCAAATTTAAGGGACTAAAATTTAGTTTGCCAAAAAAATAAGTATGTAAGGTTTCGATTGGTAGGACATAATAGGTCTATGAATAAGTTCGTGCGGTTTTTTTCGAAATTTGAATTTCGGATCATTCCCATGGCTTTTAAACGTTTGGAAATGGTTGATTGATCAACTCCCAAAGTTTTTGCAACCTCTTCTTGCGTTTGAGCCGGATCTTGATCGAGCAATTCCTCCAATTCGGTATCCATGAATTTTGGCGGCGCGGCCAAAATCACCACTTTTAAAGCGTGCAAACCACTTCTGGCACGTTCGCTCAGCTAGAGCATGCTCACCATAAACTTCCACCAAGATACGATGACTTTTGGCTGCTTTTTTCTTCATATTAAAATAATGAAGAAGAATTCCCCGCAAAAACACATTATTTGGCACGAAATTCGACATTTTCAAGTGTGGTAAAAATATTGTTGTTTACGCTTCAAATAAAAAACTTATACTGACGTTTGTGCCTTACGACAGTAGCTCTCCAATGAATGTTTGGAAATGTGGATCGATGGAATAATAATCAAGTTACGCCATCTGTTGTAAAACCGCACGAACTTATTAAAACGCTACTAAAAAATACATTCTGGACCAAATACAGTACGTTACTATAAACAAATTGCGTACCCCTCAGAGGAGTTTAACTTTTATATTGAAACCGAAGCAGCCAGTGCGTACGATATTTGAGAACAACTTGAAAAAAAAAACCTTTTATTACCTTTTTGTTTTAAAAAAAATTTAATGAAACTACACAAATTTTTTACACAACATTAACTTATTGTATACCTATTGATCCTGAGCCTTTCTGTGGACTTACAAAGGGCCACATCAACAAACTTCTCAGGAGGTGGGAGGAGAAGAAATTCGGTGAACACTGGTGAAATTCAATCGTACAGCGTCAAGCGAAACAATTCCTAAGGATTTCCAGAGGAATTGCTGATAAGCTACTTTCACTCAGCAGAATAGACTTAAGACTTCTAACTGGTTACTTTACAGGCCACTGTAGCCTGCGATACCACTTCAACAAAATTGGTCCCACTTAAAAGAACAATTGGTCATTATCTACCGATTATGTGAAATGAACACTGAAAATTTAGAACACATCCTTTGTAAATGTCCTGCACTAGGCAGAAAACGACTACTCCGCCTTGGTGGATTTGCCGTGCACCCATATAAATTACGGAGTAATAAGCTGCAGAATGTGCTAAAATGTTTAAAAAGCCCTAAAACAAAGGGTACCTCAGCAGGCTTTACACAAGAGATCTTTTTTGGTCACAAAAAAGCGTCTATTATTTATATATTTATTTTATGTCTATAAAATCATTTAACGAAATTTTCATTACCTGCAATAACCTAATCGATCCGGGCCCGGAAACAATTATATGCCCAAATCAAATGCTCTTTAATCATATCGACCATGACGGCCTTCAGACAAGAAATGAAAATATAAGGATGCTTATTGATTTCACGCTCTACTACACTTCATACGTAATAACCCAGGGGATTAAGGTCTGGAAGTTAGGCGGCTATAAGATCGGTTATGTTGTCAAGGAAATGTTCGCAAAAGCCCTTATTGATTTTAAAGGGTCCTCGTCAATGGACGCTTCAATAAATTTTGTAGATCAGGTTGTGTCAGAACATTCCGCGTGATTTTTGCGTTTTGCAACAGATTCTGCATCGCCACCTGATGCTTCCATTTCACCCGAATCTTACAAACGAATGAACGAACGCACTTAGAATGAAAAGTTAGAGATTTCTAAATCGGTACGATCTGCACATATAATGACGATTACTGCATCTCTTTTCATTTCTAGATAGATATTTCAATCACTCGCTTTCTACACGTTAGTGTTTGGCGCAAAATTAATTATCCTCTCGGAAGATTTAAAATTTTTGCAAATGGTGTCGCACGTCAATCATATTTGACTCTTATGAATTAGACAGCTACAGTATACAAACAGACAAGCAATGGAGCTCGTAAAGGTCAAAATCAAAATTTCTATCACTCAAAATCATTTAAAATCTCCTACTAGTTTCGATTTAGAATTTTCTATTATATTACAGGGTGCGACACTCGAAGTGTGACCATCTTCAGACCGCTCACGCGGTTGATGCATGGGCATCAGCTGTCTGTTAGTTGGATAAATGACAGTCCAGGGTATTGTTTACAAGTGCGTGGAAGCATTTTGTCGCGAGCAGACGCGAAAAAAGAAAATCAGTAATGGATTTCAAACGGAATAGTATGATTGCAATATATTTGGCTGGAAAATTACAACAAGCGATTGTTCGTGAGCTCGAGTAAATAAAGCTTTTGTTTATCGCACCATTATGTATGACAATGATATTGGTAGCATCGCGAAACGTCATGGGGGTGGTCAGGTAATGGTTTGGGCCGCTGTATCCGGAGATGGGCGCTCTCCAATCATTTTCATCGAGCCTGACGTCAAGGTAAATGCGAAATATTATCGGGAAAGTATTTTGGAGATTGCTTTGAAGCCGTGGGCAGACAAACATTGCAGTGGTAGACCATGGACGTTTCAACAGGACTTGGTACCGTCTTACAAAGCTTGAGTGAACCAAGAATGGCTAAAAAACAACGTTTCGAGCATCATAACGTCCACACAACGGCTCTCAAATTCACCCGACGCGAATCCGATGGTTTATTCTCAAGGTAAAAGGTAGGCATATCTAGCAAAAATAAACTGAGTCTTAATTTTGTATTATTTTTAAAAAATTTTAACTAATTTTCCAAACTAAATTTATGGCATTTTTAATTGGTTACACTTCAGATGCCGGACCCTGTATATCCAAAATTATTGTGGTTGATCCCAATGATTATTACACCTCCGGTTTAACTAAGCTAGCCGCAAGAGTCAATGCTGTCTACTTGCAAACGCGATGACCTACAAAAAAACTGAGTAGATGTTTCAAAATGTATTGGTCCTAGTACAAAAGAGTTTGATGTGCAATAATCTGTTCCTTATATCTTAGTTTTAGGAATCATATAGAAAAGGCTGCAGTTAAACCAACTACAAATTATGTTAGAAAATAATATAATAAAAAGTATCAAAAATTCAATGCCAAGTTGAAATAAATAATTTGATCTTTATATAGCAGGGCTGACATAACACAAAAGTTCGCGAACGGACTGGCAACAAAAATCGAGCGGTTGAGATAATAAATCAAAATATCGAACTTTAGAAATATTAGGAAACTATTTTACTAATGACACTCTAAGGAAAACAGCAGTTTCAGAGTGGCACAAACGCTTCAGAGGAGATCGTGAGTCCAATGAGGATGACGAATGTAGTGGCAGGTCGTCGACATGAAAAAATGATAAAAACATCCTTAAAGTGAAAGGAAACTTGATCAATAACCGCAGTATTAAGTTAATAAGGACTATTATTTTGGCATTATGAAAGGTTTACGTGAAGCAATTTGACAAAAAAAGAAAAGATTTGTGGGAAAATCATTGTCCATAAATTTTTGAACAAGAACGAAAGAAATACTATCCAACAGCCATCGAATTCACCTGATATGGCTCCCAGCGTTTCTTTTTTCGGTTTGATCGAGCCAAAAGGCTATTATTTAGAACGTGTTTTAACAACCGAAAGGACAGGATCCAGAGGCTGCGCTAGCTAGATCATCTCGCCCAAATGAATGCAAACGCTTCGGCTCTGAAAGTATTCGATTCGATACCAGCTGATGGTAGCAGATGATGAGGAAGGCCTCCTTTGCGTTAGAAAGAATAGGGGAGAGGGACTTATCTTTACTTGGTGTGTCCAACTGGCGATGGTTAGCACGACAGTTGTTTCTCTATCGTTTGCTTTGTTAAACTCGGTCAAAATCGCTTAGGCAATAAAGCAAATAATTTACGAAAATATGAGTAACAATCGGATGGACGATGGTACTATAAAATTTTATTTTGCCTTAAGAGCACAGAGGAGAATAACTGACATGAATAAATATTGCAGAAGATCTCAAGATTTTGCGCTAAGAAGAATCTCAAGGTAAGACAGAATCTCAAATAATTTAAACTTTTTGCAATTTACCCCACTAACATTAGCACCTTTAACCCGGCGAGCGTAAGGTTGGGTGAAATTCACCCAGCCTGTAATAAACCGTTTGATATTTTCTATTCCGTACGTCAAAATAAGTTGTGCGTCTGAGTAGCTGCGCGGGGGGAGGTAGGCATTCGTTGTGTTTCATGCCGCAGTTGACCGCCGACTGGCGAGGTGTTTAGATGTTGTCAAAGTTGCGGCCGGGTAAGTTTCACCCACCTTACGCTTCGTGTTACAAATTCGAGTAAATACTTTTTGTTTTATATTCGTTATATTTTAGTTTTTATTTTTTTTTTTCAGCTAAATAATTAATATGTCATACGAAGAAGCCCAAAGAAGATTATTGAGGGTTTTCGAAGCAGCTGATCAGGATGATTCTTGTGATGATTCTGGTAGTGACTTCGAAATTGATAATGTTGGCCAAAGAAGCTCTGAAAGTGATTCGGAACAAGAGGTAGGATTACCGAATGAGGAAGAAAACGAAGCTGAGGGATCTGAAGAACGTGAAAGCAATGCTAACAGACCATATTTTACTGGAAAGAATGGTACAAAGTGGTTTAGTGTACCAGAAAGGTCTAACGTGCGTACGAGATCAGAAAACATTATAAGGGAAAGGCAGGGCGTAAAAGATATTGGCAAAAATGCAAAGACAGCTGTTGAATGTTGGAAACTCTTTCTTACTGATGAGATTTTGCAAGAAATATTGTTACATACAAATAGTCAAATAAATCTGAAGAGAACTGCTTGTGAAAATAGTCACGTAAAGAAATATATCATGGCAGACTTGTCATCGTCAGAATTAAAGGCTTTTATCGGTCTCTTGTATCTTGCAGCAAATAAGCTGAATTTGAAGGATCTGTGGATAAGTGATGGATCAGGGGTTGAGATTTTTAGGACAACGATGACTTTGAAGAGATTTCAATTTATTCAAAACTGTTTACGGTTTGATGATAAGAATACTCGGAGCGAAAGAAAAGCTACTGATAATTTGGCTGCCATTCGTTCTTTTTTCGAGAAGTTCGTAGCAAATTGCCAAATTGTTTATACACCATCTGAGTATACAACTATAGATGAACAACTTCCATCGTTTCGAGGCCGTTGCAGTTTTCGCCAGTATATGCCCGATAAGCCAAACAAATATGGCTTGAAAATATATGCCTTGGTTGATGGAAAGTCGTTTTACGTCATCAATCTTGAAATTTACCCAGGAAAACAACCAACAGGCCCTTACGCTCTCAGTAACAAAGCTTATGATGTTGTGGACAGACTTGTGGCTCCAATTTCCAAAACCAATCGCAATGTCACCTTTGATAACTGGTTTACCAGTTATCCGTTGATGTTACACTTATTGAAAGAACATCGTTTGACAAGCACAGGCACTGTTCGAAAAAATAAGCCCGAGATTCCAAGTCAGATGCTCCAAACGCGTAACCGAGAGATCCCCAGCACAGTGTTTGGATTTCAAAAGGATATATCTTTATTGTCCCATGTGCCAAAAAAAACAAGGTTGTTTTGTTGATGTCAACATTACATCACGATGATAGCGTTGTTGCTGATACTAATGGCACACAAAAACCAGAAATGATTATTTTTTATAATCAGACCAAGGGAGGCGTTGATGTTGTAGATGAGCTGTGCACCAACTACGATGTTTCGCGAAATACAAAGCGCTGGCCAATGGTGATTTTCTATGCAGTTTTGAACATGGCTGGTATAAATAGCATAATAGTTTACAAGTCCAATAATAGTAGCAATTTGTCACGCCGAAATTTTCTTAGAGACCTGGGTATTGGATTGGTTTCAGAACATTTACAAAACAGAAAGGAAAATCAGCATTTACCCCGAGAGCTTCGCAAACGAATTCTGGACCAAGTGGATGAACCCTCACACTCACAACGACCTCCAAATAAAGTTCCTAAGCCTATCAGGAGATGTCAAATATGCCCTACTAAAAAAGATCGCAAGACTAAACACACTTGTTATAAATGCAATCGCTATTTATGTATGGAACATGCTGTTTTCACGTGTCAAGATTGCGCTCAAACTGAAGATGATTACGAGAACTCTGAATAACTATATAGTAAAAGTTTTGATCTCATATGTTTCCTAATTTTATAAGCTAGAAGTAAAAGCTATTCGTTTTGTTTTTTTTTAGTTTCTTTTTTTTATAAAATTATAATACTAAGTGTTACACTTTGTTTAAATGAAAGAAAATATTTTTGTTAATTTCATAAATAAAGATTTAAAAATATTTGTTTGCTTTATTTTTCCTTCCCAATCAGTTCTTGGGTTATTACATAATTGTACTAGTAAATAAAAACATATAAAAATATTATGAACACATTAAAATATCTAGCTCAATATATGGGTTTGTTACACCCAGCTTACGCTCAATGTAATAAATATTAACCTTACGCTCGCCGATAGGATACGTAAAATTTATTTAGGCAAAGCCGACAACCATCGTGCTTGCTGATTATTAGTCGAAACGAAGCATATATGTATGCATGTATTACCTTTTGTGTCACAGCTTTCTTTTCTCAAACTGTAATACTCTGACCACGTGATATTTTCTACCCTCTATGTACAAAAAGTCGGGTGAGAGTTCTTTAGTTGTTTTTTGATTACCTGTGCCCACGAGTTTGCCCAAATAGTTGCACGAAAACGTTAATAGTTATAAAAAATATTTCGTTATATTCAATTTACAATTTTTGGAAATGTTTTATTTTTAATGTTCTGCTCTCATAAGAAGTACGAAGCATTTTCACAGGTAATATAGTATGACAATATTTTCGTAATGTCAACATAAGGTGACATTTTTTTCGAGAAAAGAAGTTGCTATTACTTATTTACTGCCGAGTTTGGTTGAGCGAGGCATACAGTCCGAAATCTCGAGCAACGGAAACATCCTAATTGTCAATGGTGCGAATATATTTCTAAATTCCATTTTCGGTACAAAAAAGTTGATCAGAAAGCATCTTTCGTACAAAGACGTAACAAACCTGTGGTGTCTTATATTTATTTGTAATACAGCATATTGAAAAATTAAATGCACGACAGTAGTTTCATCATCTTGGAAGGCTTACGTGGCTATTTCCACCAACCACTGAAGTCATCTTGGTACATTTACTGAATAAATAATCAATGAGTGGAGTGCTTCATCATCCTTGTATCGGAAATTGCGTAAGCGAGAAGTGACCCTGGCGATGGATGCAGGCAATTGCGAGCATTAACATTAAAGCAGCTTATTCTAAATTAACGCTTATCTACTTATTTTGATAATTTTGGGAATTACTGCTTTGTAAAACTTTTGTTCAATAAAAAACTGCGGTGATTTCATTTTACAAATATTTAAATTTAAAGAGATTTAAAATAGCAAAATTAAAAAATTAAAAAAACAAAGCCAGCTCCCTTTACACAAGCACACCCGTAGTGTTTGACTAAAAAGCAAATTTGTGTAGAATGTAATAAATCCTGTTTTAATTGGACTGATTGACATCATCAGATTATGTCATGGAAACAAATATTTTGACAAGTGCCAGTTAAAACAATGAAAAATTTACCACATTACTCATTTTGAATTGGAAGTTCAATATTTGTTGGCCGGAAATTATAAATGCATGACAAATGACTTTAAATATTTATTAGCTCGAATTTTAATTAATCAAAATAATATTGTCACCTCTAACACAAAACACTGTGTAGGGTTTTCGCATAGGTACGGCGGATCGCTGTTAGCACGTTGTGGCGGCCATGTTGGTTTGACGGAATACATAAGAATAAAAAATCAATATGATAAAATTGTATGCGGCAGCCCTAAAGTGCAACCAGTTTGGCGGCAAGCAGATAAAATAAACAACTGAAAGCCATTAATAATAAAGGCATTAAATAAGAAAATACACAAAAGGGCATTCACAGTAGTAATACTGTAATTGTGCATGATAGAGTAGAAGTAGGCCCACTGCATATTTGAAACAACAAAATATTATTTCTATTAGTTTAAAACTATTTTAGCAGCCGGCCGTTGCTACGACTACTGACATCCCAGTCAATTTCGATTATTTCTGTGGTTTTATCGCTATGTTTCACATTATCGATATTTTCTTTAACATCAAAAAACGCCTTAACGGAATCGACGAAACCAAAAATGCACGTAATTAGCTGTCATAATTTCAGCAGCCTGACTTGCATTTTCGTATTTATCAAAGAAAAATTATAAAATGTACCGAATTTTCTCAATATTGGCTTTCATTGTTAACACCCTGTAACTCATAACTGAATGGAACAAACAAAAAGCAGCCAATATTTTTTTTTATTTTAGACCGAAATTTCACCTTGACAACGAGCACAGAGTTTAAATTGTTTGATCCATACTTTACGAGATATCGATCACTAGAGCCATCTACCCAGAAACTAATGGATTTCTTTTTCCCCAATCTAATATTTTCCCGTATACACCTCTAAACTTTCACAAGGAAAAAACTGTTTCTCTTTTGAAGATGACAAAAAATAATAGATCCAAAACAATATCAAATGCATGACAAACATTTCAATAGAAGCTTTGCCTAAAATCCTTTCAAAGATGCACCCGACAGTCCATTTGTTGAAATACTTCTTAACTTTCATTAAATTTTTAATACTTTCAGGTCCATAATATAACATAATATAAAATATCCGAAACTTTAAGTAGAGTAACTGCTTCGACCCCATTGAACTCACTTCAACACCATTATTATTGCAAAAAGTTACATTTCGGCCTAAAATTTAAAGCTAAATATCAAGCATGCATGTGTATTATATATATATATATATATATTTATATATATATATATATTTTAGGCCGGGTCGATTTGTGGGGAGGCAAAAAAATCGCCCATTGCTCTGTGAAAATCGTATTCTAGGGATCAAAATAAGAAACTTTGCCGAAGGAACCATACCTCTAAAACGAATTCTGATGTCCCCCAATTTGGGTCGAACTTTTTAGTTTCTTTTCTATAACTCACTTAAATTAATTTTTTCATTAACATATCGTCCCCTTAGTATAACAATAGCCTATGTGCTCATAGGCTATTATTTTTTTATTAAATTTTTGGATTCTCCATCGTCGATTTTATATGTGGTCAAAATTTTGTCAAATTCTAGTTCCACAAAGTGGGTCAAAACGTCAGTCAAAAAATAATAAATATTTACAGACATAACGAGATTTTAGTGAGAGCTACTTTCGACAAAAAGTTTGAAATTCATTTTCTCAAAACATCAAAAAATTTATAGGCTATTTTAATACTAAGGGAACGATATGTTCTGACTAAATAAATTTAAAAAAATTGATATTATTATAAAGAAATAATAAATATTATTATAAATAAATAAAAATAAAGAAAAAACATAGCCATTTAGCTGGTTTTTTCAAGTAAACAGACATAACGAGATTTTAGTGAGAGCTACTTTCGACAAAAAGTTTGAAATTCATTTTCTCAAAACATCAAAAAATTTATAGGCTATTTTAATACTAAGGGAACGATATGTTCTGACTAAATAAATTTAAAAAAATTGATATTATTATAAAGAAATAATAAATATTATTATAAATAAATAAAAATAAAGAAAAAACATAGCCATTTAGCTGGTTTTTTCAAGTAAACGCCAAAAATGGTGATATTTTGAAATTATTGCATGGGGAACCCCCCAGGGAAGTTCCAGGGGGTGTACCACTGCCATGGGTGGATCGGCCATCCAAAGTTAGTGGGGGTCGGTCATACATTTGGACTCGATTGGGGCACTCTAAATGGGTCAAAGTGGATTTTTTCAAAATTTGCCCCTACCCAAAAGTTCGACCCAAATTGGGGGATATCAGAATTCGTTTTAGAGGCGTGGTTCCTTCGGCAAAGTTTCTTATTTTGATCCCTATAATACGATTTTTACAGAGCAATGAGCGATTTTTAAATCGACCCGCCCTAATATATCTATATATACAGAGAGATCATTGAATCCGCTCCTGTGTCTTTGCTTCATTATCATCTTCTAATTATTCATTACACTTAGCCACACTTAGAGCAGTAAAGCTGTATAGTCCAGTCATTTAAGCTTAAATTAGGTAAGAATCTCGGGATTCGAGATACCCAGGTGTAAGTCTGTAAATACTCGTATATTGACACTCTAAAAGTTTTCTCAAAACCTCCATATGGTCCATATGGTGTACGCAACTATTAAATTTTAAGATCAAAGGTCACAAAAATAGGTTTTTTGCGCTTATTTTGTAAATATCTCATTTCCCATGGGTTTTTTTGCTATTTGTATTTATTATCAATATTGTAGAATACAAATTCTCTACAAATTTTGTTGAAACAAATTTTTTATATGGTGAACCGTTTTCGAGATAGAGGGCGGAGGGCGCGCGGTCACCGGATCACGTCAGGTCGCTCCGGTCGAAAACTATGGCGCGTTTGATTGAGTTGATGAACTATCGATAAATCAATGATTATAAATATTTGTCAATTTTTATTAACTATCATATTATATTTTTTTTGTTTTGCCGTAACTACAATAATTTCTTGGAAAGTATTCTCTATTTGATTTTCCTAACCTACGTAGGCTTAGATCAAGTTAAAGAAGTTTAATGAATGGATAAATATGATTGCGGAAGAAAAGGATGGTATTTTAGTTTGTGTGAGTAATATCCATTTGCGCCTTTTTGGTTGACAAGCTTTATGAGTAGGCGATACTTCCAGTATAATTTCGTTTACTATTAAAATATACTACACATTTTTTTTTTGCTATAAGTCCTAGAATGTGGGGTCATCTCAAAGATGGAGATTATGAGTATAAACCAGAAACAATTACGAAAATAATCAATATGAGTAAGCGTTCACGCGAAGAAGAATTCGAAGAATATTATAATAATTATCCTTATAAGTTGTATACCTCCTTAAAAGTTATCAAATGTAAACATTCTATCGGAAAATGTTATAATTTTTTCAAATGGCGTCGTACGTCAATCATATTTGACAGTTGTAGTATACAAATAGACCAGCAATGGAGTGCTATACTCCGCAGGACTATGGATTAATTGTGTAAAATTTTTGGAACAATAAACGGTCGGTGATGTTGGCGCAGCGTAAATATCGACGTAGATTTCCTAATCGTGTCGCGCCAACTCGGCAAACATTTCTGCGCTTAACTCCTCGATTCGAACAGACAGGAGCCACATGAGACATTACGGAGTGTGGCACGCAAAGGATTCGTCATTCAGCCGAGAATATCACAGCTGTGGATGCCGATGCCACTCAGAACACAGAACTATCAATAACGCGCAATCGGGCATCACCAAATGGACTCTACAGCGAATTTTAGTGAAAAACATGCACATGTTCCCGAACAAAATGCAAACAGTGCAAGATTTAATGCCTGCTAAGCCATCCTCATTCTCAACCACTAAGAGGACGACTTTTTTGTCGAAAATCATCATGAACGACGACGCACATTTCCACTTAAGCCAATAAGCAAAATCTTCGTTTTTGGAGTACTTGAAATCCGCGTGAAAATGCACAAGGAGCCATTGCATCTACTCGGCGTCACTGTGTGGTGCGGCGTTCACACGAATGGAGTGATTGAGCCATATTTGTAGGTATGAGGTAGTCATCGGCAAATGATGAACGACTTCTCACTGCCGGAATTGAATGAATAGGACTTGGTGGACATGTGTTTTCAATAGCACGATGCACCGCACACCCAGCGCAGGCCACAATGGATAGGGTGAAGGAAGCGTTTCCTGGCGGTGTCATTTCCCATTTTGGCGTTTCTTTCTTTGGAGCTACTTTAAGTCGTTGGTTTACGTCAACAAGCCTCAGATAAACGCAACTCCTAAGGAGAATATTCGACTGAATTGCGTACAGTTATCACCAGAAATATTGCGTAATGTCATGAAAAACGCGATAAAACGCGCACAAATATAAATACTTACATATCAACTCTGTCGCCAGCCACTTGCGGATATCAACTCTTCCACTTAACAGAAAAAGTTATAAAGGTACAAATAAAGACTTTCATCACTCAAAATATATATATATATATATATTTTTTTTTTTTTTGCATTTAGTAAACAAGTTATTCAAAACCAAAATTGAATGATTATTTTAATTTAAATTTTATTCAATTACAATTTAATTCATTTTTTAAATTGGAATCATAATGTCACTTTAATATTAATTAATTTCAGTATTTTTAGAATGAAATTCACATTTATTATCAAACAATATAATAAACTTTCAATCAGAAACAATCAGCCAATTTAAAACAAAGAAATAGTTTCGCTATCACGATGGTGAATTCAAAACGTTTAAGTTAGGTTCAAGCGTTTGACCACTAAGGGACACACTCAGTCGCATAGGTCATTGGGATGAGTTGGATTGGTCAATAATGTTTACTTTGCATGAAATATTTATAAGCTACTCAAGAAATTATTTATTTATACAAACAAAGCCATCTATTTTAGAAATATTTTCATTTAAATTATTTTACCACAATTTCTTGCTTCAAATAATTGTATGCTCTTTTAACATATAGTACATATGTGTACGTATACAATTGAAGTTAAATATAATATTTTAATAATGTTCAAGCTCAATTACACGCATGCATCCAGCAGTTTTCCGTCATCTAACAGTTTGAATATTGAATATTTCTTTGATCTTCGACACGAGCAAATATGTTTGCAAATGTTCAAGTGATAGCAGAAGCTACAGCTAAATATCATTTCATTCGATTCATTTGGTTTATAAAACATACATACATATGTATTGTATATATTTGAGGTGGCTGAACAATGTGGAAAACATTATTGTAATAACTTTAAGTATTAATAATACATGAAAAAATTTTACATTGATTCGTTTTTAAAAAGCAAGAATTTTTCGTAATGTTAATATATATAGCAGGAAACAAGAACTATTTTATTTTTTGGAAAACCTGTTTTTTTTTATTCAAAATAAACCTAATTCAGCCACTTTAATTAGAACCTTTTGTATAGTTTTTACTTTACTGAAGATATGAACGTCACAAGGTACCAAATCGAGCGCAGAAGGAAAGTGGTTATTAATTTAATTACCATATAATCCGGCGTTTAGTCAAAAAGTCCGCATATATTCGGATTTCGATTTTTTTGTGGCGATATGTTGGTACTCATGTCTCTCACTCGTGTCGAGTTCGGCCATTTTGAATGTTCAGTTGTTGACAGCTGCTTTGCTCGCACCTGCTTCGGCTCGTCTTCGATTTTTACTTATTCAAAGAGATGGATCAAAAAACCTGTATCAAATTTTGTGTGAAAAACGAAATTAAGTGCACGGATGCATTCCGAATGTTCACTGTGTCATACGGAGAAGCTACTTTGGACGAAAGCAACGTTTATCGGTGGTACAAAATGTTCTCAGAAGGTCGAGAAGATATGAACGACGAAAAGTGTGCCAGACGCCCGAGCATTTCACAACAGACGAACAAATTGATGATGTGAAGAAAATGGCATTGGGCAATCGTCCAATCACCTTTACAGAAGTTGCTGAGGACCTAGACATATCGATTGGCTCGTGTTATTCGATTTTTTTCAATGATTTGGGCATGAGAGGGGTCGCCGCAAAATTCGTACCAAAACTGCTCAATTTCGACCAAAAGCAGCATGGCATGAACATTGCTAATGAGATGTTGGACTCTATCCTCGACAACCCAAATTTGCTCCAGAAGGTCATAACTGATGACGAATCGTGGGTTTATGGTTATGACGTGAAAACCAAAGCTCAATCATCTCAATGGAAGCTGCCGCACGAACCAAGACCGAAAAAGCGCGCCAAGTTCGGTCGAAAGTAAAAGTTTTGCCACAGCCACCGTACTCCCCAGATCTGGCCCCCTGTGTTTTTTTCTTGTTCTTCAGTTTCGGTTCTGAAGAACATGAAAAGACGACGGTACGCTACGACTAACGAGATTAAGACGGCATCGAAGGAAGAGCTGAACAAGATAAAAAAATGATTTTTTGAAGTGCTTCGAAGATCGGAAAAAAACGTTGGCACGGGGATTACTTTGAAGGGGACAAAATAGATATTAATGAATAAATAAAGAATTTTGAAAAAAACACAAAATTTGCGATACTTTTTTAATACACCCCGTATATTCATTGAGATTACTTATTGAGATGAGATAATTATCATTCAACAAATGCTAACTTCCCTCCACTCTATTGTAAGCCGCGAGCGCTTGGTATGGGGTTCTAGCTTTAAGGCCCTATACAACTTATTTACCCTTTGCGCTTCATAACAACAAATTGCACATTAACGGTACGACCTGATGAACAGCATTGCATCCATCATTGTTACATTCACTTTTGATTTCTTCAAACTGGTCTATTCGGCAAGCGTTAGGATGTCGATAATAAATGAAGCAACTGTTATAAATGAACATATCTTGGCAACGCGGGTATAGATCTGCCTAAAGTTACATTTGTTGGTAAAATAGTGGGTTTTACCAGTTTAATGAGGTATAACTATTCTCGCTAGTGGTGAATCCTGTTCGATAATTTTGTTGTTGCTTTCGCATAAAAATTTTTCATCAAGTTAGTCCAGCAAAGAGAGAAAGATGAAAGAAGCCTAATATTCCGGTTTTGGTTTCCCATTAACCAATTTGCGCGAAAAACGGCGGACAATATTTTCAATAGCCAATTTGTTGTTTGTTCGGTCACAGGGTTACATATTGAATTTTTAGAAATACTCAATTCCAAAAAGCTAAATATTTATAAAGTTTCAGTAAGCATTTTTTAATCGTACATACCACTCATGAGCTCCGGTTAAAAAAAAAATCATGATATCATCAAGTCCATTCGGAGTTTGGAACTCCTGATATAAAACACCAAATGACGAAAAAAGTTTTCTCTACTAGCGGTCATCCCTTGACAAATAATTGCAACCCTCCGAGTGTATTTGTGCTATGAAAAAGCTCCTCATAAAATACATCGAGCAGGTAAAACTGCAGGCCACTCCATTTGTAGGGAAACATCAAGACGCACGTCACAAGTAGGAGAAAGAGCTCGGTCAAACACCCAACAAAGAGTGCAAGCGCCAATTATTTTTATTATTATCGTAATCTCTATAAACTTACATTGTCAACTGATATGTTTTGATAAAACATTGAATCAAGCTTTGTATTGGATGCTCATTTTTGAATCGATAATATAAACGAAGAACCAAACGTCAAATCCTTTTTGTGTCAGCTGTATGGAGGTTGAGTTGGAATAATCTTACCTGTCGCACATTCGTGGGACTAAGATTCCAGTAACTTGGCTCCCATTTCTAAAAAAATAACAAAGTATGCAGTAGGAAACAATAGAATTTTGTTATTTGGAATTTTATTCATTAAAACTGACTTTACGGATATATGAAAAAATGCGAACTAGTATTTCAAATTCATAAGAACCGTACCAGTTCGAAATAAGTGAATTTTGTTGCAAAATGCATAAAAGCAATTTTATCTACATGCGTGAATACTTACTTATTTGTATAGAGATATTGTGAGTGGCTTCTAAATTTGAAGGGCAAGTGCGATCATAAATTGCCGCTGTCAACATATAAATTAAAACTCATTAAACTGAGCAATTAACACTTCCGATAGTGTAAAGAAAAACAGAAAAAACTAAGTAGACAACCCCGAGTAAATTATTACTCCAACTGTTACTGTCGTAAAGTTAATATTTCGAAATGATAAAAATAGTCGCATGTATTTATATTTTCAGTTGTGCGCATCTGACTTTAAATGGTCAGATACCAAAGAAAATGAAAAGTAAAAAAATCGCTACCAGTCATTACCAACTGATGTGGTGACGCTTATGTAGTTACTACAACACCACACCAATATTAACGCAAGACAAAACAACTACAAAAAAGTTGGCGTAGAAAATTTGAAGAAGTTGCAACTTGCAAGTACTGCAAGTCGTACATTAGCATATGACCGCGAACCACTATTGATGTCACATTTGAAAGCTATGTGGCTTCTACATACATACACATATACATCTGCATGTAAATAAGTGTGTGCACTCGTGGTCGCCTGTCTTTCGTGGCATCTGCTCATAGTTTGTCAGTTTCAATTTTTCCGCAGTCTAGTTAGCGGCACACAGTGTGACGTCCCCACATAAACGGCGGTCAAAAATAGTCAACATGCTCCAATTTTAGTAAAACTTCGCGTAAGATATATTTCACTTTTAAAAAGTGGAAAATTAAATATAGTAAAAAAATCAGCTAACTGACACACAGTCACGCTCCCTCACAAAGCAGTTGACAACCTGCATGGTAACCATAAAATGCCGCATACCTCTTAACCTATTGCCTTACAATTAAATCTTGAAGAATAGTACGAGTGCAGACAATTAAATTTAGCGCATATCTATGTAAGTCATCACCATAAAAAAACTTAAATATTCTGTTATTTATTTAAGGGGACCCGATGGTCTAGAAATTTTAAAAAATCGATTTTTTTGGTTTTTTCGATATTTCAAATGTATAGACTCCTAAGAACATACTGTGAAATTTTGGCGCGGAAATTTCCAATATTATAGCTTTAACTAGATAGAGAGCGGCCCGCGCGCTCCTGTACCTCAAACTTTAAACTAATTTATCTCGAAACGACGATTTTAAGTTCGGTCATAGACTGATTTCATGAGTTTCGCTTGGAAAAAGAATTGGCCCATCTTCAGGAACGACTTGTGAACTTTGATAAATTCAAATCGCACGTCAGTCAAATAATTTCTGACGGGCAGAATAAGAGGTTGGAAGACCCAAAAAAAACAATTTATTAGTCACAGGCATTATCCAAAATTCATACATGGACTAACATACAGTCACTCAAACCTTGATTGATACAGCTACGATTGTTTTGTAACGTTGCCGCGGGAATGTTTTTTGTGCATTACAATAAAATGAGAGGACACTGCTTTGTGTCTTATATTGACAAATTAAATAAAGCAAAATAAATAAGGTGTTTCTCCATTTTCACAAAATATTTACAAAAAAAAAAACATATCTGTATCAAACAAGGTGTGAGTGACTTTTATCTTAGGCGTTATCTTTTTTTGTGGCCGACTTATAGTTCATAAGTTGTCAATGAATTTGTGAAATGTACAAGATGTGGGTTCAAATTCAACAAATACTAAATTTCTTGGTATTTCATTTTTGTATGATTTTGCTATTCACAATTGTTTATCAAACTACGAGCTTTTGGATTTAGGATATCCATCTTTCTAAAATCTGAAAAAAATCATAGCAAATCGGGGAAACATAGTAACTAGGTAAGTGGAGTATATACGAGTAGATGCCAATCACAACCATTACCAATATACATATATATATATATATATAATTGGCGCGTACACCCTTTTTTGTGTGTTTGACCGAAGCTCCTCCTTCTATTTGTGTTGTGCGTCTTGATGTTGTTCCACAAATGGAGGGACCTACAGTTTCAAGCCGATTCCGAACGGCCGATATTTTTATGAGGAGCCTTTTCATGGCAGAAATACACTCGGAGGTTTGCCATTGCCTGCTGAGGGGCGACCGCTATTAGAAAAAACTTTTCCTGCATTTTGGTCTTTTACCGAGATTCGAACCAACGTTCTTTCTCTAAAATCCGAATGGTAGTCACGCACTAACCCATTCGGCCACGGCGGCTGCCGACAAATTTGCGGTAATAGCTAAGTTAAAAATAAAAATAATTAATTAGCACTCATAAACTAACATATAATTATTATATTGACTTACATCGACCTTTTTTAAATTTTTTACTATCTTTTCAGAAAGGGATTACATTTAAGCCATTTTCCCTCCCTTACTTCCAAATTGCATCAATGGATTAAATAGCATCCGAAATCATTTGCCAAACTTTACAGAGCCTTTTTTTAGTGAATCATAATATCGTGGCATTTGCTCATCGATTCGTCAACTAAAATGACACAAAATGTGTAGTGTGTGATAGACAGAAACAAAATAAAATGCAAAAGTGTTACTTGAAACTGTATATTTGGTGATACATAATGAATTAATTGAACATATTTAATAAAATTTTGAGATTTTCCTAATATCCTTTTCCTTTCAATCCACATAAAAAACTTTTCCACGGCAGCACTTTTGTGTTTACTAATTATGACCGCATTCGCCACACTGTGTTGCGTTTTGTCGATTTGACACACTCCGGATCGTTATTTGCATTGAACATGCGTACATACAACCATACATCCATACATACCAGTGCATTTGTTGTTTAAGAAGTTTATGTCACTTTCTGACTTTTCCATTTCAATGCGAATTACAAGTTAAACACTAATTAATTCGTATTAGTTTCTAATCGTTTTGTTTTTGTGTCAGTATGTTGATAAAATATGCGTTTATATGTATGTAAGTATGTACAAATGTGCGTCCACAGATGCTGCCGCTTTTAGCGCTTCTTCGCGCGGTTTTCGTGTTTGGTAACTTTAATTGTAACTGACGCGTATAACTAAATATTTAATGAACTTTTCGATATAATGTTATTTACGAATCATATTCTGTTGTGAAATTCCTAAACGGTGTGTGTGTGTGCGTGTACGTATGACTTTCATTAATTGCCATTATAATAAACTTATCACCTAATTGTAAATTTGTGAAAATTTCAAAATCAAACATTTTGTGTATTAAGAGATTTAAGAATTACATGATAAATGTCTTGTGGTGGCATTTTAATGCGCTATATATCTCCGTTATGAGTGTATTCTTGGCCAACGTGGTACTGCAAAAGCGGAAATCTGGCCAAATTAGATGCAACTTATTATATCGTTTAGTGATGAAGCCCGCTACTTAGGACTAATATTGGACAGAAAACTCCGATGGATGTCTAATGTCCAGGATAGAATTAGAAGAGCGACAAGAGCACTCTACCCTTGAAAAATATTAATCGGATTAAATTGAGGTATTTCCCTTTTTATTGTACACTGGCGGCCTCCGTAGCCTGGCGTATGTGCACTAGCCTGCCATTCCAGAGATTGTGGGTTCGAATCCAACGTAAGGCACGGTCCTCACACTTCTCCAAATTTCCCTGTTTCTAAAAAAAAAAACAAAAAAAAATCAAAAAAAAAAAGCACATCATTCCTCCGCACAATAGTCAGCGCATTATTTGCATTGGCGTCAGCAAGAGTAAGCGTGCAACCAAGGTAATAGTGCAGATACACCAAATTTAGCGAAGTCCTCAATCATCTGTGCGATGCTTCTGGCAGAAAAATGTGAAACATAGATGGCGCTCCAAGCAGTAAGAAGGCGTTGTTCCTAAGCAACTATAGGTGGGCACTCCACCACTTAGGACTGGTAGCGGCGGGCTAATCATCTACCCAGTCAAAAATCAAAGAGATTAACGAAACCAACTCAATACAAGTCTTGTCGAGGCCCTATGCTCCCGAGTGGAGTGAACAAGGAAAAAAACACAAACAAATTGTACACTGGCTTTAAACTGCGATAGTACTAACAGCAAATTCTAACCTACGGTATACTAGTATGTCGTTCGGCTCTAGACAATTAATTTTAGATAAGAAATATATTCAAAAAGACTATGAAGCATGCAGAAAGAAGGGTCAGTCTTTGCATCTGCGAGGCCCTTAGTACTACAGAGGCACTAAATATTTTGCTCAACCTATTGCCTATAGGGCAATTCGGCAAATATAATAAATAAAATATCAATCCTACAGAAGGAACTCGTCAATTGTAGAGAAATTATCCTCAGTTAGTACTAACCTTAAAAAGACAGCTGTTAAAATATCATTTTCTATTCATTAGTTCGAGAGTTGTTGCGCTAAGAGTGACGCTACTTTTGTTATTTTCAAAACAACTGATCAAAAAGAATTTCGTGTTTCAACCAATGGTTTGATAAGTGTTAAGGAGACTCCGCTCTATCAGAAACAATAATAAAACGATGGTTTTCGTAGAGACATCGATGATGCACAACGCACAACATCCAAATGAGGTGTTAACACCAGAAACTCACAAAATCGTTTTGAATGATCGAAAAGTGAAGTTGCGTGAGTTAACTGACATCATAAAAATATCAAAAGAACGTGGCTTTATATGGCATGAGTATTTAACTATGAAAAAGCTCTGTTAAAAGAGGAGGCCGCGTTTGCTCACTGTCGACCAAAAACAATAACGTGTTAATGATTCTGGGCAGTGTTTGGCCATGCTTAAACATAAGAAACCAGAATTTTTGCATTGATATCTGACAGTGGATGAAACATGAATCCATTACTTCACTTCGTATTTAAACGATCGTCATCTGAGTGAACCTCGTGTGTAAAACGAGTATTCATCGACTATCTTGTGAAGGGAAATACCATCAACAGTGAGTATCATATACATAGCGTTATTGAACGTTGGAAGGGCGAAATTGCAAAGAACCATCCGCATATGGCACAAAAAAAATTGGTTTTCATCAAGACAACGCACCGTGTCACAAGTCAAAAAAAATATAATAGCAATGACCTTGTAAATGAAGTTTTGATTGAAAGAAAAAATTTGGAACTTTTCAAATAGATTTAATGGGTTTGTGTGCATTTGTTTATTTATTTATTTTATTATTTACTAATAGCGCCCGCCCCTCGGCAGACAATGGCAAACCTCCGAGTGTATTTCTGCCATGGAAAAGCTCCTCACAAAAAAATATCTGCCGTTCGGAAATAGAAATAGCATTTCATAAAGATGCACAACATAACCTTTGAAGCATGAATATTTTTTTCACTGTCGATGGTTGACCTGTGACCTGGTTCTCCTGGCAACCTGCAACATTTTCGACGCTTAGAGTTATCAATAGTCCCATTTTTCATCGCCAGTGACGATGCGATGCAGAAAACCTTTTCTTTGCTTTCGTTCAAGAAGCAGCTCACACGTCACCAAACGTCTCTCGATATCTCTCTCCTTGAATTGATGCGGCACTCAGTTACCTGCTGTCTGGACCATTCCCATCGCGCGCAAACGTTTACCGACGGTTGATCTGTCAACATTCAACTCGTTAGACATATTACCAATAGTTCGACATGCGTCTCCATCCAATAATTGATGTAGTTGAGTATCTTCGAATTTCGAATTGGTGCCCCTTCGCGATCTTTATCACTCACGTCGAAATTGTCACTTTGGAAGCGCGAAACCACTCTTTACAAGTTGTATTTGATGGAGCTTAATTACCGTAAATATTGATCAATATACGATACGTTTCAGTTGCAGTTTTCTTTAAAAGGTAATAAGGCGCATGACTTCCCGCAAATGCTGTTTTTTCGGAATGAACGTATACATTTTTGACGTCAGATAAAAAAGTATTTGTATGCTTCAAACGAATGTCAACTACTGCGATCGAGACCTCACATATACACAACAACAACACAAATCACTAGTATATTACTACAGCCAACACAAAAATAGTATCAGCAGCGACACTTATTTTACGAAGGTGGAAACTTATTCCCAATATATTCTCCATTTCCCTTAAAATAGAGCGGCCGGTTCGCTTTTTATTTTCATACGAATTACAACGAATTATCATATGTATGTACAAATGTAATAGCAACGACGATTTATCACTTGAAATTTTTGAATAACGGTACTTAGCTGTTTGTTTGTAATGTTTGCTTTGATGGATGTATGTAAACTTTTGTCATACCGTTCTTTGTTGTTTTGTTCATTTTTTTGTCATAAAGCAAGTGAAATAATTTGGTTTTTGTAAATCTATACTATCAAGGTGAATGTCTGTTAGTCCAGTAAAAAAATTTTAGGAGTATACGAATTTATGGTTTTATTATGTAAAACCCATCACTGTGAACTTAAGTTCGAGTTTTCGGGGTCGAGGGTTGTGTCCCGCGGCCGTCATCTTAGAAGACGTTGTCCGCGCATCACTACGAAACGACAACACCAAATGACGTAAACATTTTTATATAGGGTGGGCCATGTAAAATTTGCTTTTTGAATCGGCTATAAAAAAAAAGACTAATCTATATTTTTTCAAACTTTTTTTTATTTTGAAGATTGAACATTGTCATTTATGAATGAAAAATAATATCGTTCAAATGACTGCCACGACTGGCTTTACTGTAGGCCATTCGATCAACCCAATTTTTAAGCACATTTTCGATTATTTGGGCTCCAATTTCATGAATGGCAACTTCGATTTCGTGTTTTAAAGCATCAATCGTCTCTGGATGGTTCGCATAGCATTTGTCCTTAACGGCTCCCCACAAAAAATAGTCCAACGGGCTTAAATCACAGCTCCGAGGCGGCCAATTGATATCCGAATTTCGGCTGATTATTCAGTTTTCAAAAACGGTAGCCAAAAGTTCGAGTGTAACTTTGGCAGTGTGACAAGTTGCAGCGTCCTGTTGAAACCAAATGTCGTCCATGTCATCCTCTTCAATTTTTGGAAGCAAAGACTCGTTGAGCATGTCACGGTAACGCTCGCCATTTACTGTAACCGCGGCTCCTCGCTCATTTTCGAAAAAAAATGGCCCGATGATGCCGCCAGACCAAAAACCGCACCAAACAGTAACTCGTTGTGGATGCATTTACTTCTCTACAGTAACGTGTGGATTTTCTGAGCCCCAAATCCGACAATTTTGCTTATTGACGTAGCCACCGATGTGAAAGAAGAAGAAAACTCACCACTTTCGAAATAGGTTTTCAATATTTCCCAATTTTGTTCAAGCGTATAGCGTCTTATTTCGTAAATATCAAACCTTTAAATAAATTATGAACACATTTGACATGACATTTGTGTTACCATTCTCAAAAAAATAGGTGGTGCAAAAAGCAAACGCCATATAGGCCCACCCGTACATTCATATTCTCACCCAGTGAAGGTTATAGGCATGTTTTTATGATGGAACTTCTTTCCCATAGCCCCCAGCCCGCGCCACCACTCTCATTCGTCACTAATAATCGAATATTTTTGCTTAAATTAAATCTAAAAAATCTTAGTTTTTCCTATTTCCCACTATTTATAGCACACTCTAGACTTCATAATCCGCATAGGCTGTTCAACAATGACCCAAATGCAAAGTTCAAAAACGGTTTGAGATAGAAAATTAATAAAAATAATTTTGCTTGATATTTTTCTGATTGGTTGTTTTGATTTTTTTCAACCAGGCATAGCAACGGATGCCGGGTATTGTAATATTATGGTTATTAATAAAAAAATATTTTCTATGAAATTATTGTTTGTAATTCTTTTATATACATATCCTAAATCCCTCAAAACTACTCCTACGCGAGCGGAGCCGCGGGGTAAAGCTAGTTTATAAATAAATATGAATTCCGAAAACAAGTACATTAACATTTTTTCAATTATTGTATACCTCCTGGGAAATAATACAATATGCTGCTGTATGTAGATTTTAGTTCTTCACTGTTTCTAGCTATTTCGTAATCTTCACATTAACAGTAAGTCGAAAAAGGTCATAAGACTAACGCACTTTCACATAGAGTGAAATAATAGAAGGTGATGGAAAATTTTGTTTTTAAATAGCTTTTTAACAAAATATAAAAAATGATTTTGAGTGTTGGAAATATGAATTTTGACCTTTAAGCGCTTCACCGCTCGCCTGTAGGCTCACTGCAGCTGTCTAATTTCCTAGTGTGAAATATGATTGGCGTACTACGCCACTTGCAACAATATAATATAAGATTTATATATGTATATTTTGTATATTTTGTACATATAATAAATTTAGATTTATGGTTTTGCGTTCCAAAATTCAAATTTAAGTAAATATGCGTTTGATTTTCCCTAGCAAGCTTCCAATATTTCGAATGCAATTGCATTTTAATTTAGAGGTACATAAATACATATATATTATATTTGAGAAGCTCGTTCATTCATAATAACTTTGTGAACAGGAAGAAATTTGCAAATCAATAATCCGATCTAAAATTATTTATTTGCATAGCCAAATGGCAACACTCAAACAAGCAAAAATGAATGCAGCTAGTGAATAATTGATTAACGTTAAGTCAGCATTGAACTGATTTGCATTACAACAAACCATAGCACAGCATTGTTTTTGTTATTGTTAATATTGCAGCAATAATAATTTTCAATATCGACAGAGAAATAATATTATTCGTATTGTTGTTGTTGCTGTCACATCATACGAACGATAGCAGACAACAAATTGCACTTGCATTCATTTGACCGATGCACAGACGCCACAGGCAGGTAAAAATTCAAAGAATAAATAAAAATATCAGTAGTGAAATTCACTGAAACTCACATATGAAATAATAATGAAGCGCTGCTGAGTGACCACAGGAAACTTTATATGCAACAGGTAGCTTCGGTTGTGGCACGCAAACTGCAAGCAAACTAACGGAGTTCAACAATAAAATGCATTACTTATGTCTGGTAAACGCTTATAGGCATTGATTATGTTGGCTTACAACTTGAATAAACAGTTTGGAAATTAATTCATAAATGGAATATGACATAGACATAAATTTAACTCAAAAATGTGACGGGCACCTTACGAGTTTTTTTTTTAACTCAATAGAAAAATACGTTTTTCAACACCTGATCAAAATTATTTAAGGTTTTTGTTTAATTAGCTTAATAACTCATTTCGTTTAAGTCCATTTAAAGTTTCGAATTTGACTTCAATGGGTTACCAGACGCGTGAATATGTTTTAACTTGTCAATAATATGGTTTCGACGTAATGTTTACCTATTGCCGAATATGCCTAAATGCCATTCGATAGTGCTCGAAACCCTGGATATGAAACACCAGTGGCACCACCACAAATAGGAGGACTAACTCGACCAAATAACCAATAAAGAATGTAAGCGGCAATTATATTTAAGTATACCTATACTGATATCAGCAGACAAGCGCTGGACTGGAACCCGCAAGGGCAGCTCAGAAGAGGCAGACCTAGGAGCTCTTGGCGACGCTGCATTGAAGAGGAATACTAAGCCGCAGACAAAACAATGACCGGGCAGCAAGTGAAAAATATATCCGGGAATCGGCCAAAATGGAAAAATTTTATTTTGGGCCTATGCTCCGCAACGAAGACGAAGGAATAATGATGATGATATAGTGAAAAATGATTACTAAACTAAGCCGATTTAGGCAAAGAAAAGGCTAGATGATATGTATTTGATAATACATTAAATTTCCTCGGGTTACCTCGCTATTTGCAGAGAAATTCAAAAGGCATTAATAGACTTACAATGTGGAAAATTGTATTAACATCATATCTATGCTAGAAATCAGTATCGCCAAAGATAATATGGGTAATATCAACATAACCAAGAGGGTCCATAGGGATATTCCACAGGGAGGAGGATTATCTCCACTTCTGTGGTTACGTGGGATTAGCAAAATCTTAATAAAACTTAATGGAGGGGGGCTAGAAATGGAGGCGTATGCTGATGATGATCTCAAGAGGAATAGAGTAAGGTGTTCTCGCTGAACAACTTGGAGACTACAGTCTATACAGTTGGCTCCGAAATGGATGGTGTTGGAGGAAGTATACATATATTCCCATAGACTTTAAATTGAAAAATCTGTACGTCTTTCTAATGCTTGCATTGCCTTTCAGGTGGAATTGGGGAAGATTTTAAGTTACCAATCGTACATTTTTCATGTAAGGACAATATCGCTTTTCTTTAGGATAGCCAAGCTGCAATCCAAGTGCTGGATTCAACTACAACCACCTCTAAACTAGTGAAACAAAGAAGCAACAACCTTACCACCTTGAATGAAAACCATAATGTTACCCTAAGGGGACCCGGGTCTAAAAATTTCAAAAAATCTATTTTTAGTTTTTCGATATTTCGAAAGTATAGACTCCTAAGAATGTACTGTGAAATTCTCATACGGAAATTTCCAATATTATAGCTTTTACAGCCCATTAACTAGGTAGAGACCTGCCTGCGCGCTCCTGTTCCTCAAACTTTAAACTCATTTATCTGGAAACGGCTTTTTCGGCCTGTCAAAAAAAAAAAAAAAACTATTCAACCGAATCGTCTGAAATTTTAAAATGTTGTTCAAAACATCAATGGCTATTGCCCTTACTAGAATCATATTATTATTTCAATTATTTCGTATTTTTTTATTGAAAAACTGGAAAAAAATACCCGATATTTAGTGTCAAATTCAAAACCGCGCCATTTTGTAAAATTTTTGATTGTTTTTTTGTTATTCTAGTACGGGACATAGCTACAGTCATACTGATTAATAATTTTTTTGGTTTTTATGTTTCAGATAAATAGAAGAGCCAAAATGGATAACACCGATCCAATTTTTCGGGAGGGTAAAATTCAGCATTATTTTTAAATTTATTAAAATAAAAAAACATGTTTTTCATTTTTGTATGTAAAAGAAGTTAAATAAAAGGCCTAAAAATTTAAATATAGTTTTTCATTTTTTATTGTAAAAAAATCCTGAAAATACCCTAAACTTTCGAGCTGTAGACCACTGGGAAACCTTAATTTGGGTCCCAGGGACATCGGAACGTTGAAGGTAACGAAAAAACAGATGAACTGGCAAGAGGGGATCTGCTATGAACAAAGCTCTTGCTGAATCGGTATTCACACCAGCCAACCAACCCTGTGACCATAAGAGCAGCAACATTTTATTTTTGAATAACTTTTTTACCAAATAAAAAGAAATGATTTTGAGTAATATTTAGAAATCTTCAGTTTGACTTTTGCGCGCTTCATTTTTAACTGTCTAATTCATAAGTATCAAAATGATACGACGTAATCTGAAAAAATTATAAATCTTCCGATAGGGTAGTTAATTTGGTGCCTCCCAATATAAATAGAAACTGAAAAGATGGAAATTCAGAGATATTAGGGCCTTAATTTTTAGTAAGTATTTGGCCTACTCGTCTTGTGGAGTATGAGTTGGAGGCATAATTTGTGTGCATCTGCCCCACCTCTGCTACGATATATGGCGTTTATGAAATATTGGTTGAGAAACAAAGCTTCCCGTAACTAAAAATAACTTTATGTATATTTCGCGGACTCCAATTTATCTCGTGCGAGCGCGCCTATTTCATCGCCATCCGAATTCTGCGAGGTAAACTTTATTTCATGAAAGTTTTAGAAGAGTTATGTTACTATTTTATAGATATATTCTAGTATTAGGGATATGTTATTTTGAAACGACAAAATTAAAGATCGGATAATCGATGACTTTATAGTGATTTGGTTTTATCAACTTTTAAGTTGAGGTTCGATGCAGAAATCGAAGAAGATAAATGAAGAATTTAAATTCGATATTTCTTAAATAATTTAATATTCATTTAAATAGTAGTGTTCACATTTAGCCCTATATAGTAGTTGTTTGCATTAGTTCTTAATATTCTAGATGTAATTTTTTTATCCAAAGTTC
The DNA here is from genome assembly GCF_027943255.1 of Anastrepha obliqua. Taxonomy (NCBI): domain Eukaryota; kingdom Metazoa; phylum Arthropoda; class Insecta; order Diptera; family Tephritidae; genus Anastrepha; species Anastrepha obliqua. The sequence continues at coordinate 61,651,131 of NC_072894.1, forward strand.
TGAAGTTTGATTTTAATAAATTATTGATGGTTTAAAATAATACTTCTTTCCTTATAAGATTTTAAGGCAATAATAGTGTATTTTTTATAAAAGAGGCAAAAAAGACAATGAGGTCGAAATGCAAACCTCATTTGCATTATCATAAAAATGTCTTGCATACATTTATATACTGCCTTAAATAACTAACTCACTAACAATATCTAACAATACACGGTGCAACACTGAAAATACACCTGACAAATTACACACTGGAGGTTGTTTATATGGTCGAATAATGCATAAAAATATTTTTGTTATATTTTTTGTACCCTCCAATTTTTATTTATTTATAAAAAACCGTTTTTTCAGACTTTGAATCTCCTTTCTCCAAAAATATGTAGGTACTCTGTAAAAATAAATGAATATATGGAATAATATCGTTATTCTTCTTAGTATCAATAAACAACAACTTTTCATCGTGGTGTTTTTGTGTTTGTTTGTACCGTTACTTTGAGCACGAGTCAGAGCAATTCGTTACTACTTTTGCCGTTTCATAACTATAGAACGCATTAGGAATTGAAGCTTTAAAGTGCATTTATGTGTTCGCTGAGTACAACTTTTAATTTAAATCGTTTTTTAAGTAAATAAATATCAATATGCCACGCGGTTCAAAACTTACCGAATTAGAGAGAGGTAAAATTACTGCGTGGGAGGAGGAGGGTCTCTGCGCCTCAGAAATCGCGCGAAAATTATGTCGCAAAATTATGTAGAAACACGTAAACCTTTCATTTGTAATTTATGATAAATTGTCATTGTCACACATTTATTGTCAATACATAAAGAATGCAGTGATTTTTCCAAGCAAATAATCATTAAAGACAAAAACTATGGTTCCACAAATGGATAGATATTCAAGGCATTTTTTTTCTATTTACGGAAAACTAGCGTAGTTTACGCAATTTTTATCCGATTATTAAAAGTAATACATTAATTTCCTCGTTAATAAATGCACTCAAAGAATATTAACAAACATCTTTAATTTTGTTGTAAAATTATGCAATAAAAAATTATTAAAATTAAAAAAATGATAAAAAAAGCTCTTTCTCCAGGTTTAATCAAATAAAAATCAGAACTAACTAGTTTGAATAATTAATTGTTGTATATCATTTGAAAGGCCTGACAATATCCTTTCCAAAACATATAAAATATTGAAAATCGGTGAAAAAATGACTGAGATATCCCTAGATTATCGCGCAAAGTCTGAAAAAACGGTTTTTTATAAATAAATAAAAATTGGAGGGTACAAAAAATATAACAAATATATTTTTATGCATTATTCGACCATATAAACAACCTCCAGTGTGTAATTTGTCAGGTGTATTTCGTTTTTTTTTTTTTGGAGCACAGTGATATCTTTGTTTCTTATTTAAATGTAATATGTAGTTTTTGTATGAAAATATAACACTAGTTTACGAATTTTCACTTTCAAAAATGGTCCTCTACCAAAACGCTTTTTTTAGACTAATTTGAGGCCGCTGAAACCAAAAATGAATTTTATTTTTTTTTTTAAAGAAAGGTTTCCGAGATGGGCAATAGTGCAGTTATTACTTGCAATCTCGAAAACAGTGCGCACCATTTCATTGAAGTGCATACATTTCGAAAGGCACACATATAATCTACATGGCAATACCTATATAATTCGTGTCAATGGAAGTCGTAGTTTTCGCAAAACAGCTGTTGAAAGTAAAAAAAAGGCATTTTTGACGTTTTTTACTAAATTATCAAAGTTTATTGACTTTTTTTCTGGAACAAAAAATTTACAAATTTTCATAAAATTTTAAAATTTTTTAAGTGCAAGGCTAATCGCTTTGGTTTTTGAGAATTTTCTTGTTTTGTTGCTAAGTTGGTGTTGGATGTTTAATTCCATACAAAAAAACAGTGTCGGACATTTGTTATATGGTGCGCACAAATCCACTCGTCTTCGGCGGCCCATAAAGTTTTGGGTGATACTTTTCACACCAATATTTTCTATTTAAATTTCTTTTCGCTCTGATACCTCTTATACAAAATGAGTCAATGTAAAAACTGTTTGCATATTGGAAAATCTGAGTTGGTAAAAAGAATTTCTAGTCCATAACTCTTGGTATTTCTACAATTTCCAAAGAGTTTCGAAGCAACTACCTTCAAACAGCAGGAGGATATCTTTTCTTTGAGATAATAATTTTAAAATATATAATACATAAATATTTCTGCATTCTTTTACATGCATATAATATATATATATGTATACACAAACATACAAAGAAGACGCCAAGCCAAAAAACTGCCAAATGCCAGGCAAACTCAGACAGACAATATGTTGTCAGTCGTAACCAATATTCAACGCACACATACCTACGTTTTACTCGTACTTCTATCTTTCGCTTGTACAAACACACGCATTACATAGCGACAACAACAATAACTCCACTAGTCTTTTTGTTGATGATCTTTGATGTTTTGTCACTTCATTGCTCAACACGATTTGTTGTTATTGCTATTGTTGTCGCCGTTGTCACATTGACTTCATTATTCAATTGTGTCAATTATTAATGGTTTTGACTTCTTGGTTTACGCATATTTCTTGTGCTTCACATTTGCTTTGACTGTTCGGACTTCATTAAACAATTCATTTTTATTGCTGTTTTGTGGCTGCCTTTTCCTTGCCACATTTATTGGCATTTCCATTAACCAAACGCTTGTCAAATAATGGAAATTTATGGTAAGTGTTATTGCAGTAAATTTAAATTTAAATTTATTTCTGCACTTTATTTGACATATTGCCAATGCCGCATTTGAAGCCAGTTTGGGATGTTTGGTAAGATCAATAGACTAAGATGGATAGCACTATTATTTAGTAGGCGCACATACATATAAGTACTTACATATAAATGAGTACTTATGGGGTTAGGGGATGTCAGAGGCCCGAAAAAATGATGATATTCAATAATAATTTTTTACCAGTAAAGGCATTAATAGACTTACAATGTGGAAAATTGTATTAACATCATATCTATGCTAGAAATCAGTATCGCCAAAGATAATATGGGTAATATCAACATAACCAAGAGGGTCCATAGGGATATTCCACAGGGAGGAGGATTATCTCCACTTCTGTGGTTACGTGGGATTAGCAAAATCTTAATAAAACTTAATGGAGGGGGGCTAGAAATGGAGGCGTATGCTGATGATGGTCTCAAGAGGAATAGAGTAAGGTGTTCTCGCAGAACAACTTGGAGACTACAGTCTATACAGATGGCTTCGAGATGGATGCTGTTGGAGGAAGTATACATATATTCCCATAGACTTTAAATTGAAAAATCTGTACGTCTTTCTAATGCTTGCATTGCCTTTCAGGTGGAATTGGGGAAGATTTTAAGTTACTAATCGTACATTTTTCATGTAAGGACAATATCGCTTTTCTTTAGGATAGCCAAGCTGCAATCCAAGTAATCATTTTTTACTAGTAAATTGCTTTATTTTACAAAAATAAAAACATAGCATTAATACATCATGTTGCGACTTGACTTTAGCAAAAATTAATAATTGTAAAAGTTATCGCTGTTTGTGTAAACGTTATCGCCCGTTTCTCCAGAAGTCCCCTGCGGTGATCATCAGAAGTCCTTGGAGATTTATCTGAAATCAATCGGACAGAAACTAGTTTTATTAATAGATAATCTTGCGCCGGATCGAAGCTTTTTTTTAAATTAACAATATGGCGGCCTCAGGAAATATTATTCTGATTTTCGAGAAAAAACCGAAAATTTATTGTATAAAACAAATCGAGATTTTGAAAAAAAAAATCCTTCGATTAAGCACGAGTTTTTCATGTTTTCCAAAGCAGTATAAATTGTGTGCAGTGATCCCCAGTTCAAAAAACCTTGTTTTGAGAAAAACGCATTTAAAGTTTTGCTGTCGGTTTATGTAGAGTTATACCAATTATTTAATTACTTACACTGTGTCATCTATTCCTGGGCCATATAATAGCAGCTTCCAAAATATCGATTTGCTGTTGCCTAAGTAGCATTCTACCTTCTCGAGTGTTATCGCTAGCTCGCTTGTCTACCACTTTCATTCCTGTATGTCGGATGCTTGCAGCTGCTGCTAGCTACTTGCACTCGAACGCTTCGGAGCGCCCTTTGTTGTTTGTTGAATAACTCGAAATGTCTTTGTCGGATTCAGTTCAAATTTTCACACAATAATTTTAATATATTATACTGTAAGAAAATGCAAAAAAGAATCCACTACCCCTAACCCCTTATAAAAAAATTAATTAGTTGTTTTTTATACGTTTTTGAAATCCTGAAGCTAAGACGGGCTAAGGCTTAATACTTATAAGCTAGAAGAGAAGAGGGGTTTTGTCAATAAGTAGGAGTATTGCAGGTTTCTCCTCCCACTGGAGAAAAATAAGCTTCCATTCGAAGTGAATTTGTATTAAATGTATGGTTATGTTGAGCATCTGGTGGGATCAGAAGAGTTTCATCTATGAACTCTGAACTCCTTAAACCATCTAAAACCATCACTGGCGATCGTTTCCAACTGCAGCTAGTACGTTCGAATCGAGCTCTAAAAAAAATATTGGGATGGGACGGTAGACATAACAAACTGATTTTGCCACATTAAACGACACGCCACTCGTTGCTAAATTGATCCAGATATACAAAAGCATTTAGAAGGACTGAATTGGGAAATCTTGCCCCACCCACCGTATTACCCAGACATTGCACCTTCAAACTACCATTTGTTCTGATCAATGGAGGCAGCTCTTATTGGAGAGCGGTTCACTTCTTACGAGAGCATCGCAAACTGGCTCAATGAATAGATCAAGTCGAAAGGACTCGAATTTTTCGTCAGAGGAAAAATGGAGTAAAGTTGTAGCTTCCCATGACACATACTTCACAAAATAGCATATATCGGGTGATTTTTTAAGAGCTATAGGAAAGTTTTTCAAAAATTGAAATTTTTATTTAAATCGATAGTACAGTCCATATAATTTAATGTTTGAAGATTATTTCAAGCAAATGTTGACCCCGACTGCGCTTCAAATGGTCCATCCGCTTAGTCCAATTTTGGCTCTGACTCTTTCCAATGTCTCGGCCGGTATCTCACATATAAATGCTTTAATGTTGTACTCCAACGCGTTAATTGAAGCAGGCTTGTCTGAATAGACAAATAATAATCTAAAGGCGTTAAATCGCACGATCTGGGTGACCAATTGACAGGTCCCGAACGTGAAATAAAATGTTCACCGAACTCGCCTCTCAACAAGGCCATTGTTACGCGTGCTGTGTGGCATGTGGCACCGTCTTGCTGAAACCACATGTCATGCAAGTCAAGCTCTTGCATTTTAGGCAAAAAAAAGTTGGATATCATTTCACGGTAACGCTCACCATTCACAGTTCCGTTACGATTCGCAGCATCTTTAAAGAAGTACGGTCCAATGATACCTCCATTAACACTGGCCGCTGCGATATTTTCTTCAGTTCGCACTCTACGTAAGCGTGTTGGTGGTTTGATATCCATTAATGTAAATTTGGTTCTAAATTTGGTCACAATAGCTCGAATAGCCACTTCAGTGGGTCGATTAAACTGACCATAAAATGGAAGAAGCGCGCGATAAACTTTCTTAGCAGAACACGCATTTTTATAATAAAATTCAATGATTTGCAAGCGTTGTTCGTTTGTAAGACGATTCATGGTTAAATTATAGACCAAACTGAAGATGTTTGAAAGTGAAACAAAACACGATTATTATTTAATTGTTTAAGTAATTCGAAACTTTGGCTTAGAATGGACGGAAACTTACTCCCATTCCAAAAAGTATACATCGCGTACGATTGTGATCTTAGCACTCCTGCAAGTGGACAAGCTCTTGTGACTATTTTATCTGTTAGTTTATTCAGTCAATTTCCATATAATGATTAATTAATTTAATGGTCACCTGGCTATTCGATTATTGGATTCTTAGATTATAACGACACTGTTTCTTTGAGATATTTTTTTCTGTTTTATTTCGCAAATAATAAGCGCGATCGCAATATGCAGATAAGGTGCAAAAATATATTATCTTTCCGTAACATTTGGATTTAAATAAATAATTCAAATAATTTGTATTCAAATAGATACTTCCACAAGGCTTCCTCGCTATCGTCAATCGTGTAGTGCAACTATAATACTGCTTTAACGAACACACCGAGAGTTTTGATAAATTTAATTCCGAATGAACTTTCACTACACTCCAAAGTTGCATATCAAATAATAAAAAATGCGAAATAAGTAAATAAATAGATTTCAACAGCAATTGCTGCAGGAACACTTAACCACTGCAATGGCTGTTGTCACGGCAATTGTAGTAGTCAATGTAGTCAATTTTAGCTGCCATTCGATAAGAATGCACTGATAACACCAACGCCAATGAAGTCTACAGCAGTAACAGAAACACCTACACGAACTTGCACACATACATATGTATATGTATGTATTTGGTATTTGCACGAGAGAGAGCGAAAAATGAAAACATAAAAACGAAAGGAAATACCAAATGCAGTACAAATAGAAGAGCACAATGATTGCTGCGGCATTGTGGAAGGAGCAAAGTGAGGAGAACATTTTGAAGAGTCCATAAGAATGTGCAGCAGTGCGGCAAAATTTAAGACGGCAATCTGATGCTGAGCACAGCTGAGATGCTGGGGCGTTCACCGGACGAACTGTAAGTGCTACTGCCACAGTCGACTGCTGCAATGCCAGTTCCACTTCACTGCTCACTCACTCATCTTAGTCCAACGTGATTGTGGGTGATTTTGCAGTTTTGTTTTTTTTTTTTAACTTCCTTGCCACTTGCACTCTGAAGCAGTGCCTTTGGTATAAATGCATGGCATAGCAAACCAATTGACTAACTTATTGCTTGCTAGACAAGCATGCAGACAGTAAAATCAGCAGACACAGCTTCGGAGGAGAAGGAAAAACTTTCGGGCAGTTCAATGCTCAGAGCATGATACAAAAATCGAAAGCACTCAAGCCGTTGATGTTAAGAAAGAAAAAAAATGATACACCCACACAAGCACACAAATGCTGTAATTTCTTTTCCTGCTGACAGTTCTGTTGCTACCGTTGGTTAAATAAAGCTTTTAGCTGATACAGATGTTGACTATGTGAATGATGATATCAATTTCTGTAAATATTTCATGCTTGTTGCATCTGCCACATGACCGGCCAGGCGAGAAGGAGGCGTTGGCAAAAAAATGTATAGCCGCTTTTACGCATACATACATATGGGACATAATAATTGTTATACCCGCGCGCATTTGTGCAAAAGGGTATCCTAATTTTGTTCACATAACGGTTGTATGTAGCCGCATAGGGGAATCGATATAGATATTGGCATAGGTCTACGTACTATGTACAATATATAAATGTTCAGAATGGCGAGAAAAGTCGTGAAATATCAAAATGAAGAAGAAGTTTTTTTTCTAATAGCGGACGCCCCTCGGCAGGCAATGTCAAGCCTCCTAGTGCATTTCTGCCACAAAATAAATCCCCATAAAAAATATTTGCCGTTCGAAACCGGTTTAAAACTGTAGCTCCCTCCATTTGTGGAACAAGATCAAGACGCACGCCACAAATAGGAGGAGGAGATCGGTCTACCACCCAGAAAGGGTAGAAAGGGTGTGGGCGACAATTATATATATATATCTACATATATAAATATAATATTTAAATTTAACTAAAATGGCGGCCGCAGTAGCCGAGAGCGTTAATGGGAGACTACCATTCGGTAGTGCCTGAGCTCAAAACCACGGGCAAGAAACACCAAATGGTAAAAAGAAAAATTCTAACAGTGGTCTTCCCTCGGCAGTCAATGGCAAGCCTCCGAGTGTACGTCTGCTATGAAAAACCTTCTCATAAAAGTCATCTGCTCTTCGGAGGCAAGATAGAACCGTAGGTGCCTTTATTTAATAGGACTATGAATAAGTTCGTGCGGTTTTTTTTCGAAATTTGAAACTTTATTGACGTAAAATGGTTACAAATTTGATATTCAAAGTATTGTCCATCGCTTACTACTACTTTTTCCCATCTTTCTGGCAATTCACGGATTCCCTTTGTGAAAAATTCGGTCGGTTTTGCCGCAATCCACGAATCGATCCATTTTTTGACTTCATCGTAATTACGGAAGTGCTGGTCAGCCAGGCCATGTTGCATCGATCGGAAGAGATAGTAATCGGATGGCGCAAGGTCTGGACTATACGGCGGGTGGGGTAGGACATCCCATTTGAGCGTTTCTAAGTATGTTTTGACCACTTGTGCAACATGTGGCCGAGCATTGTCATGTTGCAAAATAACTTTGTCGTGTCTATCGGCGTATTGCGGCCGTTTTTCTCGCAGTGCTCGGCTCAAACGCATCAATTGTCGTCGGTAGACATCCCCCGTAATCGTTTCATTCGGTTTCAGTAGCTCATAATACACAACACCCAGCTGGTCCCACCAGATACACAGCATAACCTTCAGGCCATGAATATTCTGCGCCGACGTCGATGTTGAAGCATGGCCAGGGTATCCATACGTTGCCCGACGTTTTGGATTGTCGTAATGGACCCACTTTTCATCGCCAGTCACAATTCGATGCAAAAAACCCTTTCTTTTGTGCCGTTGAAGCAGTTGTTCGCATGCCATAAAACGGCGTTCAACGTCTCTTGGCTTCAATTCATACGGCACCCAATGGCCTACCTTTCGGATCATTCCCATGGCTTTTAAACGTTTGGAAATGGTTGATTGATCAACTCCCAAAGTTTTTGCAACCTCTTCTTGCGTTTGAGCCGGATCTTGATCGAGCAATTCCTCCAATTCGGTATCCATGAACTTTGGCGGCGCACCCTCGCGTTCTTCGTCTTCCAAGCCAAAATCACCACTTTTAAAGCGTGCAAACCACTTCTGGCACGTTCGCTCAGCTAGAGCATGCTCACCATAAACTTCCACCAAGATACGATGACTTTCGGCTGCTTTTTTCTTCATATTAAAATAATGAAGAAGAATTCCCCGCAAAAACACATTATTTGGCACGAAATTCGACATTTTCAAGTGTGGTAAAAATATTGTTGTTTACGCTTCAAATAAAAAACTTATACTGACGTTTGTGCCTTACGACAGTAGCTCTCCAATGAATGTTTGGAAATGTGGATCGATGGAATAATAATCAAGTTACGCCATCTCTTGTAAAACCGCACGAACTTATTCATAGTCCTATTATGAAAAAGCATCAAAGCCCATACCCAAAATGGGATTAGGAGCTCCGTCAAAAAGCCAACAATATTCCCTTTGTCAATTTGTCAGGTTCGGTCCGGACTGAATTCAGCACTTCCTTACTTATTTTACGTATTCATTTTTGACTTCAACTTGTACAATATTTTCTGGCTCAATCATACCTACATATTCGTACACTAACTGAGCTCCCTTCATTGCCTGTCATTTCAATACCACGCTTTGCCTCTCTACTCTGCATTCCCCATATCAAGTTCAATGTTGTATTGTTGTTGCATTGGCATTTTTTTCACAGGCTAGTCATGACCTTCTCCGGCTGATTGCTGCTTTTAGTGGAAGTTAGTCTACTCGGTATCCTATGAGACTACGCAGCAGAGTGAATTGGTGCAGCATCAAATCAAACTGAATGGTGAAAAGGTAAATTTTGCAACAAGTGTATTGCTCATGAGAAATCTAATTTGATGCTAAATTGCAGATGCCACTAAGAGATTTGTTATTGTGGTTATTTGGGAAACTCCTAATAGACAACTCGATTTTTGTTGCAAATATTTTCAGTAATTTCCCTACAAAAGCGTACAGCATCATTGTTCGTTTTTGGTCTTCCGCATTTGATTTTATCAGTTCGTTTCTCTATAAGAACTCTGAGCTTTAATTTATTTTGATCAACCCCCACAGATACAGTTGAGTGCATGCAAGCATGTAATGCCTATATGCCTGTATGATATGTGGTATATTGCTTAATCAAAGAAAATTTGTGAATTTTTTTTAAAACTTAAACCTAAAATATTTCTAGTCCCAGGTTAATGTTTATCATTTTCAGGTTTTTATTCTTTTTTTTTATGTAAAAATCTAACAACCATTATTGGCTCAATTAAATTTATTTTAATTTCCTTTTTCCATGTGAATGAATTTAATTCTCACAGGCAGATTAAACTATGGCTTAGAGAGCTATGACGCTAGAATTGGATGATCTAATAAACGCTCAAGTTCATTTGCACTTAATATCGTTTCATTTAAACTAATTCTAAAAACTTCAAAGCGACTGATATATTTGGGTTGGAAACATTAAATTTGATTCCCTTAAGTCGAGACGAGCAGTCAATTGCCCATGTGACAATATTCAATAATACTGAGATAGCCAAGAAAATTGTTCTGTCACATAAAGTTGATAATTTAATCACTCGACAACGTGAATTTTAAGATGGTATTGGCGCCGCCGTAGCCGAATGGGTTGGTGCGCGACTCCCATTCGGAATTCACAGTGAAAACGATGATTCGAATCTCGATAAAAACACCAAAATTAAGAAAAACATTTTTCTAATAGCGGTCACCTCTCGGCAGGCAATGGCAAACCTCCGAGTGTATTTCTGCCATGAAAAAGTTTCTCATAAAAATATCTGCCTTTCGGAGTCGGCTTGAAACTGTAGGTCCCTCCATTTGTGTAACAACATCAAGGCGCACACCACAAATACGAGCTCGCCCAAACACCCAAAAAGGGTGTACACACCAATTATATACCTATATATACATAGGTATATTGGCGCCACAACTGTGGATTTGTAATATGCAACTTTTCATTTTTAGAAGTTTTAAAGATTTTCAAGTGCGTTTATCGGACGCTTGCTCAGTGCTTAAGCAAAGGCAAATAGACATGGCACTTTCTTCTTTCCGAACTTTTCAAGGTCGCCCTTTTTTTAGATTTAGAAGTTATTAAAATTTCTTACTGTTAAAAAAACACAGAAAATGAGTTACTAAGTTTTCAAAATTTTTTTTATCTAAAATTCTGTAAGAAATAAAAAAAAAATGGAAACGCCTTGGCGAGTTGTGCTTAATAAAACTGCAAGCTGTTTTTGAATTTGTCCAGTAATGGTGGAAGTTCGGTGTGTTCAAATATCTTTGATTTCCTTTATAATATAATATAACTAATATGTGATCCTTTAACCCAATCTTCGCACCTAGTGTTCGGTGACGGATATTCGCTCATCGGCATCTTTAAACAGACGATGTGCATTTTTTTTTAAGTAAGTGGATTTTTAAGCATAACATCAAGAAAGTATGATCGATATATTAAAAACAATATTCGGTTACAGATTCATATTCAGAGTTTTCCAAACTGTAAAAGAAATGAACCCCAGACATAGGTACATAAACTTCAGTAAATATTTTCCAACCCGGAAACATAGTTTCTCACTTAATAGAAACATTTAACTTACAGTTTTCACGTATCAAGTTTCTGTCGACAATAACAGACCGGTCGATACAACCTCCACTTTGGTCGATCACACCAAAAAAATTCGATGGTCTACGGGACTGTGAACACCGTAGGCGAATAGATTGGTGCGTGACTACCAAACAGTATTAACCGGATTCCAAACACTGGGTATGAAACATCAAATGATAAAAAAGTTTTTTATAATAGCGGTCGCCTCTCGGTTGGCAATAGCAAACCTCCGAGTGCATTTCTTTGCTAGAAAATACGTCATCTAAAAACTATCTGCCGTTCATGGGTTGCATAAAACTGTAGGTGGCACCATTTGAGGATAAGTATCAAGACGCGCACCAAAAATGGTATAAGCGCCAAGTATATCTATACAAATATATAAGGAAATGGTTACGTATTTCCAAGACTTGTTTTCTTAATTTTTCGAAACAAATTTTCTTCTGTTCATCAGTTTCTATTAAAGTAAATAAAAACGAGATCAAAAGGTTTCGTCTCTCCATATCGACGCTAAATATGGTACAGCATCATCATCATCATTATCAATTACTTTTGTCCCAAATGGAACTTAGGGCCTCCTTGGGGTATAAGGGAGTTTTGGGGTACAATTTAAGCCCACGAGGAATACAGTCTCCCAGTGGTGCCCACACAAATGTGGAAAGCCCACCTGCTACCGATTAAGAGGTGCAGAATTTGTATTTATATGGAAAAAGTTCTACAAGTGATACTAAATACACCTTAGTATAATTTGGGTCACACTATAAGTTGATTATTTTAGCATTTGGTGCAACTACTAGGTGTGTTTTTCTTGTATCGGGAAGTTTTGAATTTTCGCAGGTTAAGTATATTCGAATTTCGATTTTTTTGAGGTGATATGTTGGTACTCATGTCTCTCACTCATGTCGACGAGTTCACCCATTTTGAATGTTCAGTTAATTGTTGACAGCTGCTTTGCTTGTACGTGTTTCAGCTCGTCTTCGATTTTTAACTATTCAAAAAGATGGATCAAAGAACTTGTATCAATTTTGTGTGAAAAACGAAATTAAGTGCGCATATGCATTCCGAATGTTGACTGTGTCGTACAGAGAAGCTACTTTGGACCAAAGCACCGTTTATCTTTGTTACAAAATGTTCTCAGAAGGCCGAGAAGATTAGAACGACGAAAAGCGTGCCGATGCCGGACGCCCAAGCACTTCAACAACAGACGAAAAAATTTATGAAGTGAAGAAAATGGTATTGGCCAATCGTCAAATCACCGTTAGAGAAGTTTCTAAGGGCCTAGACATATCGATTGGCTCAAGCCATTTGATTTTTTTCGATGATTTGGGCGTGAGACGGATCGCCGCAAAATTCCGACATGAACATTGCTAATGGGATGTTGGACTTTGTCCGCTACGACCCAACTTTGCTCCAGAGGGTCATAACTGGTGACGAACCAAGACCGTAAATAGCGCGCCAAGTTTAGTCGAATGTAAAAGATTTGTTTACCGTTTTCTTCGTTTGCAGGGGCGTTTTGCATCATGAGTTCTTGCCACAGGGTAAAACGGTCAATAAGAAATATTACCTGAAAGTTATGCGCAATTTGCGCGAAGGAATCCGCCAGAAACGTCCGGATTTGTGGAATTTGTGGAATAACAAATATTTCTCACACATCGTTGCTTGTGCGCGACTTTTTGGCCAAAAACAACACACTAATGATGCCACAGCCACCGTATTCCCCAGATCTGGCCCCCTGTGACTTTTTCTTGTTCTCAAAACTGAAGGGGCCCATAAAAGGACGACGTTACGCTACGATTGACGAAATAAGGACATCATCGAAGGAGGAGTTGAACAAGATAAAAAAATTATTTTTTGAAGTGATTCGAAGATTGGAAAAAACATTGGCAGAAGTGCATAATATCTCATGGGCATTACTTTGAAGGCGACAAAATAAATATTAATGAGTAAATAAATAATTTTTGAAAAAAACACAAATTTCGCGATACTCTTTGAACACACCTCGTGTATAGCAGGACAGATTTGGCGTTCGTGTTAAATACGCAGAAATATGAAGGCTTCTGTTGTTATTTTTAATTTTGATATACGTAAACTGGTCTTAAAAGGGTTCGTTTCTCACTTGTGATAAGTAGGTACAGTAATTCTACAACAGCTCTCCAGTACACGTACAAGCGATTGCTATATCGTAAATGGAATTCAGCATGGGCTGAAGTTATTCACCACCGCAGTATTACATGTAGATAGTCAAATACGTGCTTGAGGTCTATCTCCCTCTCTACATTACATTTTGTCTGTCCTATGAAAGTGCAGCCACCGTAGCCAAATGAGGTGATGTGTGACTACCATTCGGAATTGCGTTGGTTCAAATCTCCATGCATCAAAATGATAGCGACATCAACATAATAGCGATCGCCCCTCGGCAGGCAATGCCAAACCTCCGAGTATGTTTCTGCCATGAAAAAGCCCCTTTTAAAAAATATCTGCTGTTCGGAGTCGACTTAAAACTGTAGGTCCCTCCATGCGTGGAACAACATCAAGACGCACGCCACAAAATAGGAGGAGCAACTCGGCCAAGCCCGTAACAAAGGTGTACGCGCCTATTATTATTATTTTTTTATTGCTTCTATATTTTGTGTCAATTTCTCAAATCAAATCATTGTAGGTTCAATAACCACAATACATACAAGCAAAACTCCTTTTCAATTGACTAAAACATTCCCCACATTTCCCGCACATATTTATAACTAAGAATATATATTTAAATATATATATATATATATATATATATATATATATATATATATGCATTCTCACATGTGGAGGCGAGTGTGTTTTCTATGTCAGAATTGTTTGACAAATTTGAAATCATTTAAATGCACTAACCCAGCCACACCAAGCCAAGTGGATTACGAAAATATTTACCATGCAAATATAAATTTAGCTTAACATAAAAGCGCAAGAAGCATAAGTTAGAATACAGAGATAAACAAAATGTGCAAAATAATAAGTTGACAAAATAACAAAAGTAATCAAAAATATTTACGCAATGTCAATATGCAATAAACAAACATACGTAAATAAATAAAGGGTGATCCAGATAGAAAATGTTTTTTTTTTTTTCAAAAACAAAATATCTAAATTTATTAGGGGATAAGTAATACAGCTTTATTATAAACTATCAAATACCAGGTAAACATTGCTCCGAACATAATGGTCTTACTCAAAACGAGACGGCTGTGCTATTTGTCGAAGCACAGCACATAAAATGGTTAGGTCACGTTACCAGTTTGACTGCTGAGTGTACCGCGAAGAAATTCGTGACAGGGAAACTAATGGGCGGGAACGGCAGACAAGATCAACAGATCAAGAAACTGATGGATAGACGCAGTGGAAAACGATCTCAAAGATTTGGGAATACATAACTACGAAGCAAAAGCTCAAGATTGACCACATTGGAGGAACATTGTGAAAGTAGCTTAAACGTACCCTACGTTGTAACGCTGTGAATGATGATAATGGCACACATTACTATGAAGGTATGAAGCAGAAGGTAATAAAACTGCAGCCGTCCGCAGATCCCAAACCAGAACACAACAAATTTGTCAGCAATGTAATATACCACTTTGCATGAATTCCTGTGCCACTTATCATACTGAAAATCAGTAGATTCTGTACATTTTTTATGAAGCTAAGATACTTTCGAATAAAAATCTGTTTGAATAAGAATACTATTTTTGTATAACTTGAATTTTTCACCATTAAATGATATAAACATTTAATTCTATACCTAGTTTTACTACTTGTCGATAGAGGACTAATGGTACACATGTAATACCACTCAAAGGTACTGATGGTACAATATTGTACCACCCGTCCCTTGCCCCTCCCATGACGAAATTGGGAAATCTTTAAATGCACACTTTTCAGTTATCAGTAATCCAATAAGTTGGAGCTAGTTAAATTATTTTTATTTAATAAGCTGAATGCCGGTTCGAAAGGGTTAAACGATAAACCTTTAGAATTCGTTAAAGCTTTAAATTGTTGAAAAAAAAATGTTTACGCGGTACATAGGTGTCTAAGTAAATATTACAGCCTATAAGATTTCATGCACTGCATCTCTAATATGAAATAATATGAAAGGCAGCTGCATCTTCAAGCGTACACATTATTTTATCTAAGATGATAATCTATGAGCTGAATGCCCAGTAGCTAAAATGAGTTGTTTGAGTAATGAATTTTTGAGTAAAAAACCTGTTTCGCACTTTTTGTTTTTTGAAAAATAAAAAATTTTCAACTACTTTTTTGCAACTGTTTCTACACGAAGCCGCTCGTGTAAGTAATGGCGATAATTTTGAACCCAGAATCATTAAAATCTGTTTATTGTTGACTAAGTTATGAGCATTTAAAAAAAAGTTTCTTATATAATTAAAAAAAAATCGATTTTGAGCCGAAAAACAAAATTGCCGATAAATCGTGAAAAAAAAAATTTCGGGCGAACACAAAAATACGTGTCTCATTATATTCACCAGAGAGCAACATATTTGAGTTACATCGAAATCGAAAAACATGTCCCGAATAGCCCGGTTGAATTGAAATGGAAAGCATCCTATATCATAACAATTTCTCAAAATTATAATCATTAAGTCAAATATGCCCCATTTGTGAGTACCTGCAAATAAAGTAAAAATAAGTATGTTGTAAAAACTCTTTTCTTTGTTCATTTCATTTCGGCTTCGGTTAGTTCCGACCACAAAAGCTCAGCAAAAAAACCGAATTTCTCCAGCGGGCAATGACCAACCTTCGAGTGAATCTCTTCTATGAAAAAGCTCTTCATAAAAAACCATCTGCCGCTCGGAGGTGGCGTGAAAGTGTAGTGGAATAAAATTTCATTAAATAACGAATTGGACACTTATGAATATCTGCTGCCAACAGATTGTAACATTTTTGAATACTGGAGGTAATAAATATAAAATTAAAAGAAAAAGCATAGATCAGCTAGGTACTAGAGATTTCCGTAGCTTTATATAAAATAAAGAATTTTCAGAATCGGTTTAGTAGTTCCAGAGATTACCCGGACAAGCAAGACTTTCTCTTTGTAGATAGCAAACATATTTCACCCGTTCAGTGCACAAATCGATGAACTCCACTTTTTGAAAAATCTTAAATTTAAGTATCAAAGCGCTCAGCACGAGCTTCCTGAATTATAAAGATTAACACCACTAAACGACAAAATTTGTATGGGCATTAAATAATACAATAACTACTTATAATATATTTCAGGGACCATTTTTATTTACTCCATGGTCTAATTATATCGTTCCAACAAAGCAAAAACTCGAAAAACATGTAAGATAGAGTTTTGCATATTTTTTTTTTGTTTTGAGTCGATTTGAGTCGAATATTTGGATGGTTGGTGCAATATAATCAAAAGATTATTACATGCAAATAGGTAAAAAGAAAGTGCCATTTAATCTAATTACTGATAAATATTGTTTTTTTTACAAAACCTTTAGAAAACTCAATCATTAACAGTAAAGTGGCTTAAAATACGATGGAAAATGCTAGAAAGGTACAAACCCCACCCGATACAATTTAATTATGACTATAACGAATATTCAGGGTTTAACGTCATTAATATAAAAAAATCCACTGGCAAAAAAAGAGTACAGATATGATGGACTTGCTAAAATTCATTCATTAGCAGTAGCACAACGTAATTACTTTTATAATTAAAACAAATCGAACAGCCGCTGATGAAAAAGACATTACTTGTAAAGGGTGATCAGATTGAAGGTAATTTTCCAATACGGTTTTTCTGACAAATGCCGCCAATGTAACAGTGAATGACGAACGCTATCGCGCCATGATACATGACTTTTTTATGCCGGAAATTTAACTCGGTGATCTCCACAAAATTTGGTTCCAACAAGACGACGCTACTTGCCATAAAGCCCGTCAAACAATAGATTTACTGCATCATCGCTTCGGTGAGTAATTTATCCCTCGCCTCGGATCAGTGGATTTATCACCAAGATCTTGTGAAATCACACCTTAGCACTTTTATTTGTGGGGGTGTGTAAAGTCCAAATGTTTTGTGGATAAACGAGCATCGATTGATTATCTTTACAAAATAAAAGTCATGAATGGTTCTACACAAAAATAATTATTTTAATTAAAAATCTGATACCTCTAAATTGATCACCCCTTATTACTGATTAATTAATAACAAAAGATATATTGTAATAGAACTGTCAACATTAATTTTTATGGAAAATCTATAATATATACATATATATAGTCAGTGTAAGAAGAAAATAACCGTTTTTTTTTCTTGTAACTTAGTAACTGTAAAGATATATTTCGTTCTGCTTTTTGTTGCATAATAGTCCCACTCAAGGGCTACGATGCCAGTGCTAGTTCAAGTTATTGTCGTTCGAAACTTTCCCGTAAAAGCAACCAAACAAAAATGAGTGAGAAGTACGCGAAGCGTTTTGAGGCAAAAAAGTTAGTTGTGATAGGAAATGGAAAATACTGAAATAAGTAAGCAAATATATTTTTCATTTTGATTTAAAATTGCAACTCTCTGTCATATGGGTCCATTTGACTCCTTTACATTCCGAAAGCAAATTAACCCTCCATTGGATACCTATTTTTCGTCCTGTTCGAGAATATTTTTCAAAAGGATATATCGATAGAAAATTATACTTTAGGAAGCTACCTGAAAGCTGTAAGTCGTCAGCTATAATAGAATTAAGGTAAATTCACGTCGAAAAAGTCTGGATAGTCCCGGGTGCCTAACAGAGGGTTAAATAATATATTATGAGTTTTTTCACTTTATTTCAAACTGTGCCTTATTGTGTTTTTCAACTATACAACTTTTTCTAGATAACTGTAGTCTAAACAAATCTACCATTTTGAAGTTAAGCTGAGAAATGAACGAAAATTGAAATTAATTTCTTAGGCCAACAATATTTGAATATGAATGATAGATATTTTCTTATTCTATTTAAATATAAAATAGGAGTGGATGCGAACAATTTTTATCTTAAAGGTCATTTACCTTCTAGCTTACCTGCATAGCATTCATATTTTTAAAAGCAACCCGCAAACAAAATTGTACCGGAACTCTGAAACGGCCAAACGGGCTTATAACAAGAACTTTGGCATCTTGTTGAAGCCAAAGATCATTTATAGTTAATAGTCTTTGCTTTGTAATCTAAATGGTATTCCCGGTAATATTTTCGAATGATGGTAATACTACAAAATGTACAACAAACTGCCAGTTTCTCCGAATTCGTTTACTTCTCAACAATAACTCTTAGGTTTTCTGATTCTCCAATGCAGCCTTTTTTACTTAACCTTTGAGCCAACACGCATCGTAAAAATTATTGTTTTCTGCCAATGTCGACAGTCACTGTGAACTGCTGAAAGGCTCAGCCTGAGAAGCTATAACAAAGTAGAAAATTTGAAATATTTTTGTAAAATATTCATCGGGCTGGTGCCTAAATATATTGAGTTCTTGAGATTGCAGACGTGTAGATGTTTGCGGATTTAACTGCATCGTATCAGCCAGGGGAGTAGTAGTACATTGGTTTGCACCGTACAAGGACCGGGATTGTATCTGTAGGCTACTGGTCAAAAATTAAAAAGATATGTTCTCCCGACAGCTGGTTTTATATTACTGGACCGACCCGGTCGGAAGTCCTGCCACGAGCTGCCACTTCAGTAGCACACCCCAAAAATGTATGGGATATGTTTCGTGATGTTACAAAAACAAGATTCCTTTTATTAGGTGTTCGGTCAAGCTTATCCTCGTATATATAGTACGTATGCTGTGCGTCTTGACTTTGTTTTCAGTTTTAGGTCGAATCCGAACGGGAGATATTTTTTATGAGAAGCTTTTTCGTGACAGAGGTTTGCCAATGCCTGACCGCTGTTTTAAAAAACTTTTTTCTTCATTTTGGTGTTTCATGCATGGAGATTCGAAACTTAGGACACCGCATGATACGGCGGCTCCCTAAACTGACGTATAAGAAATACAGGAGAAAAAAAAATTTTAAGATGAAGCGACACTCTTCCTTAAACGCAAATTGGCATCTCACTCAGAGTTAAGATCATGCAGAAGATGAATTTGACAATATCAGTTGTTAAGCTGGTGTTATTTTAAAAGTCCGTTTATATTTTTTGTATTAAGAGAAAACAATTTTCCTTCTATTTCCTATTCTATTATATTGCAATTTGCAATGTTTACATTAATATGACCGAATTTTTGATTATAGTTTTGTCTGAAAAAAGTTTCTTGCTTTTTTTTGACACTTTCTCACCTCTCTCCCTCGTAGTACCATCGAAATTATGTGACGGTCAACTATTGCCAAAGTTCAACTTCAATATGCCTAATCTTCTTTTGTTTTTTTTTTTCTCAATACTGGTTCCCAGTCAAAATTTTGAACAGAAAAACTGTGAACGTTAAAATAACAAATGATTCAAAAATATACATTTGTATTTGGACCACCCATTACACAGACAAACAAAACAACTCATGCACATACAAAAAACCAGCAAATAGTAAAAATGCAAATCATTTTCACTATATTTGGTGCGCAAAGCAAAAGGAATGTAAAATAATCAAAATAAAAACGATTACAAGGCGGCAAAGTGGAAAAGAAAATCGCAAGGCAAGTTTACAACAACGAATAATGTTACAATATGGAAAACAAAACGAGAGAAAAAAACACTAGTCTAGGAATGGGAAAAATAAAATGAATTACCCACAGCAAAAACCAAATTTACTTTAGGCAAATAAAATTTTATAACAAATCGGCTCTACATAGCTTAGGGGCAATGCACTCTGACATGAGATGCTGTCGATTGGCTTGTGATTGTTGTTAGTGTCGCCAGACGTGCGAATGTGATGCAAATGTGTGCCACTGTGTCGTGCGACGTTGCCAAGCTGGAGTAGCTAAATTTATTTTACGCATCCAAGGGATTACGAACGCCGTGGAGAAGTATGTGTATGTGAGCGGGCGTGCGCTGAAAAGTAGCAGGCCGAAAACGAAATTGAGTTGTATAACAACAACAATATACACATTTATAACAATTTGTTTTGAAAACTCAATGCCAAATGTCTTGTAGTTGTAAGTATGTGGGAATTTATATACATATATACTTAGTACAAAATATATATATGTACATATGTATGCATACTCTCAACTAACTGCCGCTAAGCTAAGTAGTTGACATTTAACCCCACCCCCGCTGTAACTCCACCGTTTGCATTATCGTTCGTTCATTTGCATTTTGCCACTTTTTTACGCCACTTTATTCCAACAATTTGTAGGATAAATATGTACATACGTATGTAAATTCTGACGGAAATATCTTCGCAGCACATTTACGTCATACACTCACACATATACATATATAGGTAAGTATATGCACGATGTAGCATGAAAATGGTTGCACGCATTTGAGAAATATTTGGGAAAATAAATAGGCGGCTAAGAGTGCCTGAAAGCATTCACCATATCAGCGAACTGGTGGGATTGTGGGATTAGGCAAATCCACCAGGCTATTTGTTTGAAGTTTTTTAGTTTAACATTTATACATACATATGCATGCGTAGCTAAATCACAAAGAATAATACGAATGGCACCAAATTGAATTGAATGGATTTTAATGTTAAATCAACAAGTCCTGCAAACGACAAATTTGAATATATATCCCGTTTTCCTAATGGCGGCCTGCAACTTCTTATTGCATGTAAATATCTGTTATTGAATGAAAATGAATTTCAATTGCAATAGAAGAAGTAGAAGATTTGTCCGGACTTGTATGGAGTATTCAAATAGCTGTTGTAAGTGTCGAATGGTTGTATGTCGTAAACTTAAATATAAACAAGGTGCCCCAAACTAGTCATCCTATCGGAAGATTTATAATTTGAAAATTTTTTGCGGTACGTCAATCATATTTGAAACTTGCGATCAATCATTTGAAGTAGTCAGCTGCAGTATACAAACAGACGAACAATGGTGCACGCAAAGATCAAAAATGGAGTTTTCATCACTCAAGGTAGCAGTCTGGTCAAATACTCATTTTTTATATAATATGTAGATATTTTTTTAGGAATTTTTTTAATTATAAGACAATAAAATGCGATCGTTTTGATTTTATAGTATGCTATATTATTGATATCAAATACAAACAAATACAATTTTTTTTTTACATATTTATTTGTAGTAGGGGGCGTAAGCGTCTTAAAAAAAAATAGGTGGCTTGTCAACAGGATTTTGGCTCTAACCATAGCAAACAACTTGGGCATCACTGTAAACGATTATAGGTGCCTTACCATAACGCCGTAGCCATAACCATAGCCGTATGTACCTGTTGAATTTTGGTTTTACCACGTAACCGTAGGCAGCTGTGAAATACTTGAAATGGGTTTTGATATTTACGATAAAAATTTGAGTATTAGAAATGAACAATGAAAAATTAATTGACTTAGTGGAAAATTTTCCGTGTTTTAATGCAAATGTTGTCATTAATTCTACTTCAATATCAGCTGTTTATGGTTACGGCATGACTAATTGCCAGTTGCTGTAATGTTGCGGCTATGGTTATGGTTACGCCTATGGCATTATGGCTAGGGTACCACTAATTACATCTTAAGGTGACCATAAGTTTGGTCATGATTCATTTTTTCATTTCATTTAATTTTTTCAATTTTTAGCCATTCAATCTTGTGTCGCATCGCTTTATGGAAAGGAGCTGAGTCTTGCTGAAAGATGTAGCCGCGTAAACTATAAATCCAGGTTTTCATTACTGTTTCTTGAACCTCGTTTCTATATGCAGCAGAATTTACTTGAAATGTAGTGGCGTGACATGTCCTTTGTTGATCACAACACCAAAAGCCATAACAGTGGCTGGAAACTTCGTGTGAATGACTACAGGAACCTCTGTAGGATTCGAACGCACACATAATGATAAAAAATTAGCACTTATCCACAAACTCGAATATATTTGACCTAGCCAACTCCTGTTTGAATACCGGAGTTTGCCGGCGATGCGCCAAGAAACTCTCAATTTTGAGACCCAGAACGCAATGGAGCCTCGTAATCGACTCATCCAATACGCCAATATGTATAACACATGCGACGTACCAAACGTCACAGCAAGGCATGGAACACACATTTTTCGTCTTTCCCCTTCAAATGAAACAATTCACTTTGCAGCCTCACAGTGATTGGCCAAATCATAGGTCCCTCACTCAGTACATCTCCCTATTCACCGATGATTTTCAACTCCATATCTAGACGAGCATTTTCATTAGGGTCACTTGGTGTCACATAAATATTTAAAAAGACTGGCGGTATACATCCTTCAACCAATTTTCAACTTATTTAACCGAGTGTTTCTTTATTATATTGAATATGTACATACACAAGACGCCATCAAACAAATATTTGACGCATCTGCCAATCATCATCCACAGTTCATGGTTATGATTTTAAATTAGTAAAGGACTTCGTTTATTTAAGAACCAGCATCAACACCAATAATAATGTTATCCTTGAAATCCAACGGAGAATCTATCTTGCCAACAAGAGCTACTTTGGACTAAGTAGTAGTAAAGATTGGAGTTTTCAGTGACAGCCAGGCTGCACTGAAGGCAGTGGAGATCGCAAAGCAAACCTCAAAGATTGTTCAAGAATGCAAGAAGAAGCTTAATTCTGTCGCAAGACAAAACAGGGTTCTAGGACACTCCGGTGCTCAAGGAAATGAAACTGCCAATGAATTGGGCAACCGTGGATCAGCGGTTCCCCCACAAGGGCCAGAGACAATAAGCGGAATCAGTTCCACAGTGATTATGTAGGCAATCTACATAAAAAGCGATGGTCCGGTCCAGAACGCTGCAGAACTGCAAAGTATTTTGTGACAAATCCGAACAGAAAACTGTCAAACTTTCTACTAAAACTTGGAAGGAAAGACGTTCGGTTGATGGTCGGTATCATTACAGGACACAACCCATGGGGTCAGCATATGACCAGCATTGGAATCATTGAGGACCCAATGCGCCTGTCGTGCTTGGAGGAGGCGGATAGCACTAGACATTTTATCTGTGAGTATCCTACCTTTGCTAGAGCACGGCTACGAATTTTAGGTTCCGATGTCGTGAGAATGAGTAATATTCGTTCTCTTAAACTGGAGGATATTTACAGATTTTCCAAAGAATCTGGAAAATTCTCACAGCACTAAGTATCTCTATCTCTGTCTCCATTATTTCCTATCTCTTTCTCTGATACTTTTCTCCTTCCCTCCTTGATTATCTACTCTCTTTCCAGAGCTTTAAATACAATGGGCTTTTTAGCCCATACTCCTGGGTTCGACCTTTTCAAATTTCAATTTCAGTAGTAAAGACCTCTCTCTGTCTCAGTTTCACTTTATTAGGCTCTCATCATTACCTTCCTACCGTAAGTTAGGACGATGACAATATCATATGGAGCGCCCCTTGGAGTATTTGAAAGAAAAATTCTGCGAAAGATTTGTGGTAGTATAGACTAGTTCATGTCGTTCAAATGGATGCAAGCGCTCCGGCTCGTAAGCATCACCTTGAGGTAGCAGAAGAAGATGAAGGCCTCCTTAGCGTTGGAAACATCAGGTGGAGAAGAGCTTGGCTTCACTTGGTGTGTCCAACTGGCTCCGGCTAGCACAAGAAAGAAACGGCTGGCGCGCTTTATTAAACTCGGCCAAAATCGCTTAAACAGTTATGGCGCCAATCAAGAAGAAGAAAAATATGTTTCAAATATAACCTACTAATTTTATTAGACACTTTGAATGAAAATATTTTTTTCTAGGGAATCACTTGAAAAATGTCTATGCGTAATTGAATGATTCAACTGGCTTACCAAAGAAAACGTATCAATAGCATTAACTCAATAGTAATTACACAGAAAAAGAAATATAAATAGGCGCAATATGTGTGGCCAGTAAAATATATATTTTATTCCAACTCTTATCGTCATGAATACGTAATATTTATATAAAATGCAAAACAAATTGAATTGCTGACACAGATTTGCAAAGAATTGAGGTTAAAGCAAAATGATTCATTTAAAAAATGTTAAATTACTGAGGCTGAATGCAGCTAATTAGCATTTCAATCAGAAGCAAATTGACAAAATAAAAATCAGCAGTTAACTTTTAAGTGAATAACAAAAAGTATTCCAACTACATGTGTGTATGTAAACATGTACACCTAGATTATGCACGTACAATAGACAAGGTGGCGCAAATTTTTCATCAAATTTTGTTTTTGAATAAATTTGTACTAATTAAAAACAAAATCTTTTGAGTGATGGAAATCTTTATTTTGACTTTTAAGCGTTGCTTATATGTTTGTTTGATGCAGCTGTCTAATTCACCAGTGTCATTTATGATTGATGTACGACGATATTTGAAAAAATTACAAATCTTTCTATGGGGTGATTAATTTTGCGCCACCTTGTATAATGGCATGCGTCATTTAAAGATATCTATATCAGTAATAAAAACTATATACAGGGTTGGCCATATTAAACTGACCCATGGAGTAACCCTATAACTTTTTACTGTAATTTGAAATCTAAGGTTTACGTCAACAAGCCAAAGACACTAGGCGCACTTAAGGCCAATATCCGACGGGAAATAGCCGCCATATAGGCCGAGACGCTGGCCAAAACTATGGAAAACGCCGAAAAACGGGCACATTACGCTATACGAGCTAAGGGCGACCACTTGCGCGATATCATATTCAAAAAGTGATGTAAACGAATCTCCTTGAACTAAATTAAATGTTTTTCACAATGAAACACAAAAAAATGTTTCTTTTTCCATATTTTTTTAATAATCACATGGGTCAGTTTAAGATGGCCAACCCTGTACATATCCAACTACGTGCTAAGGGCGACCACTTGCGCGATATCATATTCAAAAAATGATGTAAACGAATCTCCTTGAACTAAATTAAATGCTTTTCACAATGAAACACAAAAAAATGTTTCTTTTTCCATATTTTTTTAATAATCACATGGGTCAGTTTAAGATGGCCAACCCTGTACAAACCCCTGCCTGAATCATTTTTTATTTTACATAATTTTCACAGAATAGAGAACCTTTAATATTTCTTCAGGATTTGTTACGAGTATGATATATGTGTGATTTTTAATTGCATCGCACCAACACTGAAAATAAATCACTATTCATTTGTAGGTATGCAGCTCCATCGCAATTAACGGACTCCCAGACGAAAATAACAAATTAATGCCTGCATTATTAAATCATTCCACTTTTGTGATTTTCAAATATGAAATATAATAATATAGTTCGACGCGATTGCACAGTAAAAGAATTGCACCACTAACAACAACAATAAAATGAGATAATTGCGCATTCATTTCAAGAATTGTATTGCTGGCGCTCAGCACTTGAAAACGCAAAGGTTTCCACAATTCTTTGTTGCTGTAGTTGAATTACTTATGCACTTCAAATTTTATGTACTACACTCCCAACTATATAAGTTGCAACAAGTGCGCCTACACTAAGCGAAATACCTATGTGGGAATATATATAAAAAAACTTTTTTTTTGTAATAAAACAATCAGAGATTCAACATTTTTTTCTTTCTGCATAAGGGAAGAAAGCAAACGTTAAAACGGGCAAAAAATTATTAATTTTCAAGGGCGTAAAAGGAAATAGATATATGGGGCAAAAATAATATTAAAGGATAAAGTATTAGGTTGGTCCGTTTTGATATTTTAAATTAGAATCTTCACTGAAGATTTACTGTATTCTTCTCTTCGTAACATTGAGAGAAGGTTCGAAACTAATTTGGTTAACGCTGATGTTTTTATTGATAGTCAACCATTTTATCTTTCTCTTATGCTGCTGATGAAGTTCATCAGATTTCTGATATCAAGGCCAGCTACATCAGCAGGCGTAGGAAAGAAGTGAGAACCAATATCTTAAATCTTAAGCCCGCGAGCATTCTTAGATTATCCTTGAGGAGGGTATTGAGTTTTTTAAACTTCTTTCGCCTTTTCGTAATCCCATAGTTTGGTGCTAGCTAACCTCTTTTAGCCTTAACCCTTCACTCCATAGCTTCTCCCTCAAGGTGAGTTGTCCCATAGCATGGAAAGGCTCGGCCAAAACTAGCCGGATGCGATTATATATTCCTAAAGGATTCAGTTTCTCGATACACTCAAGCAGCAGTGAGAATTTAATCTCACAGGATGCTAAAGCCTTGATTGCCGCCTGGCTGTCGCCAGAATAGCAATTCGCTCATTCTGGAAGTTCCTATCTAAGTTAATCTTTGCACGTAGACAGATGGCATACATCTCCGCTTAGAAGATGCTTGGAAAACTACCTATCGGCACAGAACGATTGGTACTGGAGTCATATATTTCAGCGCCTATGACTTCTCGTGCCTTCGAGCCATCTATATTTGTATGTACCAGTGCAGAGCACATTCACGTACTTCAGTTAACATTTTTGTCCAGTTCCTTTTAAATATTTGATATTTGAAATTTATTAATACAGTTTATTTTTCCAAATTTAATTAAGCCTAGTTCTATGAAGATAATGTTTTCTGATTTTTATTAACTTTTATAAAAGCAACATTTCACTGCAATGCCAATACAAAAAAATATAAGAAAACTTCTACTTACTGGTACTACCATTTCACCTTAAGTAACGTTGCCATCGCAGCTTACTTTTACGTGATTCCACTCTATTTTATTACTTACTCAATGCTTACATTTTACAAAAACCAATTAACCCAAGAAGAGAAGGATGCCTCTTGATCATTTTAATCGTTCTCTCCATTAGAGAGAGTGGAGAAACTGAGGATAGTAGTTAATTTATTTGAGCCTAATGGCTCGTGAGATTTGTTAGCGCAAGCCAATGTCACCACAGCAAATTATTTTTTATTAAATTCAATGAACCTTGTGACTCAGGGACTGTTATGATTATTGATTTTATAAGAAGAACTTACTTACTTACAGCAGACATCCCTTGAAGTTTAAAAACTAGGTCGAAGACTATTTATATTTAGCCAAACGATCCTGAAAAAAAAAACAATTTTCCTACCTTTTGCCTATGCCTCGCTTCCATCTAAACAGTATACGTTCTGGCCCAGCCATTTGATTTACTTAAAAAAAAGAAACACCGTAATTTTTATTTCCTATTGAACTTAAGTTGAATTATATTAAAGAAAAAAATTAATTATTTGTACGGAACCAAACCTGACATTTCTATTAGTCTACAAAAGATAAAAAACCATCGATGGACCAATCAACGACTGCCAACGCATCAAATACGCATAAAACGTAGACAGCAATAGCGAGTGCATTATCATCATACATGTATGCCCATCTGTATGTATGTCTGTTGAAAAACGCTGGGCAGTCGATGCCGCTGAGTTGTATCATTGAGTAAATAATAATTACTTAATTACTTACGCAATGATTTATTAATTCTGATTAGAATTGTAGTGTGACAGATTGTTGTTACGCGAATTAGAAAATAGCTGACTTGCTTATTGGATAGTTTGTCAGTAAAAGATGGGCCGGGTATTAGTAGCCCTGCTACTAAGCAACAATTATTTATTTAAAAAAAACCCCGAAAACAATTAATATACAATAATTTCGAGCTTGTGAGTGCAAACTAGCATTTCATCCAGTCTATCTTGTTCTCCTCCTTAAAAGTGTCATTATTTGTCATTCACATTAGCTATTAACTGTCATTTTCTGGCAATGTTGCCATCAAAAATTCCGCAATCCGCTTAAATTATGAGAGCTATGTATAGTTGTCAATCCACATTAGTTCCTTAATCTCGATTAACGCCACCGTCTGTCTTGGCTATAGCAGACCTCGATGACAAAAAGTGAATGTGCTCGCCGATTAAGTCAAATATTTATAACTCTGAAACAACAACATACATTCTATAAAAAAATAACGGGAATTGTTCCATAAAACGCAAAATAATTGTTTAATCATCAAAATTTATTTTGTCGTCTTCAAAATAGACTCCATTCGAAGCAATACACATATCGCACCCTAAATACAAAAGGGTCACAACTCAAAATGTACTTCTGCTCAAATATGAACGACACGTTATCAATAAAACGGTCCGCGGATGACATATGGCAAAAATAAATTTTTTTGTTTTTTGGTAGGACTGTTATAAGCTTACATGGCAAATTTCAGCGTTATATGTCACATAGTTTGTTTTCTGTGCTACTGTAAAGAAGTCAAGCTCGAGTGTGGAAAATTTTGAGTTGTGACCCTTTTGTATTTAGGGTGCGATATGCCAACATTAGTCCAGTCATCAAAGCACCTTTTAAACGCTTTGAAGAGATCTTCTTCAGCTCCTTCAGCGAATTCTCCTTAATGGCCTCCATCGACTCTGCTATTTTCGTTTTATACAAGAAACGCCAGAAACGCAGGCGTCACGCCTGCATCATTTTCTCAGAATACACGAATCAAGTTTATCAATGCTTTTTGAATCAATCAGATTAATAAATAACACAAGGCGAATTCATTAAAGGGTGTGGCACTAGGCCAACAACAACATTTTGTACATTAGAATGACATGTAAAGGAGAATACAAATAAGTGATTTATTAAATTTAATTTGATTATTTAAAATAAATTGCTCGCTTTCTCATTCATTTATTTATTTAAAAAAAGGCTTTTGAATATAAATTTATTACACTTTATATAACTTACATTAGTTTGAATTCGCTACAAAACTGCATAATCGAAAAATTCTTCACAACCTACAAAATCCCTTCACATATTTATGTATTTATATATGATAAATATGTAAAATACGTAAATATTTATGCATTATCTTAAAATATTTTATTGTTATAAAAGGAAAAAAAAACTCAAAAATATGCACACATATCCATGCTGTAGATATAAGGGTGGGCTGCCCCATTTAGCCGCTCTTATGACATCGTAATTCTTAAATATGTTTTGAGCCCGCAAAGTAATAAAAGAGTTGGTTAATAAATTAGTTTTATTCGGTAGTGTAGCTTTTCTGCATACTTCAATGACTTGAAAACTGTTTTCGGTTATTCCTCGGACTTCATATACAAAAGATTTAATTTCATTTGAACTTCGTCAAAATCTCCTTCTTCAAATTCATAATTAGCACAAAGAAAAATATTCAAATAATTGTTTGTTATTTTAATCCTTCAAACGCATGGTTAAATCAATTTAACCTGCCTGCAGCCGGTTTAGGAGAAGTAATTTGGGGAATATATGAAAGTGAGTCAGTATACAATTGCAAGTTTTAGATTTATATTATCAAAAACTATATTATCACTCCAGCAGCCAAACTATCACACAAAATACTGGAATCTTAACCGCAGCACTGCCCACTTGGTTGTGCGCATGCATATTCTACCAACTTTCCAAACTTCAGCTAATGGGCTCAATCAACACTAGCCCGAAATAAACGGATCTTTGAAGTCTAAGGATTAAGGACTAAGACCAAGGACTAGCGACCGCCAACTTGTTTTTTGTTTGATGAATCATATAGCAGATTTCCACCCAAGTACCCCACATACCATGATCGGCACACACGCAGAAAAGCTAGGGTTGACATTTACATCATACATCAAGAGGCTCTCGCTGACTGTAGATATACGCTTGCTGGAGTCCTCCCATGATGGTATCAAAACGGTGCTTTAGTGCTACTTGGGGAGTGCCAGAGTACTACTTCAACCATTTTACCTACCTGCCTACAGCATTGCAATATTTGACCAACCACTTTACTCGAACATCTTTCATTGAGCAATTTCTACCTGCTCCCGAGTTTGAAATCTTTAAAATCATTCAAAAAAAGAATATTTGAAGCTGTAAAAGGTAAAGCGAAGGAATTCTGAAGCAGCCAATTGATGAAATCTGCAAGCACTGCATAGAACAAGGGAAAATTCGCATGGTAGAAATAGAGGAAAATATGTTGGAAGATAAATGTTCACATACATTATCAAATTATAGTATTTTAGAGTGTCAATTTTGTTATTTAATAGTCTCACCTCGTAAGCGCATACATCTGCAAAACAATGCGTCAGCCGACAACTGGATTTTCATTGCCTTTTTTATGTTATTGTGCCCTCGATGAAACTACATATCAATTCAAAATGTTACCTCTAGAGATGGAGAAGCATTCATGTTAGCTTGTTGCAAAGCAAACAGATAACGGTATTCATGATTAAAATTAAAATTGGGTTACCGAACAAATATTTGTATTAAAAAATATATCAAATGCTTTACATTAAAAATCTTAAAACTTTTTTATGATTTTAGTTTAAAAGCCAAAGTTTGTCGACGGCTTGCGGCGCGTATACCGATCAGAAATAGTTTGCTCAGGAGGATGCTGGGATGCATAAATATGGTGTAGCTGCCTGTTTGTCCGGTATCATAAACGAAGCCTTCCAAAACGAGAGAGAATCGCATTTCTCTGACTAATTTAGATTTTCCAAATGCTGTTTCGCTAATATAACAACATCTTATTTAACTTTTGCAATAATCTTGTTTCAAAGAAAAGAAGAATATATTGCCTGCGAAGTTTCGGTTCGGGTGGCGTCGGAGAGGTATACTAAGAAAACATTGATAGTCGCTACCAACCATCGATGTTTGCGAAAAATGTAAAAAGATCAACGCATCGATACTTCGGTAGTGCCATCCATGTGTTTTCTACTTCTAGTTACCTCAAATCGTAAAAGTCATCAAGCTATCTTTTGACGTCTTTGCTATTTTGTTGGCAAAAACGCCAATTTATTGAGATGTTATACAAATTGAACGGAGGTCAGACAACTACAAGTCGATTGACATATATGAAGATAGATTTTAAAATAACTTATTTTTCCCTTAAATTCATTGTTTCTTCTCACTAATTCTCATTCCAAATCGGCTGCTCAAGCATTCTAGCAAACAACATTAATCAATTCCCAGTTGGATTTAGTACCAAGGCACAAAAGTAAAATTATTTGTAACCACACGTATCACCATGTCCGTGGCGAAGCCTCGAACCAACATGGGCAGCTAGTTGAAAACAAATTGCAGCACGTTATGAAAAATACACTTTTATGTATTTACAAAGACAGCCAATAGTTCAGACGTTCAGTAAGCAAGACTGGCTTTCATTGCCTGCCAGCCACATTAATCATTGCGCTTAAGCTGCTGCATATGCAACGCATATGGGTGCTAGGCGCGCAAATTCAATATTTTCAAAACCTCAAAATGTGCTAAGAAATGACAGCAAAACAAAGCAGGCAACATTCAAGCAAATACGAAAAACTTCAACGGCATTCAACCATTCAAGCTGTTACATAGTTTTGCTAGTTTTGCATCGAGTTTTGTTTTTTGTTTTGTTCATCCGCAGTTTGTCCGTGTGACTGCACAAGTGTGTATATTTATTGCAAGCATGCACGACTGACAGCCGGGCAGGTTTGAGCGTCGCATGGTCGCCTGAGCTTACGGGTCGGCTGATTGGCGTTCATTTGCTGTAATTAGTCGAGCGAACGCGCGCAAATGTGCACTTTACATGCTTGCGGTGCCCACAACAGTGTGCAACACATTTGTGGCACGCATGCGAACGTGCAGCAAAGTGCGTATCTACAAGCTCATTCATATCTGTAGGCAGTCACCAGCAAATGCATGCCAGATACGTGTCTTTGCCAGCGCCATCGCCGTCGTCGCCGTCACTGCTGACGAATTTTGCGCATGCGTGCACAAATTTTGAATATTACGCCGCGAAATGTTCGTCTTGTTGTTTGTCTGTCCGCTTGCACATTAATTAAAATTGTATGCAAAGCTATGTATTTTTCCATATGTATTTAATTGCACGAATTCGCGAATTCCTTTCTTTACTCAGTAGTATTTGCGATTAATTCGTCTAAAATTTAATGCTTTTCGATAGATACTACACACACACACCCTAATGAAATATTATTCCTTGTGTCATGCGTCACTTATTGGATAAAATATTTATACTAGTTTTTGGTATGATGCAACTTTTCGAGTTTTCTAACGTTTGCTTAGGTATGTATGTATGTATAATCAGGTCAAACGAGTGTCTAAATTTTTGTTTTTTAAGGAAATTTATGACGCAGCTGTAATGAATTTTGTAGCTTTAATCCTAAGCCGTACATAAGTATGTGCGTATGTTTAATACATAAATGCTTAAAATATTGAAATGCTTTAAATTACTGAAACAGCAAAGGCACAAAATTTCCCTATGCATTTATGAACGACCACAATTTGAGTAAGCCGACAAGATACGCTTATTCAATTGGGCAATTTAACTCTCGTCTCGCACCAGTGGATTGGCCGCCAAGATCATGCGATATCACATCTTTGGATTTTTATTTGTGGAGGTATGTAAAGTCTAAATGCCTTGTGGATAAACCCGCTTCGATTGAGGCATTGGAAGCGTACATTACTAAAGTTATACAGGAGATACCGGGCGAAGTCCTCCAGCGAGTCATTCAAACTTTTTGTTTGCGGACGGCCGAATTACGGCGCATTTACGGACAACATTTCGAAGAGAATATCTTTAAAGAATAAATGTCATGAATGGTTCTACACAAAAATAGTAAAATTTGCACAACCAGTATAAATTTTTGTTGTATTATTTTAACTTAAAATCAAATATCTAAATTGATCACCCCTTATGTACGTATGTATATTAAGCCGCCTTAAAGAAATGTTCGCCGTTCACCATCTGGCAACCCTGTATCTTTTGACAGAGATGTCAGATCGCTTAATGACACACCGCGTTGGAAGCGATTTTTACCATGGAACAGTACACGCCACGCAAGCGCTCCCAAATTGTTGAAATTTACATTCAACAAAAGAAGTCAATTGTGAAAACTCAACGTGCGTATAAAAAATTAAAAAAATGTGAAAAGTGCGCCTTCTAAGAACACCATTAAACGTTTGTACGAAAGGTTTTCGACTGGTGATGTACTTTCTAATCCAAAGAGGCCAAATCAAAACCGACCAAGACGATCGGATGAGAATATTGCTCTTGTACGTGCCAGTGTTGAGACGTCGCCAAGGACATGCCAAAATCGCCGTTCTCAGCAGTTAGGTATTGCTCGGACCACTTTACAACGAATTATCCGCATTGATTTGCATTTATTCCCGTATAAGATTCAATTGACGAAAAAATTGTTGCCTGCGGACAAGCCTCGTCGATTGGAATGGGCCCAAAGAGTCATCGAAATGGCTAGAATGGTTTGATGTCGAAAAATGGCGATTTTGACTGGCCACCGCGTTCGCCCGATTTAACGCCACCTGACTTTTTCCTGTGGGGATATTTAAAATCAAAGCTTTATATTAATAAGCCAAAGATCATAGAAGAGCTCAAGAACAACATCCGTGAGAAAATAGCCGCTATTCCAGCCGAAATGTTAGCTAAAACTATGAAAATGCTGTAAAACGGGCACAATACGCCGTACAGGCTCAAGGCGACCATTTGAGAGATATCATATTCAAAAAGTGATGTCAACAAATCTACTTGAACCAAATAAAATGACTATTGTCGTCAGCATCAAAAAAATTGTGTTTTTCTTTGATTAAAAAAAAACACATTGTTCCGTCGAATATGGGCAACCAAGTATGTATTTTTGTAAGGTTGTTTCGAAAAAAGAAATTTTTACCGGAGGTTTTTTGATTTATAGGATTTAAAGAATATCCAAATAATTTTAATTTTTCTTTTTAATCTACCTAGTTATTAGACTTCAGTTTGCCCCAGCCTTTAGATAAAGGAGTGATTCGAAGTTTTAAAATTTGTTATTGAAGCCTTTGAGTTAAGCATAGATACAGTAAGCTGAGAGACTAGCTCGACTAAAAAAAATTAGAAATGTGTGAGAGTCAATACATCACGCAAAAGAGGCCTAGGCAAAGACTCAAACGGAAACCATAAAACAAAGTTCCCAAAATGCAGAGTTTAACAAGAATATAAATATGTCAACTGAATTCTACCCCGAAAATTACTTGCCCGTATTAACGCTGGCTTCGTTATTTGCTTTATTAGAAACCCTTGGAGAATCTCATTCAAATTCTGATATTGTAACAATATAAAGGGTGATTTTTTAAGAGCTATAGGAAAAAAACACACGTAAAGTTCAGAAAAATTCATGAAATTTTAATTTAAATCGATTAGTACAGTCCATATAATTTAATGTTTGAAGATTATTTCATGCAAATGTTGACCGCGACTGCGCTTTAAATGGTCCATCCGCTTAGTCCAATTTTGGCATACTCTTTCCAATGTTTCGGCCGGTATCTCACATATAAATGCTTTAATGGTGTCTTCCAATGCGTTAATTGATTGTGTGGATAGGATTGTGTGAATAGACATGAGCTTTAACATAGCCCCACAAAAAATAATCTAAAGGCAATCGTGCGATATGATCTGGGTGGCCAGACCTGTCAGAACGTGAAATAAAATGCTCACCGAACTCGTCACCAACAAGTCCATGTTACGCGTGCTGTGTGGCATGTGGCACCGTCTTGTTGAAACCACATGTCATGCAAGTCAAGCTTTTGCATTTTAGGCAAAAAAAAGTTGGATATGATTTCACGGTAGCGCTCACCATTCACAGTTACGTTACGATTCGTAGCATCTATGAAGAAGTACGGCCCAATGATGCCTCCAGCGCATAAACCGCACCAAGCTGTGACCTTTTCTGGATACATTGGTAACTCTTGCAATTCTTCTGGCTGATCGTCACTCCAAAATCGACAATTCTGCTTATTTACGTATCCATTGATCCAAAAATGAGCTTCGTCGCTAAACACAATTTTTCGATTTTAAATTTTCTTAACAGAACACGAATTTTTATAATAAAATTCAATGATTTGCAAGCGTTGTTTGTTTGTAAGACGATTCATGGTTAAATTATAGACCACACTGAAGATGTTTGACAGTGAAACAAAACACGAAACGTGCGTCAGCTGTTTAAACCAACTGTTTAGAAAGATAATAGCTAAAAAATCACCCTTTATAACAATAGAAAATAATACATGAAACGAAAAATAGAAATCTGAAACTACCAATAGTGGGCAACATCGATTTTGTGCGTAAGTTTTTGACTAAGCATCGGTAAACTATCGGACAGTAGATCTAGTAGATCGATAAACTATCGATAGTGCAAATAAGAATATATTTGTGGAAAGCAGTTTAGAGAACCACCCACCTTTTTTTATTTAAAAATGCGACACCCGCATGTTGAGGTTTTAATCTGGATCTACTGTCCGTTATTATAAGGCCAGCCTTACTGAACATTCACTCGGATTCCACTGGTGTGGACAATTTTTGTCTTGAGATTTTACAAAAAACGTCCACGCCTGAATACGAGATTTTTAATAGTAGATGAATATGAATTATATAATATCAAGCGTTCAAGCTTTTGAGAATCCCTTCTTCTTCTGAAATTCGCTGTGCTTCACTTCAATGCATTCATCGGAATCCTTTTCAAGAAATTTTTCCGTTTATGCTTATCTTTCGCTACTTTTTTGTTATATATTTATCCATTTTAAAAATAAGCCGAAATTATTGCTTAAAACCGATTTGCCACGAACGATTGAAGCAAAAATGGCACAGTTGCAATAGTTGTTATTCAATTTTCTAAGAGAGGCCAATAAGCAAAATTATATGTATGTACCTGTAAAGAAATGTTTGGAGTTGAATAGCTGGCTGAACGAAAACTGAGGAACGTAAATTAGATACTATTGAATACTATAAATAGTCCTAAAAACTATCGATGGATGCGCGAAAGTCGAAAACCAGTATTATCGATAGTTTCAGACCTTTACCGAAAACGTAGATTTCGGGTTTGATTTTGTTACTGATAAAAACATAGGAACTATTGGCAATAATATTGTAGTACTGACACTGAGAGTATTACCGAAGAATCTATTGGAATTTTCTCAAACGAAACGGCTTTGAATGCAGTTTCAAGCTTAAATCAATTTTGCAGCAGCGACTTTACAGCTTTGTTAAGTTTTTAAAAAATATGGAACACCAAAGCCAATCTGATACATTTAGTTTTTCATAATTTATTGACTGAAATGTAACATTTTTGTTTCTATTTTCCCTGTTGCTTTATATGCACCTATGCGCATAAAATAAATATGCACCTTTGAAAAAATACATACACGTTTTTGTTTGAATTATATACCTGTAGTATCAATATATTTTATTCACATAAGAAATATAATATTATTATATATAGGTACAATGAATTAAAAAAATAAAATTTTCTAAAATAAGTTATAAAGTTGACTAACGGTGAGTGTCCGCCCAAGGGAGGCTTCACTGTATGTAAAATGTGGGTGGAAATAAGAAAAATGTTTTAATTAGTAACGAATTAGATAGCTTTGAAAGCGGAAGCTTCTTTCATTTACCAACCGCTTAATGTGCGATGCCAAAAATGACCACAAATAAAAACATTTAGAAGCAGCCGATTGCATTTTAATTATTGTAATTCAATGCTATTAAGTAAAGCGTACCCAATTTGATAATGTGGAAGGCAATATAAAGAATAAGAAAAATTTTTAATTGAGATATATGAGTACATAGATCAGAGGTCGGCAACCTGCGGCTTGGATGTAAAGCTGCTGCTCGTTAGCTCCATACGCAAATATTATTTATTGCATCAATTAAAAAAAAAAACGTTTCAAAATCATTCTGATTCGATTAACAAGAATTACGCACCGATGCTGTCTCTCAGCCTCTTGTCGTCGCTGACTGTAAAGAACTCTTAAACGAAATGGAATGTATTCCGACCTCCTTCCTCAAAATAAAGTGCGATGGCTTTCCAAAGGTTTGAAATAAAAACATTCTTAAGTGAAAGAGGCATTAATCACCACCCTGCATTGGAGAATAACAAATAATTGCAAAAATTTTACTTTACCACAGTGATTATATGAGCAGAATCTAAAACTGCTAGGAAAAGGACATCCAGCCCCTGTTTTGGTAGAAGACTTGGTAGCTCTGAAGAAAAATTAATTTTTATTTGCAGACGATGATCAGAGCGGAAAATTACTTAATTTTGCGATAAAACCAGTACAACTATTGACACGAATTACTTCAGCATTTCGAGTGCTGACTATCTTCGGATCAACATATTCGTCCGAGCAGCGTTCTCTTGCATTAATAAGTAAGGTAAGAAGCTAACTAACAAAATTTAGAGTCGTGTTTGAAAATTAAAACGAAAAGTCATGAGCTAAATTTATCCAAACCTTTTAAAGCCATGCAAAGCCTACACTCCATTTGATATTGTTTGCTCAATTATTTGTTACAGAAGTAAAAGTTAGCGTTGTAAGTAAAGTAAAAGTAGTAGTTTGAAGGTTCGGCATATGCACATGACATAACCATAGTAGTGACAGGCAAATACCTAAACACCGTGAGTGACATAATGAATAATACACTCACAACTGTGCACGAATGGGCAACACAGGCAGGTCTGGGGATAAATGCTGATAAAATGGATAAGATAATTTTTATGAGAAGGCACAAGATCCCCTATTGGCACTCCTAGAAGCTAAACGACGTTGAACTGACTCCTAAACCTAAACTATCATGGAAGTACAATATATTAGAGAGGAAGAAAAAGGCCAGTAACACACTATATGCATGTAAAAAGAGTTACATGGAGTCTATCGCCTGCTATTATGTATGTATTGGTGCTGCTTAGCTATACATAGCCCATATGCGCTATGAAAACCAACATATAAAAAACCTTCCGAAAGTATTCAACGTCATGTTGCACTTTGCACCAAAGATGCATTGAGAACTACTCCCACGACAGCGCTTGACATCGCGGCGGAATGTCTAAAAGCTCAATCTACCGTCAGACTAAGCGCAACAGGCGAATTTATCCGTAAAACGTTCGGACATAGCTCAATAGGCATACTTAAATTACAGAGTCATGACAGACATATGCTCAAAAATGCAATTGAGTGAAGAAATTCGGAACAACAATAGAAGAAGAGGGAAGGAAAAGAGAAATTAAGTTTACCGATGGCTCGAAAAGGTTGGTCGAAGTAGGAGCGGGGATCTATTGCGCAAAGCTAGGCATCAGAAATCGTCGCTGTAGGTAAGGCTGCGGAAATAAAATTTGCAAAGACATCAAGGAACTCCAAAATAAATATATATGTTGGCAGCCTAGCGGCGAGAAAAGCAATAAACTTATGTGAAATTTCATCTAAAAACGTTCTAAAAAGCAGGGAAGTATTGAGAGATTAGCCGCAGACAGACGGTTGCATATCTATTGGGTACCCGGACATAAGGGAATTGCAGGAAACAAAATTGTAGATGAGATTGCCAAAAGCGTTGTTTACAGACAATTCGAAGAAGAAAACGACATACTGAAACCTTTAAATACGATATACAATGACATCGCTGCGGACATGAAAATACCGATGGGTAGGAGGTGAAATAATCTAACCACTTGCACAACCGCGAAAATCATGGGTACACAGAGTGCAGATAAATACGACCGATTCGTACTAGCTCTGTCTAGAAAAGAAAGCAGAACTATCGAAGATATGCTGACAGGCCACAATTTGCTAGCGACACACGCATACAAGATGGGATTTACAAGCAATGATAATTGCATATTTTGGAATAAACTAGAAG
The DNA here is from genome assembly GCF_027943255.1 of Anastrepha obliqua. Classification (NCBI taxonomy): domain Eukaryota; kingdom Metazoa; phylum Arthropoda; class Insecta; order Diptera; family Tephritidae; genus Anastrepha; species Anastrepha obliqua. The sequence continues at coordinate 61,690,315 of NC_072894.1, forward strand.
AGAGGGAAACTGTAGAACAACTTCTATGTTCTTGCCCTGCATTATCTAGAACCCGAATTAAATGTTTAAGAACTCTACAATATGAGAAGCTGGAATGTATCTCGGGATTAGAGCTTTAGAGTCTACGCAGACGCAGACGTATTACAATAAGGTCGAGCTCCAACTCGTAACACTAAAGACCAAACGGTCTATGTAGAGGTTTTCAGCCAGTCTGGTAAACTTAACTTAACCTAACCTAAAGTAAAAGTAATTGTTTCATTCGTTTAATTTTTTAATACTAACTGTTAAAATGTTTTATGGTCGATCTTTAGCTCCTGAACGATGCTACTAACATACCGGTTACCTTCGATTATTTCTGTGATTTTATCAATATTTTCGATATTATCTTTAACATTAAAGGTGCCTAAACAGAATCGTCTTTATCAAAGAAAAACTGTAAAATGTACCGAATTTTCTCTTTGTTGACCTCCATTGTTAACACTCAGTGACTCACAACTGAATGGAACAGGAAAAAAAATAGCAAATGAGTTTTTTTATGTGAAATGTTGTCTTGATAACGAGCATACACTGCATAAATTGTTTGATCGATACTTTACGAAATATCGATCAGCATAGCCATCTACCGAGAAAATAATGGAGTTTTTCCCCCTAAACTCTAACTCGTTGTGAAACACGCTACTTATATATGAATAATAGATATTTTTTCTAATTTATGCGAGTCTATAGTTTGCAAGAAAAAATTTTGCGGACCTTTAGAAACTTTGAAATTTTGTAAATTGTAAATTTTACTTATCCGACTCAAAAGTCTGCCGACACCTGCCATAGACGAATGTTTATTGTACCAATCAGTGTACTCTCTCTTAAGTTAACACCTAAGGGACTGAAAAGTTTGTCCGGTTTTGGGAGGTGTCCGCTTATGAGAAAAGTGTAAAAGAAAAGTTAATAAATTATTATGGGAGGGTTAAGGTATTATGGTCGGGCTGTTCGCTCAAGAGAAATAAATTTCAAAAAACTCTTAAGGAGTTGTGGTATGTATTGAAAATAATGTCCGCTTGAGAGAGGTGTCCGTTAGAAGAGTACAGGGTACTCGTACATAACTACAAGCCGGAGTAGCTCAAATTCAAGCAACATACCGTAGGATTTATATACATACGTGAAGTGAAAGCCAAAAAAGCAACATTGCAAAACTTCTTCTATTTTGAGATGTGCATTTTTCCACAAGATATTCTTGTCTTTTCATTTTCAAGCTTTTCACTTCAAACGTATTTATGCGGCAAAAAAGAACATATCAGCGACTAAATGCCACACAATAGTGGGCAGGAATCAAAATATGTCACAGTGATTTTGTGATTATACCGACCATGACATGCAGCTAAGTGGCAGCAAAAAATATTATTGCATGCATTACTTTTATGCATCCTATCTATGTATACTAGGGGTGGGATTATTTTCGAATAATATTCGAATAAACATTATTCGAATAAAACGAATAATACTATTCGTTTCAAATAATTAGTATAATTATAGTATAGTATAGTAATAATAATAGTTCATTATTCGAATACCTTACTATTCGAATACCTCACTATTCGAATAGTTTACTATTCGAATACCTCACTATTCGAATACCTTACTATTCGAATACCTTACTATTCGAATACCTCACTATTCGAATACCTTACTATTCGAATACCTCACTATTCGAATACCTTACTATTCGAATACCTCACTATTCGAATACCTCACTATTCGAATACTTTACTATTCGAATACCTCACTATTCGAATACCTTACTATTCGAATACCTCACTATATATTCATTTATATCAGGGAGAAAATGCTTTTAAAAATATAAAAATTACATTGGCCCTTCTCATGGTGCTAATCAGTTTTTCTCGAATTTTGAACATTGTGATTTTTTGATTTGACCGCTTCATGTTTCAATTAGCTAATATGATAATATTTCTTTGGTATTGTTCTTGATAAAACATCGACAGGTATACATACTTATATGTATGTGCATAACTAAATGTGCATAAAAACATCAGAGCGTTTCTAAAAAAATATTTGGTTTTCCCTCGTAACAATTCTTGTGTTTAGACGCCTTAATATTAATATTAGGGTGGCCCGCACCGCACTTTTCAATTTCCCATATAAATTCTATGGAGAAATATGATTTCACATTTTCTATGTCCGCATCGGTTTTAACATTGTCGGTAACGGATCGAAATAATGGTTTTCTCTCAAACGATAAATATGGAGAATTAAAATCTTCTTTTGCTTAATCTACAGATTTAGAAGTTATTCAAGGCCAATAATAGGATAGAATTATATATGTACTTATTTATGTACACATGCAGATTGCTTTGAAATTGGATTGATGCGCAAATGCATGTGTGTATGTATCTATGTATGTATGTAATTTCAAAAAATTACGCAATAGAAGAAATTAAATAAAAATATCACTTACTTTTTGTTGCTAATGTGTGTACAACAGATACATGACAACAACAACAGATACATACATGACATATGTATGTATATGTACATGTACCTACCCTGCTGAGTGGTCAATAGTAGGTAGATATTTCTTTGTATATTTAGTTATAAGACACTATTTGTGATAAATAATTATCATAGTAAATGGTTTTTGAAGTATTTATGTACGTATGCTTTTGCTAACGCTCTTCCTTTTAAAGTAAACAATTTTTTTTAATTCGATAATAAAATATATATTTTTTATTTCTCTTAAAAAGAAGTCTGAAATAGATTACGTATTTCAGTGTCACATGCAGTTTATTGCCTGAAATGTCCATATACATACATATGTATATAATTCCCATCGCCAGTTACCTAAGCGTATGCATGGCCGTAGGACTGTCTGCACTCGTTTATCGGGCTTAGGTCAGTCAGTAGCAGGTAGAGTATATGGGTATATGTACATATGTATGTGCATATAATAGTACTGCGAAAAGCAAAAAACCTAAAACAAAATAATTTCATGCCTCAAGCAAGAGTAGTCCGCTAATCTAAGTAAATATTTACCAAAATATGAAACAAAAACAAAGCGCCGACACAGTAAAAAGTAGGTAGTATTTTCATTTAACACGTTCCCTGTACGCTTAGCCACATATGGTTCAGTAAACGTGCGCCTGATAAGCACTGATACGTTCCTGAGCCATATGTGTGTCAGCATAGAAAAAGTTCCCTGAACCACATGTGTTTCATGAACATGCAGAAGCAAAAATGGACCATATGTGTTTCAGGTAGAAATACCCTGTATCCGTTTTTTTTGTTTAGTTATTATTATTACTAAAGCTATCCTATGACTACAAAAAAACAAATTTTTCAAAAAACCCTGTTGAACTTGACGGTCAATTTTGCATTTTTGTATTGGGACAGGGAACGTGTTAATATAAGCCTTTGCGTGGTTTTTGAATTTGCATACATAGGTACATGCACTTGTACAGAAACCGATTAGTAGTCCGCTTATCTAAGTAAATATTTACCAAAAATATTCGAATAGTGAAGTATTCAAATAGTAAGGTATTCGAATAGTGAGGTATTCGAATAGTAAGGTATTCGAATAGTGAGGTATTCGAATATTAAGGTATTCGAATAGTGAGGTATTCGAATAGTAAGGTATTCGAATAGTAAGGTATTCGAATAGTGAGGTATTCGAATAGTAAACTATTCGAACAGTGAGGTATTCGAATAGTAAGGTATTCGAATAATGAACTATTCGAATAGCATTATTCGAATAAACGAATAAAAAATTCGAATAAATATTATTCGAATTACGAATACCTCTCGAGTAAAAGATTTTATTATTCGAATAATTTTTATTCGAATAGTCCCACCCCTAATGTATACCCGTAGGAACACACAAGTCATTTTATACATACTGTATTGTACATACATGTTGATATTGCCACAGCACTGGTACAGACGTGTATTCTTAGCAAAACTTAACTTAAGCGAATAAAAAGCGGCTCATTGAAAACTAGGACTAAAAGTAAAGCAGTGCTTCTATGTAAATAAGTAGATATATATATGAGTATAAACATACTCATATACACCTCTGTGATGATATATGTACCATAGTAAAAAAGCTTAAGTCGACTTAGGTTAAAAGTGAAATTATTTTCTGAACTTCTCTAACCGTTCGCATGTATGTATGTATGTATGCATTTCTTTTTTATTATCGTTATTCCTTCTACAGATTTATACGAAAAATGTATGTTAAGATTGCATACTGGAACAAGTTAGCAAAAAAAATTAAACAGAGGCGACTATGCCAAACGACCACATATACTTACTATACCGAGCACTTACGTATATGTAAGTACAAATAAAAACCATAAATGGCTAGCGCCGGCGTTTCGCTGCACCGCTAAGCTGTTGGGACATTGCAGCAGTCGTATGCGACTGAAATAATAAATAATAAAAACAAAACAAAAGCAATGTTTTTGTGACAAAAAATTGACTGCAGTGCCTCATGCCGCAAAACGGCGCTTGTAGCATACAGAAAAGGTAAGAGGAAATAGATTTTATTGAATTTTAATAGAAACAAGTAAGGAAGTGCTAGGTTCAGTCAGAACAGAAACTTATTTAAAAAAGGAAATACAATGAAATTGACAACAAAAATTATTTCGCTGCGGCCTATCTTGACGTAGCTAAGCCTTTTGACAGTGTATGGTATCCCGGAAAAAAGCAAAAGTTAAAAAAAATACTTCCAACCGACTGTTATCTATTTTTGCGAAGGTACCTTAGATTAGGTTGAAATTAGGTTAGGTTAAATAGCTGTCCTTGCGAGTGGCTTACTAGGACAAAAAAAAAAATCAAAATTTGCCCGTTGTGATACCATACAGGAGGAGGAGAGGAGAAAAGGAGAAGGGAACGAACCAGACAGGTGGAAGAAGAACAAGGGGTGTTGGATGAAAGAAGTTACCCTAATGAAAGATATTTTTATGTTAAATATCAGGATGAATACTCTGATGTAATATACTACGTATGGAAGCAGGTATACAAAGAAGCGGTCTGGGGCCACTTGTATACAAATGATATACACTGTTCAAGTGATAATAGCCTGATTGCAACCTTTGCTGATGACACCATTTTAATGACCTATAATAAACACAAAAAAGTTATCACAAGCAAGCTACAACAGCTATTAAATCAACAATGACTTGGTTTAATATATGGGGAATCGAAATTAATTATACAGTCATTAAATATGAAACAAAAGCCAAATATTCAGGCATAATAATTGATGCCAAACTGACATAGAAGGAGCATTTCTTCAAAAGAGAAATGAACTCAAAAACCGCTTCAGACAACTCTACTGGCCACTACGAAACGACTTGCGTCTTTCACTTTGTTATACAATAAATTGATAATCTACTATACAAAACTGGTAAACCTCCAATATAGCATCGAACTATAGGGAACATCAATTAAATCAAACCTTAAAAAGAATGCAACGGCTACAATAAAAAATCTTAAGGACTATCACAAACGCAGTCTGGTACATAACCAATGGCGACATACATAGAGACCTCAAGAATGTCTCAAATTACTTTTAAAGAAGAACGGTCGCCAAACCAGTCGTACATTGGCGGAAAAAACTAACTGCGATCATAAAACGTTTCTCAATCTCCTTCATTCAGTGGGACTTATCGAGAAAAACTGGGAGCTTGGGTGGCACACCAGCTGAACGAAAAAAAACAAAGCAAGTCGCCTTCAAATTGCTACTCAGCATCTCCCGAGCCCTCGAGCAACTCGCGGTCATAAACAGCGCTTTTTGTACCGAATCGTCACGGGAAATGAGAAATGGTGCGTATACGTCAATACGAAGCAAAGAAAGTAGTGGGTGGCTCCAGGAGATACGCCAGTCCCTGTGAAACGCTCGAAATGCCACGGTCGACTAGGAGCCCAGCTAAACAATGTGAATGAAGCTATTCTACTGAAAAGGCCTGATAGGCATAGTCGAGGTCGTTAAAAGCAACGATTTTAGCTCTTGTGACACGTTGCATTGTTCTGGTGAAGAAGTAGTTTTTTCTTTTGTAAACTGGATCTGTTTAACATGATTTTTTTCTTTCAGCTGGCCCTATTATTATCCCAAAAATGGATCCGACACCTTCTTGGCCGACTTCTGGACACGAACTCGTTTCAGAGCCAAAGAACCAGGGCCACACCACTCTTTAGCCTCTTGTTTTAATTTAGGATCATGGTGATATACCCAAGTCTCATCCATAGTCTTCATCACAAAATCCTTTTTATCCTTTCGAAAATGCTTTAAATGTTTCAGAGAAAGTCGGAATGTGATTTCGTTCACAGCACACAGCTTTCTGAAACTCGATACTTCAGTCAAGATATTGCTTACACTGCCCAATGAGATTCCCAGGGCTTCTACTTAATCTAGTCAATTCAGTCACTCGACAATTTTCCAATATGATGTCCTACATGTTTTTTACGATTTCTGGTGCTGTTGCTGTTTTTGGACGACCTTGACGAGGATCGCCTCGACCACGTTTCAATTCAGCAACACATCTTTCTACTATAGTAATTGATGGTGAAAACAGTGATGGCCCTATACACTTTCAACATTTGTTCATAAATTTCCTTTGCTTTTAAGCCTTCCACAAATAAAAATTCAATCACTGCACGATACTTGATTTTTTCTATTTTAGAAAATACTATGACTCGTCGGTACTAAGTGACCTGTAATCAAAGAATGAATTGACAGATTGAAATGAAATTTCACACACGTTCATATTGAGAATGTACTAACATAACAAAAAAAATTAGGTTCCTTTATCGAACAGCAAAGCTTAGTGAAAAAAAACCTCAACAATGAATCAACACAACAACTACTGCTTTTGTGTAAGGCTCATACGTTCAAAGCCATGTCGACAAAAAGGGTACACAAAACCATGCATATATGTGTGTTAGCTGCACTTCGGATTCATGCAATGTTGCAACAGAGTACATTCTAGGAAGAAATTCCCATATTCTACTGAGTATTAAGTGTATTATGTGTATGTCTGACGTAATATGCTTGAGTTATCTTTGCCGCATTTTAGCGGTTGCACGAAACATGTTGCATGAATCATTCGGCACAGCAGCAAAAACAACTGACAGTTTTTCACCAAAATAGCTGCTCTAATATTTTCAGCTTTATTAACGCTATCACTTGCCACTGTCAAAAATTCAGATCAGCTTATTTTCGCTTATAATTATACGGTATGTATGTATATGTGTGGCACAATATTCCAACCTCCCTTGTCGCCATAATTTACCTCTATTAACACATGTATATGAACATGTGCGTGTATTTAAGTTGGTGGTTTTGCCACTTCTATATTCGGGTGATGGCATCGCCGTTGCCACTCATTGTTTGTGCCACTTTACTAGCAGCATGAAAAATATAGAATTAAAAGTAAAATACATTAAGAAACTGTAATGCACATTGTTTTTAAACGTAGTTGTTGCTTTTGTACTAAATAATTTTCGCCCCTTATATGAATAGCGCAACGACTTCCATCTACGTTGTCGCCTATCAGAGCCTTCATCATCGCTGTAATCACCGTACGCGCATCATCAACATCAACAACAACAGCAACTGCGTGAATAACATACAGCCAATATAGTAAAAACTCGTTCGTATACTCATAACTGCAAGTATCATTTCTTCAAGTGTTTCTCTGAGTCTAGTGAAGCAGACACTGCTCGTCTTCATCAACTACATATACATTTTCGCTCGAGCATACCACGGCCTGCATTACATGTACAGTAGCGGACAAAGAAATGCCACACCTTAAAAATTCATAACTATTCGGGTTTATTTAAGAACAGTCGATTGTTTAAGAAAATTTGTGATTGAAGTGGTTTTATACAAATATTACCAACATAAAAATATATTTCGGAGGAGGATACATTTTTTGCCATTTATTAGAAACCAAATTAGGTGATATTTTTATTTCCCTCGAGGTTTTTACAAAAAAATGTTTTTAAAACCAAACGCTTAACCATAAAAATAGATTGCAGTTTTTTCTTTTTTGCACTAAAGGTGAGGCAAAATATTTTGAGTTCAAATTTTGTAGTCCCTCCTTGCTTTTTATAACGGTTTTTATTCGTTCGGGCATGGAATTAATTATATATATAAATAATTGACACGTACACCCTTGAGCCGAGCTCCTCCTCCTCCAATATTTGTGGTGCACGTCTTGATGTTGATCCCCAAATGCAGGGACCTTCAGTTTCAAGCCGACTCCGAACAGCAGATTTTTTTATAAGGAGCTTTTTTCATAACAAAAATGCACTCGGAGGCTGCCGAGAGGTGACCGCTATTAGAAAATATTTTTTCTTCATTTTGGTATTTCACCGTGATTCGAACCTACATACGTTCTCTCTGAATTCCGAATGGTAGTCACGCACCAACCGATTAGACTACGGTGGCCGCTATAGCGATCGTAGAATTTATACCTAAATACCAATATAACATACGTCTTCAATTAGTTGGTCAAGCTCTGATAAAGTCCGAGGTATCTTTCTCCTTATCCGCAATTTTCGTTATTCTTCTAAATTGACTGTCCAGCTGATAAATTCGGTACTCAAGCAGGTCTGGAGTAAACCGAAATAATTTGTTTGGATTGTCCATATCGCGGAGCAAACGTCGATCTATTGTTTGAGGGATCATTTTCTCCTCTCCACGCGACAAATCATAAGCCAAATACTCGAAAGATTTATTTTGGCTTTCTTTAATAGGTTAGGTTAGGTTAGCCTGGTTGGCAACAAGACACACATAGACCTTTTGGTCCCTAGCGATACCAGATAGAGACCAACCTCTATGAATATCTAAAGTAGACATCATGTAGGTTGTCAGCGCTTTTGGCGAATCTACACAGCGCTGGGAAATCCGCTTTTGAGACGTTTTCCAGACCCTCAAACAATGGGCTTTGTTTTGATTGACCGTTGAGTTCTTTCTTGTTCTAGTGTAGGCTAGCTTCCCACAGCAAAAACTTCCGCTTGGAAAATACTGCTGTGGTCTGGCAGCTCTTATCCCTAGTTTTGAGCAGTAAATACCCGCTTCCACTCCATCTGAAGTTCTAGAGCCGTCTGTGAAAAGTTCTATGGCCAGGGTTCATGCCTTTGTGCCATCCCTCCTCTTCAATTGTAATGCGAAACCTTCTCTCCCAACTAAAGTACGGAGTCATGTAGTCTGTGCAGCCTGAGCTCCACTTTCCTATTGAGCTATGACCGAAGGTTCTGTAAGTGAATACTCCAGCAGTTACCAACGTCATCGCGGGTTTCGCTGCCAGGTTTTCCGCCATAAGAGCAATAGGTGGCATGCTGAGTATCATTTCCAGCGCCGGCCTTGGAGTGGTTTTCATAGCTCCTGTTATGCACAGACCAGCGAGTCGTTGAATCCTTTCCACTGGCATTAAGTATGTCAGTTTTCTTGTCGCAGTCCACCATGCTAAGACCCCACCAATGCATCAGAGAGGGTGATAGACCCAAGTAACGCCCAGCACTATTTTACATGCGTACAACGCATTTTTCATCCTTTCCTCAACATTGTGCTTCCACAGCAATTTACTATCTAGCATTACTCCGAGGTACCTTGCATGATCTTTGAGAAGTAGTTCGTTGTTGCCTAGCTTCGGGAGGTTCTACGTCGGGACATTGTACTTCCTGGTAAAAAGTACCATGTCCGTTTTTCCGGCGTTTATCCCTAGCCCTGCGCGAGATGTCCTTCTTTAATAATTTTTTGATAATGTAATTTTACCGTTACTGGTTACTGAATCGAAAAATCGGTAAAATTGTTGTTAAGCAAAGAGAACCACATAAATATCGTCCAAATATGTTAATGAATTCGACTACCGGAGTGATCTCAGGCCAATCCAATGATAAAGCAAATACTTCTGCTAAATTTTTGCACCTAGAAAAAATTAATTATTGAATAAAATTTTCTTAGAAAAAATGCCAATAAAGAAAATATACCTTACTAATATGACTCGGTGGCATAGTGTAGGGTCATCCTGAAAGAAGACAGTTCATATATATTAGCAAAAGTGCTCATCATTAGAAGGATTAAGGTGTCCCTGTAAGAGCTGTTGGTATTTAATTGCGCGCACATTTGCATCTATCAGGCCAGCTTCCTAACCCCAAATCAGAAAAAGTATCCCCAAATCATTTGACGATCACCCCTCTCCCCCTTCTGCCTAACGTTACGTCTGGTCCATGTTTTGTGCAATTTATCACTTTTGCCGCGTTTTAGCTATAGCTTTTTAATTTTGCTTCTAGGAGACGTCGCCGTAAAGTTTATCTGTTGGTTGGAATTGCATTTATTTGTTGTAATTCACTCTTATGCCTTCAGATGCTTTGAACTGGTCATTCTTAAGGCTGGTATTTGCATATTTTGAAGAAAATTGTCGATAGTAGTTTCTGTTAAACTTATTTCTCATGAATTTCGCGTATATTTGAATTTTGGGACTGCAAAGCCTTATCAACTTCAGTTAATTTTGTTTTTTTGAGGTATCTAATTTTATCTACAGTTATGTGTATATATGAAAATAAGAAGAAGCGTTCAATTGTAGCTGTCTTTTAGCCTTTGCCGGGTACCTGGTCGAGCTCCTTCTTTTATTAGCGTCTTGATGTTTTCCCTTAAATGGAGAGACCTACAGTTTTATGCTACCTTTGAAGGACAGTTGATTTTTTATAAGGAGCCTTTTCATACCAAAATTACACTCGGATGTTTACCTAACGAGGGGCGACCAATATTAGGAAAACTTTTTCTATCATTTAGTGTTTCGTTCCCGGGGTTTCGAACTTGTGAACTTTCGAATGATAGTCACACACCAAGCCATTCGGTTAATACAATTTGATTTGCTAATATTGCATGAACTTAAAGTCACTAAGTGTCCTCTTTTTTTGTCCGTTACTGTACATATGTATGTATATACACATAAACTGTATTCACCCTCAACAGTCTTCTTTCTGTCTGTCGCTTAAGTCTTTCAGTCTACAGCACTGCACTTGACAAGCGACGTTGCGTTCCACTGGCCCACACATATACACACCCACAATTGTGCACATACATGCACATACATACATATACTTTTTCTGTGCTGCAACGCAATCATGTGCAACATGTTGCCGTTTAAATGAGTTCAACGAAATGCGCTTTTTTAAAGCATTTAATGCTTTTTTTGTTTTATTTCATTTCATTTTGCTTTTGCTTCGCTAATGTTGCACTGCCGAATGCTGCTGGCACGTTTGCTGTCTGCTACTTGCTGTGCGAATGTTCTTTGCTGGGTTCCTGTGTTCTTTTGGTTTTGTTTTTGTTTTTTAGGTGACATCACAATGCGAAGGTGTGTCATGTTTCTTGAAGGCAACACTTTGTGCGTATTCTCATAACTTGTGCTCTTCGGTTTAATAATTTTGCATGCCATTTGACTGTTACGTGTTTTCATGTCATCTTATTTCGGCGGTTGCCGGCGAATTTGGCATAGCCGCCAATTTATGTCCTTTTATTTACTGTATTCTGTATTTAAGGTTCATTGAACGGTTTTTGAGCTTTTCAGTATTAATCAAGGTTATGGGGGTGATCATCGGTCATCGTTATTTGTGGCCATAACGAAGTTTTATTAAAAATTACAAAAAAGCGGGTTCGGTTCAGTGATGATACGTAACGTATAATATTTTTAAAATTGTATCCATTTTTTTCTTTTTAAACTTAACCGAATGATGAATTGAAATGGTGATTTCATTTGGCATTGAAGAGTCTGGTCCTGAAATTTTTTGCAGTAGCACTCACAAAAACCAATTGCGAGTGCAATAAAACTCCAGTCTTTACAATTATTTTTTGTTATTTTTTATTAAACAAGGTATTGGTTTTCAAATTCCTGAAGCACGAATTAAAAAAATTTCAGCACTGGCTAACCGAATTAAATCAAGTAGAAAGTCTTGCAATAACATTGGACATTTTATCATTTCATACAAAGTAGCTACAATAATTATTGTAAGAAGACTCTGACTTAACACAGATAAAATATATTTTGCCTCAAATGATGAGTTATTTGAAAAACAAATTTTTGTAAACTGGCAAAATCACGGCAAACAAAATTTAATAATTTTTTCTGTGGCATAAGCTTTATCAGTTTTTTTTATTATTTTTTATTTGCAGCTAACCAGTAGTAGAGAAAATACTCCTTTTCCATCACTTGATTTGCTCCCACGGCTTGTAATTCGCTCTCTCATTCGTAATTCAATTCCCAATCACCCTTCGAATTACATAGAATAGGGGGGAAAAAACAGAAGGAAAAGAAACTAAAAGAAGTTCACCAGGTGGGTGATATTTAAATCCACAATATCGCATGGTGTAGCAAAAAAGGGAGAGCTCAAATGCCTAAATTTTTGTCTAACGAGAGTAGGGCAGCTGAGAAGAAGAGGCCGAGATAATTTCGTTTCATCGTCTAGACAGCTTCTGCAGAAAGGACTTGTCGCAATCCCAAGTCTCACCGCATAGACACCTAACATGCAATGTGCGGTAAGGATACCTACCAAATTAGAGAGCTGCGGCTTTGCTAGCCTTAGAAGTTACCTCGAGCGCCCCCGATCTGCCCATGACCAGAAGTATCTCTTGACTTGCACGTTTGCGTACTAGTACAGCGATCGCTGAGTTGAGACAAGGCCAATCTTTCCAGAAGCAGACCACAGCTTCTCAAGGGGATCCCAATCCTCTAGTATTGCGATGATGCCAGTCATCAGCCCAGAAGTTTCCATCTATGTGCCTGTGACCGGGAACCCCGATGAGCCTAGTCTCGAAATATTCAGATGCAGTAGAGAGAGAAGTTAAGTATTCCCCGACTAATTTCGATGTGTCCCAGGCACTAATTGCCCCTTACCTGTCGGAGTTGATAATTACGTCCTTTACAGCAATTATAGAAGTAAGCAACCAATCCACTGCTTTCTGCGGCTATCTCGGCTTACATAATGCGCCATACAAAATTTGAGAGCGAATTACCTCATTCGTAAGTAATTCAGTTTCACTTCCTTTGCGAATTACGAACAAATTGGGGTCTTCCCTAATTTGGGTCAACATCTCAAAAACTCCATGAAGAGTTTTGTTGAATAAAAAATAACTTTTTACTGGTTCCAATATGTTGCTTTTTTGCCTTATATTTCCTTTTTTTCTAGCTCGAAAAATCTTTCCGAATGAGATCCAGATATTCGAGATCATAGTTTTCTCATCATTTTTCTGACAATAGGAGAAGCAGGACAGCTTTGTTGACCTGAAGTAAAAGCCCAAAGTAAACTACGACGTGTTTACTAAGTAAGTTTTTTTCTGACTTCTTAAATCAGTTCGATTTCACGTTCATAACCATCATCCGATATTGGAAAACCAATTTTAACAATGCCTTCCTCCATATCCGATAATGGATTTGGATTTTAAATCGCACCATCCTTTGCGTGGATGGCAGACATTACAGTGGCAAGAGCCTTTCCTTTTTAAACCCGCTTATAAGATTTCATCAGCAGTACCATATGAAGAACTGAGTCCCATCATCAACTAACAGCTTGGTCCTTATCAGTGTGGCATTAGACCTGGTAAATATGCCGCAGATCGGACTAAAGCCTTAAGATGCCATTTCATTTTTTTTTTTCAAATAAGAATCACTTATCGGCAGTCAACATAAACCTTGGAGCTCATTTCGGCTATGAAAATGTTTCTCATTAAAATTATTGGAAAGCAACGCGGTTATGTAGGGTAAATAATGTATATAAGCACAACAAAAAGCGGAGGGATAATCGATCTGAATCAGTCAATATTGTGCGATATTACTTTTTCATTAATTTGTATTCCAACTGCTTAACATTCATCCAAAAGCTTATTTCCATGCCCATCCATTATAAAATTACATTGAAAATAGGCAAGCGAATCTGTACAGGGTGGTTCATATCTTTCTCTTTAAATATTCAAAAACAATTAACTGAAATTACTTTTTTTGGTACATTATTGATTTATTCGTAAGAGCAAATTTTGGCAATATTTATAGAACACGCTTTCATTCACGTGGCTCCATAAGCTGACTTTGCACCAGGTAGTCCTGTTAACATAGTTTTCCAAGGCCTTGGTGACGGTTGCAGAATAGTTTGCTCGATATTCGCTACAAAACACTGACTTTGGAAACAAGTTTGCAATACTTCCTCGCCTTGTTTAAGTTTAAATCGGTTCATTTCCTTCCGCGGAGTCATGCTACTGACTTCATGTCAAGATTCGCAACGGCCATTGTTCCACTGCCACTGTTAAATTAACATTTCTTATTCTTCTAAATTGGTGCGATAACCGCTTACGCGATTCGAGCTGAGTTGCCTTCCCAATTCTGACGGCGCTGCTGGTGTTGAGCAACGTCATCTTACATAGCCATATTAGTTTTGCGGGGATACCAAATTCAGACATCGCGGCATACAGGTAACTCCTTTCCATACTGTCGAATGCAGCTTTGAAGTCGACGAAAATATGGTGTGTGTCGATTCTCCTTTCCAAGATTTGGCGTATTGTAAATATTGGGTCGATGGTAGACTTTCTAGGTCTATAGCCACACTGATAAGGTCCAATCAGTTGGTTATGGTGGTCTTCAGCCGTTCACACAATACGCTCGCTAAAACCTTATGGGCAACATTTAGAAGACTAATCCCGCGGTAATTAGCACAGATTGCAGAATCACCCTTCTTATGAATTGTGCATAGGAGCTGATGCATGCACCTTACCAGGTCCTCGGCGTCATGTTGGAATAGTTCAGCCGGCAGTCCGTCGGCGCCCGCAACTTTGTTGTTCTTAAGCCGCGTTATCACTATTCTCACCTCGCCATGGTCGGGTAGCGGAACAACAATTCAGTCGTCAGCCATTGTGGTATCGGGATCTTCACATTCTCTATGACATGCGCATCTATCACTATTTAGCAGGTTCGAGAAGTGTTCCCTACATAAAATAACTTTTGATTTAATAAAAAACACTATATGGACCACCCTGTGCATACACCAACACACGCATACACACATAAATGCAGGTCTTGAAACGTAGTAAGTTTTCATTGGAGAAAAATGTAATGCTTGCACAGTACTTAGCCTGGTGTAAGTGTAAGTACATAAATAAAATATTTCCCTTTCCACAAATTTGTAGAAGCATCCAAACATATTTGCACGTACATACTCACATACACACATAGCACTCGCATTAATGAATAATGACAATTTCTGAGTGAATTCAAAATTGCTGGCTAAGCGCCAAGTTTACAGATTTGCAATTCATATTTGTCATAGTGATCGCGTTGATGGCAATGCCTCCGGCCGGTGGTTGGCGTCTGCTGATGGTTGCCAAAAGTGGTTGCGGTAGTACATCAACGCAGCCAAAAAGTGCTAAGAGGTGGAAAAAGTTATTTAGAAAATATCTAATATATAATAGTTCGTTGAGGTGGCAGCGACTATACTGATTTGGCAGCGGACCATTGCGTTGGAGCAGAAGGAAAACAACTGCTTAATTAGAGTAAAAGTTCAGCCGCCGCCGGAAAGAACAAAAAAAAAACATTTTATATATGCGAATATACTCCTACGATTTCTTGCGATGCCACATACAATCAGAAGATACTTAAATTATGGTATACGTAAACAAGAATTCGAAAAATTCTATAAGTGAGAGCTAAGTATTTATAACATTTCTGTGAAGCAGAGTATTAGACACACTTATAAATCAATGTAGGCTTACGGAAAAAATGCAAAGAAGGTCTTTCCATTATTAATGTTTTTTCTTTAAAAATTTTATGTAAATAGGACTATGAATAAGTTCGTGCGGTTTTTTTTCGAAATTTGAAACTTTATTGACGTAAAATGGTTACAAATTTAATATTCAAAGTATTGTCCATCGCTTACTACTACTTTTTCCCATCTTTCTGGCAATTCACGGATTCCCTTTGTGAAAAATTCGGTCGGTTTTGCCGCAATCCACGAATCGATCCATTTTTTGACTTCATCGTAATTACGGAAGTGCTGGTCAGCCAGGCCATGTTGCATCGATCGGAAGAGATAGTAATCGGATGGCGCAAGGTCTGGACTATACGGCGGGTGGGGTAGGACATCCCATTTGAGCGTTTCTAAGTATGTTTTGACCACTTGTGCAACATGTGGCCGAGCATTGTCATGTTGCAAAATAACTTTGTCGTGTCTATCGGCGTATTGCGGCCGTTTTTCTCGCAGTGCTCGGCTCAAACGCATCAATTGTCGTCGGTAGACATCCCCCGTAATCGTTTCATTCGGTTTCAGTAGCTCATAATACACAACACCCAGCTGGTCCCACCAGATACACAGCATAACCTTCAGGCCATGAATATTCTGCGCCGACGTCGATGTTGAAGCATGGCCAGGGTATCCATACGTTGCCCGACGTTTTGGATTGTCGTAATGGACCCACTTTTCATCGCCAGTCACAATTCGATGCAAAAAACCCTTTCTTTTGTGCCGTTGAAGCAGTTGTTCGCATGCCATAAAACGGCGTTCAACGTCTCTTGGCTTCAATTCATACGGCACCCAATGGCCTACCTTTCGGATCATTCCCATGGCTTTTAAACGTTTGGAAATGGTTGATTGATCAACTCCCAAAGTTTTTGCAACCTCTTCTTGCGTTTGAGCCGGATCTTGATCGAGCAATTCCTCCAATTCGGTATCCATGAACTTTGGCGGCGCACCCTCGCGTTCTTCGTCTTCCAAGCCAAAATCACCACTTTTAAAGCGTGCAAACCACTTCTGGCACGTTCGCTCAGCTAGAGCATGCTCACCATAAACTTCCACCAAGATACGATGACTTTCGGCTGCTTTTTTCTTCATATTAAAAAATTCCTCGCAAAAACACATTATTTGGCACGAAATTCGACATTTTCAAGTGTGGTAAAAATATTGTTGTTTACGCTTCAAATAAAAAACTTATACTGACGTTTGTGCCTTACGACAGTAGCTCTCCAATGAATGTTTGGAAATGTGGATCGATGGAATAATAATCAAGTTACGCCATCTGTTGTAAAACCGCAAGGAACTTATTCATAGTCCTATACATAGTTGCGCAGCATTGAAAGTTTTTGGGAGGGATAAGAGATAATATACAACAAGTTGGTTTATTATATCAATGAATAGAAGACGATCTAATTTAATTTCCGGAGATTGTTTCCGCATCATCCAATCAGAAATAGTTGATATCAGGAAAATATATTTTTTATTAGTCCATAAGCCTTCTGGAGTGCAATGGGGTATAGTGGTACTCCTGGCTATACAGTTATAGTTATGCGAATATGCTCCATCCCGACTCTTGCGTCCACCTGATCCTTACCCCCTTCGCATCGTGAGCAATCTTTGTGTGAGATGCGGTAGCCAACCCGTGGAGGCATAGGATATGACAGAAAGAAGTGAAGCTTTTCGGTTTAAGAATTCATTAAGCTGGGTATGTCTAAGAGCAAGCTGCTAAATATGTATAAGAAGTTTAAGTCCCAAAGAGTGACGCTGTGCGTTGAGCTTGGGACCCGCCACGTAAAATAAAGGAAAAATAAAACAAAGCCTGAGTTGAGACCCTGTTTCAAGGGCTGCTCCTGCTAAATAGATATGACTGAGAAATACTCCCGATCCCACCAATCGTTGACAACAGTACTGTCGTACCGCGTCCCGACCATGACGTAGTGTGAATAGCAATAGCACATCCTTCTTTAAAAATATAGCTGCATGAATGCATGCCTATCGATCGGAATTTAAGTGTGCTCCTTGCCCACACCATAAAAAAGTGATCCAGCAATCTAAGTTAACTCTTGTGAAAATAGCACTCTAGCCATTCCTCATAAGGTCCCATCGGTAGTACAGCGCAAAAAGCTGAAGCCATCAACCAACTAATTGGACCTATTCAGTGAAACTTTAGACATGGAAAATCAACAATCAGCCAGATATTTACAATACGCCATAACTAGAAAAACACTAGTGAAATAAACATTGGCACTCACCACCTCTTTGTCGATTTTAGCCCTCCGTTGGACACCTTTTTTAATACCTTCGGTTGGGCATCCGGGTCTGGCCTTTTCTCGTCCTGTTCAGTGGTCCTTTTTAAAAGGAGGCGTCCTCGCTAGCTATAACATAAATATGTTAAATGCAAGTCCAAAGTCGATAAAGTCACTCTGCCCACGAAAGAAAAAAATCATCATTACTTTAAATTTTTGATTTGTGCATTGGACCTTTTTTGACTCTCCGTGAAGTTGGGACTCTACCACCGCAAAGACGCTTATTTGAATATAATAAATTAACATCTTATTTTGCCTTCCAATAAGTTTGGGTTATTTTCAGTGGTATTTAGTACTGACGCACGACGAGCTTATTTTCTTTCATATTTCTTTTCTATTCCAAAATGAAATTTTCACATCACAGAATGGGAATATTTTTAGTTGAGGTTTAGTAGCACGAAAAACCATATTCATTTTCCTTTTTTTTACTTGTACGACCGTATTGAAGAAGAAATCTATTGTTTGGTTTTTCAAAGCGTCACCAATTTGCTGAATATATTTTCTCAATGTTTTGCGCGTAGTGGAAAATATTTCGCCTCAGTAGGCTTATGCTCGTGTGTACAAACGTCTGGAGTCGATCTGTGCTATTTTTAAAAATAGGGCAATCGTTGCATAAACAAAAACTGCTGCCGCATAAAGTTTAATGCACAAGTGCACTTTTTTGGGTGGATACATACACAGCTACGCAAGTACGTGTACGGATTTGCATGTGGGTGCTTGCACTACTGCAACAACAAACGTGAAATGGTCTAATATTTTTGAATACATAGATATCCGATAAATTTGAAAATAATGTCATTTCGATAGGGGTGAGCAACTGATTTGGGGACTTGGGCAGCCAAGAGAAACCACAGTCCTCTCTTTTGGGTTATCCTAATACGAGCAGAATAGTATAAAGTTTTTCTCTGTAATCACCAACTTGATTTGCTTTGAATATTTAGAAAATCTAGTGCCCTAAGTGCCCATTTTTATGATGTACTAAAAATTAATTAGAGCCGAAGGAACGAAATTCATAGGTGGTTTAAGCACTCGACATATTCTGCCATAGCAGATTCTGCATGCATATGAGTGATTCCATGTTAAAAGATCCAAGCATTCTGTGCATGGTCTTGAATATTTCTAAAAAAATTGGTGAATTTGTAGGCTCAAGTATAAGCCAGAAGTAAAAATTAGAAAAAAAAATTATTTTAAGATTTATTTCAAGGTTTTTTTAAACTTTTTGTTTTTTTGGGATAAATGTACTACAAATAGAAATTTTGCTGGAAAAATTGCTTTTTGGTCTTTAAGGAAAACACCCCTTATCAGATTTTTTTTATTTTGTTTTTTCATTAATAGCTGAGACTATGCCCAATTTTCTCTGAAAGATTCATAGCAGAATTCCTTTAGCTTTATGTTATGTTCAAATATGCACATTGAACCAACCAAACCTAATGAAATTTTCTCCAAAAATATTAAACTTTAAAGTGCCTAATCCTATTTTCCATCCCAAAAAATTGTTTGGAAAAAACACCTAAATCGTACAGGTTTATGAATAACTAATAATTGTTTTACCCAAGAATGGAAGCGTCCAATTTCCCCCAAAACTTTTCGCTGAATCCGAAAATAGGTATGTACTTTTTTCTGCTGTTATGTTTTCGACATACCGCTAAATAACGATTTTGTATTAAAGAAAAAACTTAAATCATAAAAGAGGCGAGGACACGTCCCGCAGCGGAAGACCTCCTGAATTCGATGAAGAACGTCTCAAATCACTTTAGAAGGAGAACGATCGCTAAACCAGTCGCGCATTGGGGGAAAAAATTGTACCGAATTGTCACTGATGATGAGAAATGGTGCCTATATATCAATATGAAGCAAAGAAGGAACTGGCTCCAGGAGATACTTCGTAGCCGAGAGTCAAGGCGGATGTTCATCCAAAGAAGATCACAATATGTATATGGTGGACTAGGAAGGAAAGGTGCACTAGGAAATGTTGGAAAAGAATGCCACACAAGGCAAGGAGCTCTTCATTGCCCATTCAAGTGAAAAGACCTCTTCGACATGGTCTAACCATACTCCTTCACGTACCGCCAGGCCCTATGTTGCACAAGTCGCCAAAGTCGCACTCCAAGAGCTCGAATGGGAGATCCTTCTGCAACCGTCGTATTCTCGGACCTTGCACCGACCTACTACCATCTTTTCCCTAACTTTTCCTGTCAAACCTTCGTTAACAAAGAGGGCCTTAAAACCTGGCTCAACAACTTCTTTGACACCACGCAAGGTGATTTTTGGCGGAACGGCATCAACAAATTGGTCGAGAGGTGGGAGGAGGTTTTAAACAGCAATGGCGAATATATAAATAATTAACTTATTGAAATAATTATTGTTTTTTGTTTAAATAAAAGTATTCGGTAAAAAACTGGCGGCGACGATGAATTATTAAAGAGAGGCGTGAACAAATATGGTGACTGAACCCACAGCATTTTACACCTTTGGTGTTGATATTTTGTGGTGCTTATTTACAATGCTAAAACTGAGTATGCCGTAGTGGAAACACTTTTTGAGACTTTTTAAATAAATACAGATTTTGGAATGATCCCTACAGTTCGTAAAAACTACTCGTGTTTACGTAGTTTGCAGAATAAATTGTTAGAGTATGAAAGATAACTATATTTAAAAGTCATATAAAACACGTCAAATGCTCTTATCTCTCATGCACTAATGTACCACACAATACGCCCGGCATTCTGTATCGATGCCAAAGTAGATATTCATCACACAGCTTGGCAAAATGACTAATGAAAGCCACAGCTTCAGTATTCTTCCCCTCACCTTAGTCATGCAGCAAACTCCAATGAATCCTTAAATGTTATCCAACTAGACAACAACACTCGTTGGCAACACTTGAATGCCAATACTCGTAATGGCTGCCGTGTCTCGGCACTACATCCATTGTGAGTGAAACAAAAAAAATGTTCCAGCCAAAACGCATCTAATTTTGGCTGTCACTTCAACCATGGAAAAAAAGATAAAAGCGCAGCAACGATAGGAAAGTTCCGAAAACAATGTAAACAACAAAAAGCCGCTAACCACTTTAAATGTTAATTTCGCTTTAAGCTAAGTTAAAGTAGAAGCGTATGCAGGTTTATTTGGAATGTACGAGTATGTGTGCGTGTGTATGTATGCACATACTTATGTCGTGCGTACGATAGTGATCTGCCACTGCAATTATACATTACTTAGTTCCATTCAAGGCATCGTTTGTTGAATTTTCCGCCGACAAAAGAGACACAATCATTTGAATGCTAATCGCTGCCGGTTTTACATCGAAAATAAAGAAATTCTGTTACAGCGGGATTATACAGATAGAAGAAGTTAAGAAGACTTTAAAGTATATACAGCGATTCAAAGAAGAGCCAAATGTCTGCACTGGAAAGATGAGATTCGAACGAAATTACAAATCTCTTAAAGGTGATATACATATTTTTACAATTAAATGCTTCATTTCTAAAAACCAAAAAAAAACAGACAGTGGAAAATAATAGGCTTTTATTGCCTTTATACTTGTGATTCAATGACTAGTAAAAAGAAAATTTGCTCTAGTGCCTATGATGAAAAAATTCAATTTTCTAAAAGTAAAGTAGAGCTAAATTCACTTCGAAATGAACTGCGCATACCCAGATACATTTTATAATAGTAAAATTTTATTTGGGCTGTCTGTTAATTTTTTGCAATCAAGCAAACTCATAGACAACGAGAGTTAAACCTTGTAACGTCACATGGATGGACGGAAATTTAGACCGATCTCAATAATATGTATTTATGTCGGATCTAGAGGAGATGGAGTGCAAGTTAAGTTAAAGTCAAGTATTATTAAGTCATATAACGGGAAAATGGATGTGACACCGCTCGCTTTATAAAATTTCGGTTTATCAATATTACTAAACTTGAGTAACTTTGCTTAAAAGGGGCAGCTCCTGCAGACAACGTGTCTTGCAATCATTTTTTGCGAAAAACTAAACTAAACTGTATGAGATGAAAGAGATTTAAAGTGATATGTCTGTGGATCTCCTTTTTTTAATTCAATATTTTAAGGATAAAATATACTTAAAGAACAAATTTGATTTAATTTTCATCAATAAATTAGACTATGTACAATAATACTTGAAACTTTCAAAACGAGGTTCCCACAATTCTTCGAGGTATTTTCAAATACTTATGTACGTCAAGCCATTAAAATATAAAGTGTATCTGATAGAGCGATGAGACCTACATTGGATTGTTTTTGAGAGTAGAAGATTTTTGGAACCTTGCAGTACGGCGACATAGATAGAGCGGCGGCATGCTGTGAATAAAGATCCAGAGAGTCTGTTGGCTAGGTCATGTCATTCGAATGGGTACAAACGCTCCGGCTGTGAGATATTCGATGCGTTACCAGCTGGAAGGAAAAAAGCTGTCTCTTTTGTGTTGGAAAGTTCCGGTGGAGAAGAACTTGCCTTAAGCGGTTATCGCGCCAATCAAGAAGAATAATAGAAGTTATGATTGGGTTTGCATACTTGTTATATTTATGCCTGGGTTTGCCATTGTATTGTCGTCTTAGTGCTTGAGCCCCTTAAATTAAAATACCTACAATTAAAATAAATTCAATCAACATCATAGACAGAGAGAGTTCAAGCTTGTAACATCAGATGGACAGACGGAAATTTAGTCCTAACTTATGAAGAGAGTTCGACTATCACATCATGAGTTGGGAAACCGTATTTGTATGTAAGTATGCACGAGTTATTAATTCATTATTCATTCAGTGCTTAAAATACAACAAATATTTCAGCTGGAATTATTGTAGATACAAATGCATATATATGATATATCTACATATCTATCACTGGAGTGAAATTTAATATTTTTTTCTACTATTAATTTGAATTTCTGAATAAACTTTCAAAATTTTAAAAATTTGCTTTAGTGTTTACTAAGCCTTCACTCAAAGGAACTAACAATGAAATCGTGCTATGCAGTTATGATTGTAATAAACCAACAATCCAAAGGTTATTTGATTTTTGAAAGGCAAAATAGCCTAACACAAACTTAAGCCAACATTAACACATTTTTAATGAAAGATACACATTTTACCCAGGTATACAGTGTGCAGGTATACAGTGAGCTAAAAAAGTATGCATTTAAGTATAATGATATTTTCCACTTTTTCATACTTCCAGCCACACATTTTTTCATGGCATTGCAGCCACTACCAACAATGAAGAAATTAATTACTGATTTCTAATCAGTTACTGTTGTAATAGTTTACGATGGGTCATAACTTCGTGAGCACTTTTATAACTTGCACGAAACTGTGTTGTTGAGCGCATTATGACAGCAACATTAGCTTTCAGCCTAGCATAGGTTTCATGTTGAGTAACTCAACTTTCAAAACATGTGTTGTTTTAATATGAAAACTATTTGAATGAAACAACATTAAAAACAGCCCCGCAATAACTTCTGCTCAAATATGAACGAGACTTTATCAATGAAACGGTCCGCGGATGACATATGGCAAAAATAAATTTTTTTGTTTTTTGGTAGGACTGTTATAAGCTTACATGGAAAATTTCAGCGTGATATGTCACATAGTTTGTTTTCTGTGCTACTGTAAACAAGTCAAGCTAATGTGAAGAATCGCATATTTTTTATACATACATGCATACATACATACATACATACATATGAGTATATAGCGCCGTCGGTTAATGCTGGTCAGGAAAACTAGATCAGTAAGCCACATGGTGAGCCTAGACACAACGGGCTTGCACTTGACACAACTGGGAGAAACTTGGACGATGACGACAACTGATGAAAGAGCACTGGGAGCGTTCGAGAGAAAAAATCTCCGAAAAATCTTTAGTGCCCTTCGCATAGGTGCGAATGAGTTCCGTATCCGATGGAACAGCGAACTATAAGAACTATGCCGAGATGTGGGCATAGTGAAGTGTATTAAAATACAGGTTTTGAACAGGCTTGGCCATGTCTCGAGGATGAACGATAGTGCTCCGACACGACAGTTCTTCGAGGGGGTATCCACTGGTGGACGACGAGGAAGAGGAAGACCTTATCTACTTTGGGAAGGCCAAGTTAGGCATATCCTGCAGCACTCAGTTTCACCAACTGACGCCAACAAGCAGCGAAACCAAGGAGCTTTTTCTTGGCAGAAATACACTCGGAGGCTTGCCATAGTCTACCGTGGGGCAAACGCTACTAGAAAACACTTTTTCTTCATTTCTTCAAATGGTAGTCACGCACCAACCCATTCGGCTACGGCGGCCGCAATATAGTATATCAATCAAGTTGTCATCAGACGACTGAAGGTGGATTCATTTTGCGGATAAAGAGCCCCAAATATAAAACTTAACTGGATGCTTAACAGTTCGATTGAAGTTGAAGTTGTCGATTATCCTCTGTACACCAGGACCGACGTATGCAATTATTCGCCTAAAAGCAAGATTCGTCTGTGAATTTTACGTTTGCCCAATTCTGTTCTGAATTTGCCTTTGCCCATGCAAGTCTTTTTTCAATGTACTCCGAGATTTGCGGTATTCAGCACGTACACGTCGTCGCATCATGCCTTTGCATACATTAACACTGTTTTTCTTTAAAGCTGCTTCAACTTCACGCGACGATAAGCTCGGATTTGTCACTGAAAAATCAATGTTCTCCTGATCTTAGTTAGGAGGGGAATTTTTGACCTCGTTCAAGTAAGTCGTCAACGGTCTTAACTTCAGTTTACGGTTGCACTCATTTATTTATGAACGTTTTCGACTTCTAAATTTTTCACAAAACTAAGAAATTGCACAATTGCGCCATCATTCCCGCAAGGTTCGTTTCGTGTCAGAGTCCTATCTTTCGCCTATTTGTATTCCACGATTCGAAAATAAAAATCAGACGGAAACAGTTGAGGCTTTAACGTAAGAAAATAACATTCCCTTTGATGAATAATAGACAAAACAACGAAGAGTAATGTCAAATTCAAACAACAGCAATTTTACTATCGCCAACAATGCCATGACCTACACCAAGAGCCACAAACATCTACACTATCAACAATAACATCCATAGGCTTAAAAACGCGAA
Organism: Anastrepha obliqua; assembly: GCF_027943255.1. NCBI lineage: Eukaryota > Metazoa > Arthropoda > Insecta > Diptera > Tephritidae > Anastrepha > Anastrepha obliqua. The sequence continues at coordinate 61,715,514 of NC_072894.1, forward strand.
TAATGAAAACAAGAAAACGCATTTGTAAAGAAACGTTTATATTTATAAAGAAATAAGTATAATATATAAATTATGCAGACCAATACTGCCAAATATCCTAAACTTAGCTTAAAAAAGAAAAAGTCTTCGAAAATAATACTGTTTTTATTATGGTAACTACGAATGTACTATATGACAAATGCTACTACAACGTAAGCGTTGGCGAACAAAGAATGGAATGTCAGTGGTTAACGAAATCGTCTGGAGACGATTCGTTCGTCTGACCTGTCATTCCCAATGGAGAATGAGGCTGTAAGTATAAAATTTTCCAGTCACGGTTCCATTAGACAGACTATATGTTGCTGATAAATCTTCCAAAACAAATCATTTTATCACTCTACACGATAATCGGCTTTTGAAGGATGTGGAAGTGCTAAATAGAGTCACAAGTGTACCAATTTATCATCAAGGAGCAGAAAATAATTATTTTAAAAATCGCTAAAGGCCGTTACTATTTTTGTCAAAAAATTATCCAATTAAATTTAATATAAAGAGTAACTAATTATTTAAGAAATATAATGAAAATCTTAAATTTTTTTCTGAAGTATGGAAACTTATATGTTTTAAACTGTCTAAATATAATTTATAATATTTATATAAACCTCAATTAAAAATTGAACCTTCACTAACACAAATTTTATCAATTGTTTTTTAGTTAAAACTTTTGTGTCTTAGTGTACTTAATTGCCACAATAATTAAAGAGGTGTAAATTCAATGATTTTGGTTACTCACCAAATAGCTGAGCTGGCGAAAATGACTCTATCCATATTGAAGTTGAAGTTGCTGTTTTTATTTGGACTACTCTTGTTGCTTTTTCTTGTATTTACTTTATAGTTTTGTTTGCTGTTAAGTGGCTCCACAGAGGCTGTTAGTCAGGCAGCGTTTTAGCTGGCAATCTGGCTAATTGGCATCAAAGCGATATCAATTGCACAATTGTAAATTGCTGCTGGTATATATTGTTGTTGTTTTATTACCCAAGTTGTTGTTTTAACAGTACTCAGTATATGCTAATGTAAATTGTTTGCAACCAAGTGTTGCTGGTTTGGCTGTTTGTTTTAATTCACTTAGTAATTTATTTCCACTGATCGCTTTTCTACTTTTTTGTTGGTTTTGTATGAATTTGGTTGCAATTTAAAACTTTGAAATTTCCAAAATTTATAAATTAAAGCTCGGGCACAAACACGACAACTGAAATTAATTATTTTATTCTACAAGAGATAAATTTAATGTTTTTTTATTTCGCCGTTTTGCATCTAAATTGATTAATCACTCACAATAAGCATCAATTGAGGATTATGCGATAGTGCGATAATTTTCCATTAAATTTTCACAACTTTATAATTACTTAGCTTTGATTAGGATAAATTTTGTGGTTTCTGTTTCTGCATTAAATTAACTATTGTGAAACTTCAAAGACCTTTGGAAAAGTGCAATTGCTGATGGTTGTAAATTTCGAAGTGGAATATGGAGTGCAACTATAATAAATATTGAACTTTGTTTGGGGTTTCAGAAAAGGAGAAATACTTATACAAGTAGCTTATAAGTGTATGTGTAAGTGCGTGCGGCTACTTTTCTCAACTGAACTTCATTTTATTTAGTTATGTATATAAGTAGAAATTTGAAATTAAAAATGTCAAAAAAAAATAATGAAAAAATTCCGTAATCAAAGAATGCGAAAAGAAGACCTTAAAAGTTGTATGCCCAAATCTTAAAATATCAAAAAAACTGCGTAACCATAGAGAACTAATGTTAGTCGATTCGACTATCATAGTTTATATTTCGCAGCATAGTTTTTCTCTCATTTTGCCGATCACTTTCAAATTTCGCGTCATCTCAGTTGCCGATGATATCTTGTTGTACGAGTATATGTTGTAAGATATGCTAAATCCATGGGACTAGGTCTAATTGTGGGATGTGACGCAAATTCACAGAACACACTCTGGGGTAGCACAAAATGTAACTTCAGGGAGCATAAACTCATGGACTCAATTCCGTCATCTCACTTGGGCATACAGAACATTGGCACCAGTCCGACTTTTGTGACTAACAGAAGGCAGGAAGTGATTGATATGATATTATCTAACTATAAAATATGAGATCATATCACTGGTTGGAAAGTACTCGATAAAGATTCCCTGTCCGACCATCCTTATATAGAGTTCAGGAAGTAAGCACTGGCCACAGTCAGATATACCACCACTTGTCAGTGCGGCGCACACTGTTCTCGATGACAGAGATCAATGGTTAAGTTCAGAGAACCTATTAACGGGATATCAACACACTTTCTACTACTGGCTAATTGACAAAAAGTAGCGGGGCAACAGTATTGGAATTTGTAGTGACATTCAGGTTTCACTGAAGGAGCTTGCTAACCCACGCTGTTCTTCGAAGTTAGTCGGTGAATGTAAGACAAAACTGAACAGTGTTGCAAAACAGAACAAAATTAATCTTATTTGGGTGCCTGGACATTGTGGTATTGCAGGGAACGAGTTAGCTGATAAATTGGCATATAAAAGCTCTGGAAGTATGCCACTAGGCCCTGAGCCCTGAGCCCTTTCTAGGTGTCAATTCCGCATCGATTCCATTATGGATTGAGGACGACCCACAGAGGTCGTTGGTCTGGTTGAACTCGTGCAGAGTTGACAAGTGCTTTGTGAAAGAACCAAACAGGAAAACAGCGACCTTTCTCCTACAACTCAGCAGGAAGGACCTGAGAGTACTGGTGGGTGTAATCACAGGCCACAACGTGTGTGGTCAGCATATGGCTATCATGGGGGTCGTGGACAGCCTGATATGCCTATCCTGTCTTGAAGATGACGACACTGCAAAGCATTTTCTTTGTAGCTGTCCTGCATTTTCCAGAATCAGACTTAGGATATTGGCTTGCGATACACTGAGTATGGACAAAGTTCATACTCTTCGTCTTCTGGATCTCTTAAAGTTCATCAATGAATCCAAGAGATTTGTGGAACAGCGACCTCAAACTAATTTATCCGTTTTTACCATCCACCTTTTATCCTTCCCATCTCTCTTCCTTCTACTGATATCTATCCGGGTGTAGTACAATGGTCTACTGACTGAGTGCTTGGACTTGTCCAGCCCCCCACAAATCTAATCTAATCTAATCTAACGAGTATATGTGAAAATATCATTGCAGACAGTGTTATTGTGTTGTAGTCATGAACCTCGTATTAGTCGATTCAGTCTGCTTTTTAACAACATTTTGCTCTCGGGTTATGGCCAGTGCTAACATCACAGCCTTGTTTACCGTGAAAAGTTGCTAGCAACATTGATTGTCATATGAGAAGCTGCTCAAATTTATGAGCATCGTCCCAGAGCTATTGGCAAATTTTGTTTTTAACAAATTAAATCACATATTTATTGACAACAAAAGTATAAAGAAGATTTATTTACACTCTTTGCGAGGACGTTTCGCTTAAAAATACCATGTCTTTGGACTATTCGAACTCACGCACTTCACTCGCATACGGACCGTCAGTTCTCGCTGAATTTTAATAAAAATATATTAGAAGAAGAACCGAAAAACTCTATGGTAAGTATAGTAAATTTAGTAAATAACAAAATAGCATTGGCACTCCTAGGTTAAACTTCTTTTAATCCTAAAAAACACCATTTACATTCTTTGCTCTTCCAAAAAAAGAACCAGCTCCACATAACATACTGGTTGTACTGAAATATCAACTTGTTTCTTTTTTCGACGTCTTAAACTTTTTCCGGCTTTCTACTATTTATCGTCTAAAAATGTTTTCGACATAGGATGCTTTTAAAATTTCGAAGAGCTTTGCTAAAGATTAAAACTATGACAAAGTCCATCCAAGATTGAGGTTTTGTTGATCTTTTTTTTTTTTGTAGTCGTTAAGTCCAAATCTTTAGTTCTTTTCCGCTGGCCAAACATAAAATAAGATGAATTATGTGAGCATCTTATCCGAGGGAAAATGTACCTGCAAATGGCCAGAATTGTGTTTTATTCACCACAACAATCTACCGAATTACACATCTCATATTATGCGAAACTATTTAACCGGCCACCGTAGCTGAATGGGTTGGCGCGTGATTACCATTCGGAATTCAGAGAGAAAAAAGTTGTTTCTAATAGCGGCCGCCCTTCGGCAGGCAATAGCAAACCTCCAAGTGTATTTCGGTCATAAAAAGTCTTCATAAAAACTATTTGCCGTTCGGAGTCGGTTTAATAGTGTAGGTCCCTCCATTTCTGGAACAACATCAAGACGCGCGCCAAAAATAGGAAGAGGAGTTCGGCCAAACACGGACCAGAAGTGTCCGCGGCTATTATTTTTCCAGTTCCTGTCCCCAGTTTCTTATTTCACTAGTTCACCATTTTGAGACGATTGAGGCGATATTCTCTGTATTAGAATAATTCGCAGAGAAGGCTAAAGGCAATGTCAAAATCGGCTTCCGAAAAATATTTGGAAGATTAAAAGAAGTATTGGATTACTTAGTAAATAAGCAATGGTACTAAAGGATTACCCGTAGTGCGACGCAGAAAAAAAGTTTTTTCAAAAGCATTTCATTCAAAACTTTTAATTTTTCAACATAAAAATTATTTTTTATGCGAAGCAATAAATATCAGGAATAGATCACCCAAAACAGATAAGAACAAAAAAATGTGCTAATATAACATTTAGACCAGTATTTAATCTACAAATATAAATCCTTTACAAAATGAATGTTTTTAAATATCAGAAAACAGCTTCGATGCAATCACTTTTGATGCAAATGTGAGACTTAATTTGTTAATACATGAAATAATATACAATATATTTTCATTTAATTCTTAAAATTATGTTTAGAAAATTTGCCGAAAACTTTGACATTTATTGGTTTAGCTTTTTCTGAGAACTGTTTTTTTATAGCTTTAACGAAAGGCGTTAAAAGTTTCAAATATATGTGTCACTTCGAGAATATTTTTCATATTGATATGAAATATTGATGTAGCTACTCTACAACTAGAGTGATGCTGATTTCATGTACAACTTTTTATTAATACATTCAATACACAACTCTCTTCTACTCGTTGGGATTATTCCACTGTTCAAAACAGATAAATTATACTTTCAGTTATTTCAGAACTCGTGCCGCTTTCTCTCATATACCTATAAAAATATGTGTAGATACAAACGTAAATTATAAAGCAATTTGAATATTGAAAATTTAGACCGCATGAACTTTTGGTTCCAACAAAAAATAAAACCTCTATCAAATACCGGTCGATTCAAGTCTGACTTCAACTAATATCTATACTAATATTATAAAGAGGAAAACTTTGTTTGTTTGTTTGTTTGTTTGTTTGTAACGAATAGGCTCAAAAACTACTGGACCGATTTTAAAAATTCTTTCACCATTCGAAAACTACATTATCCAAGAGTAACATGGATTACATTTTATTTTGGAAAAAAATAGGGTTCCGTAAAATATTTGGATTTTTCGGACACAAACTGGAAAAAATCTTATATATAAAATAAAGTCAACTTTTTGTGTGTGTTCGCTAACCGGCCGTGTCTGCACCGAATTAAACCAAACTTACACACATTGTTAAGAAGGTATTGAAAATGGTTTCCCTATAGTTTGGATACCTATTGGTGGATAGGGCTCGAGATATAGGTCAAAACGTGGACCCGGGTAACCTTCAGATGTGTATGTACAATATGGATATCAAATTGAAGCTGTTGGTGAATGCTTTAGTTCAGAGCATTTTTCATGCCGCTCCGTGACTAGGGTCTCGAGATAGAGACCAAAACGTGGACCCTAGAATGTGTTTGTACAATATGGATATCAAATTGAAGCTGTTGGCGAATGCTTTAGTACAGAGTATTTTTCATGCCGCTCCATGACTGGGGTCTCGAGATATAGGTCAAAACGTGGACCCGGGTACCTTTGGATGTGTGTGTACAATATGGGTATCAAATGGAAGATGTTGGTGAATGCTTTAGTTCAGAGTATTTCCATCCGCTCCGTGACTAGGGTCTCCAGATAGAGACCAAAACGTGGACCCTAGAATGTGTTTGTACAATATGGATATCAAATTGAAGCTGTTGGTGAATGCCTTAGTGCAGAGTATTTTTCATGCCGCTACGTGACTGGGGTCTCGAGATATAGGTCAAAACGTGGACCCGGGTAACCTTTGGTTGTGTATGTACAATATGGGTATCAAATGAAAGCTGTTGATAAGTGCTTTCATACGGGGTAATTTTCATACCTATTGATGACTAGGGTCTCGAAATATATGGACCCGCCGTGTCTTTGCACCGAATTAAACCAAACTTATGCACATTGTTAAGGAGGTATTGAAGATGGTGTCCGTATAGTTTGGATACCTATTGGTGGATAGGGTCTCGAGATATAGGTCAAAACGTGGATCCGGGTAACCTTCGGATGTGTATGTACAATATGGGTATCAAATGGAAGCTGTTGGTGATTGCTTTAGTTCAGAGTATTTCCATCCGCTCCGTGACTAGGGTCTCCAGATAGAGACCAAAACGTGGACCCTAGAATGTGTTTGTACAATATGGATATCAAATGAAAGCTGTTAATAAGTGCTTTAATACGGAGTAATTTTCATACCTATGGATGACTAGGGTCTCGAGATATAGGTCAAAACGTGGACCCGGTAACCTTCGGACGTGTGTGTACAATACGGGTATCAAATGGAAGCTGTTGGTGAATGCTTTAGTTCAGAGTATTTTTCATGCCGCTCCGTGACTAGGGTCTCGAAATAGAGACCAAAACGTGGAGCCTAGAATGTGTTTGTACAATATGGATATCAAATTGAAGCTGTTAGTGAATGCTTTAGTACAGAGTATGTTTCATGCCGCTACGTGACTGGGGTCTCGAGATATAGGTCAAAACGTGGACCCGGGTAACCTTTGGTTGTGTATGTACAATATGGGTATCAAATGAAAGCTGTTGATAAATGCTTTAATACGGGGTAATTTTCATACCTATTGATGACTAGGGTCTCGAAATATATGCCAAAACGTGGACCCGCCGTGTCTTTGCACCGAATTAAACCAAACTTATGCACATTGTTAAGTAAGTATTGAAAGTGGGTTTCGTAAAGTTTGGTTGTAATTCGGAGCAGTGGCAACGGGTACAGCGTTCTTTTGAGCCAGCTTGGGGCGGAACTGAACTGTCAAATTGACAGTGTTAGTTACAATGTGTCAATATTTCTTTCTGATTTGGATGCCATAAGGAAAAAACGTAAGTGCAACATGTAAAAATTGTTTGTGAATTTTTTTGGAGTGGATTTTGGAACAGTGAATAATTTCTTACGAAATTTGAGAATTTAATGTGAAATCCGAATGAAAACCATATATTTTCTGTTCTAAACCACATCTATTCTATTTTAGTGTGCCCAGCGAAGGGGGCCGGGTTTGCTAGTGTACAATATTTGCAAAATTATATAGGTTGCAGTTTGCTCGCATGCAAAGCTATATTCAACTTCCCAACTTGTCACACAAATTTTGGTGCTACGCTTAAATGGCTTTAAATTTAGAGTAAAGCATTTAATCAGGTTGCAATAAATAAGAACTGATTTTAGCATTAAATTGTCATAGCAAACCGCAAATTTAATATCCGCCTAGTTGCTGCTTATCACAGACATACCATATGCCAAAATTTTCCAGATCAACCCTTTTTTTTAAATAATTGTTATGCGCCGCGAAACAGCCAAACTGGATTATACGTCACGACAAAGACTCAAATATCTAGCGGTAAATACACGAAACGCGCCGCTGGTACAGGGTCCGCCATATAACTTTACGGAATTAAAAATGCTATAAAAAAGAAACTACTCAATATTTTTCCAAACTGTTTTTTTTATTTTGAAATACAACTACACAACTTCATTCATATGGCTGCCTCGGCTAGCCATGCACCATCCCATACGATCGGTCCAATTTTTTAACACATTTTCGATTGTATGCGGCTGTATTTCAGCTATGACATCGCGTATGTTGGTCTTCAGTGCATCAATTGTTGCTGGTTTGTTGGCATAACACTGGTCTTTGGCGCACGGTTTTTGGTCGGTCACGCGTTGGTTTGTCAATGAGCAACCCAGTTTCTCTTACTTTTTTCGCAAAGTAACGCACATACGCTTCATTCGGTGCTTTTCTTCTTCCCATTGCCGTACGTAATTTTCGTACACATTCTGCAACATTACCATGATTTTCAAAGTAATGTCGCAATATTTCCCAGCGTTCTTTGAGCGTATACACAACCATTTTCGTTCAGCGGAAGAATAAAACTAATTTTCTGTCAAATCAGATGACAGCTAAGTGTTACCATTCTTCAAATAATACCTAGTTCAAATCCGTAACGATACATGGCGGGCCCTTTATAACAAATAGCACAAACATGCCCGCCTAATTCAAAGCATACACTTACTATCCCTGATAGAGTTACCCATAAGCCCCATATGCCCTGCCCACTATTACACAGATGCTGCTTTGCATACCGGCTGTTTTAGCCTTTAAAGTTGTCTCACTTTTCTTTTGATTTATATAGCATTAGGCCTATAGCTCATTAATCATTTTTTTGCAATGCTTATGTGTGCGTATAACCGCAAATAAGCATAGTAAATGTGCACACGCGTACAGATTTATATAAGAGTACGAGAAGAACCTCTCGCGCATATCCACTACTAGTACGAGGGCTATGTTCTATATTTTCTACTCTCGCAAAACTAGAGGCTATGAGCTGTAATTCGTTATTTTTATGGAAAAGTTTGGTATTTTTTGGCATACACTTGTATAAATTTTCCACTTACAAACTTATTTGTTCTTTTTTCAGGCGGTTGGAAAATACATCTCTGTGAAACACTGGTACAACGAGTTCCAACGTGGCCTTTGATCCTTACAGGATGAATTTCAAGAAGACCGTCCAAAAACGGATATTGTGCCAGAAAAAATCGATGCTGTGCATCAACTGCAAGCGCAAGAACGCCCAGTGACAGAAAGCCCAGAGACATAATTAAGCACTAGTGGGGCCAGAATACATTCAGTATTGCATAGTTTTGGTCATCACGAAGATTTGTTCTCGTTGGATATTGCAAAATTTGACAATTACCCAAAAAAGGGCTCGATTGCATGCGACTGATATAGATAAATGTTGAGGAAATTCAGCAGTCTACGACATCACATGACGTGATGAATCTTGTGTTTAAGTCGAAAATAGCAATCGACAGTAAGGGTGTTTCAAGACGAACTTCATCCAACAAAAGTTGTTTGCGGAATAAGCGCTTCAAAGCAAATTTACGTCTATTTTCGCGGAAAATCTGGTCATGTCGCAACTGTATCACTAAAGAAATTTTGAGCATTCAATTCTGCGTGGTTCACAATCATTTGTTTGCCAGAAACTTGAGGTAATTCTCCTAAAAGTGAGCTTTTGGGCATTCAAAAGATCGACCAAATTCAACAGGTTTGGCACCTAATGGTTTCTGTTTGTACAGAATATTAAAAGTTAAATGCGAAGTAAACGTTTTTTAATGCCTGAAGAAACTTTTCCATCCTTGGTTTGGAGGTATCCACTTCTAAATGGCCAAAGTGCTTTGAAAATTGGTTCAAGCGAATGCAGAAATACATTGACTTCCAAGGAGAATATTTTGAAAAACCATAATATCATTTCCATTTTCATTTTCTGTATGAGGCGCAAAATATAAAACGCAATCCTCGTAGGTAGCTAACAGCGTGTAGTTTCACTTGCCCGCACACACTAACACACCGTTTAGCCCAACAAATTCTACCAACCTCATATACATGAACGTTGCATATGTTTTGGCGTTTAGGCGTTTGCCTCGACAATATTTTTCAGAGCCACTTTACACATAAATACTTGTACAAACGATTTAGGCTAAAATTTTGAGTGGTATGTGTACCAACAAATTACTTTTCTAGTATTGTCGTAAACTCCAGTGGATATACAAATCCATGTACAGCAAAGCTTTTTCTATCATACCTTTGGTTGCAATTCACTTTTACAAGTTATCTGCTTTTTAACAGCTTTCAATAAATTTCAACTTATTCACTTATATTTTCAATTCCTTTCCAGCCAAATGGTTATCCGACACAATAGCACTTGCTCGTAGTTCTTGTTTCTTGTTGTTGTTGCTTGTTGCTTGTGTGGCTGAAAATAAATTAGAAACGATTTTCGATTGAATATTTTATTGGTAAATATTGATTTCATTGATTTGATATACAATTTTGAAGCAAAATAACATAAATATCTGCATACTGCTTTCATGTGTGTTAAAATTGAAAATAAATAAATAAATTTAAAATGATAAATTTTGCAATATATTATAAAAGAAAATATATTTGCTTTAATAGTGAGTGGTGATATAAATCTATATTAGTTATCCATGGACTTGAATGTAGTGTGCAGCAAGCCTAAAGAAATGTGATTTTAATTGGTGAAAAACAAATTTGTTTTCTTACATTAAAATAAGTCATAAATTTAAGGATGTTTTTATCTGAAATAAGACGTAATTTTCAGTTACTTTAACTGTATCTACAAATTTGAGTTACATATATGAAAAATTCATATTTATTTCATTTATTTTGTAATTTTCTATTATTTTTATTTATGTCAAACATGCATCCATGGGTTATTTTTACAATGGGTGATCTTAAGAATAGATTCCAAATTCTATTTAAATCCTAGATAACAAAGTTTAACAACACAATTAGGAATAAAAAAGCAGTAGTAGTACCTAAAAATTTTAAGTGGTAAAATGTATTAAAGAAAAGATAAAAAAAAGTACTCAAAGTGCATACAAAGTGGAGTACATTCGCAATATTCGACAAAGCAATTCATTTCTGAAGCGCAAGTTCTCTTTTTTACATTTAATTTATTGCTTTAATTATTCCATAAACGAACAGAGAGCTCAAAGTATTGACGTGCAGTCATTAAACAACCGTATTTCATTGGGACTACGCTTAGCGAACTGCTAGATTTTGAAAGCATAAGTCGATCTTTCAAATATCTGGGCTCCCAAGTAATAATCATCTTCTGAAGCAACACTAAATATAAGCCTTAAGTAAATCTTCAAAAAATTTCGATGCAGTTTATTTCGCAAAAACAGAAATGTGGCCATAACGTTTTTTACTTTTATTTTTTGTAGTTGGTTCAAACTAGCACGTATAGCGCTCAGACAATATTAAGTCCATTGTAGTGCACTAGGGCTCCCTTTTTAATTTTCTTTAAATCTTCCCGACCTCCGAAGAAATCTGATCTTGGTGGTGCCAAGGAGCCAAGATCGTGGCTTCTTAACACATCAGTGCCAAAGACCTCAAGCCTGATTCGAGCCGGGACATAAGAATAGAAAGTGGTCCGCTGTCTCATCCTCCTCTCCACATGCTGGGTAGAGTGCACTGTCTGATATGCCTACCTTTTCCATATGCTTCGCCTATAGAAAGTAAGCCCTCATCAGCCCAACCAGCTGCCTACAGTTCCTTCTACTTAATGGCAGGAGGATTTGCGACATCGGTCGGATATGGCAGGTAACATCACTTTTGTCCATCTGCATCTTCTCTCAGCCTGCTAAGCTCACTTGTGGTTTGAAGTAACCGGTTTGCTAACCGTGGCTTTATCGGCTGCAGAAAAGAGTGACAGCACGGGCACCGGGCGAAAGAATTTCGTTCAGAGCGCATCCTAGCTAAAGCATAAGAGGTATCCTTACCCCCCATATCCACGTGTCCCGGGATCCATGTTAGCATCAGGATATTATGTCTACGAGCCATTTAGTCTGCGGCGTGCTTCTACTGGGCAGTCGCATTGAACATCTCCTGTTCTTTCTACCACACCATTTTTTTTTTGTGCGGCAAGTAAGTTTGCAATGTCCTGTTAATAGGTGTAAAGTTTTGTGTAATTTCAGCTGAGTTTTAAGATAGCGTCTACCGTTATATGTTCTGGATCAGTGAGTATTTTTGATTGCTGCATGCCGCCGTTTGTGTTCTCCAGTACTCTATTAGGCCTCGCTGTTCCCTCTCACGTAGAAAGGCAATCTTGAAGCTGTTATTTATCCGCAGAAAGATTCAGGTCTTATGATGGGAGTGTTTGCACCATTTTTCGCAAAAGTGTTCGCACATTCATTCCCTTCGTGCCCCTCATGTGCCGGTACCCACATCAGAGTAACAAAGTTTCTTGATGCTCGAGTATCAAGAATTTTAAATGTCAGCAGGCTCACAATTGCCTACCAAGGAGTAACCGTTATTTTAAAAACTATATATATTCTATAATTTCACGTTTCATGTTCATAAGGAGCTTTCAACTACGACCCACCGAATGACAATCACCCATAAGCTAACACAACCACGGCGGCTACTGTCAACTAAGCACCATGAAAGCCTAATGACTTACCGGCACTGAAAGGTGTCAATGTATTTTTAAGCGGTGTGTGATAAACACGCATGCCAACAAACGGAGTGAAGCACAAAAGAAGCTCGCAAATAAAGTGTAATCGTAAACAAATTTTTCATAACCACGTTCCACGCAAAACGATGCAAAGAAAATCACAAAATTACATTGATATCTTTCGCTAAGCTGTTTTGTTTTTATGGACAAAAGTCGATTGATTGGTAGTCGATCTTTAGCTATAAAAATTATGCCAGAAAGAATACCGCAAATAGTTTTTTACAAAGTAATCCTTTGATTTGTAACGAAAAAAGTAGAGCCAGGGACTTACACTCGTACTATATTTTTTCGAGATGGATTAAAAATCTTCTTAAAGAAAAAAATGATTTATCAAAATATATAACACATTGGTCGATAAGCTTTATAGATGCGTAAATTAGAGTACAGAGAACACAATAATCATGATGAAAAGATTTTACAGGTGAGCTCTTTAACAGACCGTTATTCGGCTTTGGGAAATTTGACAGAATCAGCTGATTGGCTGACGTCATTTGGGGCATACTTACAAAACAATTAAAATCGTGTTGGTGATATTGTGATGTTGGTAAATCATCCAATGACACTTCGTCGCCGTCTGAACAACGACTGATTACACGAGTGTGTGAATATGTGTGAAATGATTGTGCGGATTTCGGCTGACGATAAGATTGTGTTAGTGATATTCGAAAAAAAACCAACACAGCCTTCGCTCATGTTATTCGTTACCATGTGACCAAGGACAGATTGGACGAGCGTGTGAATACATGGGAAATGATCGTGCAGAATTCGGTGTGTGACGTGCCAAACAAAGTTCTCCTCACAATTTTCTCTTTCACCATAGTTAAAGAGCAAGCCTTGAAATCTATCATCTTTGGCAACAATGTCTAAAGTATGGGTTTTGGAATTATTTGATACTGATCTCCACCTGGAACCTATCACTTTTAATGAAAGCACCAGCACTTAAGTATTTATGACAACATTTTTTTTTGCCGATTTGTACCTGCTCATTTCACGCTTACGCTCTTCTAATAAGTCGTTGTTCAGACGGCTACGAAGTAATATCAGCGGCGGCTGAGTTGACTTTTTCTTATATCACCAACACAATCTCAGTTTTTTCGTGCCCATTTAGGTCAGCAAATCAGCTGAATTCTTCAAAATCGCCAAGAGCCGGTTTACGATCTTATGTTGGCCAACCAAAAATCAAGAGAATTCAGTAACTCTTGATTTTTGGAAAATTCTGCTTTGACAGGTCTAGGGGTCGTTACGATAACATGGACTCGATTATCTTGGAAAAAATCGTTGACCTTTTAATGATTGTAGAGCAATTATATTAAGACCACCTTTACCAAAATGTCTAACTTCGTGAAATTATAGCTTTGCAATGAACCGTTTATTATTGCACCAAAAAGCGATTTTATGTTATCCTGCTGAATACCGTACTATCCTATGTTTTCAATTTCATTATCTTTTTTTATTATATTCGTATAATTATTATAACTATCGAGATGAAAGTACCTCTCACCAGTAAAGGTGATTTTTCGACTCAGAACCGTTTCGTTGCCGAAATGTAGGGCCGCTTCTCCTCAATTTTTGTTTGAATTTGAAGATCTTCAAGTAAAATTCGGAAAATACTAAGCTGATAGTTTGTTGGGAAACCCGAAATTCGTAGATAGAGTCGAAATCTTTCGGTTACAGCAGCTAGTTTTGCGAATGCATACAGTTTCCGGGGGAAAAAACGGAATACGAAGAGAATTTATGTATTAAAAAAAAATGGTAAGAAAAAAAAAGAGTTCTACATTTTGGTAAAACAAAACTCATCTCTGCACTGCTTTTACTTTACGATTCATCACAATTATAGGTTATTTATAGTGTCCCAAAAATTTGGTCCTTAAATGAAACTTACAAATGCATCCCAAATATTATCCTCATTCCCCTCTTACTCATGTTTAGTCTTAAGATACGAACGAACTACATGGAAATTCGCGCAAATCCAATAGAGCTTCTACTGTCAAGAAACATAGATGCTGTGAATGATTTCAAGCCGAATATGATGGAAAAATCTTGAAATTATGTTCAAGCCCAATTCAATTAATTGTGTCGTTAAAAACTTCATAGATCATGCACCATAACTTTCTTTGGTTTTTTTGTGAAGCTTTTCGTAGCGAAATTTGCAATTAATGCTCTCAAGAGTGCTCATGTAAAGTTGTACTATCAGCGCTAAGAAATTTGGAGGATGGCACAGCCTTAGAATTTTGGAGTGCGAAAAAGAAGCTAGACGTTGACATATTCTGTTTAGCGTGAAATTCACCAAATATGCCTTAATACGCCACAAGCAATATTTTTATATACTTATTTAAGTTTCTACTTTGTGTGTGTCTGAGGCAGAAAAAAATAAAAACAATCATTACAAACTCCTAAAGTACTAACGAGGTTGTCAACATTGAATCACAATGGGATGTTGAACGGAAAGAACTAAAAAAGAGCTGGAATTGAGCAGTACCATGCGAAGGAAATTTAAGACATATAAAAGTAGGTGATGATGAGTTTTAAAAAGAGAAAAGTGCAATGTGGTATA
This sequence comes from Anastrepha obliqua, assembly GCF_027943255.1. Classification (NCBI taxonomy): domain Eukaryota; kingdom Metazoa; phylum Arthropoda; class Insecta; order Diptera; family Tephritidae; genus Anastrepha; species Anastrepha obliqua. The sequence continues at coordinate 61,730,555 of NC_072894.1, forward strand.
AGTACATGAAAAGAAAGGATTTCTTAAGGAATCAATTATCTGTGTGTGTCATACAATTAAGTTAAAGAAGAAAACACTTCAGCACATTTCAAATATTCTCAAACAAGTACCGAAGAGAGAAAATTTCCTCACCTTAATGCATGCGCTCTTAGTCTGATACTTGTCAGAAAAAACAGAAAGGAACACTGTGCGAATGTCAAAAAGCAAGGAAATTAATTCTATACATACAGATGTAGGTAAAGGGTGTTTGAAACAACGCGCCTAGATGCTGTTTTAAAATAAAACATTTAAAAACTAAGATTATTTAAAGATCTTATTCAAAATATGGCCATTCGTAATTATATGTGAAAACTGGCACCATTTAAATAATCACCATGAGCGCATCAGCAGGTCAAATTCGCCAGACAGTTGGTTCACGAATACCTAATTGTTGGGAACGTCGAGATATAGATGTTGAAGGTTGTTCAGATACACTTTGCGCTACAGCAGCCATATTATTTTTGGTCTAACTGCCCTTTTTCTATCCACCTTTCCATTTTTCCACCAACCTTTGAATTATCGACTCATGCGGACGATCATTTCCACCAAAATATCACAAATTTTGAGATATGTTGTTTAATTTCATTTTTAGAATAAATTTATATAATTTTAACGCGTTGTTCTATCTTGCAAAAGTGTACATCTGTCTGCTTGACAAATGCCAAAGATGACATAAAAAATACAAAAATTATACCAACTAAGAATTGTTCACTACTGACATCGAGCCGTCACTTTTTAAAGGCCCTTTATATGCATAAGTACATCTATACGGCTGGAGACTGGAAAATCAGACGCACATCAGTATACTTTTTTTTCACTGACAAATTTCTCATTCTTTCCGTTTGCTTTACACATATCTTAGATTCGAACGTTTTATGTATAAGTATATGGCCACTCAACTAAGTGACTGTCATATTAAGGAGGATATTGTCAACTGTTTCCTGCTTAGCTACCTGAACATAAACGTTGGAAAACTTACTGTGTGTATACCTACTCGCATGTGCTGGCATAGGTATGTGCTGATATACTTATATGTACTTGAATAGCACTCAACTGATTAGCGCGTGTGTCCTATCTATAAAAGCAAAGGAAGCATCGCTAAGAAAGCCATTGAGAAAGTTTTCAAAACTTCCGTTATTGATTATAGGCCACAAAGGAATGTTTGTGTGAACAGGTAGGTATTGAGGTAAAACTACGATTTCTGTGGCTACTATGAATTTGAATATAAAGTTAGTAGAGCTCAATCTCTGTTTTTTAAAAAACGCAGAAACTGAAATGATCAACATTTTCGCATGTTTTGCGATGAATTTTTATGACGATTAATATTTATGAATAATTTTGACGCATGTCTCTTACCCCCGTTTTAGCATAACCAAATAGAGCTATTACTAATACAAAAGCCGAAGATTGGTGCAAATCGTTGCAAGCTTATACTTCAGCGTAGTTACGCAAAGTTTTCAATATATCAAGATATATTGCTCGATTATTTTCAAAACGAATAATGAAGAACTAACTTCCTCAACGGTAGATAGTTTTTTACTAGAAGCTGGGTTAAAGCACCACACAACAACAAATCCATATATCTTCGAGTTCAATGTTCACTCTTTTCAACAATTCAGTTTTTAATGATTGATGTGAGCGACAAACACTAAGAGCCATCCATCATTTGGTATTTATTCTTTTAATAATTTGGTAAAATATTGTGGACAACATCAAAACTATCAAGTCGTGGTAGAATCAAGAAATTTGTAGATTTTATATATTTACTCAGATTTGGTTCATACTGGGAATATATCGTAACTAAATACATACAAGAAAAGATTTTAAACTTATTAATTGTACACAGTGTAGACAACTCCGGCAATATATTTCTAGAAATCAGATTTATTGTCCAATTCGGGTTATACTCAGAATGTAGCTTCTGCTCAAATATGAACGAGACGTTATCAATAAAACGGTCCGCGGATGACATATGGCAAAAATAAATTTTTTGTTTTTTTGTAGGACTGTTATAAGCTTACATGGCAAATTTCAGCGTGATATGTCACATAGTTTGTTTTCTGTGCTACTGTAAACAAGTCAAGCTCGAGTGTGTTCATCGAATTTAACGATGGAAATTCAAGTTGAACAAAGAATTTGTTTGAAATTTTGTTATTCCAACAAAATTTCGGCTTCAGATGCCTTAAAAATGTTGCACACAACCTATGGGGACTCTGCTCTATCGCGTGCACGTGTTTTGCAGTGGTACAAATCGTTCAAAGACGGCCGTACATCGGTTGAAAATTTGCCTCATGAACGTCGTCCAGCAACATCAGTAAACGACGAAAACATCGGAAAAGTAAAGGAAATTGTGGTTGAGAATCGCACAAATCGCAAAATCGGTTATCGCTGAATATTGTTTAGATGTTTTAAAGCGTTTGCGCGAGAACATTCGTCTTCAAAGGAAGGAATTGTGGGACAACAAGTCATGGTTCTTGCATCACGATAATGCACCAGCTCACACATCACGTCTTGTTCGCGATTATTTGAACAAAAATAATGTTAATATCGTTCCGCAAGCACCGTATTGGCCTGATATGGCTCAATGTGACTTTTTCCTGTTTCCCAAGCTCAAGTTGCCGCTCCGTGGAAAACATTTTGAGGCAATTGAAGTCATAAAAGAGAATTCGAAAAACACACTCGAGCTTGACTTGTTTACAGTAGCACAGAAAACAAACTATGTGACATATCACGCTGAAATTTGCCATGTAAGCGTATAATAGTCCTATGAAAATACAAGAAATTTATTTTTGCCATATGTCATCCGCGGACCGTTTTATTGATAACGTCTCGTTCATATTTGAGCAGAAGGTATATATATATATACATATATACATATTCATACATTTTTAGTCGATTTTAAGAGTACTCATATTACATATAAAGGGTGATCAATTTAGAGGTATCGGATTTTAAATTAAAATAAAACAATGTATGGAACCATTCAAGACATTTATTTTTTAAAGTAATCCCTTTCAAATATTGGCTGCAACTACTTCGTAATTCGGTCATCCGTAAACACCAATTTTGAATGCCTCGCTGGTGGACTTCGATCGGAATCTCGTGAATAACTTTAGTAATGTTGGCTTCATATGCCTCAATCGGAGCTGGTTTATCGACAAAACATTTTAATTTTACATACCCACTTAAGTAAAAGCCCAAAGGTGCCTCGAGTGATATCACACGATTTCGTTGGTCAATCCACTAGTCCGAGACAAGATATAAATTGTCCACCGAAACGACAGAAAACGACGCACTAGATCCATTGTTTCACAGGCCGTATGGCAAGTAGCGTCGTCTTGTTGGAACTTGTTGTGGAGATCACGGGCTTCAATTTCCGGCATCAAAAAGTCTTTTGTCATGGCGTAATAGCGTTCGCCATTCACTGTTGCAATGGAGTAAACCTCGTCTTTGAAGAAATATGGGATGATGATTCCTATAGCCCATAGACCACACCAGACGATTGTTTTCAAGGAATGGAATGGCTCTTCTTGAATAGCTTCAGATTGTTCTTCAGCCCAAAGACGGCAGTTTTTCTTATTGTCGGAGTCATTAAGTCAAAAATGGGCCTCATCGATGAACTCCTTAAGTTGGCCTGAGCGCGCGATGAACACTTTTCACACAGCGTAGATTTTCGTAATACAATTTTAGGATGTGCAAACGTTGTTGAGGCATAAATCTTTCCAAGGAGAAATTCCGATGAATACTGAAAAAAAATTATGTATTTAGTTTGAAAAACACCCTATTAGAAAAAGTACCCCCAACCTGATCACCTTTTATATATAATTCACACTGAACCTCTTTTTTTATGTTTGGTCGAGCTCCTCCTATTTTTGCTATTGTCTATCGAGGAGCGAGTGCCATGGAAAAAACTGTTCTATTGGTTTCGGGTCCGGGGTTTTAAATCTGTGCACTTCCAAATAGTGGTTACTCACTAACCTATGCGACTGTGTCCCAACTTTTGAAAAGTAGCCGGTACAAATTCTTTTTTTATTTTATTTTAATTTTTTGACCGTTTGAAGGCTATAGTCAAGGTAAAAGGTGGTCATATCGAGCTAAAGTGAATAAATGTTAAAATTGCAATAATGTTCGAACAATTTTGTCTTTGACATCAATAAAAACTAATTTCACACAAAAAAGTTATGGTGTTTTGAATAGGTAACACTTCATATCGTTCACTCTGTATATATATTTACGTGTACTGGTATTCTAATTAATTTAATAATTTCATTTACTCAGTAATTTGCTAAAACCTAATTATAACACCAAATGTACAGCATCTGGCTCGTTAATTTTCTATGTTCATAGCAAAATTTCATTGTCAACCCCGACCTTAAATATTTGCTATTGAAATCAATTACGCAATGCAATGTTCGCAGTATTTTATGCACGTTGACTTTTCTGTTATCTTTATTCCTAATCACTAGCCACAGCTACACTCTCATAAGTATTCCCATAGTAGCTGTTGAGGTTTTATTAATGTGGACCAAGCCTTTTAGCAAATGGACGTATTAACTACCCGAAACTGTTTATTTTCTTTGGTCAGGTGCCAGCAAAGCTCTCCACAAAGCGCTCCCTTCAAAAAAACAAAGGAACGACCAACAAAGTACACCAAAGGAGCACATTTTTGCCATTCGTAAAATGACCTTTTCCCATGGGACCATGCCAAACATGCATACAGCAACTACGCACGATCCCACAAATGACTACTTAGCTTCTTAGACCTTGCGTCGCACAATTACGCAGTAAGTGCATATGTTTTCTATGTGTGTGTTTTTTCGTATGTTATGGCCTCTCTTGTTTGCCTACGTGCCACATACATAAATACATACATATATACAAACATAAGTATGAGACAGCATGTGTCTTGCTTCTGGCAAGTAATCAAATGTAAGTGGAAGTTGCCGCAGGCTGCTATGACTTTTAGCTGGTCCTGCTTAAAAGTTTAGTGCGTAAATTTGAGCGATGTATTGTATTATGATGCCTTTGGCCATCACTTCTACTTCAGTTTCCACAGCATCCCCAGCATAATGAACGTCAACTAGTGTTGCAGCGCAGCTTATTTTTTACGCTAAATTGTCAACTTCATTTACTTACTAGCCGAGAGGGTTTATTTTTCCGACACATTTGCGACTATTAGTCTCATCTCTGCAATACCGCAAAATATCTGCAAAACATAACATACCTTTTCATCTTTTTAGTTGCCTTTTGCAATACACTCATGCATACTTATGTACCTCTAAATGTATATGCAGCCATGCTTCCAGAATAACTTAAGGTAAGGTGATAAGCAAAAAGTGATATACATGTACTTTACATATACATATATAACTTCCACACAAGCAAATACTTAAAGACACAAGGATGTACTGTCAGCTTCAAAGGAAAGTGCACGCTATGCGAGTATATTGACAAGTTTTGACTACATCTTTACTCATTGTTTGATTTGAATTTTTTTTATAAAAATATAGGTAATTTCAGGTAACCCAAAAATCACATTGATTTTTGGCAATTTTTATTCCTGACGGTGTTGATTGTTTTCCTCTAATAATAAAAAAAAAATCGCATGCGATAAATGAAGTAAATGCATAAAACCGCCAGCAAAATAAAATAAAAATCGATGCGAATTTTGACTCATTTCAAACTTGCACTTTATTATACAAAACTTCAAAGGACCTAAATGTTTCTAAAAATTCCAATTAAAAAGTTTAAGAATTTTAGGAAAATTTGTCGAATTTTTTTATAATATAATAAATATATTTTATAAAAAGTTTGAAACTCTGGGTTATATGTTTGGGTTGTAGTATGAACTACATATGTTTTTATAAAAAATAACTGAAATTAAAAAATAAACAAATAAATATTCAAAATTTGTTAATATGTGGTGTGCATTTTCTTTGGACGCTTACTGTATGTGCATACGCGTACATCATCCGCATTACAACATGTAAGCGCTATTGGTACTGTTGTTGGCATTTCTCCGTAAAGTTACATATGAACTTGCCTCACAGCAAAGAAAAATGATTATCCTCATCGTTTTGTGGCATTATTGGAATTATAGTGAATTTAATAATTTTTTTTGCATTTTTCTTACTTTTTCATTATTTTTTTGCTCCATTGTTGGCTTCCAGAAAAACCGCTACTTAGCTTCGCTTGTTAACGTTGTTTTTATATGGTATGCCATATAGAGGTTGTTAGAGAGAGGGTTTGCGCCTGCCTAGCATCGTGTTGGCGCCGGGTTTTATGCTCTTTATGGAGGTGCTTCTTACTTAGTTCTAATAGCGATCACATATTGGCAGATAATAGCAAAAATTGTAGAAAATTCCTGTTTCTCATAAAAATTGCTAGTTTGTAATTTTGCTAATGTATAAAACCAGTTTCGATAGCCTTTTTAGATGATTATCCTAATAAGTATCCATTAAAAACAAAATTTTGAGCATTTTGCCGCCGCCTATTATTTTAATTAAATGGGTTTAAAGTCATATGCAAATTGGAGGAGATGCTTGGCTAAACATCTAACAAAGAATACAGTGAAACGTGGATAAATGAACTTTGGTAAAATTAAAAATTCCGACAAAAAAAATGTTTGCAGAGACCGCTGAAAGCACCTCCTCATTGCGTTTCCAGTGCTAGTTGCTCACTTAGTTCCGTTTTCAGAAAGGAGAGTATGGGAATATTTCTGTTGTGCTCGATCTCTGAAAGCAAATACCTACCCAAGCTCATCGGCACTCTCATTTCCTTCTATTCCTTTGTGTCCTAGTATCCAGTAAATTGTGACCTGCCCGTTTTCGCAGCGTTCATCGATTTTGGATCTGCATTGTTGAACATATTTCGAGTTAGTTCAAGGGGTCATAATTGCTTTAATAACCGCTTGACTATCAAAGAAAATATTTGTCCAAGTATTAACAGGGGTTACTTCCAAAGCCAATTGAGCTGCTTTTGTTGCGGGGTGTTGATAACAAAATTCACAAATTGTTGGTTGAAAGAGAAATCATCTAAATTTATTGCTTACACAGAAGTATGCAAATTTCAAATTAAAAGAAGTGGTAAATGTACTTTAAGTTATAAATTATTTTACTTCATGAATTAATGCAAAAAAAATATTTTTTATTATTATTCTATTATGATATGCTGGGTTGAAGGCAATATACGTAGTTTGACTTGAAGAGGAGACCTGGACTTTCAGAGAAAAACGTAAAAGTATTGCGTAAAACACTTCCGTCATATACTAGGACATTTTCAATGATAAATATATTTTCAATTTTGCTTTCATATTAATATTTTCTCAAAAAATGTGTTATCCTTTTCCGAACACAAAATCTTTTGGGCGCTTAACCCTCCTGCCATACTCTTGGTACGTCATTGCTTCTGTGCCGACAGACATTTTGTAACGCTCATTATATACCACCATAAGTTCAGTCGATATGAATTGAAGGTCTGGTTGATTTTATTGAAGAAATTAGCAAAATTTTATAATATTATACAAATGTATGTAAGTCTCCAATTATTGACTATTTGCAGAATCGTTGATACTTTTAAACTCGCACACCCTCATGTACGGTTGCATGTAACAGTATAACGGAATCGATATAGATGGTAGACATATATATACACGGGGAACAGACTAGAGGTACTTTTTTCCAATTGTTGTTGTTGTATGTAACAGTAAAAACTAATCGAGATAGATGCATATAAAGGTTGATCAGATTGGAGGGTTCTTTAGAGGGTACCCAATAGGGTTTCTTTGATAAAACAAGCGTGACTACTGTCAAACTAAATACATACTTTTTCTTCAGTATTCATTGGCATTTCATCATGGAAAGACACCTCCACAATGTTTACAAATGCTAAAATTGTATTACGAATATCGACGCTCTGTGAAAAGCGATCTTCGCGTGCTGAGGGCAACTTAATATGTTCATCGATGAGGCTCATTTTTGACATCATGACTGCCTCCATAAGCAAAATTGCCGTAGCCCGAAGCCATTCAAGAAATGCCATTACATCGATTAAATAGAACCGTTTGGTGCGGCCTATGGGCTGGAGGAATATTGGGCGTATATTCCTTCAAAGACGAGGCTGGTGGCAATGTAACAGTAAATGGCAAACGCTATGGTGCTATGATAAACGACTTTTTGATGCCGGAAATTTAAGCTCATGATTTCCACAACATTTTGCTCCAACAAAACGGTGCTACTTGCCATACAGCTCGTGAAACAATGGATTTACTACGTCGTCGATTCGGTGAGCAATTCATCGCTCGCCTCGGACAAGAGGATCTATAATATCACACCTTTGGACTTTGATTTGTGAGGGTATGTAAAGTCTAGTAGTTTTGTGAACAAATCAGGAGTGGATGGAGTCGAAACGCCTCCCCTTCAGGTTTCTTTTCAGGCGCGGGAACAAGAAGAAGTCCGGAGGGGACAGGTATGGGCTGTAGGGAGAGTGGGGAAGCACCGGAACCCCCATCTTGGCCAATTCAGAGGTGCAGAGGAAAGCGGTGTGCGCCGACGCATTGTCGTGATGAAGGGTCCAATTGTTGACGAGGTCGGGCCGAACCCGGGCGACGCGGTTTTTCAGCCGAAGGAGCACTTCTTTGTAAAATGCCGCATTTACAGTGCTTCCTGGAGGTACAAACTCCTTGTGGACGATGCCTCGAGAGTCGAAAAAGATGGTCAGCATGGCCATCGCCACTACAAAATCCTAACACACTTTTCAAACAGCTTTCACGCGCGGAGCGATGTTGCCAGCGAACTGGGACCGGTTTCTAGTGGAAGGGGAAGGTCGATCCATCATTTTCTCCCACCAACCGATTCGGTTGATCGCTTGGCAGACACTCCACGCAGGAAGGCTCATTACTTTTCAATCAAACCGTGCGTATACCATAATGCTCAGCATCAGCAGTGGAGTCGTCTTAGCCATGTCTATCCGTCCGTACCCGCAATAGCTCGAGGAAAAATTAATATATCTTAATGAAATTTGATGCACATATTACACTTTGTCCAAGGCAGTCTGGTATTGAAAGTGGACGAAACCGATAATTAATCCCACTCATCTCCCACATAATGTTAACTTTTACAAAAGAAGCGAAATTTCTGCCATTTGATACAGATGATAAACACAGAAATTCGATGAAAGAAAATTATGGGAAAATGTTCAAAAATGGATGGTATCACGCCCATTTGTGGATAAATGCTTGCATATCGATAACGATCTAATGAAACTCGTCCCAACTTAAAATAAATATTGCTCCCCACTACATTTAAACTCGACTCAAATGTCATTGGTATTAAGGCACGCCTTGATGATAAGACAACGCCCCTTTTTGCAAGCTTTGATTCTCATTATTTGAGTTTGTTTGATTCCGATTCAAAAAATTAGCTGCCGGCCAAAATTAATTTCCATTAAAACGTACGCGGATTATATTAAGTTCGGTCCGTACCGAATTTAGCCTTACTTAACCCTTTACCACTTATGAGCCCTTATATGGTACCGCAGTTTTGATTCAATTTTATTTCCAAATTAAGTATTATAAAGTATTTCAAACTATTTTAGTCCATAAAATATATACATATTTGGCAATAATAAAACGCGCCGGCGGTAGTAGCCGAATGGGTTGGTGCGTGGCTACCATTCGGAATTTAGAGAGAACGTAGATTCGGTAAAAGACCAAAATAAAGAAAAAGTTTTTTCTAATAGCGGCCGCCCCTCGGCCAGCTATGGCAAATGTATTATTGCCATCGCAAAGCTTCTCATAAAAAACAAAAACAAAAACCAAATATCTGCCGCTCGGTGTCGACTTGAAACTGTAGGTCTCTCCATTTGCTGAACAACAACCACAAGACGCACCACACAAAGGCGGAGGAGCTCGCCCAACAGGGTGTACGTGCCACTTATATATATGTATATATATAATAAAAAGCAAAAAAAATGTCCTATGATTTTGTGACAGTTCGAATAGCTTCAATTGTATGCAAGTGTGTGAAAAGACCGAATTGAAGAGCGAGTGATTTTTTTTTTCCAAAACACAATAACAGAGTAAAACGCAAGTTATTTTTGACATAAAACAAATATTTTCATGGAGTCCATATACTCATCTTTTTCGGCGGATAATATATATTAGGTGCGCAACTAAGTTCCCGCTGTTTGTCAATAGATGGCGCCAGCAGTGTATGCTAATCGATTCTAACATAACCTAAACATCATAAACCAAGCTTATGTATTTGGTGGGACCAAGGTGGTGTTGCTGGGGATCGATATCGAAAAAGTGATTCTACAGCATGACACGTTGCCAAACCCGTCAAAACCTACCTGGAAATACTGAAATGGGGAATCCTACCGCACCCACCATATTCTTTAGATATTGCGCCATCCGATTATCACCTGTTCCGATCGATGGCACATGGTCTCGCTGACCAGCAGTTCCATTCATATGAAGACATCAAAAAATGGTGTGATCCTTGGACAGCCTCAGAAGATGAACAGTTTTACCGCTACGGTATACGCGATCGACCAGAAAGATGGGAAACAGTAGTTGCCAGCGATGGGCAATACTTTAACCATTTTTTCAGAATAAAGTTGTATTTTCATCAAAAAAACAGCGAGAACTTAATTACGCACCTAATAATTAATGTTTTAATTTAATTTTTCATTTTGCTTATTTTACCTTTTTATTTCAAGACGTGGGAAATGCAACTAATTACCTTTTTTTAATATACCAAACGTATTCATGCACTCCATTCTATGGTAAATATTTCTGTTGTTATTGCTTTCATATTCCAATATTGATCAGTGAAGCCATAAGAACTCAGCTGTAAAAGTTCACTTGAGTACATTTACCCAGTTATGAAAAGTGACCACTTTCCTAGACCTGCATATAAAAAATGTACATACGTACGTATGTATGTGTTTACTTGTGAATAATTATGGAATCAGCGTGCATGTGTAAATGCATAAGTTATAAGTAAGTGCGTAAGTGCGTAAGTGGCAGACAATAAAAATGTAACAAGTAGTTCATTGTCATACTGGCGTCAGCCAAAACACAAAAAACTAAATAGGAACAAAAACAGAAAACAGGCGATCAAATGTGGGTAATATTTCTATACATACATATGTGATGTGCTTGTGCATACAAATAAACATTAATAAGTATAAATGACTTAATTGAAATCATAAGTCGCCGGCCGGTCATTGAAAATATGGCAGATTAAAACCAGAGATTACAACTGTAAATAATAAATACATATGTATGTAGCACAAGAATTGTATTGCTTAATGAAGTTGTGAAAATAATACAATTTTTTTATTTTTAAAGTTGACATATGGAGATACACATACCCACATGTGTATGCATGTGTATAGGCATGCATTTAAATATAATATAATATATGACAGCACACTAATTATAAGTGAAGAGTGTTGTAACTTAACAACGATGCATCTGTACATATTTGCATATATGCACATACACATAAAATATTTATTTATATTGCATGTAAAAGTCAATTTACATACGCACTCGCACAGTTCTACATTGCACTGTAAACACTGATAAGGCAACGGCCGGCAAGTGTAGTAAGTAGTTGCTATAAATCTCATTGTTGTTCGTGCATATTTTTTATTATGCCCGCATGCACTTGTCCACACAAGTGTAATATCATTTTGTTTAACGGTTATATGTAACAGCATAAAGGGATAGATATAGACACGCACATACACACAGTTGGCCGGAAAATAATAGGAGTGCCGCCATGAGAAATATGCAATATTAAATTTTTAATAAAATAGGCCGTTTATTTAAAATTTTTGTGTCACCAAATAAATTATAAAAGTTGCATTTATCTTGCCGCAGTTAGCATATTTCAATCAAACGTAAACAAAAATTAAAATTTCAATTCAATCAAATCAAATAGCTAATTAATTGCTCTTTACAGTCCACCCAGACACCAGCTGAAATCTGAGGACTATTTATTGTATTTGACCCTTTTAAATAGTTTAATAGTTAAATAGTCAAGGTCGCTTTATAATTGGTGGCAGCTTTAACACGAAGTATACACCAAAGGACGATAATTGTATGAAGCTATGTATGTAGCGTGAAGGCTGTAATTCAATTTCAACTGTGTAACCGACTTTCTGGCCATTGGAGACAAAGAAAATTCGGGATTTAATTGATTTTTTAGTCTACAAAGATATTCAGACAGCCCATTTGTTTGTTAGTAAAGGTCGTGACATTTAAATTCAATCATTTTCTGTCTGGGCTCCCAGCTGATAAAAGCACCGAATATTGTTTGTGGAAAGCTACTAAAGTTCTCAATAGACCAGCAGAGCGCTAAAAATTGAAGAGAGAAACTTGGTTAAAACAAGCGAGCAAAAATTGAATATATTTACTGAGCATTTAGCAAAAACTTTCAGCTTTAATGAAGGCACTGACGAAGTAAAATCTACTGGAAACTGCTCTTGGTATGGTGAATATATTTATTATTACTTTAGTTACGCCAGAAGAAGATCGTAAGGATATAAATAAAATGAAGCTTAAAAAGTATCCTGGATCTGATTTAATTACAGCTGCAGTGCTTCGTAATCTGTCAAATAATTCCATTATCTATTTAACAAGTGCCTAAGCTGTAGATACGTACCTATTTATTGATAATTCGCCGAAGTTGCCATGATGCCTCAGCTTGGTAAATCACCCAAGGAAGTATTCTCTTGCAAGCCAATATTACCAGTAATGTCGAAGTTTTTTGGAAAATACGTCTAAAATGTCTTGAATAAAAAGTAAATAAATAATTGGCGAGTACACTTCTGTTAGGTATTTGGCCAAGCTCCTTTTCCTATTTGTGGTGTGCGTCTTGATGTTGTTCCACAAATGAAGACATCTACAGCTTTGGGTGACTCCCAATTGTAGAAATGTACTCAGAGGTACGCCATTGGCTGCAACCGCTATTAGAAGAAAACTTTTTCCATAATTTTGCATAAAGCAAGGAAATCTATGATATATTCGTCTTTAAAATATATAAAAACAGGCATTCAACAGGCGAGCATTTTGGGTCGTTTAGTATACCTCCCATATGTCGATGATCTGCCATCGGCAAATCAGCAACCAACAGCAACATTTACAGATGACTCTGCAACTGACAGCTAACGAGTTAGGAAGAAGTAGCTGTTAACCTTAAATGGGCTAAGTAATGGAGAATAAAGCCATGTCAGCACATATAGTGTTTTCTCTAAAAAACGCTACTTACAAGTCAATATTCATCGATGCGCCGGTAATCCCATACGTCGGTGAGGCCAAATACCTGGGTGCCAAACTGCACTTCAAAGCCCACGTCCAGAAAACCGAAGTAGATCTTGACTTGAAATTAAAAAAGTTATATTACCTCATTGGTGGGCGCAAACACTAAAACCGGTCTAGACTTGCAGTATACAACGTCTGGATTGCTCGAAAGTTTCTTAAATGATAGAATGGTTAAATTGCTAAAATTGCAATTGATAGAACTAACTAGCAATAACTCTTCCTAATTTGTTAGGAATAGAACGTAAAATTGCATATGCAAATAGAAAATATCATTCGGGTTGAATATGAACTGGTGTTACTAAAGGATTAGCAGGAATGAAATTATCTGGGTCTCCTAATAAATAAGGGTTAATTAAAGTTACTAATAGAAGTACTATAATTATAATAATAAATCCTACAACGTCCTTGTATGTAAAATATCCTTCGGAGCATTGTAAACACGATTGTATGACAGATGGCAATAAAATATTCGATATGGCGAAGTAAATTTTTAGGTAATCAACGTGGAGAAGAAATTTTGAAAAGAGACAACTTGAACTTAAATCATTGGCAAAAATTATTAAGAGTACTTTGCACAGCTATGATAAGACTTAATATCATCTACTCATCAGTGGTCTGGATGAGTAGACTCTCTCTCGTAGGAATCAGAAGGGCGTTATAGAGACTATAACTGTGGCCATTTGTGCACCGGAGCTTTTACGACTACTTTAGGCCCAGCTTTAGATGCTTTGGTTAGTCTACTACCCCTTGATGTTTTCATCCAAGGAGAGACCTTCAAGGTCATCTGCAGGCTGAAACACAATGGGATTTGGTATGGCCCCTGTCCGGCATTGGACAACAGAGAAGACATGGACTTCGATCCATGCCCCTGGATACCGCCTCTGGTGTCTATGTGGAATCCAACGGGACAAAACTACACTTCGCTTTTAGAATGCACACATCTGTGCTGCAAGCGGAGGTGTATGATGTTCAGAAAGCGATGAACTTTCTTGTGGAAAACAGATGGAGAGATCTGTATGTGTCCGCAGCGACAGCAAAGCTGCGCTCATGGCCTTCGACAGCTCTTCTTCCGCTTCAGGGGCAGTCAAGTCCTGTAAATCCAGGCTGAACTATATCGACAGACATAATATCCTGATACTAACATACATAGGTCCCGGGGCACGTGGGTATCGCGACTAAAGAGGTATCTGCCTCTTTGGCGAGCCATAGAAGCCACGGTTAGCAAACAGGTATTGGATTGGATTGATGACGAGCGACTTTCTATGGACGAAGCACATGGAAAAGGTGGACGCGAGGATGAAATGGCAGCCCACTTTCTGTGCGTCTGTCCGGCCTTCGTTCAAATCAGGTTTGAGGTCTTTGGCACTGATGTGTTAAAAAACGACCACCTTGGCTTCTCGAAACCGCAAGATATACTCAGTTTTCTTCGAAGGTCGGGTAGATCTAAAGAAAATTAAAAACGGAACTCGAGTGCACTACAATGGAATTAATGTTGTCCGAGTGCTATACTTGCTAATCGTCCCGACAAAAAACACACAAAGAAGAGAGTAGTTGTCTTAGAATACTGAATTCAGCAACACTAGACTTTGCAAAAAAATGCAACTCCGTGTAGAGCTATCGAGACAATACTCAGAAAAAATTACACGATTAGACACCGTAGACGTCTCACTACCGATTCTTAATAACCGTCTCAAATAATTTTAAAAATGTTGTGAACTCGCAATAGGTCTATAGTTTGCGATACCATTCCTATTCCCACTTTTAGAAGTTGGAGTTGTATGAGTAATTTTTCAATCCTATAGATATAGTCCAACAGAGAGATTCTTATTAATTATTTTAACTGGGCTTTTAATAGAGCTGATCAGGAAAAGCATTGCTCCAGTCCTAAGATTACTTGACAAGTTGTCACACCATATTCACTTAAGACTCAATTTTAAAAGCCATCCTTCAATTAAGATGTCCAAGCAAATTATTTACAGTAACTCATTGCTCGATACTTCCAATTGATGTGTGGAATAAAAAAAAATATTAATTAAAAAATAGGTCATTTCAAATTTCACATTCTGTGACACAAAAACAAAGTGTCTGTTCTTATATTTTTTTTAGAAAAAAAAATAGTCTTCCCTGCGCCTCTAGGCATAGATTTTAATTCACAATGCGCCCATAAAATATGGTAATAATTATTATGAAGCCGAAAATTTAATTATGTATATATTTTTGTTGCGAAATATCTGGTTGTTATCAACATGTTGCGTGATGCTGCCTGGCATTGTTTTGCCTAAACATCATAATTAAAGAAATAATAATAAAAACTCGGCGAGAGTAAAAAAGTTTACGAGCGCATAAATTTAAAAGCCCGCATACACATCTGTACATACACGTATATAAATACGCACACCAGCCATAGTGACAAGCAGACGCACTTACGCACCGGCAAACGTTTTGGAGAACTGAAACCCCGCGCATATGCCTTGAAAATGCCCATTTTTTGTTGATTTGAATCTGAAATAAGTAAGGAAGTGCTGTATTCGGGCTAGACCGAAATTTATATGCCTGCGCACATTTCAATAAAATTTTATTTGGGATGGCTGTTATTTATTTTTATTTATTTATATATTCATTTCAAACACTTAACCTCAAGTTATTTATTTAATTAATTCGAATAATTTGTGCTCTACGGGCATCTATTTGTATACAGCAGCTCTCTAGTTCACAGGTGTCAAATACGATTGACCTACGACGCCAGTTGCAAAAAGTATAAATTTTCCGCTGGGGTGATTAATTTTGCGCCGCATTATATTCATATAGATATAGTGCTGATCCATAATGATCGAATCATACCATTGATTTTGTCAATTGCACAATAAATGTGGTTCGTTGACAGAGTTCTGTTGAAAATTACTCCTAGGCTCTTTGTAGGGTCAACAAATTTTATAACAGAATTGTTCAGTTTCTCATTTCATTTCATTCTTAAAGTTTCCGAAGTCTCTGATAAGGTTATTAATACACAAAAGGACAACTGACATGCAATTTGACATCATCGGCTTAAATATGAATATTACAGTATTTTAGCACATTATGAAAATTATTGGCATACAATACAAAACACAGTGGGCCAAAAATTGATCGTTTGAGAACACTCTTAGTTATTGGTCAATATTGATACGGGAATAAGTTTCCGCCCTCGTAAAAGAGGTGTCGCTGCTGATATTGTTTTTGTGTTCACTCTAGCAATATACTGGTGATTTGAAGGTGTATATCTGAGGTCTCGATCGCAGTAGTTGGCATTCATTTGAAGCGTAAAGATCCTCTTTTATCTGACGTCAAAAATGTATACGTTCGTTCTGAAAAAACAGCATTTGCGAGAAATCATGCTGCATTATTACCTTTTAAAGAAAAGGGCAGCTGGAATGTGTCGTATGTTGATCCATATTTCCGGTAATTAAACACAAATTGTAAAGAGTGATTCCGACGCTTTCAAAGTGGCAATTTCGACGTGGATGCAAAAAACCGCGAAGTGGCACCAAAAAATCCATTACTGGATGAAGACACATGTCGAGCCCTTGATGATATGTCTAAAGAGTTGGATGTTGACAGATCAACCGTCGGTAAACATTTGCACGCGATGGGAATGGGCTAGAGATATCAAGAGACGTTAAAACATGGATCTAATCGGTCTAGAAATATTTAGAGGGACTGAATTAGGAAATCTTGCCCCACTCGCTGTATTCCCCAGACATTGCACCTTCAAACTACCATCAGTCCCGATCAGCCCTTATTCGAGAGGAGTTCACTTCGGAGAGCATTCGAAACTGTCTCAATGAATGGATCAAGTCAAAAGAACTCGAATTTTTTGTCAGAGGAATCCGTATGCTGCCTGAAAGATGGAGTAAAGTTGTAGTTTCCAATAGCACATACTTCACATAATATCATGTTTTATTTAATTGTTTTAAGTAATTCGTAACTTTGGCTAAGAAAGGAGGGAAACTTTTTCCCATACCAAATAGCTGAATAAAATTATACTGTCACGTACGATCGCTGAAGTATAAGTTTATTCAATTCAAATTCAATTCAATTAGGTAATTATAATACCCTTGTGCACAAGTGCGCATGGGTATAAACAGTGAAAAGTAATAAAACAAAACTAAATTTGCCGTTGATATGTATTATCAAATATTTCCGGCATTGGTTTTTCTATCCAGACCCCATAGCCGCCACGTTGTGTGCCCTCAACAACAGTGGCTAAAAATACAAGCAATATAGCTGCTGTTCGTTTTTTTGTGTGTTTGTGGATACGACGCACGATTTGTCGAAGAAAATATATTGTTTTTTCTTTTATTTTTTTTGTGAAAAATTTGTGTTGGAAGGAGCTATTTTGAGCAAGCAGTTGGTAATTAAAAGTGAAAATCGCATTGAAAAAAATAAATAAATTTTATAACTAAAACAACAAGCAACTGAAAGTGAAACTATATAGCATACATTCGTACATACGTTTGCTCGCTAACAGATGCATATTGCAAAGTTCATAGAAAATTTATGTCTAATATTTGTTGTACATGTGGAAATTTCACGGCATAATGGATGGTATTACAAAGCTACATTTGTATTTCACGTTCACTGCTCACAAGAAGAGTTGCCGCATGCTTTCTCATTGATGATAAACAGATGAAAGGGAAAATGCGTTCAATTCATTCAAATTCATTTTAAGTTTTATTGTAGCTGTCGGGGAAGTCATTAGTTGGAAATTATTTTATTGTTTAAATATATTCTGATTGATGCTTATTATTTCGTTCGCCTAACAATATTAATGAATTTCACAACAGCCGACGGCAGCCAGAACGTGCTTTCCCACTAAGAGTAAGACTCGAGCACCACTTTTAAATAAATAGCGCGTTATTTTTGAAACTCTGAGTTGAGTTCACGATTCTTTGAAGAAAGGATTGGCAGAAAAACGGCAGTACTTGGTCTCATGGTGTTGCACGGGTTAAAAACTACTAACTTCTTCTTTTCATATATGTTTACTATAGGCTCTCCTGGTGTTCTTTACTCTTTAACATATTAACTTAATAACTTTTTGATACAAACAAACACATGAGCTTATAATCATTATATAGTAGTAGTAGTCATCATCATCATTGTTTCCTTCAACCCCTAGCGGACATAGGGCACCAGCAGCACCTATGCGCCACCTCGTCCGATTACTGGATAACGCCTTCACCTGCTTCCAGCTTATTCCGAGTTGAGCCGTCTCATGATCCACTTCTATTCGAAACGTCTAGCGGCTTCATGTTTGCTTTTTCGAGCAATTCCTTGCTTCACATATATTTTTGGGCAGTAAATTCGGAATAGAATCCTTAGACAGCAGTTGACAAAAACTTGTAAGCGACTAGTTATTGCGGTGATGATTTTCCAACTAAAGCTGCTGTACAGCAGTACCGACAGCACATTCGACTTGGAGAGTGAAACTAACTTTTAAACTGTATATAGTAACTACCAGTAAAAAACGACGGCTTCAGTGAGGAAAACTTATCTTTCAGAATTAAGAATTTCGACGACGGACTGATGGAGAATTGCTAATATAGGTAAACTATGTTAGATAATGATAAGTTGTAGCGGTTGCCCGCTGTAGGGCATACTCAAGCTCAAAACCCATTGTGATGCCGTTGTAAATTTTTCAAAAGTTTTAGAAGTCCCTGATTTCACACGAGTGAGATCTTCCAACTCGTTAGCAAATTGTCTACCTAAAGACACATCTACGTTTGGATAGAGCAGGTAAGTGGCACATTTAGAAAGCTCCTAGGCGTTTCTGCCTATTAGACAGTGGGCAGTGTGCTAAGACTATAATTATTTTGGTTTAGCAGAGATTCTGTACTGTTTGGCATTGAGAGTTGACCATAATTGTTGGGAGGTTCTGCTTGTGAATTCGTTATGCTATCGTTCATTCGCTGCTCTTATAATTTTTTCAGAAATAAGTAGCTTACAGGTCTGTAAGGTATGTCTATGTCATTTTCTATGTACTCATCAGTCAACTTGGCGTAAAGTCTCACTAGTTTATCGGCTCTAGCTCCACTCGATGTTACAATGGCCAGGAACTCATGTTTGGGATGAAATGACTCAGCCTACTGGTTAAGAGAGGATACTTTAGAAGTTATCGATTGCTTTATGAGGGATTTTATCGCCGCCTAGCTGTCACTGAAGATTTAGATAGCATCTCTAAGTACTTCATCACACTGTTTTAGTGTCACGGTTTTAATTATTGTTATTAGTTCAGCATGAAAGACACTGTAGTAGTCGAGGAGGCGAAAACTAAAATATGTCCCCAGATTTTCGAAATATGCACCTCCGCCCACCTTAACCATCTGTGTATACATAGATGAACTCGCCATGTCTTGCATCATGCAGTTCAAACTCTTCTCTTAAGGGTAGGGTCGTTAACATTATAATGTCAATTGTAAGAGTGAGTGCATAGTACACAAGTGGAGGAGCTGCGAAATACCAGTTAGGATTAGTGGCCGTAACTAGTATTTGGCCACTTTTTTTAAATCTTCAGTCTTGCTGCTGAGCTGCTTGCAGCTTCTTTTGCCTGCAAACCTACTAGCAGGAGGTTTTGTGCCACATATAATGTTTTCGATGGCGTTGTTCGCATTACACCGATTATGAGAAACGATGCGAATCTTTGAGCATTGTCAACCCTTTTAATGTTCACACGCTTCTCAATGGCGTACCACCACACTACAATACCATAGTAGGGAATTGGCCTAATTACCGCCGTGTAGAGATAATATATTATTCTGGGTTCCGTCCACCATTTTTACCCAATTAACCTTCTTCAGGAGTACAACGCCATCATAGCTTTGCGTAGTCTATCTGCAACTGTGAGCCTCCAATTTAGCTTCCTAACCAGCACGAGACCTAAGTCTGCTCCTTTACTCTAGCGGTTTTTCACCTAGAGATATTTGTTGAAGAACAGGGTTATATATGTGATATTGTTTTTGTGTTGATAACATTCATAAAGTTATGGAAATACCAAAAATATTGTTTGGAAATGCGCAATATATAAAATTAGTATAATGCTGATCACAAAAACTGTAACTTTTATTAAGTTATTTTGCAAGGAGAGATGTTAACTGGCAAGTATTTGCAAAATTATCGAAATTTTTTTATTGTCTGAATCTTATTCAGATTTGATAGATATTCTACCTATTTTGGTATTTACCATTAAATTTTTGGTTACATTATAGACTTACATATTTATATTTTCCTTTTTTTTCTTTTTTTTATATTTAGCAAATACGACCCAAAAAAAAACTAAAACTGCAGTAGCAGCTGACATTTAACGCCAGTTGAGTAGATAATAAAAAATATGAGCTGCATCAGCGTTTATCTTGTGCGTGTATTTATTACCAATACAAATTTAATACAATTCATGTTTTATAGCCACTCTGAGTCGACATTTTAGGCCTATGTGTGCCGCAATGTGAGAACATGACATATTTTTTACAAATAAACTAAAAACAAAACCGCTTAGCTAATGAACATAGGGGAAGTTGAAGGTCAAAGCTTGGGAACGCAAGGCGATGCAGCGACAGTTCTAGTACAACAGCAGCAGTAGTGAAGTTGGACGGTTTGTGACGAACCGACGATAAGCACAGATAAGCAACCCTGTGACGGCACCTTTCAGATGTTTCTGACATTTTGATGTAAATCTCTTCAAAACAAAAACACAAACAGAAAAAAGTTCAAAGCTTTAATTTAATAATAATTTCTGTGTTACTCACGAAACAAAGGAGCTATTAACAACCCTTGCATTACGGTAAAGACAAAAATAAATAGCTACTCCCCAGTTGTAGCAATAAAAAGGTAATTAAAATTGAAACGTGTTTTTTTTTTTGTTTAATTGCGAGGGGAAGGCACTCTAATTTCAATTAAACTGAAACCCCATGAAAATATCACTCATCGTTTGGCCATAAAATGTCAATCAATTAAAAGAGAGGTTGTTGTTACAATCTACTAATACATATTTTATTTTTTCATTCTCGATGACAGCTTTTAAGCTGCATTCGTTTTTCCCACTCCGATTTTGATATTTATTTTATGTACTTCCCACGATCAACCAATTAACGCCATCACATTAGAAATTCATTCACTCCAGTGGAACAAACTAGCTAATGCTGCGCACAAACAATGCGATTGAGAGCCACTAGCTGTAGTGCATACAATTAAACTCTGATTGAAGATTTATGCGACAGGTGGCATTAACCAGTTTTAGTTGATTGCGGCTGAGTTTAAAGCAAGCATTTGTTAATAGACTTCGAATATGCTCGCATTTAAGCAAGTTTTACGTATATGCAAATCTCATAAATTGTCGAGCACAAAACCGGCTTTGCTTCAATAAAGTTGACAGCTGGAAAATGATGAGTGATTGTCATAAATATGTAAATTTTTTTTACTGCAAGCAAATTTACGGTACATATACTAATGAACGATAAAATTTGTAACTGTGTATCAGTCATACTAGAATTACAGTTATGTAGCTATAACTCCAGGCCATAATGGCTACTGTTCCACGCGTCAAGAAACAAAATTGTGAATTTATTACGTTGTTACCGATGGTGGTGTTAGTATTATGCACAGTGTTCTAGTGCTGTATAGAATAAAGTATGTTTTAAAATAGGCTAGTAATATGCAAAAACATATTATAGACAAGTAAGATTATTGAGATGTATAACAAAGACTTTAACTTATTAACAACAGATACCAGGAAATGTAATTCCTCTTCGTTTATACTTGAGAAATGCAGAGTTTCACTTTACGTGCCCTGAAAATATATTTTCAATCTTTACCTCGCTAAAAGTATTAACCTTTATCCAAACTCGCCAGCTTTCTGAATATGTAGTGAAAGAAATAATTAACCGGCATCAACATGGCTTTGTCTGTGGGCATTCGACGGTTACCAACCTGGCTGAATTCTCCTAGTATTTCATCATTTAGTCATCATATAGACGTTGTCTATTTTTTAGATTTTTCTAAAGTTGTTGAAACTTAAAAATTTAGATTTCCGTTCAATATACTTTTTTGTTTAAAGTCCTAACTCTCTTACCAAACGGCATATGTCGAAATTCTTGATATCAAATCACACGCCACCTCTGTCGTATCTCTGAGTAGCATTCTTTTTCCGTTATCATTCGTGCTTAAATTTCTGCTCTATGCAAATGAGATTTGAATATTTTGAGCAGA
This sequence comes from Anastrepha obliqua, assembly GCF_027943255.1. Taxonomy (NCBI): domain Eukaryota; kingdom Metazoa; phylum Arthropoda; class Insecta; order Diptera; family Tephritidae; genus Anastrepha; species Anastrepha obliqua. The sequence continues at coordinate 61,753,164 of NC_072894.1, forward strand.
ATTACCCGCATCTCGGATATTTCATTATTACAAAGCGATTTGAACAATCTTCGCGAATAGAGTAACAGAAACTAATTGTCGCTGATATGGGAAAATGTATCCAGACGACCTTCGCTAAAGCTCTAAGCTAGTCTTTCCGCGGTAAATGAATTTTCGTATTTAGGTGCTTTTTTTGACTGCAGATTCTCCTCTCTTATTCGCATTAGTTTTATTATACCCAAGTGGTCTGCGAGGTTATGCGCGAGACTTTTAAGATCCTTACACTTAGAAAACACTTTAAAAGCCTCTACTGAGGTGAGAGTTGAAGTAGCTCTCAGTAATTTGGAATCAAGTCCATACTGTTGACTCCCAAAGGATTGAAAATGTTCGACGCAGCTTTGTCCGATTTGCTCTGTATCTCTTCATTTTAACGAGCCACGTCCGTCTCATAGGGCTCGTTCTATGTTAACAAATTTAAAACTACTAATAATATAATATAAGTACACGCATTAATGTTTATCTAATGGCATTGTCTGTGGTATCACTGATTCTTCAGATCGTCTGAAGCAGATAAGCTTCAATATTCCCCAAAGAATCTTGCGTTTTTACTTTCCGTTGCATGTAAAAATATCTTTAAATTAAGCATCTATCTATGATTAAGCATCTATTAGTCTTAAAGAAATTAATAGAGTATTTTTTAAGTAGTCCTGATCTTAATTTTACTCTTCCTAGATCTCTATTTATATCTAAATCTGCGATTAGTGGCGTTTTACCTTAGCCATAATCATAAACACAGCAATCAGCTGTTTTGATCACACATATGGGCATCACTGCAAACCATTTAAGATGCCGCACCATAAAGCCGTAATCATACCCTTAGCCGTATGTATCTATTCAATTTTGGTTTACCCCCGAAACCGTAAGCAGCTGCGAAATACTTGAAACTTGTTTTGATATTTGCGATAAAAATTTGAATATTAGAAATGAACGACAAAAAATTAATTGACTTAGTAACAAGAAGTGCTTTTACGAGTATGACAAAATGTAAATGTTGTCATTAGTTTTACTTCCATATCAGTTGTCTATGGTTGCGACATGACTAATCGACAAATGCTGTAATGGTGCGGCTACGGCTTTCGTTACGACTATGACGTTATGGCTACGGCATCTCTAAATTCTAACCCGATTACTTTTAAGTCTTATCGTTAGATATTACTAATTGTGTGCATCTAGTCTGTAAGGTTTTTTAAACAAAGACTTAATAAATGAAATGAAATAAAATCGCATCAGAAATTGTTTTACCAAAAAAACAGGAAAATAGCTCGAAAAGTACGCGCTATGAAAAGAAAAAGATGGTTTTTTTCTCATATTCCATATACTTTTCTTTAAGCCTAGCGCAGATCTCAGATATTTCATAATGTTTATATGAGCTCATATCATCAACCAAAACTGTGTGTAAAGGACTTCACAAAATATAGAAATAAATGATTTCAATGAATTTTTTCATTCATAATTTTTTTTTTTTTTCAAATATAAATTATAATCTGATAGGGCTAAACCTCGAATATGACGAAAAATTTATAGAAATGATGCTTTTGTAAGGTAACCATAATAGCATGACTCTTATGAAAGGACGCATTAACGTGCAAGAGGACATCTCAAGGGCGATTTTCTTATTCTTCTTTTCTAACTGGCACATTTTAGTTTTTCAAGAAGTTTTCTTTAAGCTTATTCTCTCATACTATTGGCAACCTTTCTTCGGTCCTTTATAGTTAACCAAAAACAAATATATCTCAAATAAACTAGCCATCAGCCTATCAGCCGATTGTGACTACTTGAACTTCTAACGCTTTTCTAATGCAGATTTAATGGCATTGCGTAGACTATTGGTTCTGAACTTTATAGTTCTGAAAGCATATCTTTATTCCGGTTTTCGCCATAGAGAAATCTCGGCTGCCTGCCGACCTCACACATACAAAGATGATCATAGAGGATTTCAAAATATTTCGTTCAAAATGTATGATAATGACGTGCATTAACTTTCCCACTGTTTTTAAATTTACCACAATATTTGAAAACATCATCTAATCTGCACCCTCAACGCTAATAGTTTCCAACTGATTATTTATCTTATTTAAATAGACTCTGCCGCTCATTAAACAGTTTTTTCCTCAGCAAGAGTTTCCGTAAGCAGACTACATCTTTCCGTAATAACACATAGTGTTTTTTCATGAAAAGTTAGGAATCTAAAAATGGAACGAAACTCAATTTTCCTCTTAGTTAATATTTTCCTTCTTGTTGATTTGTTCATCCGTACATAACGGTAGTATTTATAATTGTATTGAGTAACCAAGTAATGTTAAAAGAAAATACCATTTCTTCTTACGAAATCTTCTATTCCGAAAACTTTTTGACCTCGCCTAGTATAAACAAAAACAGCTAACAAGTTGTGACGTCACTGGACCTCTAAAACTTCGTTTTTCGGTGGATACATATATACTTTTCTATAAAATATAGCCTTGCACGAACTTTTAGTTTTCTACTGGTAGAGAATTATACAGAGAGCTTTGCTTTATGTTTATACAAAAGGGTTTTTACGACAAAAATATTTAAATTGTGCTAAATATTTACTTCCTTGATTATGTAAGCGATGAAGCATAAGCACAAATGGAAGAGCACAACTTAGCATGCTATAAATATTTGTGAATGAATTTCACGTATTTACCACAATACCTCAGCAGAAAAAAATCTTATCGCTTCTTTCATAAGACATGTAATTGTTCAATATATATTTATATATTCGTGATCAATTTAATAATGTTCACGCACGCCGGTAAATAGCTATCAAAATATGTATAATTCAAATAAGACTTTTATTGGACCATCCGATTTTGGGCATCACAAGTAAAGAGATAATAAAATTTCTATTAAAATAATAACCCGCAAATTTTAATTTGGTCTCCGATTTCCAAATTCATACAAACTGTCGCAGCTTAAGCTTTTCCAATCTCGGTAATCTTCTTCTAGGTAGTTAAAACGACATTATTAGGTCTAAACTAAGGCCTCTTCTCTTCGCTACTTCTCTGATCGCTTTCTGTCTGCTCGGCTCACTTAACGTAAAATTTGTATGTGAAAGCAACAACAAAGTTATCGAGTAAGATTCGCCGCTAGCAAGTATGGTTATACCTCATAAAACTTGTATAACTCGCTATTTTACAAACAAATGTAATTTTAGGCAGCTCTGCATATTCCAGCGCTGCCAAAATATGTTCATTTATACCAGTTGCTTCATCTATTCGCCACTTACTAACGCTTGAAGAGGGATATCATACAAAGTGAAGTCCATAATAAACAAGACTGAGCTAAAATGGAAGCGACACGGGCTTTGTTCTGTTAACTTCAAGTTTATTTATTCAAACTAGTCCCCTCTGGCCTCCATACACTGCTTTGCGCGATCTAAAAACTTTTCGAAAAAGTGTTTGACCCGAATATCCTTCAGGATGTCGGTACAAGACTTTTGGAAGTCCAAAACGTTTTCCTTTCATGGCCCAATGCAATTTTCGGAATAAGTGGAAGTCATAGGAAGCCATGTTAGGCGAATACGGTAGGTGATTGATAGGTAAATGCGATTTCTAGTCAAAAAATCAGTCAGAAGGGTGGATCGATGAGATGGTGCATTACCATGCAATAAGCGTCAGCTTCCTCCTTCGCAGTATTCAGAGCGAATTCGATGAATGCGATGCAATAAACGTTTAAAATCGCCAAGATGGAAAATTGCATTGGGATCGTAAAAACAAATGAGTACGACCCGATTTTTGACTTCTCCAAACGCGATTTTTTGGGTGGTGGCTCGTCTGGGGCCTCCCATTCGCCACGTCGATGCTTAGTTTCAGGTTGATGTTAGAAACACCACGTTTCATCACCAGTTAGAATGTTGGAAAAGAAGTTTTCGTTTTTTCCCGCCTCTTTAATGAGATTTTTCGAATGTTGAATCCTGAGCAATTTTTAGCCCTCAGTCAACTTGTGCGGAATGAAACGTGCACAAACTTACACAAAACGGATGGCTTAGATTAAATTTCTCCGCAACACGATTTTTTGTGGCGTATACGCCATGTGTGACTTTCATTTTATAATAATTTGTTTGCTCTTTCTGTATTCTGTAATCAAAATTTAGTGTTAAATTTGTTCGTTTCTATATACTCAAATTCCTAATATTTTGGAGAAAACTGACGATTTCAATATCACAAAAAAAATAGCTTGCATGAAGTCGCCTATGAATGAAACAAAATAACAAAATAAATGCCTGCTTTCGTCTCTTATTTCACTGAACATTTAGTACGTTTCTTTCCTATGAAAAAAAACAGCACATATATCAAACACTTTTCATTAGTTATTCGCAGTACTGCTTCTTTTCGTATTATTTCTTTAAGGCATTGCTGATTGATATGACCTAATCGCTTATGCAACAATTTATTTTCTTCAGGAACTCATAAATTTGTATGTGTCGAACATAGAAAACTACTCGTAACTACAGCACTTTGCTTCGGTCACATTATCTTCAGATTAATTTAATATCGACCTGCTGTGTATTTTACCTGCCTGAGAATGCCAAACTGTGTTAACATTTCTATTCAGTGAAGTTTGGCAAGTCATCAACCAACAAATTGTGGAAATGTATTTTGAAAAAAAAGAATCATCGGTCCTTATTTCTTTCGAAATGAGGAAGGAGCTGATGAATGACGACGAGCGCTATCGAGCTATTCTGGCTTAATTTTTGAATGGTGAAAACATCGACGACATTTAGTTCTAACAAGATGACACAACTTGCCATACTGCGCGTTTAACAATCGATTTATTGCAATATTCAAGCCCCCCTTAACGCCATGCGCCCAGATTTATTGAAAAAAAGTCGCAACGGACTTATGCCCGATATCATATCAAAAATTAAATGCCAATTATGTAGCAGATTATAATGAAAAAAAAATCATTCCAACAATATTTCTGTTTCGTATTATCATTTTAGGTTCTAACGCTCTTAAAAAAACTACCAATTCGTAAATTCTCAAAGAATCAGTTAGCAAATATATATGATATATTAATTATTTACTTTCGGGAAAGAATCTGTCTGGTCCTGCCTGGGTAGAGTAACCCTACAAATTCAACTCACATGTAACTTCTATCTATGCCCCTATGAGCTAAAACCCAGGCGTTGTGAGTTTGTTCCGTTTAACTATCTTCTATAGAGATTAGCGAAAGTCCATCACAAGTCTAGGACGAAATGTGAGTATACTAGGAGCTACGCCAAATTTCAAGAAAAGATTTTTTTCAGTATTGCTCGATTAGAATTCTGAGTACATACATATACATTTGCAACTTGTTAAGTAAACTAAGGTTAATCCTCTTCAAGGCAGAAACCATAACATCCCTCTATACAGGATAAAAGATATTACAACAGCAGTCGTAATAAAGCGCCAGATGTACTATTGTTCTCTTAGTTCATCTCCTCAAGAAGTTCTAAAGTAACTACTGATTGATTTGCATATATGTGTGTATACATGTACTTGGATTCAAGAAGCTTCCCCTATCATATTCATTATTGTAAGGCGTAAACATTAAAAAGCAACAACTACTAAAGACATATTCAAAATGCGTCAGTCAACTCCCACTATTTTCGATAAATGTAACAGCTATCATTAACATAGCGGCATGTGAAAGTAGTTACAATTTCTACTCAGAGTCACCCAACCCAAGAAAACAGATATACCAAACTTACAGGAAACTCGACTTTTATAGAGTTGCAAGATAGTGAGTTCAAGAATTTGGGTATAATACTCAAGGTATTTTGAAAGACGGAATTTAGATCCCACGGAGATAAGTTTAAGTAAATCCCAAATCTCAAAGTAGGATATTTCTGCAGCTACTACCAAATGAAATAACTTCGTGCTGATTTGAATCGCTAAAATAGTGGAAAACCATCTTGCTTTCCTAAGACAATCGAATCTATCCATGGTGGACCAAACCGAATTTATATCATCTCAGGAACTGTAAATTCGTCAAAAAGGTAAATAAGTTATTTTACGTGATTACAATAACAACAACTAGCGCTAACGGTTTTTTCTCAATGAAAAAAACATGCTTTATAAGTAACTTATTCAGCTTTCCAAGAACTAGTCTCTTTTTATGATTTGTGGACCTCTGCGGCTATTGCAGACAGCCAATTAAGATTGGGTAATCATCCTTATGGAGTCCATTCTCCAGCCAGTGCATCATTCGAAAATACAGCTGCTTGTTAATTGGTAGCCTTTTCTTCCAGTGGCTCACAGCTTATTTCAAGGAAACTGGAGGAAAGGTTTTATATAAACTATATTTAATATTTATTGTTTTAATAATTTAGATTTTTAATTGCCATAAAAACTTAAATAAACATTCAATCAAACACTTTTTTAAATTATGAATGAATTCAAAGTCACTTAAATTTAACAAAAATATTTACAACAAAACAAAATACAGCGTAAATCACCTTCAGAGCTTATTTCGTGTGTTTAGGTAGGCTTAAAAATTTATACGAATTTTATGAAGATTTTCACTATTTAATATGATATTTTGTAGGATATACTTTTCTTTATACTGAGATTGCATAGAGCATACCAGTTTTTTTTATACATTCGAGAGTTATTTCCTTCCACTCTTCTTGTAAAGTCTTTTTTAAGCCCGGGCGGTTGCTTGTGTGTCAAGAACATGCAAACAGTTCCAGTTCGGTTATCTTGAAAGAATCGAAATCTATCCCAAATACACAATTTTCGAGTACGTTCGAATAAATTTAAGTAAGTAGATTTATCCATAGTTTCCTCTATAAGGCTAAGTTTCCGACCACTGCTCATGACCTAAAACCCCAAACCGTAATGTGATATCCACCATGTTTCATCTGCAGCTCTGAATTAGGTTACTGCCGTCGGAATCCAAAATATGAAATTTGCTTTCATGAACAAAAATAACGTCATTCCAAAAGATTTCGCCCTCATCAACATGACTTTCAAAAAACTGTTATCTGGCCTTTATGTGTCGCGCACAAACAAATGGTTTGTTCCGAACTGTTCTTCCATGAAATTCGGCATTACGAAGAATTCGTCTTATGGTTTCCGAAAAACAAAACTGCTAGAGCACTTGTCCTTCTCAATTCTACAATATTCATGAATCGTCAGCCTCTGTAGAAATTTTGTTTAGGGCCTCGTGACTTGGGTCAACTCCTCTATTTTCTACGAATAAAAATAATTTTTTCTTAACATTCTTAACATTAAAAATTACAATAGAAGGAAATATAATTTTTTTCTAAATTTTTTTTTTCAAAATTTGTAAATCTCAAAATTATTTTTTTTTTAATTTTTCCAATTTAATTCTTATTATACTCAATTTTACGAAGAAGTACAATTTTTTCCAACAACATTTTTTTTTATTTCTTCTAAAATATTTTAACGAAGAATATGTCCATTTTTTTTTTTCAAACAAATTTTTTCTCAAAATTATTATTTTTTTTTTATTTTTCCAATTTATTTCTTATTTTACGCAAGCTTATAATGAACCAATTTTCAATTAATTCACTACAACGTCCAAAATACTTAAATTACACAAATTGACTGTTTGCTCAAAAGCAATTAATAATTTAAAAATTGTCAACAGTCTCCTCTCTAAAAGCATATAAAAACTTAAAATTGCTAGAAACTTAAAGGAACTACACGTGCGTCCACGCCATTTTTTTAAGAATAAGTTGAGAATTTGAGGGTATGGGAAACTTTCCAAACACAATCTAGTGTACTATGCGACCATATTTGCCAACTCTCCTAGGTTTCTTTTCTTAACTTTATTGAACACAAGCAGTTTTAGGCTCATCACACTGTGCGTAACTACATACAGGTAAATGCAAATGAGCCAACGCATATGAGCGCGTATTTCATAGTTCGACAATATAGTCATACACTTTGAAATATATGAGGCGATCAACGCTGCTGTTATCTGTCAGATAAGATCGGCATTCATACAATAGAGTTGGTATAGATTACAGGCATACACGAGCAACTCTGCAGTGGAGGCAAATCCAAGTACTCTCATGCATACAAAGCAGACAGCGAGTGATTTGTGCTATCATTGTGTATATCGTCGACAAGCATCGGCAAGTCAGTAGCTGTGGAATATTTGCATCTACAAACTTATGTACATATACTACATACATATATGATTGGTGTTAAGGAGGCCTTATTTCAATGTATTGCTGGTGGCGCTTAGCGGCTGATGAGTTTGTTGTAGTTTTGCCATTTTTGAATTTTCAATTAATTTTATTAGCCAGTCGACCGGTTTGTTTTTTGTGAGCTGCATAAATTAAATTGCAAACCGCTTAATTCATCTAAAGTTTGCTCAATTCAATGCAGCTGCATGGATGGCTACGTATGCGCATGTACCAGTATACTGCACGAAAGTGTACATATTATATATACTTATATTATTTTACGTGTCATGAAATTGAGTTGTTATCATTCCTTAATCACTATGCGACTGACAGTGTGACGGTTATAAAAATTTATACAGCCCAAACACAAATATTCTCGCTGATTTATTTTTGCTTCAGAACAAAATGCTGCAATCCTACTCACCTGCCGAGAAAATTTTTCAAATACCCATGTAACAGACTTTCTAAAAAAAACCAAAAGAAAACACAAGATTGACTGGGCATTATAAAATTCGAATGTCTTCGGTTAGGGCACACGAAAATTACACAAGAAAATAACACACGGCCATCGTATGAATAACACAAACCCAATACACTGACTTGCAATACAGATATCATAGTCACAGTTACTCATCTTTTCCTGAACTGCCCACTGCCTGCCACATGTAGAGAACAAATATTTACTAACGCAAACCCAATTTCACTCTTCTCAGTCCTTTTTATTGAATCAATATCCCTAATAACTAAATTCCTTAAAACAACCAATCTTTATCATAGGATCTAAAATAATATTTACATATCTAAATTTTAGAATAGAAATACATATCGCACCCTAAATACAAAAGGGTCACAACTCAAAATTTTCCTCACTCGAGCTTGACTTGTTTACAGTAGCACAGAAAACAAACTATGTGACATATCACGCTCAAATTTGCCATGTAAGCTTATAACAGTCCTACCAAAAAACAAAAAATTTATTTTTGCCATATGTCATCCGCGGACCGTTTTATTGATAACGTCTCGTTCATATTTGAGCAGAAGGAACATTTTGAGTTGTGACCCTTTTGTATTTAGGGTGCGATATGTATGAAATTATCGAGCTGAAGGCCTAGCTGCTATAGCTCCTAACACAAAATAGCTTACAAGATTTATGTTGCAGCTAATTTTATATAAATACAATAAATAAATAAATGTTAGGTGGCTTCGTTAAGACAATGACAATATTTGCATGAATTTTGCTTTTGGAAGTTGTTGGTTTGAGTGTCAAAATGTCAATCAGAATGTAAACAAGCAAGCAGGGCGACGGTAAAGAAACAGCGCACTTTGAAATTGAAATTACTAAATTAAATGAGCTGCTACTACGAACTCACCTTGTGTGGATTGGCCTTGATATCTGCATTTTAGACAGTTCTAAGTGGTGTGAATTATTTGAATACTTATTTCGTTTCAAATAAAGTTGAAAAAAGGAGGGGGAAATAAAATCCACATTACTACAAAATGCATAGTGTAATTTATATTATTTTTTGATCCATCATCAGTTTAAGCGATATGTGGTTTACTTGCTGTTTATGTCCAAAAAGAGATTTGGTATATAGTGGGGCGGGTATTTTGCTTGCGGTAGCTTCGAATGCACTTACCAAATTCGGATTCCCAAAGAAGCCACGGAATTTACCATAAACTTTCCGAGTAGGTTTAGCAAAAAGATTAATTTTCCTGACCAGGAAAAGCGCTTGATGTAGCACCGAAAGTTTCTTTGGGAGGCGTTTTCGATTGATAGCATTGAGAAAATTAGTGTAGACGTTGCTATTGCATCAGTAATAGGTTTTAGTATGAGCCCAACAATCATGTGTAGACACGTTCAGTTATGCTCGGAAGTACAGATTCAGCTAAAATGTTGCGGATTGGAGTGATGGCAAATGCAAGTAAACGTTCCGGTATTGCAGCGTGATTTGGAGCAAGAAGATGTTTCAAGTTGCTTTTGGCACAGGCGTCACTTGGAGTATTTGAGAGAAAGATTCTGTGGATGCTCTTTGGAGTTGTCCCCTTTGGTGACGGCGAATATCTGTATGAACTTTACGACGACATATACATAGCGCAGCGAGCAAAACGCGACTACGCTGGCTGGGTCATGTCGTCCAAATGAATACCAATGCTCCGGCTCTAAGATGATTCGATGCGATACCAGCTCGAGACAGGCCTCTTTTGGCTTAGAAAGATAAGGTACAGAAGGAACTCTC